>NC_055996.1:60823939-61448939 GCF_018446385.1 Zingiber officinale
TTAAAAAAAACAAAGCAACAAATAGGTTTTTTTTCTTCACTATGTTTCATCAAAATACTATTCATCGCATTTTTAATCGATTAAGATATCATTCAATCGATTCAAAATACTGTTCATCGCATTTTTAATTGATTAAGATATCATTCAATCAATTCAAAACACTGTTCATCTCGTGTTTTTGTTTCTTTTAAATCGATTGATTAATCGATTAAAACTAATTCAATCGATTGATGAATCGATTAAGACTCACTGTTACGTTCATCTTCTTCTCGCGACAAACACGAGCTTTTTCTTGACAAACGTGAGGTATCCCGCGGCTGACTTTCACCGGTATTTAAACACAGTTGTCGGCGCTCCTTTGACACGACTTTATGCCGCCGAGGACTATACGATTCCCATGTAGCCGGGTGGAAATCGTGATTCGGGATGTGATTCTGGCAGTGATCACTGAAATCGCAATGTTGTGATTTCTTCGCTTTTTTTTTAAAAAAAAAATAACTCTAATACCATTGTTGCCTATTTGACAGCATGGATCAAACATAGGAAAAAGTTGTAACCACTCACAGTGATCTCTCGAAGAAATCGAAGAAGTTGTCGGACGTCGCTGCTATCGAAATCACGATCACAGGTAACCAGAAAGTACTTCAAGGTTCACGATCCAGATCCCTAGCCTCTCAGATGTTCTCATTTGCTCGACCAACACTGATAACCGTCGCCTCTCCCCTTATCCTTCTGTCGATCCCTTCTCATGGCTTGGACGCACCATTTATAAAAAGATTGAGGAAGATGAAGAGGAAAGGACACCCCTTTTTCTCCTTGGCGTTTGCAGCAAAGAGAGACGTTTGCAGCAATGAGAGAAATGAAGGGGAAACGGTGCCCCTTCGAATTCGTCTCCTCAACATCCAACATGTATATGTAAAATTATTAATCTATTTTAAACAAATGACTTTAGATTTTTTTTTTCTAATTATTAATCATGTATCATAAAATTTTAAAAAAATTTAGTAGAATTATATTTTTCTAATTATTAATCATGTATCATAAAATTTTAAAGATTTCTAATTATTAATCATGTATCATAAAATTTTAAAGATTTTTAGTAGGATCATGTAATTCTACGATCCAATCTAATCCCGACTCCAAATCGATTGTATGATCCATCGATTGTATGTAGGATCACACATTAAGGTAAAATATCCCCGTAATTTATTTATCTATATTTTATTTTGGTATGGATAATACTAAACCGCTTGGGATAAGTAATATTACCTTCTGCTCCAATAAATGAGAGATTAGGATGAGCGGTCACATATTTGTAATACAGTAGAAAATCACTTTAAGACATTTAGAGTATAATCACTTATTAGTGACCACTTAGAAATCATAAACTTTCATATAAATCTTCATCACTTGTATAAGGCTTCATCATTTATGTATTTTTTAGTTCTTTTCCTTTATGTATCCTATCCAAATAATCAGACCCTTAAACCATTACATAATAATTTTATAAAAAAAATCATCTTCTTTCAAAAATGACAAAGTTGACAGTTTAATATGCAATTGCACATTTTCTCCTATGTAGTGCTAATGTTAGTCTTTACATCACAAACAACTATCCTTTTTATAAATAACATAAAAAAAAAACAAATGTTTATTGTGTAATATGAAATTGCACACTTTCTGCTATTCAGTGTCATTGTCTAATATTAGTCTTGTACACTACAACCAACTATCCTTCTACAAAATAACACACGTGTAAGTCTTTACATTTTAAATAACTATCCTTGTACAAATAACACACAAAAAGTCGAGTTAACAGTTTAATATAAAGTTGCACATTACAAACATCTAACCTTTTACAAATAACACTGGCATACCCACACATAATTTTCCTTTGATAACGAGAAGCAATCAAACATAAGCAATTTCATAAAAATTGTTCATTCTCACTGTAAATCCAAAGTACACATTCGATGGGGAGGCTGAGATTGGACGACAAAAGGATTTGTCCTTGGGTGGGATCAACAAAAATGAAAAGGAGTCATGTTCATTGTGCTCGAATGAAAAATTATTTAAAATTCAATTGTAGACCAATGCAAATAATACATATATGCACAAGGAATAGTGTCCCAACCTATCAACAACCCAGCAAGGTAGATCTATTCCTAGGATCTCCTTTGAAATCACTCGCGCAATGCATCCAAATAATATACAGCTACAATAAACAACAAAAACTGACATAGAAACCATCAACATGGATCACATATGAAGTGGAGCTGGTTTTGTATTCCGAAATTCGCCATAAATCAAGAATCATGGTATCCATAGACGATACCAGCTTCTACACTCGCAAAAGGCCTTGTATGCATGCAGCTCCAAGAAGTATTTCAGTTCACTACCTTGGGGAGGCAACACATTATCCGTTAATCCTCCCTGATTGGTCGATCAGTATACCTACTTGGTCTCCACAAAATGCCTTTGACAGATTGCCTGGCTCTGATAAACTAAAGAGAATAACTGCAAATGGATCCATAATGGAAGCTAAGCTGCATAGTTATACCAAAAGAAAATGAGAAAAATGGCATGTGATCCACAAACCAGGAATGTTGTTGTCTTCGCAAAAATTTAGTGCAGCTATGTCTACTGCAGTAAACCCTCTTGACATGAATTCTCCGAAGGAAACGTGCTCAAATGAACTGCCACTGCTGTTTGTTGAATGAAAATTGTAGAACTCATCTGTAGGAATGCCTTTGAGGACGGCATCTGCATGAACTGTAGTATATTACAAGTTTTAGATTCCTAGTAAGATGTCCCAAACAAACAACATAATATTGGAAAGAAAACATGGGAATTTAATGATTATATATGGTCACAACAAAAAAACAAAAGGTAAAACTATGTGGTTCTAAATCAGTCAAGGAACAAACAGAAATTCCTTTTGGGTACGAATGGTAATTTACATCAAGATTGTGATTATGCAAACATACTCTCAGAGGCCTTCAAGACAGCTGCAGTATCAGTGCTAATGAGTGGATTTCCTGTCTCAGCACCAGCTCCTCCAAAAATAACAACTTTGCCTTTTTCAAGATGACGAATAGCACGTCGTCGTATATACGGTTCGGCAATATCTTGCATCATTAAGGTAGAATGTAAGCGTGCCTCGATACCAATCTTCTCTAGAGAAGCTTGGAGCATTATAGAATTCATCAATGATGCCATCATTCTGCCATACCACACAAAATATATTCAGCAAAACAGAATGACAAAGGAATAGATAAGCAGGCAACTTCATGTATATAGAAGACATGAGGACATTGAAAATGAATCTCAAATGAGGGATCAAGAGTTCAAGACAATTCTCCCTAGAACAATACTTTAATTTTAATTTAAATGAATCACATCAAAATCTAGTAAGATAATAGTTGATAGTTGGGACTAATATGGCTTGATGATGGTAGAGAGATTGTCCAAGTGAACCTTAAAGTAGATGCCTGAATAACTCAATATTAGAACATGGAAATAACTTAGATTCAATGATTGATTCTTAGAAGACCTATAAATCGGGTAATGAACAATGATAGATAAAACAAAAGGGTTTCTCTAAAAGAAAATTCACATTCTTAGGTATAAAGGGTTTTATGAAATTGATTAACACTAGTGAAATAGACAGACATTCACCACAAGAAGTTGTATAGATATAACTGTTGTGATTATGCAACCAACTCAGGCGTTGACCAATCTTCTTAAGGTGGACTTGAACTCTAAAGAGAAAAAATAAGGAACAACTTTAAACCAGACCCATCTTCATCTTCATCTTCATCTTCATCTTCATCTTCTAGTAACATATCAACCTTTGTTTTTTTTATCTAAAGATGATGTCATTAGTTGAGAAAACTCAAAGCTCAACTAATTTATGTGCTAGTCTGAACACAATGGCTAGTCTGAACACAATGGCTTGTATTATTGCATTTATTAAATGAAATACAAATTTTCATTTCAGCAGGTAGGCCTCCAATATTTGATTTAGCATTGGATTGGTTTCCAGGAGTTTACTCATTCAGACATATTTCCGCCGAGTGGAACTTCAGAATGATGTCAAACTTTTTAATTGCACAACCTTTCATAACCAATCACCCCTTCCAATCTTATTCTGTAATGTAATTCTGTTAAAAAAGAACTGAAAAAGCTTTTTCACAAACAAAGGGATACCTTATCTGAAAAGTTGTGGCCCTATCAACTCCAGTTGCAGCCATCCAAGTATCACCACAAAAGAAATTTCGACCTCCAACAACGACGGCCACCTGATAAGTGCCACAAGTTAGCACTCACTATTACTGGTGAAAGAAGATAAGACTCAATTTCCAAGAAGATAGGATATGAATTAATTAATACCTCCAAGCCAGAACCATTAGCAATTGCGATTTCCTTGGCGATTAGCATCACTATCTGAAAAATGCATATGCAGCACGCTGACAACATTAGGATACATTGTATGCTATGCAATATTGCTTACAATAAAGTCTACCTTAGGGTCGACATTCTGAGTACCTCCAGATAATGCCATGCCACTAATCTTTAAGATAACTCTCTTCCACCGTGGGCTTGGCAATACTTTCATCTTTGAATTGTTATTTACACTCACAGGTCCAGTTACAGAAACAGGACATCTGGAAATGTGATTATCATCTTCAGTAAGCATCAAAATTTACAAGCATCCAAAATCTCCTGCTTCTATAGAGTATCAATCAGTAAGAATCCATGACAATTAAATTATAGTTAGGAGAAACTCTCTGCCAAGGAGAAAGGTCATTCTCTTTACCATTTTTGCATCAAATTTGATGTGAAAAAAGAGATTTAAATGATATGCTGTTATCTTATCAGAAGTGGAGCTGGTTTCATATATCAATAAAATCATAAAGATAATAACAATTTATGGTGTGAAGAATGGTTACTAGAAGTTAGAAGTACAAAATAGGCATTGAATAGTAAGAAACAAGGAAATACAAATGTTGATAAGCAAAAAATAAAGGCATATTTATTAGCATTGAGAAAAAAGAATATCGGAGTTCATGCTTATGATTAAAACAAAAAGAAAGCTTAGAACATTAAAGCAAGACGATTTATAATGCCACTCCCATGATAAATAATGTTGTTCAGAAAGTGACCATCTAATCAGCCAACAGCATTCTTTTGGCTCAGAACACCAACATTAAGGGCATGGATAACATTTTATATACAATTTGAAACATAAAAGGTATATTGTGACCATGAATCAGCACCAAGTAGCTATTGTACATCTTTTGCAGAGTGAGACAGGTTTGTAAATTCTCAAAGGTATTGACTAGAAGAATTTGCAAACTGAACCAATTCTAATAGTATCAGCATATAGTGACGATGGTTGAATTTACTTTCTGTGGATCTTATTGACAAAGTTAGAGGGGAAAGTATAGGGTTGATGGCAGCAATACTTGCCAACCATACCTTGCATTCATTACATTTGTTAAACTCTAGTAATGATGAGCAACATAAGTTAAGCTGATAGGAAAAGGCCCACACCATCATAAATCAAGAACAACAAGATTCACTAGCTTATCTTCTTCAATGCTATACCATATTGTTAATTCCACTCTCCATGGTTATTTTACTCCAAAGATCCATCAGAACCTTAATCAAGTTTACATCTAATACAGACAATATATCTGGAAAAAAAACTTCTAACAAATACTAAACGGGTCAAAGAACCTACACCCCTTTTGGAATTAGACATCAGTCACTCAAACTAAGAACTGCACCTGATCATTTTGTAGAACAATTTAAGAAATCCCCAAAATCAAGATGCCTAACTACTAGAAGCAAGTTCAAACAAAGAGAAATGGTTCAGTCCTTGACAAACTATTTTGACGGAGGCATTTATGAAGGATGAAGTTCGCGCAAGAAAAAAAAAGAGACCTTTTCATGGGTTTCGAGACTGTTGCAGGACCACAAAGAGAAACGGATTTATCATCGTCGATAACAGCCTTTGACGAGGATGATGAGCCAACGAGCTGCTCCATCTTTTTAAACCATGTCCAGTGGCTACCAGGGAGGCCACTGCTGCTGAGCCGCTGACACTCGACCTTGTATCGCTTCTTGAGGTTGTCAATTTTGTTCTTGCATTGCTCCACGCTCTTTGCAGCCTTCTGCCTGTTGCAACGCTCGCTAACAATAGTGGCTACGTCTTCCCAGTCCCTTCCCCGCAGGTTACCCCGGCTGAGCTGCACGAACTTCTCCGCGTAGGCGTCGAGGAGGGAGCCGATGGCCGTGTCACTCCACTCCTCTCGATCCTTCCGGTAGTCTCCCGACGATGGCATTGACTTCGACTTCTTATTCGCAGCTGCGTTGATATTGTGGCAGTAAGGCGATTCGCCGTCGCTCAAGGCGTCGCGATCCTTACGCTTGGGCAGGATATGATGTGGCATCTGCTGCTGCTGGTGTAGATTGCGGCGGGAAGCAGATATCGAAGCCCCCTTGTTTTCTGGGTTATTCTCGGCTCCTCCATCCTCGTCGCCATCGACTTCCTCCGCGGCAGGATGCTGCTGAGGGGCGAACGGGTCGGTGGCGTTGTCGGGGAAGCAGTGGTGAGAGACGTCCGTCTGGGCGAAGGCCTCGCCGTATCCCTCATGTTCGTCGACGCTAGAGCCATCGACGACCGCCTGCTTGTCTATGGGGATCGGGATGGAAGCGAGGTGGTGGTGGTGGTGGTGGTGGGTGATAACCGGTGGCTTGGAGGAGACGTAGCGGTGGGTGGCGAACGGCGGCTGTGGCTGCGACTGGGCTTCGTCACTGAGGAGGGCGAAGTCATCGTCGCAATATGCCATCGAGGAGGCGGCAGCGGCGTTAGGGTTAGGGGTGTTCAGATCCGAACGGGACGGGAGGTAAACGACGTTAGGGAGGGAAAACTTAAGCGAGTAACGTTGGGGGCCATCCCGTGACATGTTACCAACGGAACAGTAACGGCTCGTCACGGCGACGTCAACTGAGTCGGTTGGATCAAGCCGCTAGAACAAAATTATTATTATTATTATTATTATTATTATTATTTAAAAACTAAAAACATTTTATAAAAACGATTTTAGCAAAAAAAAAAAAACTAAGAATTACTAAGGGGAGATTTTACTCAAAGTACATTTATTTCTAGAATATGTTCTTAATCTATTTTAGTTTAAATTAGAATAAAAACTAATTTTTATCTTATTTAAATCGATCTAAATCAAATCCGATCACATCAAGATAAAAACTTTCATACAAAGCCATTCATGACTTTAAAATTTTGAAATTATGTAAATTAATATTGTTCATTCTAAATAATCTTCTTAATTTATTTATTTTTTAATAAAAATAAGTTTTTTAGTTAATTAATGAATTTTAATCAAAATCATCTAATAATTTTAAAGAGCTCAATTTTTTTAAAAAATCTATATCATTAAACCCATAATAGTCAGTAAAGTTATCTGTATTTTTAGTTTTAGAGTTTTAATAAAAAATACAAAATTTAAAAATACAAACGAACGTTGATGAAAAGTAAAAAAAAAAAAAAAAAAAAAAAAAAAAGAACGTTAATAAAGTAAAAGAAAAAAATATTTTTTTTATATCTTTTTTAATAGCTAATTATAAGAGAGAGAAATTGAAACAAAACTAAAAAAAATTAAAAAAACTGCAAATATATAAAAAAAATCACTCTGGAATTACTTTTATGCTCCAAAGGTGGAAGATCAAAAAGATTTGATCTAATAGATTTTTTTTTCATTTCTCCGAGTCTATCAAAAAAACTCCTGACTTATGAAGAAATTATGTAATTTTTTTTTTTACTTTTTTACATTATTATATTCGGAGATAAACACATTTAATTCACTCTACTATAATACCAATAACTTCTTTTACGATCTTAGTCATGCTAAAATTTTAGGATTCCAAAAAAATTTCAATTTACCAAAAGTGATCTAAAAATATCATATTCAATACAAACCAAACATAATATGTTCATACCATTCTCCTGAATAAAAAAATAGCTCGATTTATAAATCTCTCATCATGCAAGGTCTAAGAGAATAATCTATTATACATAGTCTAATCTAATTTGGTTCGATTTAATTAAGTAAAATGAGTTTTTTACTTTTAAATTAGGATTGAAATAAGTGGGAAGGGTATTTTAGAAAAAAATTATGCCCCGGTGAAAAATAAGGTTTGGTGCGTCCTTTATAATTTCTCAAAAACTATGTCCGTTGGTAAAATGTCATAATCAAAATGGTCGTTGATTTGACTAGTGTATTGTGAGAAAGATATTTATTTTTCTTTCTAGTTATATTTTTGGAAAAATTGAAAGGACGTCCTTAATTATTAAAATTATCAAAAGACGTGCTATTTTTTTTAAAGGGCAGAATATTACTCTTTAATTTGAAAATATTTTTAATTTGTATAATTATTTTAATTCATATCATATATTCATTTTGGAGAGTTTGGTTCTGTCAATTGTGAAATATATAAAAATATCTTTATTTTAACGTTAATGCAGAAGTCAGAGTAATTATTACAAATTAAAGTATAAAAATTAAACAATTCAACTATATATTAAAAAAAAACCTGCATATAAACTTATTAAAATCATTTAAATTTAATCAAAATTATTATAGCAAACATTAACTAACTGCTAATAATGTAGCCTTCAAAGTGATTTTGATCTTTTTATAATAGTTTTGACATTTTAAAGATAATTTTAATCATGTAGAGTTATTCATTTTCAATTTGTTTTGTAATTATATAATTAATTCGCATTTTTCTTTTTATATATGGGACGTACTTGTTAGGATCCTTCGTATGCGGCTAGAGAGGGGGGTGTGAATAGCCGACCCCAAATTACTCGTTTCTTCCTACGATTAGGTTAGTGCAGCGGAAATACAAATAGAAACGAAAACAGGAGAAGAAATCAAACCTCAACGCAAGGATGTAACGAGGTTCGGAGATTAGGGCTCCTACTCCTCGGCGTGTCCGTAAGGTGGACGAGTCCAGTCAATCCGTCGGTGGATGAGTCCCCGGAGAACCGGCTAATACAATATACTCCTTGTGGGTGGAGAAACCTCGCCACAAACGTTTGCAACAGCAAACAAAGAGTACAAGTACAAAGAATAAGCAAGAAATACAAATAAGAATACTCAAGCACTCTACCAATCTTGCTTTCTCGTCGACTGGAGTCCGGATGAAGCAGCAGCTTCAAAAACTCTAACAGCAGCAGCTGTTCCAGTCGGGGAAGCTCACGCGAAGCTTTGGACGAGCTCAACAAGGCTCAAGCACAGCAGCACTTAGCAACAGGAAGGAGGAAGAAGTTCTCGCGCAGCAGCAGCCCTCGACCCCTTTATACCTGCGAAGAAGACAGCGAAGAAACTAGCCGTTGCGTCGCAACGGCTAGAACCCTGATCGGTCTGCAGACCGATCAGGTGTCGCGATCGAAGCCCTGATCGGTCTGTGGACCGATCAGGCAACATCCTGATCGGTCTGCAGACCAATCAGGAAAGAAGCCTATGCTTCTGTTCCGTCCCTGATCGGTCCATGGACCGATCAGGAAACCTCCTGATCGGTCCACAGACCGATCAGGGAACCTCCTGATCGGTCTACGGACCGATCAGGCTTCTTTCTCCGCTGCCACTGATCTCCTTCTGATCGGTCTCCAGACCGATCAGATAACCATCAGTAGCATACTGATCGGTCACTGATCGGTCACCAGACCGATCAGATGAGCCATGTATCATTGGATCGGTCTGCAGCCCGATCCAAACTTTTCAGCCCTAAACCTAAGGCTTCCACACCAACATCCGGTCAACCTTGACCTGTTGGTACATCATGCCTAGCATCCGGTCACTCCCTTGACCTGCTAGCACTCCCCGCTAAGTGTCCGGTCAATCCCTTTGACCCACTTAGACTTTTCAACACCAGAAGTCCGATCATCCCTGATCCATCTGGATTTTCCCTTGCCTGGTTTCACTCACCAGGACTTTCCACACTGCCTAACATCCCAGTTAGGACTTTCTCATTGCCTAACATCCCAGTTAGGACTTTTCCACTGCCTGGCTTCACTCACCAGGACTTTCCAACTGCCTAACATCCCAGTTAGGACTTTCTCACTGCCCGGCTTCACTCACCAGGACTTTTCCCGTGCCAAGTCTCCATACTTGGACTTTTCGCGTGCCAAGCTCCCTGCTTGGACTTTTCCAGTGCCAAGTCTCCATACTTGGACTTTTCCAATGCCAAGCTCCCTGCTTGGACTTTTCGCGTGCCAAGCTCCCTGCTTGGACTTTTCCAGTGCCAAGTCTCCATACTTGGACTTTTCCAATGCCAAGCTCCCTGCTTGGACTTTTCGCGTGCCAAGCTCCCTGCTTGGACTTTTCCAGTGCCAAGTCTCCATACTTGGACTTTTCCAATGCCAAGCTCCCTGCTTGGACTTTTCGCGTGCCAAGCTCCCTGCTTGGACTTTTCCCGAATCAGGTCAACCAGGTCAACCTTGACCTAAGGTTGCACCTACAATCTCCCGAACACCTATTCTTGTCAAACATCAAGAATACAACTCTCTTCTCGTCAAACATCGTCAAACATCAAAACACAACTCGAGTCAGGTCAACTCGAGTCAGGTCAACCAAGTCAACCTTGACCTAAGGTTGCACCAACAATCTCCCCCTTTTTGATGTTTGACAAAATCCAAAATCAAGTTAGGTTAACCCGATAACCTAACTTAGGTTTTCCAACCATCTTCCAATGTCCAATGTTCTTTTCTTGAACATTCTCCGGACATTCTCCCCTTAGGTTAACCCGATAACCTAACTTGGGTTCTCCAATAATTCTCCCCCTTTTTGACACACATCAAAAAGTATTCCAATGTTCTTCCTCGAACATTCCTTGACATTCTTCCCCTAGCTTAGGTTAACCCGATAACCTAACTTGGGTTCTCCAATAATTCTCCAATGAACGCTCTCCCCTTTTTGACACACATCAAAAAGAAAAGGAGGGTATCAAGGTCAAGAGTTTCTTCCTAATGAAAGTCCCATACCTTTCATTGAAACTCTTAATTTCCCCTTGATACTAAACTCAACAACCAACTTAGTGATAATCCCATATCACTAATCCTCAAGGAGTAAAAACTCCCCCTAAAAGTCAACTCCCCCTCGACCATTGCACCAACAATGTCTTGGAGAGTTTCAAACCTTTAGAAATCCCCAAAACCCAACTTCCAGCTGAAATTTCAGACCAACAGCTGAAAAATCAGAAATTCGGCACGCCCTGATCGGTCCCCAGACCGATCAGAAGCCCCCTGGATCGGTCCCCAGACCGATCCACGCTTCACCGATCGCACTGGATCGTCACTGATCGGTCACCAGACCGATCAGAACTTCCCTGGATCGGTCCGGTGACCGATCCACACTCTGAAATCAGAGATTTCTGATTTCCCTTCCCGGAAATTCAGAAACTCCTAATAAATTCCAGAAAATTCCAAAAATCGTAAAATTTTGAGGATACACTCCTCATACCATATACTATCACGGAAAAATAATTTTCTATGAAAATAGTTTCCATTTTTCAATCTTGATACAAAGTTCAAAAACTTTGAAATAGTTCAAGTTTAACTCAACTTTGTATCATAATGTTCAATGATGAATGCTATCAATAGGAAAGCTTCATCAAGGTTTTTCAAATCAATTTTAAAATGCTTTTAAAATCATTTGAATTTAGGACCATAATCTTAGGGCTAGATGTACATGACTTGTACACAAGCTTTCCCTATGATCCTCCATTTCTTGAATTAGGCTCATCTAGGTACAAGAACTATGCACCTTGATCCTAACTCATGATCCTAATATCTCACACACATCTAAGGTGTATCAAACCACATTCAAGTCAATTTGATGTGAGATATGGGTTAAGGTCAACTTAGGCTAAGTTCTCATGCATTTTCTAAACATCAATTTGATCTCAATATCAAATTATATGTTTGTCCTTAAATCAATTTTATTGATTATAATGCAAGAGATGATGACATGGCATATAATGATATCATAAGTAAAAACATGTGCCAATGTCATGATGTCATGGCATAAAGTTTGAAACTAAACTAACACATGACATATAATAACCTAAGCATTATCATGGCATTTCAAATGATCATAAATTAAATATGATGTCATGACATGGCATATGGCAAACAACCATGGTAAGTTAACACAAATAAAATACCTAGATTACCTATCTAAGTATCCTTAATCACTTAGCTAACTTAAATTCTAATCCTAGATTGCCCATATATCCCTAAGAGAAAACCAAAATCCCAATTATGGTATTTCTCTAGGTTTTCTTAAATTTTGCCAAATAAGATTAAAATCGATATTTTTCAAATATGGCACAATTTACTCTTCAAGGAGTAAACGATAATTCCTTTTCATTTTCAAAGGTTCACAAAACCTTGAAAATGCTCCTTGAGTGTCAATTTCCTCAAAGTTGGGTTAACTACCCTTCTTATTGGAGTTGACACTCTCTAACCCATCTATGGGATAGAGAAGATACTCCTAGGAACCCAATACCTACTTGAGCTCATTGGGTTCACTAAAAATTCACTAGGGATGACTTCCCTAGCAACCCTCCTAATGACCCTCTTAGGCTTTAAAGCCTTGGTCATTTGGGTCTCATCAAGGTCAACTATAGGGGTGACTCCCCTTGTGACCTTGGTAATGGTCTTCCTAGCCTTAGGTTTTGTTCCATAATCGAATGGAACATTATGATAGGTGGGCTTGACCATTTGGGACTTAGGTTTGTGACCCAAACCCTTTTTGTCCTTGGACATTGGTTTTTGACCCTTAAACCCTAGAGATGACTTCTCCAAGTTTTTAAGAGCCTTTTCCAAAGTATCAAGTCTTGACCTCAAGACTTGATTCTCCTTCTCTAATACCTCAATTTTTGATTTATCATTCTTTCTTGAGGTGTTCCTAGGCATATGTCTAGTTGTCTTGGGGTTTCTACCTAGGTTCTCCTTAGCCTTAGATGAGTTAATCCTAGGGTTGGCCTTCCTAGTATTGTTCTTATCTAAGCTAAGATGTTTAGCACCTAAGCACACATGTTGATTTCTATGATTATCATGCTTATCATTCTTGACAATTGCAATAAGACTACTAGCATGTATCTTATTAGAAGTGCAAGAATGAACCTTAGAGGATACCTTAGGGTTTGTCTTCGCTCCCCCTTTACACGTGCTTGGTCTTTTGTCCTTGTGAGATTGCCTCCCCCTTGGACATTGACTCCTATAGTGTCCCCGTTGCTTGCATTGGAAGCACACCACGTGCTCCTTGCCCTTGCGTTTTGGGACTCCGACTTCCTTGATCTTTGGCGCCGGTGGAGTCTTCTTAGTTTTCTTTGGACATTTACTCTTGTAATGTCCAAATTCCCTACACTCAAAACACATTATATGCAATTTACTTGAACTTAAAGTGTTTGAGTTACCTAGGGTTGAGGATGGATGGATGCTCTCTTCTTCATCCCTCCCGGAGGTAGAAGCTTCTTCTTCGTGCTCCGATCTTGAAGAAGAACTCTCCTCCTCTTCTTCCTTGGATGTTGAGTAGCCCTCAACTCTCAATTCGCTTCCTCCATGATGTGAGCTACTTGGCTCACTAGGCTCCTTTTCATGGAGTTTTGCCAAATTGTTCCATAATTCCTTGGCGTTGTTGTACCTATCTATCTTGCACAAAACATTATTAGGTAAAGCAAATTCAATAATTTTTGTTACCTCGTCATTGATTTCGGATTGTCGGATTTGCTCTTTCGTCCACTCCTTCTTCTTGATAGGTTTTCCTTCCTCATCCATCGGAGGGGAAAACCCTTCTTGTACACAAAACCAATTTAACATATTTGTCCTAAGAAAATACATCATCCTTACCTTCCAATATGTGAAGTTGTCGTGAGACTCGTAGAAGGGTTGAATCGTGACATCTTCTCCATAGAGATCCATTCTCTAGCTTTGCTCCCACGGGTGTTGATCCGTCGAAGAGCGGCCTCGCTCTGATACCACTTGTTAGGATCCTTCGTACGCGGCTAGAGAGGGGGGTGTGAATAGCCGACCCCAAATTACTCGTTTCTTCCTACGATTAGGTTAGTGCAGCGGAAATACAAATAGAAACGAAAACAGGAGAAGAAATCAAACCTCAACGCAAGGATGTAACGAGGTTCGGAGATTAGGGCTCCTACTCCTCGGCGTGTCCGTAAGGTGGACGAGTCCAGTCAATCCGTCGGTGGATGAGTCCCCGGAGAACCGGCTAATACAATATACTCCTTGTGGGTGGAGAAACCTCGCCACAAACGTTTGCAACAGCAAACAAAGAGTACAAGTACAAAGAATAAGCAAGAAATACAAATAAGAATACTCAAGCACTCTACCAATCTTGCTTTCTCGTCGACTGGAGTCCGGATGAAGCAGCAGCTTCAAAAACTCTAACAGCAGCAGCTGTTCCAGTCGGGGAAGCTCACGCGAAGCTTTGGACGAGCTCAACAAGGCTCAAGAGCAGCAGCCCTCGACCCCTTTATACCTGCGAAGAAGACAGCGAAGAAACTAGCCGTTGCGTCGCAACGGCTAGAACCCTGATCGGTCTGCAGACCGATCAGGTGTCGCGATCGAAGCCCTGATCGGTCTGTGGACCGATCAGGCAACATCCTGATCGGTCTGCAGACCAATCGGGAAAGAAGCCTATCATTGGTTCCCCGATCGGTCCATGGACCGATCAGAAACCTCTGATCGGTCCGCAGACCGATCAGAACCCCGATCGGTCTACGGACCGATCAGCTTCTTCTCCGCCGCCATCGATCTCCTTCGATCGGTCTCGCACCGATCGATAACCATCGATAGCATCGATCGATCACCGATCGGTCACCGCACCGATCGATGAGCTATATCATTGGATCGATCGGCCCGATCCAAACTTTTCACCCTAAACCTAAGGCTTCCACACCAACATCCGGTCAACCTTGACTGTTGGTACATCATGCCTAGCATCCGGTCACTCCTTGACCTGCTAGCACTCCCGCTAAGTGTCCGGTCAATCCTTTGACCCACTTAGACTTTTCAACACCGAAGTCCGATCATCCCCGATCCATCTGGATTTTCCTTGCCTGGTTTCACTCACCGGACTTTCCAACCGCCTAACATCCCGCTAGGACTTTCCCACCGCCTAACATCCCAGCTTAGGACTTTTCCACCGCCTGGCTTCACTCACGGGACTTTCCAACCGCCTAACATCCCGCTTAGGACTTTCCCACCGCGCTTCACTCACGACTTTCCCGTGCCAAGTCTCCATACTTGGACTTTTCGTGCCAAGCTCCTCGCTTGGACTTTTCCAAGTCTCCATACTTGGACTTTTCCAATGCCAAGCTCCTGCTTGGACTTTTCGCCAAGCTCCTCGCTTGGACTTTTCCGGCAAGTCTCCATACTTGGACTTTTCCAATGCCAAGCTCCCTGCTTGGACTTTTCGCGTGCCAAGCTCCCTGCTTGGACTTTTCCAGTGCCAAGTCTCCATACTTGGACTTTTCCAATGCCAAGCTCCCTGCTTGGACTTTTCGCGTGCCAAGCTCCCTGCTTGGACTTTTCCCGAATCAGGTCAACCAGGTCAACCTTGACCTAAGGTTGCACCTACAATCTCCCGAACACCTATTCTTGTCAAACATCAAGAATACAACTCTCTCCTCGTCAAACATCGTCAAACATCAAAACACAACTCGAGTCAGGTCAACTCGAGTCAGGTCAACCAAGTCAACCTTGACCTAAGGTTGCACCAACAGTACTCACCTTTTATTATTTTATAAAAAATAGATCCTTATTTTAACTACCTCCTAGTGTCGATCCCACTAATATAAAATAATTGACTTATTATTTAAATATTATGCACCGTACTTTTAAAATTTAGTATTTTACTAAACCACTAAAGATTTAAATTTTATTAATATTTAAATTATGCATCATACGTATATATGTATCAAATCACATAACTCTTTCCTAAAATATTCGTCTTTGTGTATCTATTTTCTTGAAATATCTCTCCTTATATACACATGCTTATCCGACCTACTTAACAAACAAAACACATTTAAAATCTCAAAAAACAAATAACATTTTATATGATTTTAAAAGTATTATTTCTTTCCTCAAAAAAACCAATTTTTTAAAACCTTGCAACATGGATGTGAAATCAAGATTATTAAGAGAGCATGTTACAATCCTGATTTAAATTGATTAGAATATGGTTAAGGACAAAAATTCATTGATGACTCATTAGTAAATTTTGATCAAAATTTACAAATGACTTTGGTATACAAATCAAAATTAACACACTTAATTATTAATAAAAATAAGGTGTATAATTCAATAAAATGTCGAATAGAACCACCACAAATTTAATTTTTTTTAAATGGTCAAACACCTTTTGACTAAAGGTACTCATCCAGAAAACTAGATGCACATATGGAAAGAAAAATGCATGTACGGTGCTGCAATATTGGAATAAAAGAAAATTGATATGCTAAAAAAAAATCACAAGTAAATATTTAAGAATAGATATATAAAATGATGGAATCCATAAAATATGAAATGATGATTATAAATTTATATATCTATCCTTGAATATTTCTTTAAAAAATTTTTTTATACATATCATTACTCCAGAAGAAAAATATACTAGCAAACAAGAGATTTACGAACATAGTCTGGGGTTTTGAAATATCCAAAAAATCTTTTGTATGAGGCTGCAACTTCACATATGTATCCTTTGGGAGGGTTGCATTCTTGACACGGACAGGATAATATCTCCCTCTTGCAGAAGTGAATTTTGCATCATGTGAAGGATACGAAGAAATGAACCATAATATGTTACACAGAGGATCATAAATCATATTCCTTAACAATTAAATAGAGAGATAAATATGCAAAAGAAATTCAAGGTCTAGCCTACCCAATATGGCATGTATATCATTCCTTCTTCTGCTATAAATTCTAGAACACTACAGTGAGAAACTCTTTCTGTTGCACCATTGTACAACTCAAATAACATCGGATAATCAATATGTAAAGAAGCTGTGAAGTACAAAATTCATCAAATGATAAAGTGAAATAAAGAAATTAATGACTATACAATAGACCAAGAAATTGAATTAATATAAGAGATTATAAATTTCAAGATAATGTTGCTATGAATGACAGTGGATATAGCTGAGAAAAATAACTATGAACTTATAGTGCAAACATTTCAACTTACCAAGACAGTCAAGAGCAGGTTGGCATTATGACTGAAAGAATAAAAGTAAATCAAGTTAAAGAGGGCTAAAATGTATATAAAATAAAACTAAAATAACAACTTAAGGATCAATGAATAACTTACTTTTATCTCCCCCCCAATCTCCAGTTGAGGCTGCATAGATAGGAGATTTTTTTTTTTTGTTAAAACAAACTTTAACAAATTAAATCAAAGCTTATTTGTTTTAAGCAAGGTCAATTAATTTTAAATGTACACTAGTATACTATGAAAAATACTAAGCTATGCAGTTAGCCGTGAGTATTTGATTGCATGATTGTTAAGATTGTAATCCTATTGTTAGGAGTTAGAATCTTATAATACAGTGGCCAAAATTGCCACTAAACAATCCAAATCACTTGGTTGGAATCTCAAGAAATTAAGATCCAATATTAATTAATTGTCCTTGATCCTCACAATTATAAACTCATGGAATATACTAACAAGCTCAAATAGAAACTTCATTATTGCTAGTCTCAAACAGAACATAAAAAAACATTATTGAAGTAAGAACTTTGCTAGTATCAAGAACAAAAATAGCATAGCCGAACTAAGAACTTTGCAATAGCATACTCTTTCATAAGGAATTGGATTGTACCTTTCCTTGTCCTTTAGAAAATGATGGATCCAGCTCAGTGCACTTCTCGGCATCTTTAAAACCTTCAAGCAAAGCACCTAACTGTGTGTAGCATGCTGGCTTAGTAGTAAACTTTTAAAAGCTTGAGTCATCAACTATAGAAATGTATGAAAAAGGCTGAGTAGGAATTAGAATTACTATTAACAAGTGGGTGTTTTTTATTGCACAAGATAATCGAGGCAAAATTACAATGAACACAAAAGGTTCTAGGCTAACAGATCATCTACTTGTTTGAGATATACAAAAAATTTCATACAATCTTTTGATTACATCAAGATAAAAATTCATCATTTGGAGAGCAGTTTCAATGCATAAAGCAACAAGGTCAGCCCCAACATAGTCATGTGCCTGCATTATATAACTCAAATTGCATAAAATCAACATGTACTGCCACATGTTTATTGAACAAGATAACAACAATTAGAAATGATCACTTACATCATTAGATAGCTTCAAGGTCAATTTAAATAAAATATAATATTTAAACATACCATTGTTTATCACCGGTGTTGTCGAAGAAGATGAGTCCATTATAATTTTTTGAGAATTCTGATTAAAAAAAATGCAAGTTGTCACAATACTCTTTATAAGTTTATAATTATAAATAAAAATATAATTATCTTTTTCTTAAAAAGAAAAACTTACCGCTTTCAAGTTTTTCCACATCTTCTAAAATTTCTTCGATGTTGAGTGGTTTCAAATTTAACCGAAGTCAATCCTGAGTACAAATAAGACTTTCTACCACCCTCGGAGTCAATAAACTCCTAAAACAATCAAGTACATGACCACTAGTATTGGATCGAAAAGCGCTAGAGGGGAGGGGGTGAATAGCGTTCGTGGCTTTCACTTTTGTTTCGGAAGACTTTCGAGTAAATGCAACGAAAAAGTAAATAATACAAACGCAAATACCAAATTACACAACTCCTAATGTAGGGAACTGTAGTGACTTCAGGTCTAAGGACTATTCATACTAATAGTCACATGAGAACATTTATGACATTCATATAATGATCCATGAAACATTCTCATGGCGGGTTATTCAGTACATATTCTCTAATATATACTCATGTGTCAACTTGATATCTCATATCCATGACTGGTGAAATAAAGTCATCCGTTGACCTACATGCTAGTCTCAACACATTAATATTATTTTTGTATATTAATGCTTGATTAGGAATAGTTAAGAGTAGTGTTCTATGTATATCTACAATATCTCACTATCAATTCAACTAATTGATATGCTGTAGATAAAAACCTACTAGCCAAGGACGTTATTATACTTATTCAATCGATATTAAACTGAAATAAATATAATAACCAACTTTGTCTTTTATTAATAATGAAATATGATACAAAAATGAGACATTTAGTACTAGGGCTATTACTAACAAGTTTAATTGTTCCTTAAGATGTTGGTTTTTCTTTAAGGAGTGAGTTATTTTGTTTTTTAGATTTTACTAATTTTTTATTCAGACATGCAATTATTCTAAAAAATTTAGTGGTTACGATAGAAGATATCTCGTTCAAACCTTCGTAAACGAGAGTGGGCTCGTGGCTTGATTCATCATCTTGTTCCGTCTAGCTTTTTGATTCCAATCCGGTCACCATCAGCGCGAGGTAGTTGTGATGCTTCCGATCTTTGACTTCCGACTCTACATCCCAAGTCACCTTATCTTCTTCTTACATTTCGATGTTAAGTAACTTATTCAGAGGTGAATTTATTATGGTTACCTTTGCATCGTTTGTTTCTTCGTGTAACTCGATGAGTTTTTTCCAAAGGTCCTTTGTATTTTCGTGCGGGTCAACTCGGTTCAGTTCTTCCTTCGTGAGTTTGCACTAGATCGTGTTCAATGCTTTTAAGTTGGTTTGTGCATTCTTTTTTATCTCTGGAGTCCAGTTTTCAAGGTCCATCGGAATCCTGGTGTTGTTGTCGATCGGAGGGTTGTATCCCTTGCAAATGTTGAACCACTGGTCAAGGTCTATCTTGAGATACACTTCCATCAGCTTCTTCCAATATGGAAAGTCGTCTCCATTGAAGAGTGGGGGATGAACGATGTTGCATCCTTGTTTTGGGCCATTTAAAGAACCTTGCATACAAAGAAGAAGAAAAAAAAAAATCCAAGACTAAGTCTTGGATTAGTAGTGTGGAAGATAATAAAAGTATAAAAACTCAATTGGTATTGCACCAATTCAGAATAGTTTGCAATAGAAAAATTTATCCAAAGAGATAATTGTACCAATTTGGATTATATTAAAAAAACTCAAAATCAAAAAAGAAATATTAAAAGTAAGTTTAAAAATCATCCCCATGCTTGATTGGTGGTTGCACCAATTCAGAGCGGTACCCGTTCTGATACCACTTGTTGGATCGTAGAGACGCTAGAGGGGGTGAATAACATTCGTCAAAAATTGCCAGTTAAAGCGAGTTACGCAGTGGGAAAAAAGAAAATAAAAAATAATGTTAACAAAGCCAAGTTTTACTTGATTCGGAGCTTGTGACAACTCCTATTCCAAGGCTTGCGATCGTTGATCGCTTTCGTTGGACAATCACTATTAGTTTAAATAATGTGTTACGAGTATTGAGTAAAATAAAATAAAATAATTGTTACTAACAAATAGAAAGGAAATTAAAATATTTCATTCTTCGAACTTTAGAGCAGTCTTTCGGTGTCGTCGGAACCTTTTCGGAGCAGTGTGCAAGAATGAAACTTGTAGCAGATAATGTTCTGAAGTTGTTGGTTGAAGGCCTTTATATAGGCCAATTCCGGGTGCTTAGAGCCCCTTTCAAGCGCCTGGACTATGCTGACATGGAGAGCTCTAGTCGAAACTTGATTCATCAAGTTTATCCACTTCCAAGTGCTTGAACCCCCTCCAGGCACCTGGACCATTGACGTGGATTCGTCCAGCAGTCGCGCTCCAACATAGGTTCTGAGTAACTTTTATGGTTCGGGTGGTTGGACCAACTTTGAGCACCCGGACCACCCAGGTGTCTGACCAGGCACCTGCAGGCTAAGCTGGTCCGGGTGCCCAGACCAACTCCAGGCGCTCGAACCCTCTTTTACAACCTTTACTTCTCTGCAAAAAAGAGATAGGTCGGGCATAAAATTTATCCTGCAAAACAAACTTAGCACATTAAAAATGTGATAGTGATAGTAATTAGATCCGGTCTCATCCAAACCAGGATCTAGTCAAGGTCTCAACTTAGGTTTTTCAAATAGACCTAAGTTAGACCGATGCCTACAGTTCCCTCAACTAGGAACGCGTCCTCACTGGATCTCTCCTCCAGTTACTTATCTCCACTTACCAACTGCAGTCGCTTGACTTTATCTTTGACCCACCAGGTCTTCCCGCCAATTGTCAGGTCCTGCTGACCTAACTAGACTTCGGCCGATTGTCAGGTCCCATGAACCCAACTAGACTTCCTGCCAGATATTAGGTCTCGCAGACATATCTGGACTTCGCACCAGCTATCGGGTCTCGCTTTCCTAGATGGATTTTAGCCTAGTGTCAGGTCCTTCAGACCTGTCAACTCTTGCACACTTAGTAAAGCAATTAAACGACAAAATACTCTAACTTGGCCTCAACCGTCGATATCATCCTCAACTCATCATCAGACATCGACATCATCTCTGATTTAGTCAAAGTCATTGTTGGTGCAGTTAGCACTAACGGTCTAACTCAGGTTTTGATGAATGACAAAGTAAGTTAAGTTAGGTTTGTTGTGATCTAACTGAGTGTGCAGGAGAAGTCCAGATAGGTCGACGAGCCGACCGGATATCTAACAAGAAATCCAGCTAGGTCGACGGGCTGACCAGATAGCTAGTACGAAGTCTAGATAGGTCGACGGGCCGACCGAATATCTGGCACGAAGTCTAGCTAGGTCAACGAGCCGACCGGATAGCTGGCACGGAGTCCAGACAGGTCGACGGGCTGACTGGATGTCTGGCAAAAGGTAAGTCACTGGAGGGGAGTGACTTGGTGAGGATGCATTCCTCGTTTGAGAGAACTATATGCGTTGATCCAACTTAGATCCATTTTGGAAATCTAAGTTGAGATCGTGACTAGATTCTGTTCTCGAGGAGACGGAATCTAATTACTACTCTGTTTATATATATATATATATATATATATATATATTTATATTTATATTTATATATTTGTGCTAACTTTTGTTTAGCAGGGTAGTATAATATTTATTGCCTCGGACTAATCTTTTTCTTGCAGGAAAAAACTTTTGCTGGAAAAAGGGGTTCGGGCGCTCGGAATGCAAAAGTTTATCTTGTCGCAATGTGGAGCGCGCTAATTGGCTAGGCCGACGTCACGCTCCAGGTGCCCGAAATGGATCCGAGCGCCCGGAGCTTCTTATATAAGGAGACCTCCACCTGGAGCAAAGTACAACAACTTCCTTCTACGATTACTCTGTTGCACACTGTTCCTATGACGCTACGAAGCTCCTCCGACAACCTGCAACTATGTTTTAATTTTCTTGTTGTCGGTAATTCAGTTTATAGTTCTTGTACTAATCTTGTAATTCTTTTTATGAACTATTAGTGGATTACCCAACGAAAGCACTCGACGAGTGCGGGCCTTGGAATAGGAGTCGACAAAGGCTCCGAACCTCAAGTAAAAAACTTGGTGTGTTAGCATTGTTCTTATTTTTCTGTTTCCGTTGTTTACTTAACTCAATTTATGATTTTCAATGATCACTATTCACCCCCCCCCCCCTCTAGTGAATTTTACAATTTAACAAGTGGTATCAGAGCAAGTACCACTTTAATTTAGTGTAACCACCAATCAGGCAAAGGGGATAAAAGTTTTTTTTTTCTTTTCTCATTTTTTGGTTTTATGTTTTTCGAAACAATCCAAATTGGTATCATTATCTCTTTAGAATTTTTTTTCATTGCAATTCAAACTGAACTTGTGCAACACCAATTCAGTCTTAAATTTTTACTTTTTCTCCCACATTGCTAAATCCAAGACCAAGTTTTGGGATCCTCTTCTTTGTTTTTTGCATGCAAGAATTATGGCTCAAATCGAGGGATTCAGCACCGTCCATCCTCCCCTGTTCAACAGTGACGACTTCCCATACTGGAAGAAACGAATGGAGGTATATATAAAGACCAACTTCCACCAGTGGTTCAGCGTCACCAGAGGCTACAAGGCTCCAATCGACAACCCCGGAAATCCAATGGACCCGGAACATTGGAATTCGGAGATGAAGAAGAAAGCCCAGATGGACTTCAAAGCCCTCAACACACTATAATGTGGGCTAACAAAGGAAAAGCTGAACCGAGTGGGCCCACATGAAAATACAAAGGAACTGTGGGACAAGCTCATCGAACTTCACGAAGGAACCAGCGATGCTAAGGTAACTAAACGAGATCTTTATTTAAATGAATTATTTAATATAAAACTGCAAGAAGGAGAATCGGTGAGTCAACTCGACGCGAGGATAAAGGACATCCTCAACGGGCTTCACACCATCTACCACCAAATGGAGAACCGCGATCTAATAAAGTATGTCTTA
This sequence comes from Zingiber officinale, assembly GCF_018446385.1. Taxonomy (NCBI): domain Eukaryota; kingdom Viridiplantae; phylum Streptophyta; class Magnoliopsida; order Zingiberales; family Zingiberaceae; genus Zingiber; species Zingiber officinale. The sequence goes on from NC_055996.1 coordinate 60,847,449, forward strand.
AACGCATTTCCTCATAATACATTGTGGGCATCCATCGTGGATGCCTACAAAATTTCAAAGAATATTTCAAAAGTAAAGTTAGATGAATTATTTTGCGAACTTGAGCTACACAAACAAACTAATGCCAGAACCGAGAAAGGTGTTGCTCTTTTTGCAGGTTCCTCTAAGGAAAAGTCAAGAACGAGCCTAAATCTGAAGGTGAGTCTAACCAAGACGAAGAACACTTGGTGAACTTGGTAAGAAAAATGTTCACCAGGAAAAAGAAGAACTTCAGCAAAAATGACCTGCAGAAGATCAGCTCCACTATTGAACCAAAGAATATGACTTGCTTCAAATGCAACAAGAAGGGTTATTACAAGAATGAGTGCACAAAGCTGAAGAATGACAAAACCAAGACAACCAAAAAGAAGGTGCTTAAAGCAACATGGGACAACTCATCTTCAGAGGAATCGGAAGCCGAAGAGTAGAAACACCGAAGCTACCTTGCGTTGATGGTCCGCAATAGAACTAAATCAACTAAACCAAAATTAAATCATAAAAATAACTATAGAACAAACTCAAACTCAAACTATCATCAAGTCTATTATAATTATAAAAGTAATCGACATAAACCCAGAACTAAAATTTAATCCAGATCAATAATTCAGGGGGAGACTCCAAACTAGTTAGCACCTTCAAAAATAACATACCCGACAGGGTAATTAGGATTAGCTTAAAAAGGAACAAAGGTTTAACTTGATCTACTGTACTGGTACAGTTTTGGATGATAGTAGGTTAGGGAAGCTCTATCTATACATGTCTAGGAAGATATGGCTTCAACCTGGTGCATTTGACTTAATGGAACTAACTAAAGCTACCCCTTATGGATTCTAACTAGTTAGACCAAGAATTTGTACTAAGTTCAGCGGATATGACTATTTGGAAAATCTCGAAACCATGATTACTCTAATGATATCCAGGTGACTCACCATAGCCCAGAAGTTTATCCAAAGAATATCTGTTTGTTGAGCTCAAAGCTAAACCTGAATCTAACAAAAATTTAAATCAAACCGTGAAATTTAACTTAACTCATCTCACAAAAATTAAAGGATTCCCTGATTGAAAATATAGATCGGGTGAGATAACTAAGGATTAAAATTCAAATTAAATTACTTTAAAATTAAATTCAAATTAAATTAATTTTAAAATTAAATCAAATTTAAATTCAAATTAAATTAGCATTAAAAATTAAATAAAATTCAAATTCAAATTAAATTAACTTTAAAATTAAATCAAATTTAAATTCAAATTAAATTAACTTTAAATTCAAATTAAATTAAATTTAAAATTAAATTAAATTTAAATTCAAATTAAATTAACTTTAAATCAAATTTAAATTCAAATTAAATTAAATTTAAAATTAAATCAAATTTAAATTTAAATTCAAATTCAAATTAAATTAACTTTAAAATTAAATCAAATTAAATTAAAATTAAATTAACTTTAAATCAAATTTAAATTCAAATTAAATTAACTTTAAAATTAAATCAAATTAAAATTCAAATTAAATTAACTTTAAAATTAAATTAAATTAAAAAGTAAACTTAAAAATTAAATTAAAAACTAAACTTAAAAATTAAACTTAAAAATTAAATTAAAAACTAAACTTAAAAATTAAATTAACAATTAAATTAAAAATTAAACTTAAAAATTAAACTTAATTTAAAATTAAAAATTAACTTAACTAAAACTTAACTTTAATGAAAACTTAACTTAAATTAAAATTAAAAATTAACTTAAATTAAATTAAAATTAAAAATTAACTTAACTAAAAATTAACTTAAAAGTTAAAATTAAACTTTAAATTAAATTAAAATTAAAATTAAAATCAAAACTAAAACTAAATTTAAAATAAATTAAAACTAAAACTAAATCAAATTAAAACTAAATTTAAAATAAGTTAATAAAATTAAAACTAAATCAAAATTCAAATTCAAATTAAATTCAAATTCAAAATAACTTAAAATTTAACTTCTAAATTAAATCAACTTAAATTAATATTAAAATTTAAAATAATAATAAAAGTCAGAAACCAGGAGTCAGAAACCAGGGTGCCCGCCCCTGGTATTCAACTCCGAGCATCCGGAACATGCTCCGGGAGCCCCGCCTCGCCACCCTACTCATGGCACCCGGACCCTGTCCGAGCGCCCGGATCGCCCTATATAAGGGGCAGCAGAGGCGCCCCTAATAGCTGCATCTTCCCCTTCTCTTTTGTAAAGGCCTTCACCAGGCTTTAACGTAAAAGAAATCAAATTTTAAATTTTCTTTTCTTCCTCCGGTTATTATGCCGCATCAGAACAACCGAGGTCATCAATTCTATTATCCTTATTAACAATGTCTCGGTAAGTTTTCATTCCTTTCTTAAATTTTGTTTATTTATTGTTTTAGTATTTTATGCTTAGTCTAGTTTTCTTTGATAAATTAGGAAACGTTCTAGACTTGGTGTTGGGCCCTCTACTACTAGTACTGACCTTAGGTTTCCTACTGAAGAACTTAGGATTAAGTCTGCTAGTACTATCTACAGACCTATATGGACTAGGTGTTTAGATAGACAGTTTTTTATGCGTTCATGCATTCCTGTAGTAGAAGTCATCGACTATTACAGCTTGCATCATCTAGTTTATTGTACCAGTTCAGTTAACATAGGTTTATGTGCTGAACTGTACACTAACCTAGTTAGAGTAGATAACCTTATATACACCACTAGGGTAGCTAGTATTGATATCACGCTATCCCCTGCTGTCATCCGTACTTTTCTAGGTTTACATCCATCTGCATGCACTTTTCAGTGTTATCCCCTAGGGATCCACCATTTGGTGATCCTTACTCACACATCACACTTGATACGATTTACTCATATTTTTTTGAGGAAGTGCGAGTACCTACAGTTATCCTATTTAGGTCAGTCTCCCTTAGAGTTCAGGACTATGTCCTTTATAGAGTTTTAGTCTCTTGCATTTTGTCGTTGACCACTCATGACATCGCGATGATGCATCCTTTTCACTCATTTTTACTATATGCCCTATGTCATAGACTAGATATAAATATTAGTTTACATATTTTTCATTGTTGGTTGCTACTCGGAAAACCTATAGGTTCCACTGTACAAAATTTTTGTACAAAGGTCTGAACCTTTTCCTAGCTACCATGTGTTCTTTTAAATTAAATTTTGGATCGCCTGCGGAACTTTACACGTTTGATCCAAAACTTAATCTATTTGTTCTTTTAGGTTTTGACTTGGATCTCCTGCGGAACTTAACACGTTTGACCCAAGTCTCCTTAAGTTATTAATTCCATTAAATATTAATTTCCATAAAAGGTTCCCAGTACTGACGTGGCGAGGCACATGGCCTTCTTGGATATGGGAGCAACCACCACCGACTAGACAAAACCTTTAATAGAAAGCTAATATTTAATTTCCTAAAATAACTTTAGGTTAACCAAAGAGAACAATCAAATCACAAGGAAAAGAAAGAAACAAGAGAACACAACTTCGAAAAACCATATTCGAAACACTAGAACGTAAGCCTCTTGTATTTGGTATTATTTCCATAAATAACTAGCATGATGCGGAAATAGAAATTACTAGTTATACCTTGTAGAAAAACCTCTTGATCTTCTACCGTATTCCTCTTCTTATCCCGGACGTCGTGTGGGCGACGATCTTCCGAGACGAGAACCACCACGCACCTTCTTCTTCTCCAAGCAAGGTTCGGCCACAAGAAGAACCACCTCCAAGGAAGAAGAACTTGATCACCACCAATACTCCAAGGGATCTTCAAGATGAGGCTTCCTCCTTTTCTTCTTCTCCTTCCTAGGTCCGGCCACCAACAAGAGCTCCAAGAGATGTATGGTTCGGCCACCAAAAGAGAAGAAGGGAGAAAGGCTAGGGCCGGCCACAAGAAGAAGAAAAGAGGGAGAGAAAAATAGAATAGATTCGTTAGCTTTGAAGCCTCCTCTACCCCCTCTTTTATAATCCTTGGTCTTGGCAAATAAGGAAAATTTAATAAAAACTTCCTTAATTCTTTTGCCATGAAAAGGAAAAAAAAAATTATTTAATAATTTTCCTTCTCCAATTTATTTGGCCGGCCACACCATAGAATTTCCAAGCAAATAAAATTTTAAACATCAATTAAAACTTCCTTATTTGCTTCCGGAAATTTATAAAAATTTCTCAATAATTTTTATCCCTTCATGATTGGTTTATAAAAAGGAAATTTAATAAATTAAAATCTTTCTTTTAAACATGTGGATAAAAAGAAAGTTATCTCTAAAAATTAAAATCTCTTTAATCTACAAATAAGGAAAGATATCAAATCTTTTCTTAATCTCTTGTAGAAACTTATAAAAGAGAATATTTAATTTTAAACTTTCTTTAAATCATGAACATGATTTAAAAGGAAAGTTTTCTTAAAATTTAAAATCCTCCTTTAATCAACAAATAAGGAAAGATTTCAAATTTTAAACTCTCTTTTAAACATGTAGATGATTTACAAATAAGGAAAGTTTTTACCAAAAATTAAAACCATCCTTTTAAACTACAAATAAGGAAAGAGATTAATCTCTTCTCTTAATCTTTTGTAGAAAGCTATAAAAGGAAATTTTTAATTTTTAAACTCTCTTTTAAAAACATGATATCCACATAAGAAATCATTTTAATAAAAATCCTTTTTAATATTCTAGTGGCCGGCCACCTAAGCTTGGGACCCAAGCTTTGGCCGGCCACCAACTTAACTCATCCACTTGGTCTTGGCCGGCCCTAGCTTGGGTTCCAAGCTAGCTTGGCCGGCCCCTTTGGATGGGTAAGAAGGTGGGTATGCGGTGGGTATAAATCTCTATATGCTAGAGGCTACGATAGGGACCGAGAGGAGGAATTGGTTTTGGTCTCCCGATAAAATTAAGCATCCCGTGTTCGCCCCGAACACATAACTTAATTTTATCAATAATAATTCATTCCACTAGAGAACTATTATTGAACTACCGCACCAATCCCAAATTACATTTTGGGCTCCTTCTTATTATGAGTGTGTTAGTCTCCCTGTGTTTAAGATAACAAATGTCCACTAATTAAGTAAGTTACTGACAACTTACTTAATTAATATCTAGCTCCAAGAGTAGTACCACTCAACTTCATCGTCATGTCGGACTAAGTCCACCTGCAGGGTTTAACATGACAATCCTTATGAGCTCCTCTTGGGGACATTCTCAACCTAGATTACTAGGACACAGTTTCCTTCTATAATCAACAACACACACTATAAGTGATATCATTTCCCAACTTATCAGGCTTATTGATTCATCGAACTAAATCTCACCCATTGATAAATTAAAGAAATAAATATCAAATATATGTGCTTGTTATTATATTAGGATTAAGAGTACATACTTCCATAATAACCGAGGTCTTTGTTTCTTTATAAAATCAGTATAAAAGAAACGACCTCAAATGGTCCTACTCAATACACTCTAAGTGTACTAGTGTAATTATACAGTCAAGATAAACAGATACCTAATTACACTACGACCTTCTAATGGTTTGTTCCTTTCCATTTTGGTCGTGAGCTACTGTTTATAATTTATAAGGTACTGATAACATGATCTTCTGTGTGTGACACCACACACCATGTTATCTACAATATAAATTAATTGAACAACTACTTTTATCATAAATGTAGTTATTTGACCAATGTGATTCTTATTTCTAGATAAATGTTTATACCAAAAGCTAGACTTTTAGTATACACTCTAACATTCATGTCATTATTTACTCAGCTGGACTCATCACCAGCAGACGGGTTCACATGCCCTATTGCCACATCTTGACCGCATACCTTGCATCCTTAGATATTGATGTCACCAGAGGTGATGTCAGAACCCTAACTGAGTTTGACATGGTAAGCTCTAGGAACTTTTCTTTAGGTGGTATACATACAGATGATGTGAGTGTCTTGTCTTGGTGGAGGGGGGGCCCATCACCAGCTTGACCCGGACGTCGAGCCACAGTCAAATACCGAGGGGGAGGAGGCAGGGGTGGATGAGTTCATGGATGCGCTTTTTAGTGATCCCCCTATCTAGCACCGCCTCCAGCTCGAGAACCACGTCCCGCCCCTCGCACTCAAGCCGATCTAGTTACCGACCTTGAGACAACTATGATTTTTGACAGAGGTCTCTGATTTTTGGCGGGGCATGCGGCAGGAGATTTCCGATCTTGAACGAGTCATGCGGCAGGATGTCTCCGATCTTCGATGGGACATATCCATCTCTCGAGAGGATGACCGGACTCATCACGCTGAGTTGATAGAGATGTTGCGATCTTTAGGTTCCGGACCACCCTCATCATCATCACAGTAGACTATGTTGCTATTATCTCCATGTATTTTGTCTTGATCGTCGTCCTTGTATATTGACTTATTTTAACTTCAGATATTGACTTGTCACGTTGTGCTTAATAGACTAGGATCTTACTTTCAAAATTAATTTCAAAAAAATTATTTAAAATTTTAGGGTAAAATTTTTTCTCTTATTTTTAGAATTTTCAAAATTACTTATAGCCTTAGTCTAGATCAAACCCTTAGAAAGAATACTCCTATAGGTCTAGAACTTGAGCATCTCACTAACACACTAGGACTACCTTGTTTGTGCATTGCTAAACTTAGAAAGGGGTGAGATACATAGGCAGATTGTCTGGACTTAAGATGTTTATATCAGTGCATCAATACAAGTCTGGGCGTTAAAAACCAAACTAACAGTAATCAGGTTATATTTTTCAACTTAGTCAAACACTAACTGGATAAATTAACTTAACCTGACTAATCAAGTGAAAACTGCTATTTTTTGATAGTTAGTAAGTAACAAATGGTTAGACAGTTAAGGATATTATTTAGTTGCTTATTTTGAATTAATGTCAGATTCAGGGGGAGGATTAATAACTTTAAGTAGTTACAATATTTTCAAAAACTACTTCATTTTTTTTGGCATTAAAAATTTTTCAAAAGTGTTTTAAAAAATAACTTGTAAAAATCAGTTTTACAACTATTTAAGTTTTGAAAATATTACTTTCATATTTTTTAAAATAACTTGGCACAGTTTTCAAAAAAATTCAAAATCTTAATTCAGTTTTACCATTCCTTATATCTTTTTCAAAATTCTATTTCTTAAAAAAGTTTTTTCAAAGTTTTCAAAAGTTATCTATTTTCAAAATATTTTTTTTACTATTTTTGTAAAAACTTTTCTTTTGGAAACCTTATTAAAGAATTAGTAGTTTTTGAAAAATAATTTTAAATCTTTTAAGTTATGTTTGTAAACATTTTTGACTTATCATATTTTTTTAAAAAAAACTAAGTAGATCTTGAAAACAATCATTTTATTAACTTAGTTTCTTCAAATTAATTAACTTTTTACCTTTGAAAGATACTTTACTTATTTTCTAAGTTAAAACTCCCCAAATAATCCTGACTATTTTCTACTGTCAAGTTTTTTTATTATTTTACTTAGTCAATTTTTCCTAACTTATCTATGCTTATTTTTCGATGAATATCAAAGGAGAGGATTAGGTGGATTAAGTTAGCAAAAAATTGTGAATTAAGTTAGCAAAAATCTAGACAAAACACAAAAAAAAAAAAAAAAAATCAAAAATCTAGGCAAAACACCAAAAATAGTCTAAACCCATATCATCTGTCTAGTTATTTTTGCATATCTTTTCACTAACTTAACCTAGATTGCCATTGCATCAAAAATGGGGAGATTGTCAGTGCGGTTAACACTAACGGTCTAACTCAGGTTTTGATGAATGACAAAGTAAATTAAGTCATGTTTATTGTGATCTAACGATCTAACTGAGTGTGTAGGAGAAGTCCAGATAAGTCGACGGACCGACCGGATATCTGGCAAAAAATCCAACTAGGTCGACGGGTTGACCGGATAGCTGGTACGAAGTCCAGATAGGTCGACGGACCGACCGGATATCTGGCACGAAGTCCAGCTAAGTCAATAGGCCGATCGGATAGTTGACACAAAGTCCAAATAGGTCGATAGGCTGACCGGATGTCTGGCAAAAGGTAAGTAACGGTAAATCACTGAAGGGGAGTGACTTGGTGAGGGCGCATTCCTCGTTTGAGGGAACTATAGGCATCGATCCAACTTAGATCCATTTTGAAAATCTAAGTTGAGATCGTGACTAGATCCATTCAGCATGAATCAATCACAAAATAAAGTTGTAACCACTCATAGTGATCTTCGTCCCCTCTTCTATTTTTTGTCTACTCCCTCCCTCAATTGTTCTTGGACGTCATTTTAAATAGGAAGTAAAACATCGGTTACTAACCGATATTTTGATGACTTTCAATGAAGAAAAATAAAGATGAATGGACACCTCTTCATTTTCCTGACGTTGCAACTGATGCAACGTCTAACAACTAGTCTCACATCTTTGAGTTTAAATGCAGTTCCTCTTCTTAAAAATTATTTTTTATTTATTTAGTTGATAATTTTAAATTACACATATTCAATTATTTTTTTATAAATTTATACACATTAGGATCATATTCATAAAATAACTTATTACCAATTTAATTACTCGTCATCCATTAAAAAAATTATTTAGTTTAGTTATCATTTATTAAATAAAATATTTATATTTTATTTAATCATCAACCCTCAAATGAAATATTTCATATTTAATTTGTCCTTCATACATAAAAAATAATACCATCATCAATTTAGTTCCTCTAATTGCATATTAGTCCTTTATCATATTTTCTGTCTCAAATAATTTATCATATTATTTTATTTTATATTTATCATTACTCGTCCATATTTAAATTAATTTGACTAGAAAAAATATTGTACCTACCACTAAATATGGGTGAGATTTATATTTTAGCAATGTGAAATATTAACAAATTATATTTGTGTGAATAATAAACTTAATAATTATAAGGGCGGTGCATTTCGTGTAAATTATTTTGTGTAAATTATTTTGTATAATATTGATTATGTGATTACTAAATAATCATTAACCAATGTTATAATGAATAAACCATAACTTTATATTGTTTGATTTAATCTTAAATAATACAATCAAAGTTTATTTATTCAAAATTTTAATGTATAACATAATTTAAATTTAATGTATTATCTTTGGTTCAATACTCCCCTTAATTATTTCTCAAAATGTTTTGATTAATCCTCAGTTAGAATGTGGACCATTATTTTCATTGCAATAAAATGTTATAATAAACAAAAGATAGTAGACCATGTGATATACTAATATATATATATATATATGTGCTAACTTTTGTTTTACACGGTAGTATAATATTTATTACCTCGGATTAATATTTTTCTTGCAGGAAAAAACTTTTGCTGGAAAAAAGGTATCCGGGCGCTCGGAAGGGATCCGAGCACACGAAATGCAAAAGTTTATCTCGTCTCAACGAGCGCGCTGATTGGCTGGGCCAACGTCACGCTCCAAGCGCCCGAAAGGGATCCGGGAGCCCGGAGCTTCCTATATAAGGAGGTCTCCACCTAGAGCAAAGTACAACAACTTCCTTCTACGATTGCTCTATTGCGCACTGTTCCTGCGACGCTATGAAGCTCCTCCGACAACCTGCGACTACGTTTTAATTTTCTTGTTGTCGGTAATTCATTTTTATAGTTCTTGTTCTAATCTTGTAATTCTTTTTATGAACTATTAGTAGATTGCCCAACGAAAGCACTCGATGAGTGCGGGCTTTGGAGTAGGAGTCAACAAAGGCTCTGAATCAAGTAGGGTTGTAACTGAACCAAGCGTTCGTGAACAAACTTGGTGTTCGGCTTGGTAAAGTTTCTTTATGTTCATTCAATATACATAAGATTAATTAAACAAACAAACTTGAATAGCACGTTAAGCTAAATAAACAAGCTTGAACACATATATGTGCAGCTCATTAACGTTCGTGAACAACGTTCGTGAACAACGTTCATGAACAATGTTCACGAATCATATTTATTAATAAAACTCTTTTCAATATGCTAAATAAACAATAAAATAAAATAAATAAATAAATTTAAATTATCAAGCTCAATAACCAATCAAACAATTAAAAGTTTCAAACAATCAAACCAGCTTGAATTGAGAGTTTAATAATATCTAAACGAACCAAGCTCGAACCAAGATCAAGTCAAGCTTGAATTGCACATCTTGGATAAATGGAAATGCACATCTTGGATAAACGATGTAACTGTCTCATTTATGCAAACTGTTTGTCCTAAAACATGTGATAAATGGAAATGCACATCTTGGATAACATGCACATTTCTAGCTCTTTAAAAGATCTTCCGCAGGAACGCGCACCCATGCTAAACTGGTCCGAGCGCCTAGACCAACTCTGGGTGCTAGGACCCCGAGAGCTCGGATCTTCTTTGGGCACTCGGACCCTCTTTTACAACCTTTACTTCTATGTAAAAAAAAGAGTTACTCCAAACATAAAATTTATCCTGCAAAACAGAGGCAGCACATTAAAAATTTCAATTTAGTAATAATTAGATCCTGTCTCATAGAGACCAGGATCTAGTCAAGGTCTCAGCTTAGGTTTTCCAAATAGACCTAAGTTGGATCGACGCCTACAATTCCCTCAATCGGGATTACGTCCTCACTGGATCTCTCCTCCAATTGCTTACCTCTACTTACCAACTGCAGTCACTTGACTTTGTTTTTGACCTACCAAGTTTTCTCGCAAATTGTCAGGTCCCGCGGATCCAACTATAGTTTGGCCGATTGTCATGTCCCGCGAACCCAACCGGACTTCTCGCCAAATATCGGGTCCCACATACTTATCTGCACTTTGCACCAGCTATCGGGTCTCACGGTCCTAGATGGATTTCAGCCTGGTGTTAGGTCCTTCAGACTTGTCAACTTTTGCACACTTGCTAAAGTAATTAGATCATAAAACACTCTAACTTTAAACCACTTATCATTTATCAAAACCTAAGTTAGATCATTAGTGCAAATTGCACCAACAACATCTATTACGACAATTGGTCTCAACCGTCGATATCATCCTCGACTCAGCATCAAACACCGACACCATCTCTGATTTAGTCAAAGTCACCGAGCTCGTCTCCGACTCAACATCAACTGTCGATATCATCCTTGACTCGGCATCAAACGCGGACCTCATCTCTAACTCGGTTAAAGTTGCTGAGCTTGTCTCTAACATAGCCTTAATCATCGATATCATTCTCAACTTGGCCTCAGACGCCAACCTCGCCCCCAACTGAGTCTCAATTGCTAACTTTGCCTCCGACTTAGTCATCGGCTTAGTCTATACTTAGGGCCACTCAACATCAACCTCCTCTCTTCATCGGTCCCTAGATTGGGCCCACATCCTATGTGGGGGGGGATATGGAAATGTACATCTCAGAGAACATGCACATTTCTAACTCTTTAAAAGATCATCTACAGGAACACACATACAAAAACCTTACTTATTCTTGGATAATTCATCCTCGTAAAAAAAAATCTAACTTGAGCGTTGAAATGACATGTTAGGATACATCCCGATGCCATTCTAATCCTCTTTTGGAATGATTTTAAGGTCCTCTGATGATCTCCAAAAAAAAAAAAAAAAATATGCACGTCAACCCATTCGTTGACCCGTAGTTACTGTCCATGGTATTTGATAGAAAGAACGACCAAAGAATGAGATCAATCCTACGAGTATGGTCCCAGTCCAATTCATTTTCTTTTAAAATAAATAATTAATTAAATCCTTTAAATATTTTTTTTTACTAAATTTTATTAGAAAATATCTGTATGAACAGTAGACAACTATAAAATTTTCATATACAAATAACGATCCACAGGCGGTACCAAACAAGATAAAACCGGTCAAGGACGCTAGTCTCAACCGCCAGGTATATTCCATTTTTGGTCGGCTCATCGAATTTTACAAGTATATCTCCCTCCACGTTTATCACGCGCGCCGACGCAAATCGCAATCCTTGACCCACAGTGCCGTGTGGAATCGAAAATTTTGGAAAAAAAAAAAAAGGGAATTAATTAAATTGACCAAAAAACCTTTAATTTCAAACAGAGAAAAGAAAAAGTAAAGAAGAGAAAAACATTATTTCCGTATGGTTTTTAATTTCGTCCATAATTTTAGTTTACGGATCGATCGACGACTCGTCGTGTACAACATTCAAAACAATAAATGAAAAAAAAAAAAAAAGTAATCAACACGTAATTGTATTGATTAATGATTGTCGTCGGCGATCTTGGTACCGCCGGTGATGATGGACTTGATGGCGGCGTTCAGCACGGCGGCGAAGTTAGGGTCCGCCGTGATCGCCGCGGTGGCGGCCGTCACCTCTTCCGGAGACATTTGGAGCCCCGAGAACATCGTCCGGTTACCGAACACCGACGGCGGAGGCTGAGGCAGAGCGGCGGAGTAGGCCGCCGAAGGGAATTGGACGGGCGGTAAATTCACCCCCGGCTGCCGGTGAGGATTCTTCGGCGGCTGAGTGAGGTCCAACGTGATGGTGGGGAACGGGGCCGACGCCGAGATGGTGGCCAGACTCGACGAGCAGTGGAGCATTGTCGAGGGGCCGCCGCCGACGGATGCAGGGGACGTCGTCGGGCCGGAGAGGAGCATGGAGGCGGCGGCGGAGGTGGTCGACGCCATGGCGGCCGCCGCCGCCGGTAGGGGGTGGTTGTGGATGCCTTCGTAGGTGGTTATCAAAATCGAACGGTCCTCAGCGCACCTTTGCACCTAGTTAATTAATACATCAAACAAATTAATTAATTGATTAATTATCATGATTAGTTAAAAGAGTAGAAGTTTAAGTAGCTAATTAAAATTACTTGTTTGCGGACCGGACAACCGGCTGCCATGGTGCACCGGTAGTAAGCTCGAGGGCAAGGGTTGCCCTTCGCCATCTTCTGACCGTACTTCCTCCATTGGCATCCATCGGAGATCTAAAATAATTCGTTAGTTAACTTAAACCCTACAAATAATATATATATAAACAATTAATGTGATAATCATATGCAATTAATGAGTTTCTTCATGGAACTTAATTAAACTCACCATGGGCGCTTCCGACCGAGCTCGTACGGAGACCCTAGTTTTCCTCATCGTGGCTTCCCGCTCATCCCTGATGGTGGCCGCCTTCAAAGCAAGCCCTTTGTCGGGGTTTCTTCTCGTGTCGTCGTCGTCGCTAGTTTGTAGACGGTAACCCGTCCACCCTACTCCAGCATTCTCCGACGGCAAAGACGACCGTTCAAGATCACTCCCCGACGACGACGAGGAGTTTGACTGTGGGTCGACAGTAATTACCTGAGTTAATTAATCTAATTAATTGTTTTTTCTTCTAATTAATCTGTTTTAGTTAATTAATTAATTAATTAATTACCTGCCGAGGTTGTGGGGAATGAGCAGTACTGTAATTTCTCTGCATGAGGGTGGTGAGATGAAGCTGGAGAGCTTCGTAGTCTTTTTCCACTTGGCTTATGATGCCTCTCAATCTCGCGTTCTCATCCTTCATTCCCGCCAACTCCATTTGGATTGCCGCCAGCTGATTAATAAATTCGATTAGTTCGATCAATAATTAATCATTTATTTTTTTTGTAAATAAAAAAAAATAAACTAATATTGATTCATAGATCTGAAACCTCGGTTTTTCCTCTGCCATCATCGACCACCGAGAGATCACTCCCCGTTTTGCCAAGATTCAACTCAGTCTATTTTTTTTTTTCAAAATTAAGAAAAAACACATAAATAAGTAAATATTCAGATTGAATTAATTAATTGATGAATAATAACCTGAATTATAAGATCTTGTTCCTTCTTCACCTCTGGAGAATTTGTGGCCTTTTTCTCGTTGGCGAAGAAATCGAGCTCGCTCGGCGTCGAGAACTCTGCCGCCGCCGGCAGTTTGCGCTTCAAAACCCCCCGGGCGTGGCCCGGAGGAGGAGGAACGGCGAGGACGAGAGGGGCCGAGGTGTCGAGAGTGAGCACTCCGGCGCAGCTTCTTGTTTGGTCCATAAAATCACCGAACCACCGCGCTCGACCGGCTCGCCGGAGAGAACGACGACGAATTGTTGAAACTGTTAATGTGAAATGGAGCCGGGGAATAAATAGAAGAAATCGATGGTGACGTCAGATGCTGCGTCAGCAGGGGAAAGGATGGGAGAGCGGTGGAGAGGAAGAAAAACGGGTCATCGGTACCCGTTTTCCCATTGGACGATGGTGACTTTGGGAGGCTTTAGGGGTTGACGACGTGGGTTCGGAGATGGCTGTAGAGTCAACGCTCGATCTGACCGCATTATTTGATAGAGTCGGTAGGTTCCACGTGGGAGACAGAATTAAAGATCTCACTTGCCGTCGTCAACTCTTTGACTTTGACTCGCATAAATATCTCCCGATTCTGTGTCAACGTCGAGACAGGGAACACTTTTTCACACCATTTAGAGTTGCGGAACACGTGTTCAATAACTTTCGCATAAGGGCAAATACTAGATGGGAATATAACAAAGAAAAATAATTATATAAACTCCCACACATTAGTGGATTTTTTTAGAATTATTATTAATATATAATTGTAAAATGAGTAATTAAGTTATGAAACGATAAGTGTATTAAATAATTTAATTTAAAGTTTGTCAAAAAATACTCCTATTTTAATTAACATTAGTAATATTGCATAACTCTAATTATAAAGATATCAATAACAAATTAATTACAAATTTCAAATATCAAAAGGTCTTATTAATTAAGCTAAACAATTAAGGCTAAATTTAAATATATATGTAAATCAGCAATTTCTATATGATATTTAAAAAAAATAAACAAAATACACTCACATATATAATTGCATTGATCTACAAGATAGCACAAAATGAAGAAGTAACGTGAGGATAGTGTGAGCAATAAATAAATGATGTCCATATGTTATAATTATTTATATTATCACCTTCATGAATGATACAAATCAGCATTAAATATATTCCTTAATATATTTTTTTAGGAAAAACTCAAGAAACGATGCAAAATTCAATTTCTTTTCCTTGAAGCTAACTAGCAAATCATCAAAAGTCAACTTTTAATTAAAATTGAGTTGACTACCATTTCCTTGACCCCTTATTTTCTTTTGCTTTCTCTACACTTTTCTCCATGTTTTCAAACTCCCCCCTTCTCAATTCAAATAAAGTTGGGTTTCTCCACATCCACTTGAAACACTTTTCATACTTGTATTCAATGTACCAAAACTTGATTATTAATTATATAATAATTCATTTGACTTTAAGATTAATTATTTTTTGAGTACCTTTCAAGGTTTTTAAACCATCAAAAGGTATTTCTAAACAAGAGATTAAAAGGCTGTGTTTAAAAATTCTCTAGTAAGTAATTTGTGGTTTATGATTGTTGTCTTTGTGATGGGACACACTATCAACTTCATTACTTGTTCCCTTACACATTTGAGAAATGCTTTTATTTCACTTTTAATAATCTCATCCTAAAGGTTTAGGTACTTTGATGACTTCATTTTTATTTTTATTTTTAATGTATAATTTAGACTTTTTTTACCTATACTTCCTTAAGACACTTTGTTTAAATTGATTGAGACTAGAAAAGTGTAGTAGGTGCCTTCTTCTAATGGGTTTTGACTAAGCAAATGGTATTGATTCATATCTTTATATATCAAGTTTCTTCACGCAAGATTCAATCCATTTTTCTTTGTTTCATATTTATTTCCTCGCTTCAATAGTCAATTGTCTATAACAAAGTCATCCTAAGAGGCGAGGTGAGAAGATGAATCTTGTTAAGCTCTCTTTCAATAATAAAATACTACTACTAATGATGATGTCTTATGCTAATTGAAAAATCATGTAAGAAATTTATTTGCTTAAACATAATTTTATATAATGTAAACTAAGCTAAATTGAACATTCTCCTCGGTCAACTTAACTAATTATCTTCCTTATTTCTAGACTATATATAATTATCATTTTATCAATGGATTATGTTGGTTTATGTCTTAGTAATTAATCAACCTCATCCAAAGATTGACTTTTTGAGATGGTTCTTTGTCAAACAAAAATCAATCTCGGAAATTTCCTTTTGAATCTTCCTCACAATTTTAAGTATTTTCTATAGAAAGATGATATGGTGCATGGCATTATGAAAATAAATCCAGTTATTTATTGTATCCCTTGTCATTACATTAGTGTCCAAGGGGGAAAGCATATTAAAAGCAAAGTAAGCGCCTTGTCGTGGTAAACCATCTTGTGAATAATTAAGTAGTTGGAAGAATTTGATTAATTATTGGTACGGATGAGAGTTAATTGGTGTGTACTTTAGTTTAGTTATCAACTCACACCAATATATTATGAGTCAACAAAAGGACAAAAAATAGTAATACATTTCAATGACACCACTTTGGAGGTCGATCCTTAGATGTGAATATATATATATATATATATATATATATATATAGTTATCAACTCACACCAATATATTATGAGTCAACAAAAGGACAAAAAATAGTAATACATTTCAATGACACCACTTTGGAGGTCGATCCTTAGATGTGAATATATATATATATATATATATATATACTATTGGTAATCGATCTCTCGTCAAATTTGATAAGGTTGATCAAATTTAAATTGATTCAAGTTAAATTTTAATATTTTATTAATATGTTTATTGATTAGAATGACGGGTCAAGTAGATTAAGATTGATCAATTATTTAATGGTAGAGTTGGCAAGATAAAAGTTCAAATGAGTCATCGTTGAACAAACACTTGACGAGCGGAAGTTCAGCAGGGAGTGATAAGAAAAAAGTCTAAATGAATTACAGTTGACCAGATATTTGACAGTCGGAAATCCAACATCGAGTTAGCATGAGACGGAAAGTTTCGACATGTCAAGGTTGATCGGATGCTAAGCAACGATAAAATTTCGGTAGGTCCAGGTTGGCCAGATGCTAAGCAACGATGAAGCCCCAATAGGTCAAAGCTGACCGGATGCTACGCAACGAGAAGTCTCAACAGATCAAGGTTGAACAAATATCGGGGAAAGGAAATCTCAGTAGGTTGAGGTCAACAAGATACTAAGTACGGTGAGAATTAAGCTTTAGTAAGGTTGAATCAATAGTATCAGTTGATTAATACACGATTAGTTGATTGATAGAGTGTATCAATCTTATGGACGCTAAACCTTGAAAATAGAGTTTGCTATAATAATTAGGGTTTGCTAATTTTTTGCGTGGATTTTCTATAATAATTAGGGTTTGCTATAGTATTTTTTTTGGATTTGGTACAATAATTAGGGTTTGCTATAGTACCAATTGACAGATGAAAAGTAACAGTCAATTGTTATGATAGCAAATAGAAAGTTGATTAGAAATTCAGTTGTTCAACTCGACTGATCGTAATCAATTGATTGATGTCATTGTTCGAGTGAACAGAAAATTTAGAACTCAACTGTAGAATTTTTTTTATTAGGCAACAGTCGAATGATGGTAATAGACAATCGACTGATATTGAGATGGATGGAATCAGAGCAACGTTCGAATCTATTGTAAAATAATCGATTGATGGATAATATCAATCGACTGATAGACGAAAATTAATCCAACAATAACCCTAAAAAGTAGGGTTTTGACGAAGATTGAAATAACCAATTATTGAATGATTAGAAACCTATTATTGCATTTTCTACCGTCAAGAGACAAATCCCAATAAAAAAACATTCAAAATAAAATTTTCATTTGTAAAGTTATTTTCGCTGCCATCTATATTTGCATTCTTTTTTCTCACTGTATTATTATGAAAACAATGGTAAGAGACTTCTCTCTAAAAGATTTTCAAAATTAAGCACTTAACAAAAACTTCATTGACTTCTAAAGCATTGAATACTTAACAAAAACACATTCAGATTGCGCACATCTTCCATCCACATAACATACAAAAGTACATTGGAAGTTCAATAAATTCAAGTCCATACTGTACAGTTTGTTTAGTACTTTAAGAGCATATCCCTTCCCCTTACATTTTACCTTGAAACCACATAAATTGGAGTCTCACAAAAGGTTGGGAGGGAAAAGGATCAATGGCATGCCCTAGATTGCCTTCAACTTGCATGTACAGTTCATCATTATTTCTTTACACCACATTAACAACTAGTATATGTACAGGGGATGCAGTCCCTCTGTTTCACTTGATAGGAAGATGATGGATGTGGCTTCAAAAGTGTCACACCATTTGATGCAAATTGCATTGGCAGCTTTCGGCCTCGGAGGAATTTACAATTAAATACGGATGGATATGTTAGTACTCATAGATACATGGTTAAGGTGAAGAGTGCTAGCTTTCTGAACCAGGAATGCTAATAGGTAAAGCGCTTCTCTCTAACTTCTCGTTTGAACTGCTACCTGGTGGTAGACTTCCAGAGTCCTGTGTTGGAATGGTCCCGTCTTGTATGTGCATGATAAAGAGTTCCTGTGAAAACCGTCAAGTGATAGTTTAATATATGTCAAGTGAAACTAGTCTTCCAAATAACTGAGGAAATATGTCTTTTTACCTGATCACCAGCCTCAGCTCCCTCAGAATCAAAAAGAATGGGCCGGCATCTCTTATCTTCATTCATCAAGCTCGAGTTCTGGAAGTGAGCAACAAGGGCTGGTCTACCCTGGATTCTAGCATAAGCCAGAGAAGCAACTTTCTCGCTATTAAACTTCTCCCACCTCTTTCCGTTGAATGCCTGTGCATGAACAAAAAGATGATTTAAGCTTCCCAACTTAAAAGATTTTGTTGGTCAGCAAGCTGAGTTATGCTTCCACAATCTCATTGACTAACAATCACTTCAAAAAGTAGCCACAACTAGAAAGTAGAAAGTAGTCAAATGGGGAACCAAAACAAACCTCATAAAAGGAGACAATGGGTGCAGGGGACACCATGTTTATAA
Organism: Zingiber officinale; assembly: GCF_018446385.1. Taxonomy (NCBI): domain Eukaryota; kingdom Viridiplantae; phylum Streptophyta; class Magnoliopsida; order Zingiberales; family Zingiberaceae; genus Zingiber; species Zingiber officinale. Next base: position 60,866,442 of record NC_055996.1, read on the forward strand.
ATGCATAACCCACATTGCATTTATTCTGCATGAATCAACAGTTATTTTAGCTAAAGAAGGTATTCTTACAATCAATTAGCTATAAAAAGAATTCCAGGCTTAATTACCTTAAAATCAATTGGCAAGTATAGAAAGTCATAAGTGCCTTTATGAGTTTCATCAATTGCAGCTAAAAGCATCTTTGAGGTGTACCTAAAGAGCAAGTAAATATCAAACTTAGAGTTCAAGTGGTTGATTGATAAAGAACATAAGATTGATAACTTCAAATTTACTTGTTTGGAATGTTTTTTATCATTATTGTTGTTCGAGTGTCTTCCCCCATGATAATCTTTTCCAAATCAAGCTGATACAGCTTCTTGTTATCTGCCAGGCTCCCTTGATTGTCAACTCGACGACTGCGGCTCCTATCAACTAGACCATCAATGCCCATGGAATTTAATCCAGAAAATGAAGCATTACTGAAAACCATAGGCCCGAATCTCTGAGCAGGCATCATTCTCACATTTGGTTCTACTATGTTTCCAGATATGATACCTTGATTCATCATGGCTTGAGGATTCATACCCATAAGTGAAGTCCCACCATTATGCTTAATCAAATTGTTTCTATACCCAAACTGACCCATGAAGGATGTCTCTGGAGACTCAGAGACATATCCATACTGTCTTTCGAAAGGAACAACAGATGGAGCTGATCCGACATGATGGAGATGTTGGCCAAGCGATGAACCAAGGAAGGAGCCATGAGAATTTGAATAGAGGAAGTTTTGCCCGTGCCCTTGCCCTTGCCCTTGCCCATTCGACATCATCGAACCTCCAGTACCACGAGGTTGCCAAGAAGACTGCATATTCTCCGTGTATGCAGTCGAATTACCCCATAGGAACTGTGGGCCACTTAGAGTTCCAACATCAGATGCGTTTGGAATTGAACTGAGAGAAGCAGAGTTTCCTGGAGAGGGGATTACTACTCCCTGACTATGATCAGGAAACGAATGAGAAAGATGATATCCACTTCCATGTAAAGCACTGCTACTAGAGATTACTTGGTCGGCATGACTGCTCCTATTCTGGTCCTTGCCAATTGGTGCAATCTTAACAGAATTTGACATCATTGAAGGAAATGCAGAACTTAATCCAGGTAAATGGTTACTCCCAATAGGGCTTATTGGTCCCCCATTAGGAGACCTACTGAGAAATAAGGAATTCTTATCATTTGGGCTACCAAATTGTGTCCATGGACCTGTCATTCAAATGAAACCCATTAAACTTATGAAGTATTTGACAGAGTTAGTAAAAATTTAAACAGCCATATCTAAAGTCAGGACTGCATTAGTAACTATACCTGGAGGTGAATTCCCAATTGGGGAGCCTCCATGATGCCGAAAAACTCTAGATTCATCTTGTTCCAATTCATTAGTCAATTGCTGTATCATGCTGTTCGACAGATTGAACTTTTAGCAAGAAAAAAATAAGCAATTGCTTGCCAACATTTACCATCACAATGTGCAAATTGAAATTATGAAGGAAAAAAAGTCATTAAGAGAGAAACAAAATCATGAAGAAGTTAAATTGATTGGTCTATTCTAGCCAATAGGTTTACAAGTTGAACTCTGGAATCGTAGACACCCCCACACTTCCTAGTTCAACTAATAAATTTTTCACTTGCCATAGACTCCACGAATTCACACTTAGTGTAGGAGATCGGGTTCTTTGATATATAAGAATCCTTGATTTTCTTTCAGGTCCCAACATTACTAAGAATCTAATGCTGTTAATTTGTAGAAACCTAAACATAACAGACAATGAAATGTCAATCATCATGTCTGAATAAAGACAAAAAAAACACTAAACCAATATCCTTGGAAGAGAATGCTAAAATGTAAAATTCAGTTAGTCAATGCATCAGCTATTTTTCAATGACATGGAGAAGATTTTCAGAACTTAAGTGTGCTTTAAACAGAAATGCAACTACATGGATTTCTCTAGATAAGAGTAGAATTTTTAACTGTTTGAGAAAGTTACAATGGTTACTGGAAGCTCGCAACTTTTTGGAAAGAGAAAAAAAAACATTGTTGAAAAAGAGACATGTAGCTAAAACAGCAAACACAAATTAAATTTTTTCCATCATTCTATGAAAGTAATAAAGAGAATTTATGAAAGATTTTTTGGTTGTTGGATGAAAGCAATCATGAGGATCGAGATACTGAAAACATCAAATCATGATTGCGGCTCTCCCTAATGCATGCAAATAGAATAAAACAATAAGACTAGTTCACATTCATAGAAACACATAAATAATCCAATCACTAAAGAGGATATAATATTTATCCCTGAAGTACAATAAATGCAAGTATTAAAATCATATGCATACTTCCTACGAGCTCCACCAGGGCGGCTAGGTTCTAGCTTTATTCTTTTGCCAGCTATATCACACTTATTCAATGACCGGAGGGCATTTTCGGCTGCTCTGACATCATAGAATTCAATAAATTTGTGGTGCCTCTTGTGAGGAGTTTCCCTAATCTGCTCCATATTAAAGGAAAAACAAGAAAAGAACAGTTTTTCATAAGCCCCAGGAACTACCAGTCTCATGGAACAAGAAACTGGATATACTCCGTATAAAAGAAAAGAAAAAAAAAAAAAACCTCTTTAACTTCTCCGTATGCTCCAAATATTTGCCTGAGTTCATCATTAGAAACTGAAGAATCCAAATTAAATATCACAAGTGTACCTTGGTTCATATCTTTGTCGGATGGATTATCCTGAAAGTTAAAGAGAATAATCAACAAGATACAGAAAATATAATGTCATATATAAATGAAAACAAGATGAGAAAATATATACTGCAGACCTTTGGAATAGAGAAATGAATATCAAGCTTTCTACGTCTTAATGGCTTGTTTTGTAACGCGCGCATGGCAGTTCTAGCAGCTCGTATGTCATAGTAAGATATCATGACAAACCCCCTATGTTTGCATGCAGTATAAAGATTTCGAATATCCCCAAATTGCTGAAAGAACCACATGAACAATCTCATATCAGGGAGGGGGGAAAATGCAATCACAGTTCAAGAACTGGAAAAAAAAATAGCAAGAAAGAGGTTTCACAATATTTTTTAATAAAAAAAAGGTAATTGAACTATCATGTTAGAAGATCTGTCAAACTACTGTCACATTTATAAGGGTATACAACCACGCAGGAACAGTAAAAAGGCAGTATAATCATAGCTTAATCTTTGTGATTTTCATATCAGTCTACATGATATTTCAGAAACATAATTTAACTAATCTATGATATCATATTGAAATCAAAGATCTAGTATTTAGTTTCTATGTCATTATTCTTGCAGATTAAAAAACACACACTTTCAAGCTAGAAATGCCTTGCCTACGAGCTGTTCATATGTCAATTTATAGTGTTCCCATTAGGTTTGAAGTCATAACTTCTTAACAAGATTTTTTTTTTCCTTTTTTGTATTTCCTTGCTTCCTACTCTTGGATCGTGTTGTAATCATGTAGTATGATCAATGTTGTGTAAATCAATTTTAAACTAAAAATAAATTCTGATGACAACAATGATGAAGACAAACATGATAATGAAGAGGACAGTTATAATCTACATCGTATCACTAGGCACACTGCATTTCCACCAAGGGCAGCACATTTAAATTGATGCATGGGAATCAGGAAGGGTAGGGACTAGACAAAAAGTAATTAAATTTTAAACCTTTTAAAGAATGTACCATATAACAGAATTGTTTGAATAATTAAACTAAACATTACAAGAACAAAGAACCACCAATTATATATAATGTCTAAAAAGTCGATACTAGCTAGCAACATAAAATACTTGCCAAAATTGTAGCCTAACCTCTCACAGGACAGTGAATTGCAGTTTTCACAGACACTTTATTTACCTGAACACATTACCTTAATATAACTTAACACATTAATTTATGCTTCAAACAACTTTCTACTTAGATAAGAATCATAGACATGCCTATTCTGGTTCTATTTTTTTAGCTTTTCAGTTAATTTCTTTATTCATTAACTTTCGAGGTGTTAGCATAATAGTTTGATAAATCCATTCATTGGCATTTGCTTGAAAGTCAACGCTAGCTGCAACCTAACACACAACCCTCACCCTTTTGAATATAACCAACCCCACCTAGTGGGATAGGCTTGGTTATTATTGTTGTTTTGGCATGGTATATGACTAACATGTATTAGGCGCATATGCCAATTGTTTTCTACTAGAATACTTCATTCCAATTTTATAGGCTTATTTCCTAGACATAGAACCCCACCACCACCACCACACACACACACAGCATTCTTCCACATCATGAAGCATCACAAGATTTCAAACCAAACGTTTCACGTCAATCTCCAAAGGGACCTGTAATCACTCAGCCAAATCTTTTTTTTTCATTAATCTGTTTTTCTCATCATTAGACATTCACAGAGAATTGAAAACATTATAGCTTGGAAGTTTTCTTAGAACTAATTGACCATGTAAACCAACTCGAACTCCTCTATTATAATTCTTTTAAGATAACTAAGCATTCGGTTTAATTGCATAAACTTTGGGAAAATGTAGACAACACACGCAGCAAACACAGAAGCTGCTATGGTTGAGTCAATTTCGTTTTTTATCTTGTATCTCAAAAAATATCTGAAGTTTGATATCACTAAACAAGATATTGATCAAGTTTCATCACTATCCCACAAGAGTTTATACTAGGACAATCATACAACTTAGAAAGAAGATGAAAATAAATAACATTCTCCAAAAAAAAAGTGTAACTTCCGATATAATAAAAATCAAAATACTTTCAACTAATAATCAAACGGCACATAATCTTAATTAGATTGGCAAGTTATAAAACAACAGAAAAGATGGTTACCTCAAAGAGTGCTCGAAGTTCAGAGTCTTCCACATTACTGTTAATGTTCCTCACAAATAAAGTCCTTGAAGGATGTTCACCATATGGGTGCTCACCAGAAATAGTCCCAACGCCATTGGGAATACTATACTGATTAATCCCATTACCTAGAAAACCATCAGAGATGCTTGCCTTTGCTGCACCAACTTTAGTATTCTCCATAGGATCAGAATCCAATTCCAAACCTCCTAAACTGCCAAAAAGATCATAGTCTTCCAACTCATCTATTTGACTAGGCAACCCACTCAGGTCGAGATCATCCATAAAACCAGACAAAAGTGTTTCTTCATCATTAGGTAAGAAGACCCCACTTCCTTGAACGTCAAGATCATCTACAGCAACCTTACCTTCTTCTACATCTTTGCTAGGAATTTTTAACTCGTTGGATGCATCAACAATTACTTGATCATGGCCAAGTGCATCTGAAACATTTACTGTATACAACACCGCAGCATTTAGAAAGTGATGAATCACATAGAAACAAAAAAGCAAATCTATAAAAACATACATTTGTCATGACGAATAACTGGCAGTGAACTTGAGAAGAGACTAACATCACTAGAACCATAAAGTCCTCTGTAGCTAGATGGAATTTCCCAGACATTTTTTGCCTTCTTTAGAGTCTCCACTGAAGTAAAATATGAGGAATCTGTTGCATAGGAATACAGATGTAAAATCTCAGCTATTAATGTGAGACGCTCAAGTCCCTAAGTTGAATAATCATGATGGAAATTAACTTACGGATTGGATCCAAATTCTCCCAATTTTCCTCCATTGTATTTCCCCTGCAACATTAAAAGGGAAGCACCTAGTAAGAGAAACAGAGCAAGAAAGGAAAAACGTGTGCAAATAGAGGATTATTTTATCAATAGTACTACATACCTAAAAAAATTTTGGTAATTTCAGTAAAACAAAGGATAAAAAGTGACTCCTCGTGGTTTTCATTTTCGTTGAGAATTGAAAACATAAAGAAAATGCAAATTTAATTGCTCCTTCATGGTCTCACTTTAAAAAATCTGCTTATAAGTGTTTGAATTTAAAATCCAAAATAACACAAAACAATATGCCAACTATGTAACCTATGCAACAACATGAAATCTCACATCGGACACCGGGTGCTTGTCTCCCTAACTTCCTAATGGCAAGGCAGCACAACATTAAATTCCAACATTCTATAGACAGCATTGGCGACTTAAAAAAATACACCATAAACACAGTTGTCCAAAAGCCGGAAAAGTGGAAAAGAAAAAAGGAAAAAAAAGAAAGAAAAAATAACTTTGATAATAAATCCAACATTTGTCTACTAAACCGCCCAAAATAGTGTAATCTTAACCAACCAGCTACTGATGAGAACGCATGGCGGGCAGAATCCAAATTATAACCAGATTGGACCATAACCACGCCTCGATTTCACCTCCCAAGCGCCAAAGGAAGCAACTTTACAGCATATCCAACACAAAAATCGCCGAGAAAGTGAGAAAAAACCATAGATACAAACGCGTACCAGGGAGAGAACTCAGAATCGGACAAGGAACGCCTTGAGCTCCACCAAACTAGACGCGCAGCAGACTTCCGCGAAGCTGAAACCAGAAACCCCACCGCGAGATCACTGCGTCCACTTTCGACCGAGCAAAATCACGACTCTTCTCGCTTCCTTGCGGCCACCATCATTGATCAGCGGCGCTGGAGAAGAGCACCTTCCCCTTCTGGCTCCTGCCCTCGTCGCACAACAAGTAAAGGTGCGATGATTGGAGAAGCAAATGAAAGAGAGCGAACGAATGAGAGAAAGAGGAGGATTTTTTTTTTTTTTTAATGATTTTCCATTTCTTTAAAAAAAAATTGTTTAATGTTCGGGATTTAACTGGATTTAAATTGTTCTTGGCGTCCGCCGTCTCTTTGCTTCTCTCTTTCTCTCAATGTTATTAATTTAGCAATTTCCTTAATAATGGATTCCTATTTTATTTTAAATATTAGATTAAATATGGTAAATTTCATTTTGCCCCACACGTGGCCTTTTTTCAAAATACTCTTGAGAGGTTTGAAATTGTCTAAATGCCCCTCTATGATTTTGAAATTGTTAATCAAAATAACCTTTTAAAAATAATTATATTGTTTGGCAGTGTCAGATCCTTGATTTTTTATATTTTTCTAATTTTTAAATACTATTTTCTAAAAAAAATAAATATTAAATAGTTTGTGGAATTGGAAGGTGATTATTGTGGGTGTGCAATACAATTTGTCGTAGATTGATTTTTATAATGTAAAATTCTTTTATATAATTACACAAGCAACCTTGTAGACGACGTCATACGCCAATACGGAAACTACATGAATGCCAGCTAAATTTTCTTATTTTAAATAATTATTAAAATAATAAAATATTATTTAGATTTTTTAAAACATTTATAATATTATTTTATTAATAATATTTACCTCCCATCTAAGTTCCGTGCTAAAAAGAACTTTTAAAATATATATATATTTTTTTTTATTTTAAGTGATTTACATGGAAAATTAAAATAATTTTTTTGAATCTTTAAGTTGAATATAAATATTTAGTGTAAAGTATTAAAATTTAATTATACACGTAATAAAATTATCCATTCAGTAATTAATAGGTATAAATGCTCAGGAAGATTTTATACACTAATAAATTAAAATAATATCTGCGCCAGTAATTAATTAATAGGAGTGATTTACGCGTGTAATTTTATGCTATAATAAATTATTAAAAATGAATCCTTCTGTGATTATTATATTCATGAAAAAATTCAAGTACAAGTGAATAGAAGAATAACTCCATCAAATAAATTTTATGTTCCAATAAATTATAATAGTATATATCAATAAAAGAGTATTATCAAAAATTCCTTTAAATAGCCTTTTTAAAAATTCCTTCGAAATTTTATTAATATCAAAATGCCCACTAGGCAATTTGTTTTATTATCAAAATGTCTTTATCAATGAAAAGCAGATAGATATTTTTGATATTTTAATAGTGTAATAGCAATCTTAGAAAATATTTTAATATTAATAAATATAAAGAATATTTTAAAAAATATTAAATATTGAGGGACATCAATTATATATATATATTTGTGATATTGTATTATGATTCATTCATATTTTATGATTATCTGGATGATCGATTAAAAAAATTTATATGACCGAATTGATTATTTTCAGAATTAATTAAATTAATTTAATAAATTAAATATATGAATTAAAAAAAAAGGGTTAGGAAATTTAATACGGAAGATAGTCGACAAGGAGGTAATTACCACCCAAACACTTAAAATTTATTATATTATTTGTGTTGCTTTCCTTTTATTAATTAGTTTTTTTTTGTCGTTCAAGTGTGTGGGAATGGAAGATATAGATATTGTACGTTATCCATTATAAAGTTTGTCCCAATTAAGCGAATCCATTTCTATCATGTTCCATTTTATAATCCATAATTATTAAAATACATAAGCATATTTGAAAAAATTGTGATCTCACGTCAAAGCCTAGATCTCGGCGAAGGGAGTCAACGTGCTGAGGTGGCATGACTCAGTTCATTGTCTTATCCCAATTTGTTTTTAGAGTTATGATACTCATCTAGAATTTTCATCTAGAAAATTCATCTAGATAGACACATAAATGATGGGACCCATCATTTCACTTTTTGTGGGTCCATCATTTATGTGTCTATCTAGATGAATTTTCTAGATGAAAATTTTAGATGAATATCATTTCTCTTGTTTTTATCATGCTACAGTTCATCTCAACTTGGTTACTTGAGCAAGTTTAACTCCTTAATATTCAAAGGGTTGAATGGAAGTATGCACATGAGTTGTCAAATGGCTTGAATCCTAAGAGACCAATTGGCGAGTTTATAACTCTAAAAAAAACACATTAGGTCATGTTTGGTTTGGTAGGATGGAATTATATTCGAGGTGGAATTATCACTCTAAGTAACCTCTAATGTTTTCGTACTTGGAGAGGTGTTTGATTGCTTCTAATGCTAATTAAAGGAATTCACTCAAGTCACTATTTTGATCTTGATTTGTTACTTAAAAAAAAATGCAATTATGATCACCAGTTTAGGAGATTAAGAAAGTCATTTTTGTTATTTATAAATGAACTGAATTCTTATTCATTTCTAATCCAGTTGATTTTGTAATTTAGGAGTCCATATTTTATCGGATTAATCTTGAAGATTGACATTTTCCCTCTTGATTTATTTATCAGGTAAATTTAGAATACAACTTATATATATATATTTAAAAGTGAATATTCATCTTTATTGAAATTCCAACTAGGATCCTTTTATTTTTTTTTCCTGATTGTTTTATGACTGCATCACACTTGCAGGATAGATGAATAAATTGAAGAGTTGGGATAAGAAAGAAGAATATGTTGGACCCCGTGGTTATTTTGATTTGATCAATCAAGTTGGTTAGGTTCTGTTTTGTGTTTGATCCCTGTGTCTGAGTGTGGAGGAGCTTAGGAGCGCAGGAAGTCGAGTGGAAGACGCAACTAGCTAGAAGGACGGCACGGGAAGGGAGTCGACGGGCTCGGTGCGTCCGAAGGACAAGAGAGCTGCGGAAAAGTACACCGGTGAGCGAGAAGAACGTGCGCAGCGTTCGAGGAACGTTAAGCCGGGGAGGAAGGCTGGTTGAGGAGAAGGCCGGGAATTGGGTTTAGATGAGCCCTATTCCGGTTGACCGCAATCACCCAAAAGAACGGAGCTTCGGAAGTCAAAGCGAAGGAAACAGCGAGCTGGAAGTCAAGCTCAAGGCGCCTTGAACAAAGCATAGAGGCGCCTTGAGCTGGTCAAACTGACCGTTTGCGCTACAGATAAAGTTTTATCCGTCTACTCGATGGAGGCGCCTTGGACCTTAGTTGGAGGCGCCTTGGACCTCCGAGATAGGATTTCCAGAGGCTATATAAAGGCCCTAGAGCTAGGAATTAGGAATCAACTCAGTAATCAACTCTGTATTCATTCCTAACAACTAGCGAGCGCTCTAAGTGTGTAAAAAAGACTTCTCCGCCTACAATGAAGGAGACTCTGCTAGTGCGATTTTCGACCGCCTTGGATTAACAACCCCCTGGGTTGTAACCAAGTTAAAAGTCTGTCTCTCTTCTATTTCTGCTTTTTATTTTTATTATTGTTGCTATCTATTTGAGTTGAAAGACGAGGAGGGTATACTTTTATTTTTTCAGGCAATTCACCTCTCTCTTGCCAGCCTCCGCTGCACCAACAATTGGTATCAGAGCCAGACCGCCTCAGAAGGACTAACCGCCGACTGAAGCATAACGATCAAGACCGGAGTGAATATTCATCCCCCGAAGTTCGACGGAGACTTCGCGACGTGGAAACGCGGAATGGAGGTATTTTTCAAGACAGAATTTGATATTTGTTTAATCATGAAATATGACTATGTAGTTCCAAAAGACAAAGAAGAATTCAACTGAGCAAAGAAGAAGCAGGCAGAATTCGTGGCCAACGGAAAGGCGGAATTCCACCTACTAAGCGTGTTGCCACCCCAGGAGGTAAGTCGGATCGGAAGCTACAATTCCGCTAAAGACCTCTGGGACAAATTCTAGAGTTTCACGAAGGTACCTCGGAAGCTAAGCTAGCGAGGCGCGACATCCTCCGGACCCAGTTAACGAACCTTCGGATGAACAGTGGCGAGAAGGTAGCGCAACTCCAAGCAAGGATTAAGGAGCTAATAACTCAACTAAGCAATCTTGGAGAAGAAGTATCGAACCGGAACTCGATTCGGTACGTGCTCAACACCTTCCCAAGAACTCCAGAATGAGCGTCCTTAGTAGATGCATACTACATCTCTAAGGACTTCGAGGTAAATACTTTAGAAAATTTATTTTCAACTTTTGAACTTCACGAATCTCGAGTTTCAGAGCCCAATGAAGTAGAGAAGACTAGTTAGAACATTGCCTTAAATGCAAGAATAAACAATCTCACTCCGAAACCTCGAATGACCAAACGGAAGCGGCATTACTGGTAAAGCATTTCAATAAGTTTTTTAATTCTAATAAATTTAGATCGCAGACAAAGAGGCATAAGCGAAAGAGAAGAATGGTTCGTTGCTACAACTACAACGAAGAAGGGCATATCAAGGATGACTGCCCAAAATTAAAGAAAAATGAGAAAGAGAAGGAAAAGACAAAATACAAGAAACCAGAATCCTCCAAGCACAAGAATCTGAAAGTCACTTGGTTAGATTCATCTTCTTCTTAATTAGACATCGAAGCCTTCTCCGGATTAGCGCTGATGGCCAACCATCTTCCCGAAGATGACTCAAGCTCAAAAATGAGCATAGATGAAGGGGGAGGAACTTCAGACGAAGAAAGCGACGATGAAGGGGGAGCATCACCGAGTCAGGTAAGTCAGGTACGTAATCTAACCCCTACTCAATCATTTCAGTTTATTAAATCTCTTTCTAAATAATTGTTCAAATTAGAAAAAAAAAATGCTGAATTGAAATTAAACCTAGCAAAAGCATGACCACTAGAAATGTATGTTAATCTAAAATTAGAAAATGAAAAATTAGCAGTTGAAATTGAAAAATTGAAATATGATGCATGTTTAAAACAAATATTTTTCATAAATCAAAACTTAAAATTTATGAAAAATTAAACTGGTATGTTAAACATCATCAAGGTCAACTTAGGAAAATTCTCAAGAATCATATACCCCCTAAGTTTTTGACTAATCCAATAAGAAGGAACCTCTATTGGATTCCAAAATCTGTCCTAAATTAAATTTTTTGGGCTTTCGGCAAGAAAATTAAACGTTAAAATTTCTTTATAAAGTTTTGTCTAAAGAAGTGGTTGTTGCTCCAATAACCAAGAAGACATAGTGCCTCGCAACGACCTGGAAGCTGAAATATTGAAATACAATGTTTAATTAACTTTCTGAAAAAACATTAAACTATAATTAAATAATACTTTGAAAGTTTTTTTTTTAAATATTGTCTTTGGTGTAGTGTTAAATAGGCAAGAGTTCTCACACCATAGGTTAGATAAGAACAAATATGATAGGAAAACTAATAATCTAAGATTTGGAACATGGAATATAGGAACTCTCACTGGTAAATCAATGGAGGTAGTAGATATGATGATTAGGAGAAAAATTAATATTTTATGTGTACAAGAGACAAAATGGACAGGTGAGAAGACAAAGATGATAGAGAACTCGAGTTTTAAGTTATGGTACACTGGAAAAAGTAAAACAAGAAATGGAGTGGGTATTATTGTAGATAGTTTGTTAAAGGATGAAGTTGTAGGAGTAGTTAGAAAAGGGGATAGAATTATAACTCTTAAGATAATAGTGGCGAAAGAAACTATGAACATAATTAGCGTATATGCACCACAAGTAGGATTAGATGAAGCTATCAAATTAAGGTTTTGGGAGGACTTAGATGAAATATTACAAAATATTTCACCAAATGAAATGATTTTAATAGGAGGTGATCTAAATGGGCATGTCGGAGTGAAAAATGAGGAATATGAGAGAGTACATGGGAGTTATGGATTTGGAATGAGGAATAAGGAAGAGAAAACTATATTAGATTTTGCAATAACATATGACCTTATATTAGCTAATACGTTTTTTAAGAAAAGAGAAGAACACTTAGTCACATTCAAAAGTGGGAATAATAAATCTCAAATTGACTTTCTTATAGTTAGGAAAAAGGATAGAAAGATTTGTAAAGATTGCAAAGTCATCCCTGGAGAAAGCTTAACTACCCAACATAGGGTAGTAGTGTTGGATAAAGGCCTCAAACATAGTATCAATAGAAAGAAAATATATACAATTCCTAGAATTAAGTGATGGAAGTTAAAGGATGGGAAGCAACATATATATAAGGAGAAGGTAGAAGTACAAGCATTAGGTGAGATATACGATGACTAATATAACATGGGATAAGATGGTATCAAAGTTGAAAATAGTAGCTAAGAGTGTACTCGGTGAGTCAAAAGGGACATGCACCACTAAGTAAAGAATCTTGGTGGTGGAATGAGAAAGTACAAGAGAGTGTAGGAAAAAACGAATAGCTTATAAGAAATTATATATTTGTAAGAACGAGGAAAACTTAAAAAAAATATACAATAACCAAGAAAGAAGCTAATAAAGTAGTGAGTGAAGCAAAAAATGAAACTTTTAAACGGTTATATCAAAAATTGGATACAAAAGAAGGGGAAAGAGACATTTATAGAATAGCTAAAGTGAGAGAAAGAAAAACAAGAGATCTTAGCCAAATAAAATGTATTAAAGATAAATGCAATAGGGTATTAGTAAACGATGGAGAAAAAAAAGAGCGGTGGAAGCGGTATTTTCATCAACTTTTTAATGAAGGTTTAGGTGACCAACTTAACTTAGGTAATTTAATTAGGTCAAATGAGCATAGAAATTTTAATTTTTATCGTAAAATTCAAACTTCAGAAGTAAAACAAACTTTAAATGAGATGCACAATGGAAAAGCCGTTGGACCAGATAATATTCCAATAGAGGTATGGAAGTGCTTAGGGAAACAAGGTATTGAATGGCTTATAAAATTATTTAACATGATATTGAAAACGAAAAGAATGTCTGATCAATGGAGGATAAGTACTCTAGTTCCCTTATATAAGAACAAGGGAGACATACAAAATTGTGCAAACTATAGGTGTATTAAACTAATGAGTCATACTATGAAACTTTGGAAAAAAGTAATAGAAAAAATTTTAAAGAAAGAGACCACAGTGACAGAAAATCAATTTGGGTTCATGCCTAGAAGGTCGACAATAGAAGCTATACATCTCCTTAGACAATTAATTGAAAAATATCGAGAGCAAAAACAAGATCTACACATGGGATTCATTAACTTAGAAAAAGCTTATGATAGAGTCCCAAGAGAACTTATATGGAGAATTTTAGAAAAGAGAGGTATTAACGTAACATATATTGAACTAATTAAGGATATGTATGAGGATGTAACGACCAGAGTAAAGACTTCAGGCGGAGTAACTGAAGCATTTCTAATAAAGATAGAGTTACATCAAGGATTAGCCCTAAGTCCTTATCTTTTTACACTAATTATAGACGAACTCACTGTGCACATTCAAGACACAGTACCGTGGTGCATGTTATTTGCAGATGATATTATTTTGGTAGATGAGACACGTGAAGGAGTAAATGTTAAGCTAGAATCTTGGAGGGAAACACTAGAAGGGAAAGGTTTTAAGCTTAGTAGATTAAAGACGGAATATATGGAATTTAAGTTTAGCAATATTAGAAGTAATGAAACAATTGTTAAGATAGGAGAGGACGAGTTGCCTGGAACCGAGAGATTTAAATATTTAGGATCATTTTTACAAAATGATGGAGGGATTGAGAGAAATGTCTTTCATAGAATACAAGCAGGATGGGTGAAATGGAGGGGAGCGTCGAGTGTTTTATGTGACCGTAAAGTACCTCTTAAACTTAAAGGTAAGTTCTATAAAACCGCAGTTAGACCTGCTATGTTATATGGAGCTGAATGTTGGGCTATGACTCGAGCACATGAGCAGAAGATGAGAGTTGCAGAGATGAGGATGTTAAGGTGGATGTGTGGACATACGAGGATGGACAAAATAAGAAATGAGAGCATTAGAGAGAAAGTAGGAGTTGCATCTATTGAGGAAAAACTCAGAGAGACACGTTTAAGATGGTACGGACATGTACTTAGACGACCAATAAATGCTCCAGTTAGGCGATGTGAAACTATGATAAACATGCATATAAAACGAGGAAGAGGAAGACCAAAAAAGACTTGGTTAGCAACAATAAAACAAGATAAAATTTATTTAAATATAGATGATGATATAATAGGAGATAGAGTTCAATGGCGTAAAAGGATTCATATAGCCGACCCCACCTAGTGGGAAAAGGCTTGGTTGTTGTTGTTGTTGTTGTTGTATTGTCTTTGAAAATCTTCAAATTTTTTTTACTTAGATTTTTTTAAAGTCATTTTACTTAGAATTTTTTTTTCAAAATTCTGAAAAGTCATTTAACTCTGAGTTAGAAATATTTTACTTGGAAAATACTAAAAATTTGCTAAATATCATATTATCTTATTATTACCCTATTTTTGCTGTGATCAAAGGGGAAGAGAAAGGTACAAGTTTATGGGGAGAGATTTTTTTTTGAAAAACTCTGAGTTTTAAAAATATTTTTGAAAAATTTTGTTTAAACTCTTAATTAAATGGTTACAATTTTATTTATTACAAATTTATGCTTAACATGTTAGTTTAGTAATTTCCTTTAAAATTTCTGTTTGTTTACTTATACCCTAACTTGAACTTAGGTTGATGCACATCAAAAAGGGGGAGATTGTTGAACCCCGTGGTTGTTTTGATGTGATCAACCAAGTTGGTTAGGTCATGCTTTGTGTTTGATCTCTGTGTCTGAGTGTGCAGGAGCTTAGGAGTGCAGGAAGTCGAGCAGAAGACGCGGCTAGTGAGAAGGACGATACGGGAAGGGAGCCAACATGCTTGGTGCGTCCGAAGGACGAGAGAGCTGCGGAAGAGTACTCCGGTGGGCGAGAAGAACGTGTGCGACGTTCGAGGGACGTTAAGCCGGGGAGGAAGGCTGCTCGAGGAGAAGGCCGGGAATTGGGTTCAGGTGAGTCCTATTCCGGTTGGCCGCAATCACCTAAAAGAACGGAGCTTCGGATGTCAAAGCGAAGGAAACAGCGAGCTGGAAGTCAAGCTCAAGGCGCCTTGAACAAAGCATGGAGGCCCCTTCATGGGCTCGTTGAAGGCACCTTCATGACTCATTGAAGGCACCTTCATGACTCATTGAAGGCGCCTTGAGTTGGTCAAACTGATCGTTTGCGCTGCGGATAAAGTTTTATCCACCTACTCGATGGAGGCACTTTGGACCTCAGTTGGAGGCGCCTTGGACCTCCGAGATAAGATTTCCAAAGGCTATATAAAAACCCCTGGAGCTAGGAATTAGGAATCAACTCAGTAATCAACTCTGTATTCATTCCTAGCAACTAGTGAGCGCTCTAAGTGTGTAAAAAAGGCTTCTCCGCCTACAGTGAAGGAGACTCTGCTAGTGTGATTTCCGACCGCTTTGGATTAACAACCCCCTGGGTTATAACCAAGTTAAAAGTTTGTCTCTCTTCTATTTCTACTTTTTATTTTTATTATTGTTGCTATCTGTTTGAGTTGAAAGACGAGGAGGGTATACTTTTATTCTTTCAAATAATTTATCCCCTTCTTGTCGATCTCCGCTGCACCAACAGAATATGAACCTTATATTCATAATTATTCAAGGGGTAATTATTCAAAGGGTTAGTTACTTTATTTATTTATATCTATCAATAGCAGAGGCATGACGTGGTTCTAGCCCAATCTAAGGGAAAGACCAAGCCTAACCTAACGTGGCTTTGTTGACCACAATCCATATTGTACTGAGTTGGGCCGGGCTGTGCCTACACTGTTTTGACATCCTCTTTCTAAGAGTAAATTATTTTTCTATATTTATGGTACCATATCCACATTATCTTCCACAATTAAATATCCACAGATCAAATATTTATATAGCCAACCTATTAAATATCTCATAATATCCTCTTACAATAGGGATATTTGAGATGTAAGATAGGAAAATATCCCTCCAAATATTCTCTGCTCTAAGAATATACAGTATTTTTTCTCAAATATTTATGTTCCTCATATTAATATCATCAATTAAATATCTCATTTTTTGAATATCCTAAATTTAATAATCAAATATTCCACAAATTAAATATTTATGGGTCACTTATTAAATATTTCACTATTAAATATTTCAAATTCTACATTAAATATATTTTTTATTTTATTTTTAAAAATAAATAAAAAGGAGAGAAATCACAGTGTATAATTAACTCTATACCCGTAGATCTTCTCCTTAATATATTTAGAAAAATATCTCTACAATCATCCGAGTAAAATCCTATGGCCCCGTTTGGTAGGAGTGGTAGGATTAACATTATGTTTTCAAAAAGTAAATAATATGTTGTTTGGTAGGATGAGTTAGGAGTAGGATTAGGATGGATTGGGAGTGGGATTCATAATCCCTAGACATGAGAAGTGATTATTAATTCTACCTCTAATCCTATTCTATCAACTCATTTCTAATCCTATCACCTCTACTATTAAACAGAGCCATATACCTATAATTTCAAATCTTCTCCATGATATCTCTTTTAAAAATATTTATAAAAATATCTCCTCTAATATCGTCTCCTATGAACGCTCTAAGAGCATTCTCAGTATTTCTCACGAATATTTATATTTATAATTTCACATCCACATTATCAATTAAATACCTCAGTTTTTTAAAATATCCCAAATTTTACTATCAAACTCCGTGGATTCGCTTCCTGGGGATATTATCCTCCAAATATACCCACCCTACTGGATGCTAATAAATCGAACAGTCAGCCGCAGTTGTTCCAGCCGACGCAGGCCATGCCTCTGCTGAGCCCTAATTCCCTTCTCTCGTCCCCTCTCATCCCAACCATAAATAGCGTTAGGTTTTTTCCCACACGCCGGTCGGGGCTTCTCAATCCGACGACACTTCATCGATTCTACTCTTCGCGTCTCTCCTGGCGGGCATCGTCTCCGATGGCTACTCCCTCATCGCAACACAACGGCGGCGTTCCTGGCGTGGCGGCCTCAAAATCATCTGGTTTTATTATATCTCAGAACGGCGTTCCTGGATCGAGCATGGAGTCAATTTTTTTTTTTCATGTGTGATTTTGTTTTTACTCAATAAGTGGTCGGCATTTGCAGCAGATCGGATTGGGGAAATCAAAAGAATTACCAAGGAGACTAACGTACATGTAAATATAAACTTGGATGGCTCAGGTGTCAGTGAATGTAGTACTGGGATTCCTTTTTTGGATCACATGTTGGATGTAAGCATTTCTTACTGTCTAATGTTAATGTGATATATTAACATAAGATAACCAATGCAAAAATTTCTGATCATTTAGTATATACGCATAGTAAGAGGAGCATTTATTTGTGAGTTGTATAAAACCTGTTTGTGATAGACTACACAAAAATATTGATATGACTATACACATGTTAAACCAAGATTCATTGGAGATTTTATACTTAGTTTTGACCTGTTTCTGATGTTGTGGCAAACAATAGATGTATTAAAAGGGCAATGCTAATTCTGTTTCATGAACTTGTCAATCTTCATTATCATTCTTATAATAATATCTCACTGTTCAGTAATGTAAAGTAGATTTGAAGATCACTTTGATTAGCTCGGTTCCCCTTTTTGTTCACCACGTATACAAATTAATTGCAGCAACTAGCATCACATGGATTATTCGATGTGCATGTAAGGGCTACAGGTGACATCCATATTGATGACCACCATACAAACGAAGATGTTGCTCTTGCAATTGGAACGGTTAGAATGATGAACAAATTTTTATCACTAAATTCTTAGAGCTCTACAATTTTCTTCTATATCATTCTCGAGTGATTGAATATGCATATTGTTGTCATAGGCGCTACTTCAGGCACTTGGAGACAGGAAGGGAATTTGTAGATTTGGGCATATTGCTGTACCGCTTGATGAAGCTGCTGTCGAAGTGATATTGGTATATTCTTGCACATTGACTTATTTATTTTACAGGTTATTCAAGATCAATGAGATTTTATGTGTATTAGAGTACTGCTTTGCAAAATAGGGTATTTGAATCATGGTTTAAAATTTAGTAGTGTGCTAGGGGAAACGGGCTGAATTTGTTGTTCCATCATACCAAGCAGAGGCTGCCGTGATCCCGCGACGACCTCCGTGGGGTCACGGGGGTGTTGCAATCCAATTTTTTTTTTTTTTAAAAAAATATTTTTTTAAAAAAAATATTTAGGTTAAAAATTGTATTCTTAATTAATATATTATATATTTAAAAATATCAAAATCATATTGTCACAATACCGAAAATGGATCATAAATCGAAACATCGATACAACTCGAAATTTTAAACTGTGATTGGAATATACTTTATTTCATGGTTTGGTAATGCCTTAAAAATAAGCTTTATCGCAAGGTATTATTATAATTGAGGTAGATGGTAGTTTGCATGATTCTCTAATTTATGGTGTAAAATTTTGACACCATTATAGTTAAATAAGTATATGCAATATAGTTATTCAATGTATTGCTATTTAGTATTTAATAGACTATTAGTTCTGCAGCATAGTCATCTTAGAAAGATTTTTATTCTAGTTTCAAGATAAATAAATTGTGCTGACTATTAGTTTCGCAGCACAGTCATGTCTGTTATGAATTCTCTTTTCCTTTTTCTATGATCCAAGCCAAATATTTCTTTGTTCTCTTCTATATGGACCACTATTGTACCTTTGAATCTTTTGGTGTTTTTTTATCTATTAAGAACCCACACACAGTATATTTTTTTTTATTACATTGATATGAATAAAAAATATAATGTTTCCTGCTTTTAATTGTTGATCTATCCATGGTTGGTCAATCAGGATTTATCCGGTCGTCCTCACTTGAGTTGTGATTTAACCATCCCAACTGAAAGAGTTGGAACATATGACACACAGGTATTTTTAATATACTTTTTCAACTAATAATTGTTTGTTTTTCAAAGTTTTCTTGCTTATTAAACTCAACCATTCTCAACTTTTGTAGAAATGATTTTTCATTGTGCTACCATTTGACATAGCACGAAGGAGGAAAAACCCATTATTAAATTCAGATAATCTAAGATGAAAGGGTCTGGTTTCTTTTATAGGCCCAACAAAAATCATATCTCCTAAAACAAGGTATAAAACAATCTGTTCTCTTAAAAATAAAGCACAATCTAATTGATCTAATTGTTGGACTTGTAAAAACATAATAATAAAGTATTACAAGATCTACACACTTAAAATTTGAAACCCTAATTTTCCTTAACTTTTTTTTGTCAAAAATTTGTTTAAGATTGAAGAGGATCCGGAGAAAATAGATCTAAAGGTTCATTTTATTCTGTTCGTTTTTACCAGATATTCTGATTGAAAGGTTCACATGAGCAACATAACCTGATTTTATGTTGCTCATGTGATAAAATGTCTGCTTGTCCAATCAAATCTACTACCCTGTCTCATGAATTGGAATTTTTCAGAAATTCCCACTTGCTTGAATTTCCAGTGATACATAGATTATGACTGCATCAATATAACAGCTGAGACCAATGCTTGTTTCCAAATGACACATATTAGCCTATGAAACTTATTTATCAAAAACCCCTGTCAAATTTATACTTCTTTTGCAAGTTAAGATGTTTTTTCAGGTGGAAGCATTGTAGTAGATATTGTTGCTTTTATATTTTTTATTTCATATAATACTTGGTTTATTCATGTCAGTTTGTTTATTTTGCCAAAACTAAGTTTGTTTACTTCAATATAGTACAGCGAAACGATCTTCTTGTTCTATTCAATGCTCTAATCGGTTAACATGCAATTGGAAATTCAATTAGCTAGTGGAGCACTTCTTTCAATCACTCGTGAACACTTCTGGGATGACCCTCCATATTCGTCAGGTATCACAAATTATCATTTAACTCTCTTCTTAATATCTATTTAGATAAGTTATTTATTTATTTTATTTGTCATAAATGTTTCAAATTTGGGATAACAATAATAGTATGACTATTATTTATGCTTCTGTTAATTTATCTCCAATTTTTTTCTTAGTATGTATTTTATTTATCATAAATGTTTTAAATTTGGATATGCATTAATGGTTTGATTTTTATCAGTATTTGTACTTATTTTATGCACTTAATATAATTTGTTTTTGCAGCTTGCTGGTAAAAATTCTCACCATATTATTGAAGCTACTTTTAAGGCTTTTGCAAGAGCTCTTCGTCAAGCAGTAGAATATGACTTGCGTCGAGGAGGGAGTGTCCCGAGGTTAGTTCTTAAATAAGAATTATATAATTATATGTTTGGATGGAAATAGACTAATTACTCCTATGTTTCATTACAAAAAGGAACGTAGAATATCTTTTAAATTGTGATCTCATAATCTTAAAAGAATATTTGTTTTACTCTATGGCTTTGAACAAACTCTTCTTCTATAATTAATTTGTTGGTTTGTCCTTTCAAATTTTATGTTTACAGCTCCAAAGGGGTCCTTTCACGTTCCTAAGGCATAAGTTTTGTTTGGCATTGACCATGAGAGGTATTCCCCGTTTGCGACACAAGTGATAAGAATAAATTGCTCCGAATACCGTCCTATCACTTAAGTATGTTTGAATAGAAGAATAGCAACATCTACTGTCTCTCTATTTATTTGTTTTAACTGAAACCTATTCCTCACTATGTTTCTCTGGATGATTACTTTGGGTGAAAGAGTATTGAAGTCATGATGGGTAGTTATTTCTCATGTTTTATCCCTAACATTGACACATTGTTCCTGTGTTTTCCCCTTGTGACAATGTGGTGATCTGCATTGTAAACGAGAAAAAGAAGTTTACAAGAAAGAGGTGCATGTTGTAAATATTATTTCACCTAAATAAGAATATATAATTATTTGTGGAGGATATTAAATAAAATTAAATAGTATATCGACAATCATAGAATAACTACTTATGGTAGACTCTGCCCAGTGCACTTGAAGTCAGGAAGGGAAACCACTTGAACATAAAGATGAAGATTGACCTCTTTAATATCTTAAACTCAATTCAAGTTATAGCAGCTTTTTCAGTTGTTTTGAGGAACCAACAGCATCTTTATAATTTTTATTTTAGAAAAATAATAAATAATAATTAAATTAGCCAATTCAAAAAAAAGGAGAGAGAAAGCAACAAGCACTTTGCCTTATCATTCAAAAAGTCAATTAAAGCAATACATTGATAAGCTAATTAAAATAAAAAAGCCTTTTTGTGTTCAGAATTAATTAAATTAATAAAACAGGTTTACAGGACAATAATTCAAAATTACTTTCCACTTCTTCGCATGACTGATAAGAAGATGATCCCAACAACAACTGCAATGGTGATAGCAAGAACAATTGCTATGGTTCGTCCACTCACATGATCACCTGTAATTTAGTTAATTAATCAGTAAAATAATCTCATTGATTTACTGAAAAGTATATAAAAAAAGAGAATTTATAGAGACTGACAAGTGGAAAAGAAAAAAAAAGTTGCTTTTCATTTGATCTTTTATTTTTGGCTTTAACTTTTTAGAAGTAAAGTTAACATTATAAGCAAAAAAAGATAGAGAAAGGAGAACATTATGGAAAAGTTGGCCACTTGCAAAAGACCTAGCTTACTAGTATATTCTTGATTCAAAAGCAAAGTTCATGGCCATGCTTGGCATTACTTGCTAGACCTAGCTTGCTAGTTAAGCTTCTTGAAAAAAATATTTTTCTAAATTTTTTCAAATAAGTGAAAGTCATTCCCACAACTTATGTGAGCATAGGTCTATTATCTTCGTTTTAGAGTAGTCAATTTCAACACTATCTATGTTGCATTCATGGAGCTTAGTGACCCTTTCTAACACACTAAACCTATTCATTCTTTTGGTCTCACTCTTTTAAGACTCTTGCCTCTAAACTCACAATCATTTGTGAAGTCGATTCACAGATGATTTCACAGTGCATCAAGTTGATTTATGAATTGTCGTGAGCTTTATTTATAAGTACTAATAAACTACATTGGTTAGTATTAAATGTATGTTATTTAAGATATTCTTCACACAAGGATATTCTGTTCATTCAGTCTTGTGTAATCATCAATCAAAGGCGCATAGAAATTAATAAAAACTATCCGCATAAAATAAAGGGCAAAAAAGATATGGCAGAGGGCGGCGGCTTACCGTGGTAGTGGCCGGGACTGGCCAAGGCGTAAGCTCCGGTGGACCAATAGCTGACGTAGCATTTGCCGAGGTAAACGTCTCCGGCGTCGGCCGCTCCGCACCCGTCCTTGACCTGCTCCACAGCCGACGCCACGCAGTCCCCGCACTGCTTGCCGTCCTGGTCGCCTACGCACTGCGCCAACGCCTGCACCCGCCCCGACGCCCCCACCCTGTACTCCCCCATCCCCCCGCCGCCTGCGAGCGCGCTTAGCGCGGCGTCGCGCATGCCGGCGACCTCAGCCGAGGCGGTGGCGGCGCCGCACTTCTTGTAGACGAGCCCCGTGTCGGGCTTGCCGAGGAAGGAGTCGTTGGCGTAGCGGAGGAAGCAGCCCTTGAGCTGGACTCCGGCGCCGGAGGAGGAGGGGCAGAGGGAGGAGAGGCGGTCGAGGGCGGAGCGGACGCATGCGGCGCAGTCGGGGACGGGGAGGTCGGCGCGGCACTGGAAGAGGCCGTAGGAGGGGGTGGTAGCGGATGCAGCGGCGGAGGTGGAGTCGTGGTAGGAGGAGAAAGTGGCGGCGTTGACGAGAGTGGTGAGTAGGGAGTCGACGTTGAGTTGGTAGGGGGAGCCGAGGGTGTACCTGTTCTGCGAGCAACCAACGTAGACGAAGGAAGTGAAGTCTTCAAAGGCCGCCATGGTTGTCGTCTTCATGGTAGAAAGTAAGAGGAGGGGGAGGAGGTGGAAGAAGAGCTCGAATGAGGAGGATGCCGACGCCATTGTTAGTGCTCTGTTTTGGAATGTTGGGTCAGAGTGGAAGAAGAAGCAGATGAAGTGAAGTGGTGCAGGGGGGAGGAGGGAGATGGAGTTTTATAGGAGAGAAGTCGATGGTGGTGGTTTAGTTAGGGAGGTAGTGGATTGCAAGGTTGGCGGCCATGGCGATTGTTGACGAGGTGATCTGAGCTTTCGGTCTCTGTTTTCTGGCCCTGTTTCTGAAAAGTTTTGTGTTGATTTTTAGTTTGATGATCATTAAAATTTGACTCTTTAAGTTTTCAATTGTGTGTTTTTTTTTAAAAAAAATTATTTGTAGGGTTTACTGGTTTAGGGAAACGGTTTGATGCGGTGAAAAAGGGGCATCAAGTATGGTCAAGGGTGAGGTGAAAAAGGGGCATCAAGTACGGTCGAGGGTGAAGATAATAATTAACGTGATGGTCAAAATCAAGACGATTAATGTCATAGAATTAATGGGCTCATTAAAAATGGATCGAGCGGAGGTCTATTAGTTGCTAATCGGGCATGAAGTGTTCGATCGACAAATGACTTGTTCGAGTAGAACGCATATACAGCCAAGAGCACTATAGCAAGAACATCATATGTTCATTACAGAGCGGAGGAACATTAAGACGGCCGGAGCACTTGTCCGGTCGGGCGAAAATAATCTACCGAACCAAGTCACTGTAGGAAAATCAGCAGAGATCGACCGAGCGGAGGAGTCCTAGCCGAGCGACTACCTCGCTCGACCGAACAGTGGGACCATTACTGTATCTCTTAATATCCCTTTGGGAGGTAATGCCCCTGACAACATGATATGATCAACATGCGGATCGTACGACGGAAGCTTCTACTGTCTCATCAGAGATTTACATGCCTTGTTAAGATATGGTGTCAGAGACACTTTTCTGACATATCCTTTCATAGGACGGTTAGGAAAGCATACCCGCGCCTTGAGGCGCATGCACGTCGCCCACTGGGGCGTTATATAAAAGGGGTCCATGCACCAGTAGATGTACGTGTTATTCACTATTCATGCTTGTGCTTACTGTTGCTCCGTTTTCTTCTTTCAATGACTGACTTGAGCGTCGGAGGGTCAATGTCGGGACCCCTTCCCTAGTCCGATACTGATGTTTCTTGTGTTGTAAAGCGGAGTGAAGTCTACACACGGTCAACTCAAAAGCCACATCCCTAACTAGCCTTCTTCACAATTTTCTGATAGGATCATATTGACGTCATCTGTGGGAATGTAACCTGTATCCGAAACGCAGAAATGGAGGACGCTGGACGACTCACGACGGTGACATTGACGTAAGAGGAATTGGATATGTTGATACAATCCATGGCATCTAAGATGGTGGAGCAACAACAACAGCAGACGATGGCCGAACGCCAGGTACATGAACCCGCGACATCAGCAGCGGGGAAGTAGGCCAGAAACAGAGACCAAGCAGATCATGTCTCCATTCGGGGACAAAATAAGAACCCGACCGTCACATACAGGGACGCGCCCAATGCGTCGATCCCATTTCATCGGGCGTTATTCCAGACTCCATCGGAGGAACAAGGCCAAGCAGACAGGGAGCCAGGATCCTCTTCGGACGGCGCGCCTGTTCAGGATGTGCGGAAAGGAAAGGCACCAAGAAACGATGATTCACCTGAACTGATCAACTGACAGTTCTCTCAGGGTATTCTGGATGACCTAGTACCCCGACATTATATAACATTGACGATCGGGGAATACAATGGAATGACCGATCCGAATGACCACCTGGTCAAGTTTGATAAAACGATCACACTCCATCACTACACCAACGGAGTGAAATGCCTAGTCTTGCTCACCACCTTGTCTGGATCAGCGCAACGATGGTTTAGACGATTGCCGAGCGGAACAATTTACAGATTCAAAGACTTCCGAGTGGTGTTCTTGCACCACTTCACTAGCAGTCACTGCTATCAGAAGACAAGTGTTAATCTGTTCGCTGTGAAGCAGGGGCCCAAGGAGGTATTAAGAGAGTACATCAAGCGGTTCAACCAGGTGGCCATGGAGATTCCATCGGTCTCCTCGGAGATATTGGTAAGTGTCTTCTCCCAGAGGCTTACCGAAGGGGAATTCTTCCACTCACTCATCCGGAGGCCCCTAAAAGACTTCGACCACTTACTCAGGCGTGCCACCGAATATATAAACATGAAAGAAGGTCAAGCGATGAGAAGAAAATAAGTGGCTGCCGAGCATACTGCCCCCCCCGGAACGACGGCAGACCACCAATCATCAACTACCAAAAGGCCCTAGATCGGGAGTAGCATAGTCGTAACAGGAGCTAAGAACACATGTCGTGCAGCATATAGCAGCAGGCCGACCTAAAGCTACAAAAGGCAAAACTTGGATGTCATTGTTTTACTCATTCCATCAATTGACGACGTACAATACTCAGGATTGCTATGACTTGAGGTCGATTTTCAGCTGATTGGCTCCACCAGGATACCGTCATCGCTCACCAACTCCCAAGCGACGACATCGACACCTGTCGGACGGGCGAAAAGAAGAAGACAGACTAGTGGACGAACAACACCATCATCAACCTCAACAGAGAAATAACACAAGTCCTGCCCAAGTTTTTATTGAGCAGAACAGACCATCTGCTCGGGAGGAGGAAAACCGAAGCAACGCCGTTCAAGGTGAAATCGAAATGATCGTCAGTGGGCCAATCAACGACGATTCCAATCAAGCAAGGAAGTTGCATGCCTGACGACTGGAGATACATGCTGTAGAATGCAGCAAAGAGAAGGCTGAGAGACCAGATATCAATTTTAGCCCTCGAGATCTAGAATGAGTTGAGATCCCTCATGACGACGCCTTGATCATTTGAGCAGTAATAGCTAACTCTACTATTCACCGAATTTTTGTTGATACAAGTAACTCGGTGAATATAATCTTTAAGAAGGCCTTCGACCAATTGCAAATCGATCAGAGCGAGTTGCAGCCCATGACAACCTCGCTATATGGGTTCATAGACAATGAAGTATTACCAATCGGCCAGGCTTAGCTGGTCATATCACTCGAAGAGGAACCTCTCAAGAGGACCAGGACCATAAATTTTATTATGATTGATGTACCATCTGCCTACAATGTCATATTGGGTCGACCAATGTTTAATGAGTTCCGAGCTGTGGTATCTACCTTCTACGAAAAAATAAAGTTTTTGATGGACAATGAGGTGGGAGAAGCCAAGGGTGACCAATTGGCTGCTCGACGGTGCTACGTCGAGATGGTCAAAACATAGGTGAAGGCTGCGCGGAAGATTCAGTGGTTAGAGGCGAATACCATCATGGAGGAACCTCCCGTGTTGGTCTATGAGGAAAAGGAGGAGGTTCAGATCCATCATAGTCAGTCAGAAGCCACTATGAGAAGAAAGAAGAGCTAGTCGTCTGCCTTAGGTGAAACATGATGTGTTCGCCTGGTCGACACATGAATTCTCAGGCATCTCGCCAAGCATGGCTCAGCACGAGCTTCACGCCCGATTGGACGCTCGGCCGGTTAAACAGAGGAAGAGAGACTTCAGCTCAAAGTATAATAAGATCATCTAAACGGAGATAGAAAAGTTACTAGAAACTGGTCACATCCGAGAGGTATAATTTCCAAACTGGTTGGTCAACGTCGTGCTAGTCTCCAAGCAGGGTGATACAGTGCATAAAGGTAGGGCTCGATAAAATCAGACAGTTAGAAGTCAAGGAGACGTGACAATCAAAAGTCAAAAGGTAACGGTCAACAGTTAGGAGAAAGAATGAGTTAGACCACCTCAAGTCACCAGCTGCATAATCCCAGTCGGGTAAGGACGGAGCAGGTTCTTGGACCTAATACATAAGATGTAGCTTGGAGTGATGCCTGACCTCCCCCAACTGGTCGAGTTTCCTCAGCCCGGTTCGCATAGCCAGATCTGGTACTTTCAGTAAGATAACTCCCGATCGACCTTCTAGCCATCCTAGGGTGAAAGATAGGACCCTCACCGCAACTCGTTGTTAGTTAGAGCCCTAGAGCCAATCATTTGATGATTGTATGGACTCATGTATATCATATTCTTGTTTATTAATAAAGGCATTTGTTTGGTTATTATACTTATTTATATTAGTGCCAAATAGACTAAGTATAATAGCGTCCTTGAGTAGAAGGTTCATACCTATATCAATCGATTAGTTGAATCGATAGTGAGATGATATAGGGAACACTACTCTAAATCATTCCTAGTCGAGTATTAGCATTCAGGGACAATGTTAATACAATAAGACTAGCATGTAGGTCAGCTCGATGACTTGATCTCACAAGTCATGGATATAGAGATATCAAGCTGACACATGGGTATACATTAGAGAATGTATACTAAATGACCCGCCATGAGAAAGTATCATGGATCGTTATATGAGTGTCATATACTTTCTCATGTGGCTATTAGTATGACTATTAGTCCTTAGACCTGAAGTCACCATGGATCCCTACATAAGGAGTTATGTACTTTAGTTTCGTCAAACGTCACCCGTAACTATAAAGGCGATTACTGGGTATATAACGAATTATGTAGAGGGATGTGAGTGATGTAGATGGGATCTATTCCTCCCATATGACGGGAGCGACATCGGTATTCTTGATAGAGTGAGACCACTAAGTGCGTGGCCATGCCCAAATGAGTCAACATTAGATGTTGAGCTCATTTGATCGAGTGAGTCTACTTGGAGTTCAAGATTTAGATTGATTAGAGGATGACACGGTCTATGCCTCACATTGATCAATCTAGATGTCTAGGATAGAAGGACACTTGTCATTATTTTGTGAGTAGTCACAATTGGTAGTTACAAGGTGATGTCGGATCTCGACATTCTTGTAACTTGGGTAGTAATGATGTGTTGCTAGATACCGCTCATTACTTATGCTCCTAAATGGGTTTAGGGCATTGCCAACGTTACAAGAACCTATAGGGTCACACACTTAGGACAATTAGGTGGAGATTAGGTTCATATGATAAACCAAGAGGATTATATTCATTTGATGAATCAAATTGGATTAAGAGTAATCCTAATTGGGCTAACTTGAGTTCGACTCAAGTTGATTCATGTGTTAAATGAGTCTAATTTAGATTTTGACTCATTGAATCAATTTAATTTAATGAATTAGATTCATTATATTAAGTTGGCTCGAATCAAATGGTTGGATTAGATCCACCATGGTAGAGATTGAGTCAAGTTTGACTTGACTTGAGAAGGAAGACCAAAGGTCAATTTTGACTTGACCTTTTGCCACCTCATTGGTGAGTTGGCATTAGGTGGACCAATAATGATGTTCCACATCATCATGGGTGCCACCTCATGGAAGTGACAAAGCCACTCTCTTAATGGTTTCATATTAATTGCAATTAATGCAATTAATGTGATTTTATGGTTTCATATTAATTGCAATTAATGCAATTAATGTGAATTTTGAAAGTGGCCGGCCACTTGGTTTTTGGGTGATGAAATTCATTTTTCATTCACTTGTGTGCATCTTCCTCCTTCTCCCTCTCAAGCTCTCCCTCTCCCTCTCCTCCCTTGGCCGAACCACATAGGTGCTAGCACACCTTGGTTTTTGGTCATCTCCATCTAGTGTGTCCGTGTGGATACTTCTAGAGGACCGGCGCTTGACGGTCTTGAGATCCGGCATCATTTGGACGAGCGGGAACGCGAAGGGCATCGCATCAAAGGTATAAATGGTTTATTCTTATGTAGATCTACTGCAGATTAAAGTTTTCAAACTCGTACTCGTATTTTCGTTCGGTTTTACCTTGCACGAGATCCGTGGCTTGGGCGATTCGGGGTTTCCGCGACGCGGCCGGAAAAACGCAACAGTGGTATCAGAGCCACGTGCAAGGCTTGTACGAGTTTGTTTTTATTTTTATGAAAAATAAAACCTTCTGTGATTTTCTGTAAAAATTAGTTTTTTATGATTTTATGGGTAATTTTTCCGTAGAAGCGAAGCATAAGTGTCTCGGCACTTGTAGGCTTCGGCTACCGGAAAGATCTTTCAAAACCGGCTTCGTTTTGCCCCAAATCCATTTGGGACAGCGGGCTTGGGTGCCATTAGATCGCAAAGGAGCAACTCACGATGGTTAGATCGTGGGTAGGGGTACTGCCCCTAACCCCGCAAGGGGATTTGCTCCGCGATCGCACCCGAAATCGCTAAAAACGAACCCGCCGGGAAGATTTTTCCGAAACGGCAATGTCTTGACCCAAATCGTTTTGGGACAGTGGGTTTAGGCACTGTTGGATTGCAAAGGAACCCTCGCGATGGTTAGATCGCGGGTAGGGGCGATGCCCCTGGGCCCCGCAAGGGGATCCGTTCCGCGATTGCGCCCGAAACCGCTAAACGGGTCCGCCGGGAAATTTTACTCGTAAAAATTGTAAAAATTATTTTAAAATTATAGAAAATTATGAAAATATATAATTTTGAATTATATATATTAATTTGTGATAGTCATGGCCCAAAGCCCAATATGATTGGTTGTGTTGTAATTCATAATACGGCCTGCGTGCCGTGATGTGTTTTCGCGTGTTGTATTTATTTTTATTATTTGCGACCTGCGCGTCGTGCCTCGTCTTTTATTCTTGTTGTAAATTAGATTTAGACTCGAATGTAACTCGAGTTTCAAATTGTAATGTACAAATTGGAGCGGTGGAGGGTCCACACGAGACGGAGTTCCGAGGCGGGCACGAGCAACACAAGGTGGTCAAAGGGAGGCGCTTGGAGAAGCTGTTGACCCTAGGTTGACCAATCGATCTTCTCATTGGCTTGAGAAGATCGTAGTAGGGACATGACTAAATCACAAATAGATTAATTAATTAATTATTATGTATCGATGCATGTTTAATAATTAATTAATTAATTAGTGCCTTAACGATTAGATTAGATCTAAGTCGTGCACATGATGCACCCTTGCGATTAGATTAGATCTAAGTCGTGCACAAGATGCATTCTTCTCGATTAGATTAGATCTAGATCGAACCAACTCTAAAATGCCTAACCGTGCCGTGATACCTATCACTACCTCGATCACATGTATTGTTGAATCTGCCAAAGCAGAGCAATACATATTATCTTGGTAGGGTACGGAGGGACAATCTTGGTCCCGCCTATCAACGCATGGGTATACAAACTCAATTAGATTGAGTATTCATAGTTACTCGGTTGGATCGAGTCAACTATAGGCATTATTCCAACGGTTGGAAAAGATAGGTCAAAATCACATCTATATTAACTCTCGGGCGTATTAGCCAAAGCTAACTCGAGTTTTAATATAAATGCGGATATTGATTCTATAAACAAGAGTTGCATAGAGATGTAATTGGTAATCGTTACCTACCGATCATACTAAGCCTTGGGCGTATTAGCCAAAGCTAACTCAAGGGTTAGTATGATGTGGATCTTGTCCCACAAGAATTATAGAATTCAGTGGGAGCATCATTTAATTAAAGGCCTAATTAAATGAATTTTAAAGAATATGATTTTCTGCAAATTTTTGTTGTAGATAACCATGACGTCAAATACGAACATTTTCTCTCTGCGATCTGTCCTTAAGAAGGACAAGCTCAACGGAGCAAATTTCCTGGACTGGTACAGAAATCTGAGAATAGTTCTCACCCAAGAACGTAAACTGTACGTTCTGGAGCAGCCCATTCCGGAGGCTCCTCCTGCTAATGCCCCGCGAGCCGACAAAGATGCTTACAAGAAGCATCAAGACGACGCATTAGATGTGTCTTGTCTAATGCTCGCGACCATGAACTCAGAGCTTCAGAAGCAACATGAGTTGATGGGTGCTTACGATATGGTTGCACATCTTCGTCAACTATATCAAGGACAAGCAGGGCACTGGAGGAGGAACTTCACGGGATACCTGGAAGATCTTAATAAGAAGAGAAATAAGATTTCTACTTCAGGTATAAATGTTATAGAAGTCAACCTCTCTATTTCTTCGTCATGGGTATTAGGTACCGGATGTGCTTCGCACATTTGTACTAGTGTACAAGCACTGAGAAATAGCAGAGCATTGACAAAGGGCGAGATAGACCTACGAGTAGGCAATGGAGCACGGGTTGCTGCTGTTGTTGTAGGAACTTATCAGCTATCTCTGCCCTCTGGGCTTGTACTAAATTTAGATGATTGTTGTTATGTGCCTGCTCTTACTAAGAACATAGTTTCAGTTTCTTGTTTAGACAAGAAAGGATACTCTTTTATAATAAAAGACAAATGTTGTTCTGTTTATTTGAAAGATATGTTCTATTGTAGTGCACCACTAATAAACGGACTCTATATTCTAGACCTTGAAAGCCCTATCTATAACATTAGTACCAAGAGGTTCAAGTCAAATGACATGAACCAAACATACCTCTGGCACTGTCGCTTAGGTCATATAAATGACAAGCGCTTATCCCAGCTCCATAAGGATGGTTTGCTGGACTCATTTGATTTAGAATCATATGAGATATGCGAGTCATGCCTACGAGGCAAGATGACCAAGACCCCCTTTAGTGGGCATGGCGAGAGAGCAACTGATTTGTTAGGACTCATACATAGTGATGTATGTGGCCCTTTCAATGTTGCTGCTAGAGGCGGTTATAGATACTTCATCACATTTACTGATGATTTTAGTAGATACGGTTATGTGTACTTGATGACACATAAGTCTGAATCCTTTGAAAAGTTCAAAGAATTCAAGAATGAAGTACAGAACCAGCTTGGCAAGAGTATTAAGGTACTTCGATCAGATCGAGGTGGTGAATACTTAAGCCATGAGTTCGTGACTACTTAGCCGAGTGTGGGATTTTATCTCAACTCACTCCTCCCGGAACACCACGGTGGAATGGTGTATCCGAAAGGAGGAATCGTACCTTATTAGATATGGTACGATCTATGATGAGTCACAGATCTTCCGACATATCTATGGGGATATGCTCTAGACACAGCGACTTTCATACTCAACCGAGTTCAATCAAAGGCCGTGATAAAGACACCATATAGGATATGGTGGAATGCCTGTGTGTCTTTCATGAGGATTTGGGGTTGTGAGGCTTACGTTAGACATCAAGTCTCAGACAAGTTAGGACCCAAATCGACAAGTGCTATTTCATCGGATATCCCAAGAAACTAAGAGATATTACTTCTACATTCCCGGTCAAGACAAGGTGGCAAAGACTCGGGTCTTTCTAGAAAGGGATTTTGTTTCTAGAAAGACTAGTGGGGATGCGTTCGATCTTGAAGAAGTTCAAGATGCGAACAATATGTGATGCCTCAATGGAAATTGAACTGGAACCACAAAGTGTTGTGGATGATGTTGTTCCACAAGGAGTTGAGGAACAACAACCAGTTCAAGTAGACATACCTCTTCGCAGGTCTGATAGGGTACGTCGTCAGCCTGAGAGATACTCATTTCTCTTGTCTGACCATGATGACAATGTGCTCATAGAGGATGAGCCTACCACCTATCAAGAAGCTGTGATGAGACCAGATTCTGAGAAATGGCTAGAAGCCATGAGATCCGAGATAGAATCCATGTACACCAACCAAGTATGGACTTTGGTTGATCCACCTGAAGGGGTAAAACCCATTGGGTGTAAGTGGGTCTTTAAAAGAAAGACTGACATGGATGGACTTATCTATAAGGGTCGCTTGGTAGCTAAAGGTTTCAAGCAGATTCATGGTATTGACTATGATGAAACCTTTTCTCTAGTGGCGATGTTTAAGTCCATTCGGATCATGCTTGCTATTGCAGCCTACCATGACTATGAGATATGGCAGATGGATGTCAAAACCGCGTTTCTGAATGGAAACCTACTCGAAGATGTGTACATGACACAACCTGAGGGTTTTGTAGATCCACATACTAGTAGAGTATGCATGTTGCATAGGTCCATTTATGGACTAAAGCAAGCTTCTCGGAGCTGGAATCTTCAATTCGATGATGCAATCAAACAGTTTGGTTTCATCAAGAACGAAGATGAGCCTTGTGTCTACAAGAAGGTTGTAGGGGATATAGTTGTCTTCCTCATATTGTATGTGGATGACATACTACTCATTGGGAAGGACATCCCTTTGCTTCAGTCTGTCAAGACCAAGCTAGGGAGTTGCTTCTCAATGAAGGACTTAGGTGAGGCATCCCGCATTCTAGGGATATAGATCTATAGAGATAGATCTAAGAGATTGCTTGGCCTAAGTCAAAGTACATATATTGACAAGGTACTCCTTCGGTTTGCCATGCAGAACTCCAAGAAGGGATTTTTGCCGATGTCATATGGCGTGAGTCTTTCGAAGACTCAAGGTCCTTCTTCTAGAGAGGAGAGAGACCGCATGGATCAGATCCCTTATGCCTCAGCCATAGGATCTATCATGTACGTCATGCTATGTACTCGACCTGATGTCTCGTATGCTTTGAGCATGACGAGCAGATACCAGTGTGAAAGTCACTGGATAGCGGTCAAGAATATTCTTAAGTACTTACGAAGGACTAAAAATATTTCTTGATATATGGAGGTAATGATGAGCTAATCGTAAAGGGTTACGGTGATGCCATCTTCGACCGATCGGGATGATTACCGATCGCATCGGGTTCGTATTTTGCATTAATGGTGGTCGTCACTGGAAGAGTTGAAGCGGGATCGATGGTGATTCTACAATGTATATTCTTGCATCGAGGCGTGAAAGGAGGCGATTTGGATCCATGAGTTCATCACGAACTTGGGGTGGTTCTAACATCGTTGACCCAGTTGAGCTCTATTGTGACAACAATGGAGCTATAGCGCAGGAACCTCGCTCACACCAATGGACCAAGCACATACTACGGCGCTTCCATCTCATTCGAGATTATCGATAGAGGAGATGTGAAGATTTGCGAGTACCCACAGAGGCTAACATCGCAGATCCCTTGACCAAGGCTTTGTACGGAGGAAGCATGATGGTCACACTAGGTCTTTGGGCCTTAGAGCCTATCTTGATTGGCACTAGTGCTAGTGGGAGATTGTTAGTTAGAGCCCTAGAGCCAATCATTTGATGATTGTATGGACTCATGTATATCATATTCTTGTTTATTAATAAAGGCATTTGTTTGGTTATTATACTTATTTATATTAGTGCCAAATAGACTAAGTATAATAGCGTCCTTGAGTAGAAGGTTCATACCTATATCAATCGATTAGTTGAATCGATAGTGAGATGATATAGGGAACACTACTCTAAATCATTCCTAGTCGAGTATTAGCATTCAGGGACAATGTTAATACAATAAGACTAGCATGTAGGTCAGCTCGATGACTTGATCTCACAAGTCATGGATATAGAGATATCAAGCTGACACATGGGTATACATTAGAGAATGTATACTGAATGACCCGCCATGAGAAAGTATCATGGATCATTATATGAGTGTCATATACTTTCTCATGTGGCTATTAGTATGACTATTAGTCCTTAGACCTGAAGTCACCATGGATCCCTACATAAGGAATTATGTACTTTAGTTTCGTCAAACGTCACCCGTAACTGGGTGGACTATAAAGGCGATTACTGGGTATATAACGAATTATGTAGAGGGATGTGAGTGATGTAGATGGGATCTATCCCTCCCATATGACGGGAGCGACATCGGTATTCTTGATAGAGTGAGACCACTAAGTGCGTGGCCATGCCCAAATGAGTCAACATTAGATGTTGAGCTCATTTGATCGAGTGAGTCTACTTGGAGTTCAAGATTTAGATTGATTAGAGGATGACACGGTCTATGCCTCACATTGATCAATCTAGATGTCTAGGATAGAAGGACACTTGTCATTATTTTGTGAGTAGTCACAATTGGTAGTCACAAGGTGATGTCGGATCTCGACATTCTTGTAACTTGGGTAGTAATGATGTGTTGCTAGATACAGCTCATTACTTATGCTCCTAAATGGGTTTAGGGCATTGCCAACGTTACAAGAACCTATAGGGTCACACACTTAGGACAATTAGGTGGAGATTAGGTTCATATGATGAACCAAGAGGATTATATTCATTTGATGAATCAAATTGGATTAAGAGTAATCCTAATTGGGCTAACTTGAGTTCGACTCAAGTTGATTCATGTGTTAAATGAGTCTAATTTAGATTTTGACTCATTGAATCAATTTAATTTAATGAATTAGATTCATTATATTAAGTTGGCTTGAATCAAATGGTTGGATTAGATCCACCATGGTAGAGATTGAGTCAAGTTTGACTTGACTTGAGAAGGAAGACCAAAGGTCAATTTTGACTTGACCTTTTGCCACCTCATTGGTGAGTTGGCATTAGGTGGACCAATAATGATGTTCCACATCATCATGGGTGCCACCTCATGGAAGTGACAAAGCCACTCTCTTAATGGTTTCATATTAATTGCAATTAATGCAATTAATGTGATTTTATGGTTTCATATTAATTGCAATTAATGCAATTAATGTGAATTTTGAAAGTGGCCGGCCACTTGGTTTTTGGGTGATGAAATTCATTTTTCATTCACTTGTGTGCATCTTCCTCCTTCTCCCTCTCAAGCTCTCCCTCTCCCTCTCCTCCCTTGGCCGAACCACATAGGTGCTAGCACACCTTGGTTTTTGGTCATCTCCATCTAGTGTGTCCGTGTAGATACTTCTAGAGGACCGGCGCTTGACGGTCTTGAGATCCGGCATCATTTGGACGAGCGGGAACGCGAAGGGCATCACATCAAAGGTATAAATGGTTTATTCTTATGTAGATCTACTGTAGATTAAAGTTTTCAAACTCGTACTCGTATTTTCGTTCGGTTTTACCTTGCACGAGATCCGTGGCTTGGGCGATTCGGGATTTTCGCGACGCGAAAAGCGGTTTTTGCGGCCCGAAAAACCCAACACTCGTCTCCCTTATTAAGACTCAAGTCAGATGGCTCATCCGAACGGTCATCCGAAGATGTCGTAGCTAAACCCGGGCGGGACAGAAAGCACTAAGAAACAATAATGTTAGGGAATCATAACCTCCTGTCAGGGAATAACTGTTATACGTCAGGGCAGATTCGGGTGGTCTACTATCATCTGCGAATGGAATCTTCTTTCAATCAATAAGAGGGTATCACGTGTTCCTTATCGCTCGACAGACCCTGACACCCAACATTCTCTGACATTGGTCAGGTTATAGAGGTACGCATTGTCATATAAAAGAGAGGTCCTCTCCCTTGAGCAGGTATGCGCACAGTCACACTTGTTTTCTATAGTTCTTTTTTCTTCGTACACTATGATTCTGGGGAAAAATAATCTGACTTGAGCGTCGGAGGGCCTGCGCTAGGGACTTTTTTCTTAGTTTTTGGCCCCTAACGCTCCGTGTGCTTGTTTGAGTGTACCTAGGGCCCAAGTACCGCTGGTTTCGTCACCGCCATCCTTCAGTCCCACATGGGGGGGGGGGTCCATTTTCCAAGGTATAAATGCTAGGTGTGTCCAAGTCACCTCTCCGTCAACACTGACGACATCTCAGTTGGCCTTCGTCTGACTCAGATTCTGGATAGGATCAATTTAGCGCCGTCTGTGGGAATTTCCTTCACCTGTTCTAGAACGTGACGATGGAGGAGACCAGAAGAATCAACATTACAATGACAGCATGAGAGTACGAACTGTTTAAGGAAGCAAAGAGGCGAGCGGCTTCCAAAAAATACACCACTGCTTCACACTCACACAAGATGCCCGCAATTTTCAAGGACCAGACTCGTGTCTCTGACAGGGGATCTAAAAGAAAACAAACCGAGGATTTCTCTCAAGCCTTCTATCGGGAGCCTTGCCTGGACTATTATAACAAGGGTCTGGACTATTATAATAAGAAAAAGCAATCATGGGCCTCCATGGCCGAGAGTTCCCTGCCTAGAGATTCAAAGAAGGAGAAAGCCATAGTCCTCCGGGAGGAGCTTAGGGATGTACTTGAGGAGCAAATGTCCTTCTCTCTAAGGGTATTTGAGGAAAAGCTATCGAAAGGGTACAAACCCCTAGCTATTGGAGAATTTAATGGTAGGCAAGGACCCGGAGGATCATCTTCAAAAATTTCAGAATGCTACGTTACTGTACCAATACAGCGACGCCATCAAGTGCCGAGTGTTCTTAAACACTCTATCCGGCTCGGCTCAAAATTGGTTCGATGGATTACCGAACAGGTCCATCACCTGCTTTCAAGACTTCAAGACCATTTTCGTGCGCCATTTCACCAATAGCAGGAAGTATCAGAAGACATACTACTGTCTCTTTGCCCTCAAGCAAGGACCTGCAGAACCCTTGAGAAGCTATATCAAACGCTTCAACCAGGTAGCTCAGGACGTCCTGTCCACTACCTCAGAGATATTGATGAGCACCTTCTCTCATAGTTTTATGGAGGGGAGTTCTTCCGAGCTCTCATCCGGGAGCCAGTAAGGAATTTTGATAAGATGTTGAGGAGGGTAGTCAACTACATCAATGTAGAAGAAACCTAAGTGGCTTAGCGGAAGGCAGACAAGGCATCTGCTCCTGCCAATAAATCAGAGAAAAGGTCACCCCAACCTCCAGCTTGGCCTTTTCCCCACTCCAAGGATGCCCGATCAGGATTTCAGGACGGCGAAATGGGTAGAAGCTGTCCAAGCCCCCAGATATGGTCAGTGGGGGCCTCGTTATTGCACTTACCACATGTCCCACACTCATTCCACTGGAGATTGCGTCCAGTTCGCCCTTAACTCTCGGGGTGCCGCTGAAATGGACCTGCCTCCGCCCGAGATCGCGCCCAAGATTCATAGGTTGCTGGCCAGCCAGCCAGTCTCAGCAGGTCAGTCAAGTAAATCCTTGCCCGACAGTACATGTCAGGGAAGTCAGTAGCCATGCCGGTGTAAAGAGCAAGTGGATTCCCTAGAGGAAGAGAACAGGGGAAATGTCACCATCCGAGAGATCGACATGATCTCTGGAGGATCCACTGATGGAGACTCCACTCGAGCTCGAAATCTCATGAATGTCGCTTGGAGATATATGCGGTAGGATGCAATCGGGAACAAGCTATAGGGCCTGTAATCAGTTTCGGGCCGCAAGACTTGGAGGGATTGGAGCTTCCTCATGATGATGCCTTAATAATTAAAGTCATCATCGCCAACAGTCGCATGGCCAGGGTTTTCATTGACACCGGAAGCTCTGTCAATGTGTTGTTCAAGAATGCATTCGAGGGCATGCAGATCGACTCTAGCGAGCTCCAGCCCGTATCCACTTCATTGTACGGGTTCACTGGTAATGAGGTAAGACCAATGGGCTAAATCAAGCTAGTCATATCTCTGGGTAGCGAACCTCTGGTGAGGACACAGAGAGGCACTTTCATCGCCATCTTCTTATAACGTCATCTTGGATAGATCGACACTGTACGAGTTTCGGGCAGTAGTCTCCACCTTCCATCAGAAGATTTAATTCCCTATGGGAGACCAGGTCGGGGAAGTTAGAGGCAAGCAACTGGTCTCTCGCAGGTGCTATATGGACATGGTGAAGGTCGAGGCCCGCAAAACTCAAAGAACCCAGGATGGCAGAATCTATGTCATCCAAGATGAACCCCTTCCTATAGCTGAAGAACTCATCCCTTGGGTAGAAGTTCAGCTTTATCCAGAGTGGTCGGAGAGCGTCACCCGCATATCAGGCAATCTGCCAATCGAGATCAAGATAGATCTGGTCAAATGTCTGACACGCAATAGGGGCATCTTTGTCTGGTCCCAAAGGAGCTACCAGGAGTCAAGTCCGAGGTAGTTGAGCACAAGCTACACCTCCTGCTTGATTCCCGGTCGGCCAAGCAGAAGAAGCAGAGCTTCTCGGTTGAACAAAATAAAATCATCCAAGCTGAAATTGACCAGCTCTTGAAAGCAAGACATGTTAGAGAGGTCCAATTTCCGCCTTAGCTCTCTAACATAGTCCTGGTATCCAAACCTAACAATGAGTGGGGTATCTGTATCGACTTCTAAGACCTTAACTGAGCCAACCCTAAGGACTGCTACCCGCTATCCAGAATTGAGATGGTGGACTCTACTTCGGGCTGTGAGAGGATCTACATGCTTGATGCCTATCAAGGATACCACCAGATCCCTCTCGCTCAGGAAAATCATGAGAAGGTTAGCTTCGTCACAACCGACGACACTTTCTGTTATGCGGTCTATGCAACATAGGAGCTGCTTATCAGCGAATGATGGACAAGATCTTCTGGCGAAACATGGAAGTTTATGTAGATGACATTCTCATCAAGTCCACCACAACAACAAGCCTTATAGCCGATGTGGAGGAAACCTGTGGTACCCTGCGGTAGTATGACTTAATGTTAAACCCACTGAAGT
This sequence comes from Zingiber officinale, assembly GCF_018446385.1. NCBI lineage: Eukaryota > Viridiplantae > Streptophyta > Magnoliopsida > Zingiberales > Zingiberaceae > Zingiber > Zingiber officinale. Next base: position 60,906,372 of record NC_055996.1, read on the forward strand.
GCTTGTTTGGAGCCCGAGGGGGAAAATTCCTAGGGTATCTCGTTACTAAGTGTGGAATCAAAGCCAACCCAGAGAAGGTCCAGGCCCTCCGAGACATGCAAGCGCCTAAGAATTTGAAGGAAGCGCAGAAGCTGGTGGGTAGGATTACGACGCTCTCTCGGTTCATTTCCCGATCTATAGACAGGGTGCTCCCTTTCTTCAGGGTGCTCAAAAGGGCTGCTAAGTTTCAGTGGAATGAAGAATGCAACAAAGCTTTTGAGGAACTAAATCAATATCTGGAGACCTTGCCCTCGCTGCTTAAGCCTATTGCCGGAGAACCACTCTGGGTATATCTGTCAGCTACCCCTGAGGTCGTGGGGGCAGTGTTGGTAAAGGAGCAGAATGATATATAACGGCCAGTGTACTTCTTCAGCCACTTATTGAAAGGGGTCGAGTCCCGATACATGACCCTAGAAAAGTTGGTTTATGGATTGGTTCTCATGGCTCGCCGTTTAAGACCTTACTTCTTAGCACACATGATTACTGTCTTGACAATAACACCATGGGGAGGGCTCTTATTAACATGGAGATAGCCGACCGTCTCATCAAATGAGCGACTGAGTTGAGAGAATATGATATACAATATTAGCCCCAAACAGTGATTAAAGCACAAGCCCTGACAGATTTTCTAAAGGAGGTCCATCAGCCTGACTTAGGAAATATGGAAAATATATGTGGATGGGTCGTCTACTCAATAAGGGAGCGGAGTTGGGATACTTCTGATATCCCCTTAGGAAGACATTATGCAACTAGCCGTTAAGCTAAATTTCAGAGCTACCAACAATGAAGCGGAGTATGAGGCACTACTGGGGGGGTTGCAAGCAGCTCGGCATGTTGGGGCAACCCGGGTAATCATTTATTCAGATTCTCAGCTGGTAGCTCAACAAGTGTTGACAACTTTAAAGTGAACAATAAGAAGCTACAGTTATACAAAGAAGCTACAGTTATACAGAGAAACATATGAGAAAATGAAGGAGAACTTCAAGGAAGTCATAGCGACCAAGATTCCTCGAGTAGACACCCAGAGAGCAGATGAATTAGCTAAAATGGCTAGCTCTCTGACCACTTGGGTTCTAGACAAGTTAATGGCCCATAGCTTCCTGATAGCTCAGATTGACATACAGAATAATTTGGAAGAGTCAATCGATTGGAGAGATCCAATAATCATTTATCTCCAACAAGGTGTCTTACCTGCCAAGGCGGAAGAAGCCAGATCGATTAGAAAAAGAGCTCATGCGTATGCATTGATTAGGGACCAATTGTATAAGAGAGCATTTTCTCGACCACTACTTAAATGCTTAAGCCCGGATGAGGCAGAATATGCCCTGTAAGAAGTTCATCAAGGATGTTGCGGTAACCACGTAGGAGGAAGGACGTTGGCTCACAAGGTACTCTTGGCCGAGTTTTTTTGGCCCACCTTGAAAAGGGAGGCTCAGCAGTTAGTAACCACCTACATCTCTTGCCAAAAGCGTCAGAACCTGACTCATCAGTCGACCGAGACTCTGAGAACCTCAATAGTTTCGTGCCCCTTCGATCAATGGGGTATGGACATCGTGAGACCTTTCCCTATGGCTCCCTAGAAGAAGCGCTTTCTACTCGTGGCGGTGGATTACTTCTCCAAGTGGGTGGAGATAGAAGTCCTGGCTAGGATAACGGAAAGAGCTATCATTCAGTTCCTATGGAAGAACATCTTGTGCCGATTCGGAATCCCTCACAAGTTGGTCTCAAACAATGGTCGACAGTTCCAAGGACGCAAGATTCAGGAATGGTGCCAAGAATTTGGCATCACTCAGGCTTTCACCTTCATGGCCTATCCACAAAGTAACGAACAAACGGAGGTCACTAACAGGGAGATAGTTCGTGGACTGAAGGTCAAGCTGGACCATGTGGGAGGCGATTGGGTCGAAGAGCTTCCCGACATTCTTTGGGCATACCATATGACTCCACGAGAGAGTACGAGACTCACTTCCTTCCATCTCATCTACGACAACAAAGCAGTCGTGCTAGTCGAGGTTGGAGTTCTGTCTGATCGACGTTTATTGTATGACCCTGAGAATGCTGAGCGACGACTTCTAGAACTGGATCTAATCAGTCAAACCCAGGAGAGGACGACTGCCTGATTAACTGCGTACTGACAAAGGATGCGGCAGATCTATGATAAGAAGGTGATCCCCCACTTCTTCGGAGAAAGAGATTTAGTATGGAAAATGATCAGACTGATCGAAAAGGTAACTAAGTTAGTACCTCAGTGGAAAGACTCTTATAAGGTCATTAAGAAACTAGCATCCGATGCTTACTATCTGCAGGACGCTCAGGGTAGAAGTTTGGATCGCCCTTGGAGTGCTAACTACCTCCAGCCCTATCGTGTCTAAGGGTGTTATTCTTTATAACAGTGGTTGTTTGAGAAAAAGATCTAAGACCCGGAAATGAGCACTATAGGCATATGAGTAAAAAACCTGGTCGGGTAAGCCTGACCTGGATTAAGCTTTCGCGAGGCACTTCGGAAGTCCTTAAGTCACAAACGTAAGACTTAGTTAAGTCCTACTACACTCCTTTTACAAGCCTCAAGCAAAGCTCTTCAACCTTGGTTGGCTATCTTAGCCTAGACGGGCAAAGATCCAAAAAGATCTCTCACATAAAGTTCTTTTGGCTTGTGGCCTAACGAGCTATACCTCACTTACACACATGAATCTAGCCCAAGGAAAGTAGGAAAACCCCAATGGAGAGCAAGTACTAATGAGCTATAAAACAAGCTTTTATAAATAGGAAACGAGACAATATATGTGCCAGATAACGAGTCATTTGAATTCAAAAAAAACATCATCGGACATTTCTCTAATGATCCGATGATGGTCTAAGAAATCCTCGGGAGGATTGGACGATAGGTATCCTCCCTCTTGAAGTTGTTGGATTTCTCCTACTGCTCCATATGCCAGTGATCGGATGAAGCGATCTCCTATCTGGGAGCCAAACTCCGGAGAGTGTAGGTACTCTGCCTGATCAGTCAAACGACGCTCATTCTCCCCCGCCTTATAAGTCTCCGAGGCCTCAGCTAAGTGAGACAAGGCAGATCGAGCTTGAGACAGGTCCGCTTGTAAGGACCTTAGCTTTGCAACTTGATATTTCAGATCCCTTCTATGGTCTATGAGGAGCACATCCTTAGAGTTAAGTTCCTTGGTCAGGCGGTCCATCTCTTGCTTGTGCATGAGCCTGAAGTCCTTTAAGGCTGCGATTTGTTGAGCTAGCTTTGACTGTGTCTTCTCCTTAAGGGTTAGCTCCTCTTGGTACTTAACTTCAGATGACTGGTGGAGAGCTTCGAGTCTCTGTTGGTCATCCCGTAACCGGTTAGCCTCCAATAGGGCTTCGCCCAGGTTCTGTTCGTGGTAGGCATTTACCTTTCTCAGGGTTTCCACCTCTGCCTTTAGTTGGGACACGACCGAAAAGGGGTTAGAAAGTTGAGACTCCAGGTCGGCAACACGATCCTTTAAGATCTTGTTTAGCCGATGTATATACGAGAAAGTCTGACTCAATTGCATCGACTCGGCAAAAATCTATTCATATAAATAGGTAGCCAGGATAAGAAGAGAGGAGCAATAAGAGAAAGTGGAGGCTTGCCACGGTGGCACCTTCGAAGAGCCGGTCCACCTGAGCTGACAATAGGAGGGTATCCATTCTGCATAGTCTCCTTCCAATGAGTTGCTAGTTGTCCCCGTAGTAGGACAGAGCTAGCCTAAGCAGCGGGGTTGTGACGCAATCCCCACTCTGAGGGCTTAGTAGCACGAAAACGGGAATGCCAGAACCGGGATGATCTAGGAGCGGTCTCGCTGGGGCCAGGTTGAGTGGAAGTAGACGGTCTAGCGGAAGAAGGCCTGACCGGGGCGATTAGTGAAGATCACCCCTCCAGATCGATCTGTTCTTTAATGACCGGGGTCTTTCCTCGATCGACTCTTGGTCGGGGTTCTGGAGGAATAACAGGGTCACCCAGGTGTTGTGGCTTGGGGACAGAAGGTGGCGCTTTCTGGGGCAGTGGGGTCGTAGCATGTGCCTTGGCTACTGGATGAGATCCAACAGGTATGGGCCTTGGTCGATGTGAGAGTGGCTGTTTGTCTGGGTCGGACTCCTCTTTCGGAGCCTGAGGGCGACGAACGAGAGGAGCAAGATGAGTCTGCCTCGCAGGCTCTGGAATAGAGTGTGCAGGAGGCGTCGCCTGAGGGGCAGCAAGACGAGACACAGTAGTGGCAGCCACCCCAGAAGTAGCTGAAGTGGAATGTGGAAGGCCTCGCCTACCCAAGATTATGCGCCCTCGGTGATTTATTTTCAAAGCGCTTAAGGGGAGGGGTCTGGTCAAAGACGATCGGACGAGAGTGGCGGCTGCAGCAAAATGAGGATTAGCACGAAAGGTAAGAGAAAGTTAAGATGAAGATCATGCTTTCCAAGGGAGTGTGGTAACTCTAAAGGAACAAGACTCGGCCTAAATAAATACAACACATCATCCATTAACAATACACTCAGATCGAAGCACCAACCCTCCAGCTGCGATGATGCCTCCACAAAAGTAAGGTCTGAGTGACAGTCTCCTAGAGGAGGTATCGAAGGAACAGAGAAGCGTCGCTCAGTAGACCACACCACAGTAGAGGGAAAACGGAGGAAGAAGTATTTATCTTTCTACTCCGTTTCTGAAGGGGGTAAGGGTGCAAAAAGATTAGTCCGGGTACAAGCCTGGAAGCGAAAAATACCCTCACTATGATACCGAGGACTGAAGAAGTAGTGAAATAGGTTGAGAGTCTAATGAATATCGCACAAGTCACAGATGAGAATGAACTCACACATGATACGAATGGAATTGAGGGTGAGTTGACAAAGCGAAATACGAAAGTAGCGACTCACATTGGAAAAGAAGGGGTGGATAAGAAAATGAAGACCGCTCACAACCTGTTCTTTGAAAAAAGTCACATAACCCTGAGGTGGTTGGAAGAGTCGATGGACCTCAGAGGGTATGATGATGTGCATGACTGTGGATACTTCATACATGAAACGGAGATCATCTAGATCTACACCACTAAAGGTGGAGACTCCAGGAGCATACCTAGGTATGGGAGAATCCATGGGAAGGTCAAGGCCGCAAATAGAAGACTAGAAAAAGCACGAAAGGAGGAAGAGAAGGGAAGACGACTTCAGCTATTAGCGAGAAGTCCAAATGAAAGAAGCAGACTATTTATAGTGGTCAGGGGAGTGTTTGGAAGAATGCCTCGACATCAGTACCAATCACACTATCCGTAAACGAGGTAGCTGGCGTTAGCCATAGGCATGGAAGCAACGCTGGCCATTGGATTGCCTTAGAAAATCTTGCAAAAAGGCTTTGTAAAAAAAAAAAATTGGGTCGAGGAACACGTGGTAAAAAGGAGTTGGGACCCTCTGTGGTATCGGAGATAGCAGATACTACAATAATTCTCACTCGTACCAGTAAGGGGACCCTGGAGTCACTGTGGCTCGCAACCAATTGAATAGTTAGACCACGTAACCCATTTAGGGGGATGGAGCGGCCATTCAAGATTGACGCCTGATCAGGTCAGATGACCCTTGTTGATGCATGCCCGAGTATTAAGCCGACCAGCCATTCATGAAGGGGATAAACACTTAACAAGTCACTCAAACATACTAGATGAAATGTCTGAGAGTTCTGAACGAGCCCAATGAACATGTAGACACCACATTGCACACTGGTAACTTGTCTATTCACACATCTTCAAGAACTTTCAAGTTTAAAATTACAGAAAGGTGTGAAACCTTACATCATCATTCAAATGGGAAGAAAGTTATAAGGGGGCACACACTACTCAAACGTGGGGAAGGTTTCGTCGGGAAGCTCGTTCAGGAGACGGGTTCGGTCCAGGAAGTTTTCAGGGGGGAGTCGACCGGATCAAACCTTTCTCTTGCAGCTGCAGCAAGGCCCCTGCACCACTATAACAAAGTATTTGGTTGATGAGGTTGCCTATCCTCGATCCAAACTCTTTGGAGGCTAGGAAGGAGGTCTTGTGAGCTGCTAGACGAGAACTCTCGCCCGCTTGATAATCCTTCAGCTCTTCCCCAGCTTTGTCTACGTCGTCTTGTGCCTTAGCCAACTCTTGGCGTGAGGCCACCGTCTCCACCTTAGCCGTTGAAAGCTCCGCCTGTGCAAATTTGAGAGTAGCCTGAGCCGCCTCCAACTGCTTCTAAAGTGCGGCCTCCCAATCAATGCTGGAAGACAAATCGACCGTTTTAGCCACTAGGTCTGTCTGCAAGGAGGCATGTGCCTTTTGGAGATCCTGTAGTTGGGAGGAGAGGTTCCTAACCTTTATCTCCGTCGCCTCCAAGTCAGCTAGGATTTGGACGCGCCTCAGACCCTCAGACTTGAGCTTGGACTCGCTGGTCTTCAGGACGGTCTTCAAGGACTGCACCTTCTTTAACTCTACGTGAGCCATGTTCCTGGCAGTGAGTTTGCTCCTCCACGATTTGCAGGTGAGATTGGATCAAGTTCTCAAAGGTCGTCAGGTCAAAAGCGCGACCAGCGATCGTAGGAGACACCATCCCTTGAATGCGAGCCCTCAAGGACTCATTCTCCCGGTGAAGACCAACCACGTACTGGGAGAGGCTCAGCCCCATGACATAGGTCTATCAAGAGCGCAGGTAAGATTAGCAGTATTTCAAGGATATGAAAAGGAAGTAGATAAACTTATTGACACTAGTCGTTGGGAGAACTGGTCGGCCAAATCTAGTTGGGGGCATTCCAAAATCTGGTCAGCAGTGCTTTTCTATAAATCGGGCAAGACACCGTGAAGTTGTACTTGACAACAGTTGGGAGAGGTACTGGCAAAAGGAATGTGACCCAGCACTTGAAGGGATGACAGTTGAAACGGAAAAGTGAAGGCATATCGTCCCTTGAGGCGCTCCTTGGGGCGAGAAGAGGAAGCAGGAGTCAAAAACGGTTGCTGGCTTGAGGACAGAGGAGCAGAGGGCATAGCAGTCCCGGGCTGGCCTTCCGCTCGGGTGGTTGTCTGCTCCTGGACGGGGATAGGGACAAGAGAGGTTGCAGCCTCCGACAGAGCTGGAGGGCTCACCCGGGCAGGAGTTTTAGCCTTGGAGGACGCCTGCGACATAGGCAACCTTTGGGGTGAAGATTGGACTGATGGAGTAACACACCGTCTTTTACGTTAAAGGCGTAAGCGCTGCTCGGGAGTTGGAGAGGGAGCCCTCTCACCAGCAGCTACCTCGTTGGGGAGTGATTCAGATTCAGGGACCTCAGGGCCCCCCGACTGTTGAGAAGAGGTCCCTGCTGAGGCGCTGGCATGGGGAACCTCCTGGCCTGCCATGATCTCCCTACCTTGCTTTCGCAGGATTGCTCTGGGCATCGTGGAAGAGTTGAGGGTGAAGGCTTGGAACATAACGACTTCTGCAGGCAAAAGAAAATACCTCAGTTAGTGGAGATATGCAAGGAGAGTCAAGTAATCTTACCAAAAGGTGCGCTCAGATGCGTCTGGATAGGGCTTAGCCTGAAAGTATATAACACGCTCTCTCATAGCAGAGAAGAGAGTCGTAGTTGCACTCCATCCAGTTTTTTAGAGGTAGTCAAACAAGCAGGCTAGTGTCTTGATACACAAGACTCATTCGGACACTGAATAAATCTATACGATTGGATTACTTCATTAAACCGGATGTTCCAAGACCTTGAAGCTTGCTTCAGTCCATAAATCGACCGATTGAGCTTACACACTAGATGCTCTTTGCCATTTGCAATAAACCCCTCTGGTTGCTTCATATGGATATTTTCTTCAAGACTTCCGTTAAGGAAAGCTGTCTTGACATCCATTTGCCAAACCTTATAATCCATATGAGCGGCAATAGATAAGAGTATTCGGATAGACTTAAGCATGACTACCGGCGAAAAAGTTTTCTCATAATCGATTCCCTCTTTCTGAGTGTACCCTTTCGCAACAAGCCTTGCTTTGAAGGTTTCCACCTTCCCATCTGTCCCTCTTTTCCTTTTGTAGATCCACTTTCATCCAACGACTTTTACACCATTTGATGGTTCTACAAGCTCCCAGACCTTATTAGAATACATAGATTCTTTTCAGAATTCATCGCTCTTTGCCAAGATACTGCATCTTTATCTTGGAGTGCTTCATCATATTTCCGGGGATCAGGTTCATGTTCACCAGGGATCAAGTCCGAAGACTCTCCCAAAAATATGAATCTTTCAGGTTGCCTCACAACCCTCCCACTACGATGAGGCACTGTCTGTAACTATGCATTATTTGTGACACGTGTTGCAGTTTCTTGTGATATTTCATCTTGTACTGTTGGTACTAGACTAAACGTGTCCTCTCTAACAATTTCACTCATGGGCTTATGGTTCATTACATAATCTTCCTCTAAAAATCGAGCATTGGTGCTAACAATGATCTTCTGATTTTTAGGATTATAAAACAAACCACCTTTCGTTCCTTTAGGATATCCCACAAACAGGCGAACTTCTGTAAGTGATTCCAACTTATCAGTGTCTCCCTTTAGCACACGTGCTGGACTACCCCAAATCCGAATATGCTCCAGACTAGGCTTACGCCCATTCCACAATTCTATGGGAGTAGAGGGTACTGACTTAGAAGGTACCATATTCAGAATGTACACTGCTGTTTCCAGAGCATATTCCCAAAACGAATTTGGTAATTCTTAATAACTCATCATTGATCTAACTATTTCCATAAGAGTCCAATACCTTCGTTCTATCATACCATTCTATTAGGGTGTACTAGGTGTAGTCAGTTGGGATTGAATCCCTGAGTTTTGATAAGTGACTCCTAAACTCTCCTAAGAAGTACTTGCCACTACGATCTTACCGTAGTGTCTTGATACTTTTACCATGACATTTCTCCACATCAGCCTTGTACTCTTTGAACTCATCAAAGCACTCAGATTTGCGGCACATCATGTAAATGTACCCGTATCTCGAATAGTCGTCTAAAAGAGATGAAATATTCGAAATCACCTCTTGCCTGGATAGTCCTAGGTACAAATCAGAATGAACCAACTATTCCAACACGTTTTTGGCTCTATACCCCTTAGTCTTAAAAGCATCTTGGTCATTTTCCCTTCTAAGCAAGACTCGCAAGTTGGAAAGTTTTCGACCACAATTGAACCAAAAAGTCCATCGGCTATTAACCTTTGAATTCTACTCAAGTTAATATGACTTAGCCTTAGATGCCAAAGATATGTTTGGTTCATTTCCGAAGGTAGCTTTCTCTTATTAAAATTAGAAGATGCGTTATTAATTTCCTTTTGTTGCATTGTGGTAGTATTGCGTACCAGAACAGATAACTTCCCTATTTTTCTTGATATCAACTTTGTCATCAAAATAGACAGAATACCCATAGTTTTAGAAACTGAAATCAAGTTCTTTCTAAAACTTGGTACGTAAAGGCAATTAATGTTTTATTCCTATCAAAGGATAAACATCTCCCACTGCAACAATTGCTACTTTTGCAGCAGTGCCCATGTAGACGGTATTTTCCCTTTCATATAGTTGTCGGGTTTCTTGTAACCCCTGTAATGAATTACAGACATGATCAGTGACTCTCGTATCTACACACCAGGTACTGGTAGATAACACTACTAAACATGTTTCAACAACTAATGAATAAAATATATCTTTATTGTTCTCATTTCTGAGAGGACAGTCTACCTCAGTGTCCAAGTTTTGTTTCCAATCATTATAATTTAGGACTAATAAGTGTATTCTCTAACATCTAGGGGATTGAAAAATATTTGAAATCCTAAGAATTATAAAAATATTTGGTCAAAACCAACACCTCAAAATCCCCATGAATTTTGTATGTCACGTTAGTGTTGACGTATACAAATTCAATCATTTGTAAGAGGAGATTTTATCCATTAATTTTATTGTCTTATCATCCTATCTTTATGACAAATAAAATTAATAGTTGGTCTATTTTCGATCAAATATTTGGTCAAAAATTTAGAATTTAAAATAATATCGATTCCTCAAAACAATGTTATTTAAATTCACCAACACCTCAAACACCATGAATTTTGTATGCTACGTTAGTGTGGACGCATACAAATTCAAACATTTGTAAGAGGAGGGTCTTATTCATTAATTCTCTTGTCAACCTTAAATTACATCTAACACCATGAATTTTGTATGTCACGTTAGTGTGGACGTATACAAATTCAATCATTTGTAAGAGGAGGTTTTACCCATTAATTTTATTTTGTCAACCTAACTTTATGACAAATAAAATTATCTCAAACACCATGATTTTTGTATGCCACGTTAGTGTTGACGTATACAAATTTAAACATTTGTAAGAGGGGGTTTTACTTAACTTTATGACAAATTAATAGTTGGTTTTCCTTTGATCACGCAAAAATAGCAGTGACTCTGTTGGGGAGGATACTATTAAATGCGTCTAAGTGTATACCATTATTTGATACTTAGTCCATTAAATAGGATTGTGCCCCTTCAGTTGAAGAAGATCACACGTTCCTAAATAATTTCCTATAATCATCCATAAAAGGGAGTTTGATCTAGTGACCCACAAACAAACCCATCCGTTGTGGAGGAAGACACTCAGAGCCAACACGCAAGTTTGTTTATATCACTTTCAAACCAGTAATGGAGACCGTGGAATTTATTTATAAATCTCTCTCCCACTTAGTTATTTAAGATGAGGATTTTAACATGCACACACACACATCACAGCAAATAAAAGCAATAAATATGGAAAAATAATTTTCCAACTATTATGGCCTCTTTCATCACCGTCCTCTGTGTGCTGCCAACCCTAGCTGCCGCCATCTTTAGCCACCGCAATCAGGTCTAGTCGACGCATCTATCTTGTTTCTTATTCCACTGCGCCTCTGGTCCTCAAATAGTACCACGCCTCGCAAGAATACGATCCACAACAAAAATAGAATTTTACATTTATCTATCCTATATTCCACAAGGGAATGTACATGTAATCTAGATCGAAACAAAAATGTAAAATCCTAAAACTAATACAGCTCCTGCTGTATGTAATGTTAGAGTATATACTAAAAGCCTAGCTTTTGTAAACATTTATTTTTGAAATAAAAGAATCACATGGTCAAATGTCTATATTTATTTGTTGAATATAGTTGTTCAATTAATTTATAAAGTAAATAACATGGTGTGTGGTGTCACACACAGAAGATCATGTTATCGGTTCTTTATAAATTATAAACAGTTGCTCACACTAAGATGGAAATGAACAAACCATCGGAATAGTCGTAGTGTAATTAAGTATTAGTTTATCTTGATTAATAAATTACACTGGTACACTCTAAGTGTATTGAGTAGGACCATTTTAGGTAAGTTCTTTTGTGCTGACTTAATAAAATAACTAGACCTTAGTTATTATGGAAGTGTGTGCTCTTAATCCTAATATAATAACAAGCACATATATTTAATATTTATTTCTTTGACTTATCAAAGGGTGAGATTTAGCTCGATAAATCAATATGCCCGATAAGTTGGAAAATGATATTACTTATAGTGTGTGTTGTTGATTATAGAAGGAATCTGTGTCCTAGTTATATAGGTTGAGAATGCCCCCAAGAGAAGCTCATAAGGATTGTCATGTTAAACCCTGCAGGTGGACTTAGTCCGACATGACAATAAAGTTGAGTGGTACTACTCTTGGACCTAGATATTAATTAAGTGAGTTGTCAGTAACTTACTTAATTAGTAGACATTCGTAATCTTAAACACAGAGAGACTAACACACTCATGATAAGAAGGAGCCCATAATGTAATTTGGGATTGGTGCGGTAGTGCGATAATAACTCTCTAGTGGAATGAGTTATTATCGATGAACTTGAGTTGTGTGTTCGGGGCGAACACGGGATACTCAAGCTCATCGGAAGGCCAAAACCAATTTCTCCTCTAGGTCCCTGTCGTAACCTCATTAAAGCCTCAAGTCCATCCAAAGAAAGACCCATCTTGGTGTCCAAGAAGGGGGCCGGTCCATTGCTTAGTGACCAAGCAATGGCCGGCCACATCTCCTCTTAAAGGGCCGACCCTATTGCTTGGTGACCAAGCTAATAGGGACCGGCCACAATAATTCAAACAAGAAGGGTTGTTTTGAATTTTTAAAATCTTCTTTTTGTAGAAAACTATAAGTTTTAAAAGAGATATTTTAATTTTAAAAACTTTCCTTATTTGAATTTGGTCAGATGTTTTAAAAGAAAGTTTAAAAGATTTTAAAACTTTCCTTTTTTTAATCATCCTCGTGGTTTAGGGAAAAGGAAGAGAAGTTTTAAAATTTAAATTTTCTATCACCATGTTAAAAAAGGAAATTTTATAAGAGAAGTTTTAAATTTTAAAACATAGTTTTAATTTTTAGAACTTTCCTTTTTTAACTCCTACTTTAGGAAAGAGAGCTTGTAAAATTTTATAAGAGTTTTTCTTCTTGTAAAATTTTACAAAAAATAATATTCCTTTCCTCTTATGGGGGTCGGCCACCCTTGCTTGGTGCCCAAGCAAGGTGGCCGGCCATATTATAAAAAAATAAAATCATCAAATTAATTTTTGGTGATTGATTCAATCAAGAGGAAAGAAAAGGAAAATAAAAAGGGAAAAAGAAAAACTAGAGGAAGATTTTAATTTTTGTAAAAATTCTTCCCTTATTTGCCTTGGGCAAGTATTATAAAAGAATGGGTGGGGAGGCTTCATGAGACACAACTCTTATTCCCTTGCTTGGAGATCTCTTGGTGGTCGACCCTCTCTCTTCTCCCTTTCCCTTTGCTCTCTTCTCCTTGGTGGTGGTGGTGGCCGGATTTTAGAGGAAGAGGAAGAAAGCTTTTGAGTGGTGTTCATCTTGGAGGATCGTTGTCCACACGACGTCCAAGGCGAGGCGAGGAATACGACAGAAGATCTCGAGGTCATTAGCATACAAAAAGAAGGTATAATTAGCAATTATTTTCTGCATCATGCTAGTTATTTCTTTTTGTAAGAATTCCAAACACAAGAGGCATTAGATCTAGTATTTTGAATTAGTTTTTCGAATTTGTGTTTTCTTTGTTTTCGAATTTGTGATTCGATTGTTCTTTTGGTTAACCTAGAGTTATTTAAGGAAATTAAATATTAGCTTTCCTTAAAAGACTTTGTCTAGGCGATGGTGGTTGCTCCCATATCCAAGAAGGTCATGTGCCTCGCCATGCAGTCCTGGAAGCCAATTTTGGAAATTAATATTTAATGGAATTAATAACATAGGTGAATTTGAATCAATAGTGTTAAGTTTCGCTTGCGATTCAAATCTAAACTGATCCGGATGCAGGTTAGAATATATGAGGGAGGGGGCATTTGGGTCATTTCTCAGATAAGGGTTTGAGTGCTTTTAAGGAGCACCGTGCATAGGGAAAAGAGAAAGGGGGGCTGGGCTGGTTCGTGAGAGGGGCTCTCGCCGCCGCACACAGGAAGGACTTTTCTTCCTCATCCTCTCCGGTGCTTCCCACCGCTGGACTTGCACTGCCACCGGCGACAGGCACTCACAGCTGCCTCCTTCTCTCCGCTGCCATCGAGCTCGAGGGCTTCGTGTGTAATCTTTCCACCGCTGCTAGGAGAAGGAGAATATGGACTTCTCCTTAGTCCTTCACCGCTGCGGCCGGACATATCTACCGGCGACGACCGCCCTTAGAGCCACCTCCTCCCTTTTCCTTTAACTCCGACGCCTCCCGCCATGGCTGCCAGCGTCTCACGCTGTCACCGCCGCCTCCAGCGTCCACTACAGTGACTCCCAGTGACCACCACAGCCGCCTCTAGCGGCTGTCGTCACCTCTTCCGACACACGCCGCCACCTACAGCGGCTACCATAGCTTCTCGCGGCTACTGCCTTCTTCGGCGGCTTCGGGGGTCGCCGCCGATACTTCCGGGCAGCCGCCGCCCAAGTGCTCAGGTATCATACTATTTGTATACTCCGGCCTACGAGCCGAGACTGTGTTAGGCCTTCGTGCCGTGGTTATATTCTGGCCTGCGTGCCGCTGTTGTATGCTGACTTGCGAGCCGAGGTTGTAGTCGGACCGTGCTTCGCCTTGTGGATCCATATCACGCCCGGCTTCGAGCCACCGAAGCCGGCTACTCTCCTGGTGGATATTTATCTACTATTCAGAGCCGCGATAACTCAGTCAGTATCCCGATCAGCTCATCCACCTATCCAAGGGCGCCCCCCCGGGGCCAGGGTACGTTATCGTACCCCTCCTGCATTTATTTTACTATCCTGTTATTAGTATTCAGCTGCTTATATACTTGTGGAATTCGCCTCGAGCACCGAGGTACCAGAGATCGGGGCGACCCGGTCACTGGATGCAGGGATTGTTGACTGGAGGACTTTTGACGACTCGGTCAACACAGAAGACAGATCATCAACCGGGTCATGGGGATGCGGTCAACATTCCAGACACGTCACACCGGCAGGTTCGTCTTCTCAGCTTCCCGACAGGATCATAAACCATTAAGAACAGATAAGTTAAATTTGGAATCAATGATGTTAAGTTCCGTCTGCGATTCCTAATTTAACTTCTAAAGAACACAATAGGTTATTTAAGGAAAGATTCGACACTTGTACAAAAATTTTTGTATAGTGGAACCGGTACGTTTTCCTAGGACTAACCAACATGTAATACATACAACCATCCACACACATAAAATGCTCTCGACATGTCTGAGGGTCCAATCACACACAATCACATTAGGGCCATAATAGTTGGATCAAGGATGTCTGCAACCATAGAGTTAATCTATTTGCACATCCTACTATTATCCTGCCTAAAATATGTATGACATGTGCATAATTAAACTGAAAAACCAAACACACAGAGGCAATATCCTAGCTCTGATACCAATTGTTGGTTGTTACTCAGAATATCGTACTGGTTCCCCTGTACAAAAAATTTATACAAGTCCCGAACCTATCCTAACAACCTATTGTATTCTTTAGAAATTAAATTTGGAATCGCAAACAGAACTTAACATTATTGATTCCAAATTCAACTTATCTGTTCTTAGAGGTTTAGACTTGGATCGCAAACGATGTTTAACATTATTAATCCAAATCCACCCATGTTACAAAGTTAATTAAATATTTATTTCAGAGATCGGCTTCTAGGTTAAACATGGCGAGGTACTAGGCCTTCTTGGGTATGGGATCATCCATCACTTCCTAGACAAAGTTTTTCAATGAAATTCAATATTTAATCTCCTTATAGTAACCCTAGGTTTAACCATTAAGAACAATCGAATCACAAGATCAAAAAACAAAAGAAATACAAAATCGAAACATAAATTCGATTGCCTAGAATCGTTAGCCTCTTGTGTTTGGTAATTCAAAATCCATACAAAGAAAACTAGCATGATGCGGAATAAGACAACTAGTTATACCTTTCTTTGTAGCTAAAGACCTCTTGATCTTCTGTTGTATTCCTCACCTCCTCTTGGACATCGTGTGGGCGATGATCTACCAAGATGAATTCCACCGGGACCACTTCTTCTTCTCCAAGACTCTTGAGCCATCAAGGGATGCCAAAATAGGAAATTTTCTTCTCTTCTTCTTCCTCTCCAAGCAACCGGCCACCAAGATGATGAAGCTTGAAGAACCGCCAGCCTCAAAGGAAGAAAACAAAAGAGAAAAGCATAGAAGAGATTCGGCCACCAAGGAATAAAGGCTTTTGTGCCACCGACCCTTAAAGAAACAATAAGGGTGTCGGCCACACAATGAAGAGAGGAGAAAGCCTAGGTTGTGTTTTCTCATGAGGCACCCTCTCCATCTTTTTTATAATCCTTAATATTGGCAAAAAAAAAGGAAAGTTTAATTAAAACTTCCTTTTCTTCTTCCTATGGCCGACCACATCATGGAGTCTAAAAAGGAAAAATTTTTACAACAAAAAAATTAAAGCTTCCTTTTAAACCATGATGTCTACAAAAAGGAAAGTTTTAAACATAATTAAAACTTCCTTATTTGTGGTCTCCTTTTAAAAGAGGAAATTTTAATAACAATTAAAATCTCTTTTTTTTTAAAATTTCCTATTGCACATGACAATAAAGGAAAGTTTTAAAAATTAATCTCTCTCTTTTAAAACATGTAGACAACTACAAAAAAAAAGAAGGAAAGATTAATTAAAACTTCTCTTTTTAAATTATGGTTACAAAAAAGGAGAGTTTTATCAAAAATTAAAAATTTTCTTTTAAACATTATAGACAACTACAAATAAGGAAAGATTTTAACAAAATTAAAATCTCTCTTTAATCTTTTGTAGATAACTAAAAAAGGAAAGATTTTAAAATCTAAAACTCTCTTTTTAAAACCATGAAGATGACTATAAAAGAAAATTTTAAAAATAAAATTTCTTTTTTAAATCCCTTTCATGAATGGTTACAAAAGGAAAGATTTTAACAAAACTAAAATCTCCCTTTAATCCTATGTGGTCGGCCCCATGCTTGGACACCAAACATGGTTTGGTCGGCCACTACTTGGGCTCCAAGCTTATGCTTGGCCGACCCCCTTGCTCCAAGTAAGGTTGTGTCCGACCCATTACTTGGATAAGAAGTGGACTTAGTGGATACAAGGTTTTATAGAGGCTACAACAGAGACCGAGAGGAGAAATTGGTTTTGGTCTCCCGATGAGCTTGAGTTTCCTGTGTTCGCACCAAACACCTAGCTCAAGTTCATCAATAATAACTCATACCACTAAAGAGTTATTATTGAACTACCGCACCAATCCCAAATTACATTATGGGCTCCTTCTTATTATGAGTGTATTAATCTTCCTGTGTTTAAGATATAGAATGCCCACTAATTAAATGAGTTACTGACAACTCACTTAATTAATATCTAGCTCCAAGAGTAGTACCACTCAACTTCATTGTCATGCCAGACTAGATCCACCTGCAGGGTTTACATGACAATCCTTATGAGCTCCTCAAGGGGGCATCATCAACCTAATTTACTAGGACACAGTTTCATTCTATA
This sequence comes from Zingiber officinale, assembly GCF_018446385.1. Taxonomy (NCBI): domain Eukaryota; kingdom Viridiplantae; phylum Streptophyta; class Magnoliopsida; order Zingiberales; family Zingiberaceae; genus Zingiber; species Zingiber officinale. The sequence goes on from NC_055996.1 coordinate 60,923,450, forward strand.
ATCAACAGCACATCATATAAATGATATCATTTCCCAACTTATCGGACCTATTGATTTAACGAGCTAAATCGCACCCTTTGATAAATTAAAGAAATAAATATTAAATATATGTGCTTGTTATTATATCACGATTAAGAGCATGCACTTCCATAATAATAGAGATTTTGTTCTCTTATATAGTCAGTATAAAAAGAAACTACCTCAAATGGTCCTGCTCAATACACTCATAGTGTACTAGTGTAATTTTATTATCTAGATAAACTAATACCAAATTACACTACAACCACTCCAATGGTTTGCCCATTCCATCTTGGTTGTGAGCTACTATTTATAATTTATAAGGATCTGATAACATGATCTTCTGTGTGTCTCCTCACACCATGTTATCTACAATATAAATTAAATGGATAACTACATTTAGCATAAATGTAGGCATTTGACCAATGTGATTCTTATTTCTAAATAAATGTTTAGACAAAAACCTACGCTTTTAAGATACATTCCAACAATCTCCCACTTATACTAAAAGACGATGCTGCCATATACCCTGTCATACATCTGATTCCCATCCCCACAATATGTTCATTAAAAGCTCTTGCCTTAAGGGCCTTAGTGAAAAGATCCAGGTTATCCGCTAAAGCAATCTAAGCGACAACAACTCCTCCTCGTTATACGATGTCTCGTATTGGGTGGTACTCGCGCTCTATGAGTTTACTTGCCTTATGGGCTCATGGTTCCTTCTACACCACTTATTATCACAATACACTGTAATAATTTTTGGGCAAATCGGGAATCACGTCTAAGTTCATCATGAAGTTTCTGAGTCATACAGCTTCTATGGCTGCTTCAGAGTGTTAGTTAGAGCCCTAGAGCCAATCATTTGATGATTGTATGAACTCATTGTATCATATTCTTGTATATTAATAAAGGCATTTGTTTGGTTATTATACTTATTTGTATTAGTGCCAAATAAACTAAGTATAATAGCGTCCTTGAGTAGAAGGTTCATACCTATATCAATCGATTAGTTGAATCGATAGTGAGATGATATAGGGAACACTACTCTAAATCATTCCTAGTCGAGTATTAACATTCAGGGACAATGTTAATGCAATAAGACTAGCATATAGGTCAGCTCGATGACTTGATCTCACAAGTCATGGATATAGAGATATCAAGCTGACACATGGGTATACATTGGAGAATGTATACTGAATGATCCGCCATGAGAAAGTATCATGGATCGTTATATGAGTGTCATATAATTTCTCATGTGACTATTAGTATGACTATTAGTCCTTAGACCTGAAGTCACCATGGATCCATACATAAGGAGTTATGTACTTTGGTTTCGTCAAACGTCACCCGTAACTGGGTGGACTATAAAGGCGATTACTGGGTATATAACGAATTATGTAGAGGGATGTGAGTGATGTAGATGAGATCTATCCCTCCCATATGACGGGAGCGACATCGGTATTCTTGATAGAGTGAGACCACTAAGTGCATGGCCATGCCCAAATGAGTCAACATTAGATGTTGAGCTCATTTGATCGAGTGAGTCTACTTGGAGTTCAAGATTTAGATTGATTAGAGGATGACACGGTCTATGCCTCACATTGATCAATCTAGATGTCTAGGATAGAAGGAAAATGTCACATATTGTGAGGAGTCACAATTAGTAGTCACAAGGTGATGTTGGATCTCAACATTCTTGTAACTTGGGTAGTAATGATGTGTTGCTAGATACCGCTCATTACTTATGCTCCTAAATGGGTTTAGGGCATTGCCAACGTTACAAAAACCTATAGGGTCACACACTAAGGACAATTAGATGGAGATTTGGTTCATACGATGAACCAAGAGGATTAGATTCATTTGATGAATCAAATTGCATTAAGAGTAATCCAAATTGGGCTACTTGAGTTAGACTCAAGTTGATTCATGTATTTAATGAGTCTAATTTAGATTATGACTCATTAGATCAATTTAATTTAATGAATTAGATTCATTATATTAAGTTGGCTTGAATCAAATGGTTAGATTAGATCAACCATGAGAGAGGTTGAGTCAAGTTTGACTTGACTAGAGAGGAAGAGGAAGAGTCAAGTTTGACTTGACTCTTTGCCACATCATGAGTGAGGTGGCAAGATGTGGACCAATAGTGTTGTTCCACATCATCTTGCTTTGCCACCTCATGAAGGTTACAAGCCTCCATTGCATTTAATGTGAGTTAGCCACATTAAATGAGTGGAGGTTACTCATTTGCCACATCATTGTGAAGTGGCAAGATGTGGACCAATGGTAATGGTCCACATCTTCATGATGTGCCACATCATAGGAGTTACAAAACACCTCTTAATGGCTTCACATTAATTGTGATTAATGTGGAATGGGAGTTACACTCCATGGAGTGGCCGGACACACAGAAGTGGTGAATGAAATTTGATTTTATTCAAGTGTGATTATTACTCCTTTCTTCTTCCTCTCAAGCTCTCCCTCTCCCTCTCCTCCTTGCATGGCCGAATCTTACCAAGGTGCTAGCATACCTTTGGGTGAGGTTTTCTCCACCTACGTGTCCGTGTGGATACTTCTAGAGGACTGACGCTTGACGGTCTAGAGATCCGGCAATTCCTTGGACGAGCGGGAACTCGAAAGGGCACGCTTCAAGGTATACTTCTTAACACATAGATCTAGGAGTAGATCTAAAGTTTTAAAACCTCGTACTCGTAATTTTCGTTCGGTTTTCCTTGCACGGATCTACGGCTTTGGGTGATTCGGGGTTTCCGCGACGCGAAAAGCGATTTTCGTGGCCCGAAAGACCCAACAGTGGTATCAGAGCCACGTGCAAGGCTTGTATGAGTTTAATTTTTTGGTTTTATGAAAACTAAAGTTTCTGTAATTTTCTGTAAAATTATGATTTTTGGGTTTTTATGAGTATTTTTCTCGAGTAATCGAAGCACAAGTGTTTAGACGTTTGTAGGCTTCGACTACCGGGAAGTTTTTTCCAAAACGGTGATGTTTCGACCCAAATCCGTTTGGGACAGCGAGCGAAGGCGCTGTAGGATCGCTTAGGAGCAACTCACGATGATTAGATCGTGGGTAGGGGCACTCCCCCTAATCCCGCAAGGGGATTTGGTTTGCGATTGCGCCCGAAATCGCTAATCGGGACCGCCGGGAAAATTCTTCTCAAAGGTTTCGTCCCAAATCGTTTTGGGACAGCGAGTTTAGGCGCTGTTGGATCGCAAAGGAACCCTCGCGATGGTTAGATCGCGGGTAGGGGTGCTGCCCCTGACCCCGCAAGGGGATCCGTTCCGCGATTGCGCCCGAAACCGCTAAACGGGACCGCCGGGAAATTTTACTCGTAAAAATTGTAAAAATTAATTTTAAAATTATAGAAAATTATGAAAATATATAATTTTGAATTATATATTAATTTTGTGATAGTCATGGCCCAAAAACCCAATATGATTGGATTGTGTTGTAATTCATAATACGGCCTGCGTGCCGTTATGTGTTTGCGCGTGTTGTATGTTTTTATTTTTCCGCGACCTGCGCGTCGTGCCTTTCTCATATATTCTGGTTGTAAATTAGATTTAGACTCGAATGTAACTCGAGTTTCAAATTATAATGTACAAATTGGAGCGGTGGAGGGTCCACACGAGACGGAGTTCCGAGGCGGGCACGAGCAACACAAGGTGGTCAAAGGGAGGAGCTTGGAGAAGCTGTTGACCCTAGGTTGACCATTCGATCTTCTCATTGGCTTGAGAAGATCGTAGTAGGGTCATGACTAAATCACAAATAGATTAATTAGTTAATTGCTTATGTATATGATGCATGTTTAATAAGTAATTGATTAATTAGTGCCTTACGATTAGATTAGATCTAAGTCGTGCACATGATGCACCCTTGCGATTAGATTAGATCTAAGTCGTGCACAAGATGCATCCTTTTCGATTAGATTAGATCTCGATCGAACCAACTCTAAATGCCTAACCGTGCCGTGATACCTATCACTACCTCGATCACATGTATTGTTGAATCTGCCAAAGCAGAGCAATAAATATTATCTTGGTAGGGTATGGAGGGACAATCTTGGTCCCGCATATCAACGCATGGGTGAATACAAACTCAATTAGATTGAGTATTCCTAGTTACTCGGTTGGATCGAGTCAACTATAGACATTATTCCAACGGTTGGAAAAGATAGGTCAAAATCACATCTATATTAACTCTCGGGCGTATTAGCCAAAGCTAACTCGAGTTTTAATATAAATGCGGATATTGATTCTATAAACAAGAGTTGCATAGAGATGTAATTGGTAATCGTTACCTACCGATCATACTAAGCCTTGGGCGTATTAGCCAAAGCTAACTCAAGGGTTAGTATGATGTGGATCTTGTCCCACAAGAATTATAGAATTCAGTGAGAGTATCATTTAATTAAATGCCTAATTAAATGATTTTAAAAGAATATGATATTTATTTCTGCAAATTTTTCTGTTGTAGATAACTATGACGTCGAACACGAATTCCTTCTCCCTGCGATCTGTCCTTGAGAAGGACAAGCTCAACGGAGCGAATTTCCTGGAGTGGTACAAGAACGTAAACTGTATGTTCTGGAGCAGCCCATTCCGGAGGCTCCTCCTGCCAATGCCCCGCGAGCCGACAAAGATGCTTATAAGAAGCATCAAGACGACGCATTAGATGTGTCCTGTCTAATGCTCGCGACCATGAACTCAGAGCTTCAGAAGCAACATGAGTTGATGGGCGCTTACGATATGGTTGAGCATCTTCGCCAACTATATCAGGGACAAGCGAGGCATGAGAGATTTGAGATCTCTAAGGCACTGTTTCAGTGCAAGATGTCAGACGGGGCTCCTGTAGGTCCTTATGTACTCAAGATGATTGGGTACATAGAGAACCTACAAAGACTAGGGTTCCCACTTGGCCAAGAGCTGGCCACTGACTTGATCTTGCAGTCCTTGCCGGATAGCTATAGTCAATTCGTTCTCAACTATAACATGAACGAGATTGACAAGCCACTGCCCGAGCTACTTAGTATGTTACGAACTGCTGAGATTAACCTTAAGAAGGTTAAGCCCATTCTGATGGTCCAGAAGCACAAGGGCAAGGGCAAGCCCAAAGGTAAGGGAAAGTCCCAAACCAAGGGCAAAGGCAAGGCACTGAAGCCTAAAGGAGGGTCGCCAAGGATGCTACCTCTTCCACGCGGTCGACCTTTGGAAGAGGAACTACAAGGCATACTTGGAGGATCTTAAGAAGAAGCGAGTGAGACCACTTCAGGTATATATGTTATAGAAGTCAATCTATCTATTTCTACATCATGGGTATTAGATACTGGATGTGCTTCTCACATTTGTACTGATGTGCGGCGCTGAGAAATAGCAGGCATTGACAAAGGGCGAGGTGGACCTACGAGTAGGCAATGGAGCACGGGTTGCTGCTGTTGCTGTAGGGACTTACTGTTTATCTCTGCCCTCTGGGCTTGTACTAGAGTTAGTCGATTGTTGTTATGTGCCTGCATTAACTAAGAACATTATATCAGTTTCTTGTTTGGACAAGAAAGGTTTCTCGTTTACTATAAAGAACAAATGTTGTTCCGTCTACTTAAACGATATGTTCTATTGTAGTGCACCTCTGATAAACGGACTCTATATTCTAGACCTTGAAAGCCCTATCTATAACGTAAATACCAAGAGGTTCAAGTCTAATGACATGAACCAAACCTACCTTTGGCACTGTCGCTTAGGTCATATAAATGACAAGCGCTTATCCCAACTCCATAAGGATGGTTTGTTGGACTCATTTGATTTTGAATCATATGAGATATGCGAGTCATGCCTACGAGGCAAGATGACCAAGACTCCCTTTAGTGGGCACAGCGAGAGAGCAACTGATTTGTTAGGACTCATACATAGTGATGTATGTGGCCCTTTCAATGTTGCTGCTAGAGGCGGTTATAGGTACTTCATCACATTTACTGATGACTTCAGTAGATATGGTTATGTGTATTTGATGACACATAAATCTGAATCCTTTGAAAAGTTCAAAGAATTCAAGAATGAAGTACAGAACCAGCTTGGCAAGAGTATTAAGGTACTTCGATCAGATCGAGGTGGTGAATACTTAAGCCATGAGTTTCGTGACTACTTAGCTGAGTGTGGAATTTTATCTCAACTCACTCCTCCTGGAACACCACAGTGGAATGGTGTATCCGAAAGGAGGAATCGTACCTTATTAGATATGGTACGATCTATGATGAGTCACACAGATCTTCCGACATATCTATGGGGATATGCTCTAGACACGGCAGCTTTCATTCTCAACCGAGTTCCATCCAAGGCCGTGATAAAGACACCATATAGGATATGGACTAGGAGAGATGCTCAGGTGTCTTTCATGAGGATTTGGGGCTGTGAGGCTTACGTACGACGTCAAGTCTCAGACAAATTAGGACCCAAATCCGACAAGTGCTATTTCATCGGATATCCCAAGGAAACTAAGGGATATTACTTCTACATTCCCAGTCAGCACAAGGTAGTTGTGGCAAAGACTGGGGTCTTTCTAGAAAGGGACTTTGTTTCTAGAAAGACTAGTGGGAGCGCGTTCGATCTTGAAGAAGTTCAAGATGCGAACAATAGCACTGATGCCTCGATGGAAATTGAACTGGAACCACAAAGTGTTGTGGATGATGTTGTTCCACAAGGAGTTGAGGAACAACAACCGGTTCAAGTTGACATACCTCTTCGCAGGTCTGATAGGGTACGTCGTCAGCCTGAGAGATACTCATTTCTCTTGTCTGACCATGATGATATTGTGCTCATAGAGGATGAGCCTACCACCTATCAGGAAGCTGTGATGAGACCAGATTCCGAGATATGGCAGATGGATGTCAAAACCGCGTTTCTGAATAGAAACCTGCTCGAGGATGTGTACATGACACAACCTGAGGGTTTTGTAAATCCACAGCATACTAGTAGAGTATGCAAGCTGCATAGGTCCATTTATGGACTAAAGCAAGCTTCTCGGAGCTGGAATCTTCGATTCGATGATGCAATCAAATAGTTTGGTTTCATCAAGAATGAAGATGAACCTTGTGTCTACAAGAAGGTTGTAGGGGATATAGTTGTCTTCCTCATATTGTATGTGGATGACATACTACTCATTGGGAAGGACATCCCTATGCTTCAGTCTGTCAAGACCTGGCTAGGGAGTTGCTTCTCAATGTAGGACTTAGGTGAGGCATCCCGCATTCTAGGGATACAGATCTATAGAGATAGATCTAAGAAATTGCTTGGCCTAAGTCAGAGTACATACATTGACAAGGTACTCCTTCAGTTTGCCATGCAGAACTCCAAGAAGGGATTTTTGCCTATGTCACATAGCGTGAGTCTTTCGAAGACTCAAGGTCCTTCTTCTAGAGAGGAGAGAGACCGCATGGATCAGATCCCTTATGCCTCAGCCATAGGGTCTATCATGTACGCCGTGCTATGTACTCGACCTGATGTCTCGTATGCTTTGAGCATGACGAGCAGATACCAGTCAGATCCAGGTGAAAGTCACTGGATAGTGGTCAAGAATATTCTTAAGTACTTATGAAGGACTAAAGAATATTTCTTGATATATGGAGGCAATGATGAGCTAACTGTAAAGGGTTACAGTGATGCCAGCTTCCAGACCGATCAGGATGATTAAAGATCACAGTCGAGGTTCGTGTTTTGCTTGAATGGTAGTGCTATGAGCTGACAGAGTTCACAGCAGTTCTACAACGTTTCCATCTCATTCGAGAGATTATCGATAGAGGAGATGTGAAGATTTGCAGAGTATCTATAGAAGCTAACATCGCAGATCCCTTGACCAAGGCTTTGGCACAGAGAAAGCATGATGGTCACACTAGGTCATTAGGCCTTAGAGCCTATACTGATTGGCACTAGTGCTAGTGGGAGATTGTTAGTTAGAGCCCTAGAGCCAATCATTTGATGATTGTATGAACTCATTGTATCATATTCTTGTATATTAATAAAGGCATTTGTTTGATTATCATACTTATTTGTATTAGTGCCAAATAAACTAAGTATAATAGCGTCCTTGAGTAGAAGGTTCATACCTATATCAATCGATTAGTTGAATCGATAGTGAGATGATATAGGGAACACTACTCTAAATCATTCCTAGTCGAGTATTAACATTCAGGGACAATGTTAATGCAATAAGACTAGCATGTAGGTCAGCTCGATGACTTGATCTCACAAGTAATGGATATAGAGATATCAAGCTGACACATGGGTATACATTGGAGAATGTATACTGAATGACCCGCCATGAGAAAGTATCATGGATCGTTATATGAGTGTCATATAATTTCTCATGTGACTATTAGTATGACTATTAGTCCTTAGACCTGAAGTCACCATGGATCCCTACATAAGGAGTTATGTACTTTGGATTTGTCAAACGTCACCCGTAACTGGGTGGACTATAAAGGCGATTACTGGGTATATAACGAATTATGTAGAGGGATGTGAGTGATGTAGATGGGATCTATCCCTCCCATATGACGGGAGCGACATTGGTATTCTTGATAGAGTGAGACCACTAAGTGCATGGCCATGCCCAAATGAGTCAACATTAGATGTTGAGCTCATTTGATCGAGTGAGTCTACTTGGAGTTCAAGATTTAGATTGATTAGAGGATGACACGGTCTATACCTCACATTGATCAATCTAGATGTCTAAGATAGAAGGAAAATGTCACATATTGTGAGGAGTCACAATTAGTAGTCACAAGGTGATGTTGGATCTCAACATTCTTGTAACTTGGGTAGTAATGATGTGTTGCTAGATACCGCTCATTACTTATGCTCCTAAATGGGTTTAGGGCATTGCCAACGTTACAAGAACCTATAGGGTCACACACTAAGGACAATTAGATGGAAATTTGGATCATACGATAAACCAAGAGGATTAGATTCATTTGATGAATCAAATTGCATTAAGAGTAATCCAAATTGGGCTACTTGAGTTAGACTCAAGTTGATTCATGTATTTAATGAGTCTAATTTAGATTATGACTCATTAGATCAATTTAATTTAATGAATTAGATTCATTATATTAAGTTGGATTGAATCAAATGGTTAGATTAGATCAACCATGAGAGAGATTGAGTCAAGTTTGACTTGACTAGAGAGGAAGAGGAAGAGTCAAGTTTGACTTGACTCTTTGCCACATCATGAGTGAGGTGGCAAGATGTGGACCAATAGTGTTGCTCCACATCATCTTGCTTTGCCACCTCATGGAAGTTACAAGCCTCCATTGCATTTAATGTGAGTTAGCCACATTAAATGAGTGGAGGTTACTCATTTGCCACATCATTGTGAAGTGGCAAGATGTGGACCAATGGTAATGGTCCACATCTTCATGATGTGCCACATCATAGGAGTTACAAAACACCTCTTAATGGCTTCACATTAATTGTGATTAATGTGGAATGGGAGTTACACTCCATGGAGTGGCCGGACACACAGAAGTGGTGAATGAAATTTGATTTTATTCAAGTGTGATTATTACTCCTTTCTTCTTCCTCTCAAGCTCTCCCTCTCCCTCTCCCTCTCTTCCTTGCTTGGCCAAATCTTACCAAGGTGCTAGCACACCTTTGGGTGAGGTTTTCTCCACCTACGTGTCCGTGTGGATACTTCTAGAGGACCGACGCTTGACGGTCTAGAGATCCGGCAATTCCTTGGACGAGCGGGAACTCGAAAGGGTACGCTTCAAGGTATACTTCTTAACACATAGATCTAGGAGTAGATCTAAAGTTTTAAAACCTCGTATTCGTAATTTTCATTCGGTTTTCCTTGCACGGATCTACGGCTTTGGGTGATTCGGGGTTTCCGCGACGCGAAAAGCGGTTTTCGCGGCCCGAAAGACCCAACACAGAGGCTGCCACATACTCAGCTTCCATGGTGGAGTCTGAAAAGAATTTATGCTTAATACTCTTCCATTGTTATGGCTTTACCTCCTAAAGTAAACACAAAATCCCGAGGTCGACTTACTATTGTCCCTATCTGATTGGAAGTCAGAATCCGTGTAACCCACAAGGAGCAAATCATCTGCTTGGTAAACCAGTATATAATCTCTAGTCCTTCTCAGGTACTTTAATATATGCTTTACGGCAGTTTAATGTCCCTGTCATGGATTACTTTGATATCTGCTAACCATGCCCATGGCAAAACAGATATCCGATCTCGTGCATAGCATACATTAGGTTTCCTACAGCTGAAGCATAAGGATCTACCTTCATTTCTTCTATCTCTTTTGATGTCTTCGGAGACATCTCTTTAGATAAAGATACTCCATGCCTAAAAGGTAGAAAACCTTTCTTGGAGTCTTGCATGCTAAAACGAGCTAAGATCATATCGATATATGAAGTTTGGGATAAGCACAATATTTTTTTCTTGCGATCCCTTATTACTTTGATCCCGAAAATATGTGCACATTCTCCCAAGTCCTTCATATCAAATTGCTTGGACAACCATACTCTTACTTCCGATAACACTTTGATATTGTTTCCAACTAACAAAATGCCATCAACGTATAGTACAAGAAATACCACCACGTTTCCATCACATTTCTTGTATACACAAGACTCATCCAGACACTGAATAAATCCATACGATTGGATTACTTCATTAAACCGGATGTTCCAAGACCTTGAATCTTGCTTCAGTCCATAAATCGACTGATTGAACTTACACACTAGATGCTCTTTGCCATTTACAATAAACCCCTATGGTTGCTTCATATGGATGTTTTCTTCAAGACTTTCGTTAAGGAATGCTGTCTTGACATCCATTTACCAAACCTCATAATCCATATGAACGGGAATAGATAAGAGTATTCGGATAGACTTAAACATGACTACCGGCGAAAAAGTTTCCTCATAATCGATTCTCTCTTTCTGAGTGTACCCCTTCGCAACAAGCCTTGCTTTGAAGGTTTCCACCTTCCCATCTATCCCTCTTTTCCTTTTTTAGATCTACTTTCATCCAACGGTTTTTACACCATTTGGTGGTTCTACAATCTCCCAGACCTTATTAGAATATATAGATTCTTTTCAGAATTCATCACTCTTTGCCAAGATACTGCATCTTTATCTTGGAGTGCTTCGTCATATGTCCGGGGATCAGGTTCATGTTCACCGGGGATCAGGTTCATGTTCACTGGGGATCAGGTTCATGTTCACCGGGGATCAGGTTCATGTTCACCAGGGATCAAGTTCGAAGACTCTCCCAAAAATATGAATCTTTCAAGTTGCCTCACAACCCTCCCACTACGACGAGACACTGTTGTTGGGGTAATTTCCCTAGGTCATATTTGACCAGTTTGACTAAGATTGAGTTGAGTCAAGCTTGAGTCGGGAATTGAGTTTTGATGTTTGACAATGTATGGAGATTGCTAGAGCAATCGCCCGATTGTGGAGATGGTCAAGGGATTGACCAGGTTGATGAAAAGACAAGTCAAGTAGGTCAAGGTTGGCAGGAGACTTGATTGGGAAAGTCTTAATTAGAGATTAGGCAAAGGTAAGTCCAACCGGAATGTTGGCAAGGGTGAAAATCCAAGTAGGTTAGTGTTGACCAGACTTGGTGGTGAAAGTCCTGATAAATGAGATCAGGCAATTGGAAAGTCCTAATATAGCTAGGCAAAGGGAAAGTCCTGGTGAGGAGCCAGGCAACTGGAAAGTCCAAGTGTGATCTTGGCAAAAGGAAAGTCCTGGTAAGGAGCCAAGCAATTGGAAAGTCCAAATGTGATATTGGCAAAAGGAAAGTCCTGGTGAGGAGCCAAGCAATTAGAAAGTCCAAGTGTGATCTTGGCAAAGGTTGTAAGTCCAAGTATGTGGTGTTGGCAAGGTAAGTACTAGTGTGACTTAGCGAGGAGAACCCGACAACTAGGATGAGGCCGATAGAAGCTCCAGAAGACAAGGCGTGAAGGATGGGGAGATATCCGAGGGACGCAAGGCTGATGGAGGAGGCTAAAAGGCTAGTTCGAGGATGGTCGGGAGTGGCCAAAGGCTAGGCATGAAGACCCAACAGGTCACGGTTGACCGGGAGTTGGGTTTGGGAGTTTGGACTTGAGTTTGAGTCAAGTCTAGGTTGGTCAATGATCGGGCGATCGATTGAACCAGGGACCAATCGATCAATGGATCGATTGGAGTGTGCTGCGAAGGAAGGAATGTCCCAATCGATTGGTCGATCGATTGGGACCATATTTTATGAGCACAGAGCCCTTCCCAATTGGGGAGCTGCCAATCGATCGGTTGATCGATTGGGCAGAGGTGTTCTCACGCGATCGCGAGAAGCACAGAATGCTTCTGGATCGATCCATCGATCGATCCAGATGTTCCCAATCGATTGGTCGATCGATTGGGATTCGACCGTTGTGCAGGATGCAGGTGGTAGACGGCTGTGATTGTCCGGATGTGACGTGGTGATCGATTGGGGATGAATTCAATCAATTGGAGCTACTGTATAAAGCCTAGGCGGAGATTTTTCTCAGTAGATCTCTTGCGATCTTTTACGCCGTTCTTCAGCGATTCATAGCGAGCTTCTCCGATCTACTCACGCCAGTTCTTGAAGGCACTTGGGGAGTTTCTCCAAGGTTCAAGAGGCGACGACAAGCACAAGTAAGCAAGAAGAGGAGTGTGTTGCATTGTATTTTTGTTTCCTCTTGTTGTATTTGTGTTGTGTTATGTGTGAGTGTTGTACAAGGCTTCTCCGCCTCCGACTGCTACCGAGAAGGAGGTTTTCATAGTGGAGTGAGCGTGTCGTGTTGATCCTTGGATTAGTCACCTCATCTTGAGGTGGATACCAAGTAAACCATAGGTGTTGGCATTGGTTGTTTTTGTCTTTGTATTCCGCTGCATATCATCCAGACGCAATTGACGAACATGCGACGTCCAGATTCCTCCGCCATACGACAAGGAAGACTTCGCCTTTTGGAGGAATCAGTTGGAGACATGGTTCCAAATGGATTGGAACCAATGGGTTGTCTTGAGTGACCCATTTGAAGCTCCTATGGACAAGAAGGGTAAACACCTCCGACCTCGGCATTGGACCGAAGAGCAACGAGAGCAATCGGAGGCAGACAAGGAGGTAACGAGAATTTTGCATAATTTATTACCTTCTAATATTTTGTTGAGTGTAGGTGAAACCACAAATGCAAGTGATCTTTGGAAAAATGTCATTGCCTATCATGAAGACCCTACACAAGTCCAAGGAGTGGAAGAGCCCAAGGAGAAGGGTTCATTGGTCCAAGAAGAGAAGGACCAATCCGATGTTGATGAGAGGTCAACATTCGAGGAGGAAGAGAAAGAGAAGGAAGACGTGGAAGAGGAGAGATCTTCCACATCCTCAAGAGATGAAGAAGTGGAAGAGTCCACATCCTCAAGTGAAGAGGAAGAAATAGAAGATGATGTCATCTCTACATTGCAAGAAAAATCAAATGGAGGATCAAGCATCAACTCTACAAGCAAAGGTATAAAGATTTCAATTATTAAAGATAAAAAATCATATCATTTGCTTTGAGTGTAGGGAGCATGTGCACTACAAGAGTAAATGCCCCAAATTAGCCAAGAAGAAGGGCCAAGTAGTAACAAAGGGCAAAGAAAAGCTCAAGGAGACAATCCCCACAACAAAGAGAAGCAAGGAACACATTGTGTGTTTCTTGTGCAACCAAAATGGACATTATCGAAGTCAATGTCCAAAGGGGAAGAAGTCGGTTAAAGTTAAAGGAGGAAGCACAAATCAAGGGGGAGCTTCTAAGAGCAAACCCAAGGTAACTTTTAATAGTGCAATTCCTTTGAGTCATGATAAAATGCATGTTAGAAATAATTCTTATCACTTTAATGTTAATTATCATGAAAATAGAATGCATGATAAACCTAAGGATAAATACATTCCTCCTCATGCTAGAACTACCACACCTAATTAAGCTTAGGAAGATAGATAGTAACTTAGGCAATAATTCTAAGGATTGTAGATATACGCCTAAGAATAGAAATGCTCAAGGATTCAATGAAAAACCAAAATCTAAGGATTTATGGAGTGAGAATCAAGTCTTGATGACAAGACTTGATAGTTTAGAAAGGACCTTAGTAAGAATGGAAAACATGCTTAGGGTTCAAAATGAGCATCACCTAGGGAGAACTAGACAAGAGTCATCCAATGGCTATAGAGGTTTGGGATACAAACCTAAAGCCAAGAAGGATGTGACTTCCTTTCATAAGGTTCCATATAGCTATGGAACCAAACCTAAAACTAGTGGTCAAGCTAAAAGTACAAGGGAAGTTGTCCCTAAGAGTACTTTTGCAAAGACCAATGTGACTAAGACTTCTAAGAAGTCTAATAATGTCACAAAGAAGGTCACAAGGGAGGTCATTCCTAGAGTTGACCTAGTAAAGGTGACTAAGGCTCTAAAAAGTCCAAACAAAGTCACAAATAAGGTTACATGGGGAGTTAACCCTAGAAGTGACCTAGTGGAAGTGACCAAGGCTTCTAAGAAGCCTAGAAAGGTCCTCAGGAAGGTATCTAGGGAAGTCATCCCTAGTGAGTACCTAGAGCATCCAAGGAGCACCAATAGGTTTTGGGTTCCTAGAAGCATATTCTCTACACCCTAAATGGGTTTAGAGAGTGTCAACTCTATTTGGAAGGGTAGCTAACCCAACCTTGTTAAGGTTGACACTTGAGAGCATTTTCAAGGTTATTGCTAACCTTTGAAAATGACAAGGATTATTCATTTACTCTTGAAAGAGTAAAATGTGCCAAGTCTTGAGGAATTGGACTTAAATTTAAATTGGCACAAATGCAAAAAGAAATATCAAGTTGGAAATTTGGTATTCTATTGACGGGTTAAGGGAAAATTTAAACCTTAATAAAATTAATTACTCCTTGGAAGAGTAAGTTGTGCCAAACTTTGAGGAATCACACTTAATGTAAGTTGGTACACTTGGAAAAGGGATACGAAATGGCTAGTTGAGATCTTAGTATGCTCTTAGGAACTAGGAGCAAATCTAAATCTTAAGTCTCAACGTGTAATCCTTAAGAGCAGTAATTTGTGTCAAACAAAAATTTGAGGATTAAATTCTTAATCTCAATTGGCACAAACAAAAAAGGTAGAAGAAATGCCAAGTTGGGGTTTGACACTTTCTTGATAAAAATAGGCAATCTAAGTTAATTTTAAGGTTTAGCTAAGAATTAAGGATACTTAGATAGATTATCTAGGTATATTTTGTTTATGCTAAAATGTCATGATTGTTTGCCTATCATATGCCCTGACATCATATTTATTTTTACATTCATAATTATTATGAAAAATATAAAAATACCATGTCATGTCATACATACATCATGTAGTTATAAGAAATTTTCTTTTGAAAATTCTTTCTTTTTGATGTATGTCATAACGCATCATGCATTAAGTTAATTTCCTTGTGATTAAGGATAAAGGAATTTATTATGAATGGTGAATATCCCAACAAGTGGGATTCTACGAAAATGACATCCTAGGTGGATGATCATAAGTCTCATAATGCCTAGATAGATATGCATGATCCCTTAGTTTAGGAAAAAACCAAATTTACATCTCACAAAGAATCATAAGGTGACTTGTATGTGTTTTAGTACACATTAGATACAAGTGAGATGTTAGGATGGTGAACTAAACTCAAGATGTTGATTTAGTGCATCTTGTTGAGTTTTAGGTTCATCAAAACACATAGTTATGTATTTTCCAATCATTGGGAAAGCTAATGTGCAAGTTATGTGCATTGAGCCCAAAGAACATGGTTGGATATTGGTTTTGAAAATGATTTTAAATGTACTTTGGAAAACCTTGATGAACGCTATCTTTTGATAGTAATCATCATTGAATAGTTGAACACAAAGTTGGAAGAAAACACTAGAGTTTTTATGAGTTTTCAGATTTGTGTCAATCTTTGAAAATAAGAAGTATTTTCAAAGAAAACCATTTTTCCTTGATAAAGTATACACTAAATAATATCTACATGAATTTTCATGATTTTTAGAATTTTATAGAATTTTTGGAGAGTTTTTGAATTTCGCTGAAATTGAATTTCAGGAAATCAGAAACTCAATCGATCAGCCGATCAATTGGGATGAGTTCGATCGACCAGCCGATCGATTGGGAAGTCATTTCCCGCGAACAAAAGGGTATTGAATCGATCAGCCGATCGATTGACCCAGGTTGGATCGATCAGTGGATCGATTCAGAGGGTATTTCTGCGAGCAGTAGCTTGCGGAATCGATCAATGGATCCATTGAAGTGCCTTCAATCGATTGAGTCCCAACTTCAATCAATTGGGAGGTCTGATTTTGGCTTGAAAAACCTTATTTCAGCACTTCAAGTCACTTCGAGTTCCAATAACCATTCCAAACCCCTTGGAATACATTTTTAGACATTTAGGGAGAGTTTTCATGATGAAAACAAGTATGGATTGGTTAAAAGAAACTAAAGTGAAGTTTAGGATAAGGTTTAGTTTCAATTCTAAATTTTGGAACCTTAAAACTTCAAGTTTTGGTTTTCAAGGGTCATTAATCATTCCTAACCCTTTGGCATATACTTGTATCCATTTAGGGGGAGTTTTCATGATAAAAACAAGCATGGTTTAGTCAATGTCGACTTAGGTGAAGTTTAGGTTGAGGTTTAGCTTCTTTATTGAATTTTGAACCTCAAAACTTCGAGTTTTGATTTTCCTAATTATTTAGGAACCCCAAGTCATTGTTGGTGCAATGATAGAAGTTTGACCATGTTTTTAGGGGGAGTTACTCTTTGAAAACATAAAAATATTTTCAAAGACCTTGGAAGGTGGGTTAAACCTTCGTGATGAATTAATACTCAGGGTCGAGTATTGGAGAGCAATGGAAGGTTAGTTATCTTCTTTGCTATGATGTTAAATGCTCTTGGATAAGCATTTTGGAGTAGATGTTTGCTCACGGGGGAGCATTGGGTTCAATGAAGGAGATCGGACCTTCATTGGTAAAGTGAAACATGCTCGTGGATGAGCATTGAGAAGAAGATTACTGCTCAAGGGACGGCATTGAATACAATGAATCGGATGTTCATTGGTAAGTTGATGCATGCTCTAGGATGAGCATTATGAAGTGAAGTAGAGCTCAAGGGGGAGCTTTGGAGACAATGAAGAATATGAGATCTTCATTGTGGGGTTGTTAGCAACATATGAGGTCATAAACAATGAAGAGTTAACTCTTGTGGAGAAGAGTTTATTTTCTGATTTGATGTGTGATAAAAGGGGATAATGGAAGGTTAAGTTAGGTCTTCATCCCAAGCAGAGGGAGTTTGCCCTCTAGGAAAGGGAGAGAATGAAGGAAACCTTCATTCATGCTTTGTCATGAGAGGATTAAGGCTAAGGGATTTATCCTTAGTATAAAGAAGAGATTAAGGTTATGTGACTTAGCCTTGGTACAGAGAAGAGATTAAGGCTATGAGATTTAGCCTTGGTACAGAGAAGAGATTAAGACTATGGGATTTAGCCTTGGTATAAAGAAGAGATTAAGGCTATGGGATTTAGCCTTGTGATAAAGAAGAGGTTAAGGCTATGGGATTTAGCCTAACTTAGAGGAATTGTCAAACATCAAAAAGGGGGAGATTGTTGGGGCAATTTCCCTAGGTCATGTTTGACCAGTTTGACTAAGCTTGAGTTGAGTCAAGCTTGAGTCGGGACTTGAGTTTTGATGTTTGACAATGTATGGAGATTACTGGAGCAATAGTCCGATTATGGAGATGGCCAAGGGATTGACCAGGTTGATGAAAAGATAAGTCAAGTAGGTCAATGTTGACAGGAGACTTGACTGGGAAAGTCCTAATTGGAGATTAGACAAAGGTAAGTCCAATAGGAAGGTTGGCAAGGGTGAAAATCCAAGTAGGTCAGTGTTGACCAGACTTGGTGGTGAAAGTCCTGATAAGTGAGGTCAGGCAATTGGAAAGTCCTAATATAGCTAGGCAAAGGGAAAGTCCTGGTGAGGAGCCAGGCAACTGGAAAGTCCAAGTGTGATCTTGGTAAAAGGAAAGTCCTGGTAAGGAGCCAAGCAATTGGAAAGTCCAAGTGTGATCTTGGCAAAAGGAAAGTCCTAACGAGGAGCCAGGCAATTGGAAAGTCCAAGTGTGATTTTGGCAAAGGTTGTAAGTCCAAGCATGTGGTCTTGGCAAGGTAAGTCCTAGTGTGACTTGGCGAGGAGAACCCGATAACTAGGATGAGGCCGATAGAAGCTCCAGAAGGCAAGACGTGAAGGATGGAGAGATATCCGAGGGACTCAAGGCTGATGGAGGAGGCTAGAAGGCTAGTTCGAGGTTGGTCGGGAGTGGCCAAAGGCTAGGCATGGAGCCCAACAGGTCACGATTGACCAGGAGTTGGGTTTGGGAGTTTGGACTTGAGTTTGAGTCAAGTCCAGGCTGGTCAATCGATCGGGCGATCGATTGAACCAGGGACCAATTGATCAGTGGATCGATTGGAGTGTGCTGCGAAGGAAAGAATGACCCAATCAATCGGTCGATCGATTTGGACCATATTTCGTGAGCATAGAGCCCTTCCCAATCAATCGATTGGGAGCATATTTCGCGAGAAGCACAGAATGCTTCTGGATCGATCCAGATGTTCTCATTCGATTGGTCGATCGATTGAGATTCGACCGTTGCGCAGGATGCAGGTGGTAGATGGCTAGGATTGTCCGAATATGACGTGGCGATCGATTGGGGATAAATTCAATCGATTGGAGCTACTATATAAAGCCTAGGCGGAGATTTTTCTCAGTAGATCTCTTGAGATCTTTTGCGCCGTTCTTCAGTGATTCACAGCGAGCTTCTCCGATCTACTCACGACAGTTCTTGAAGGCACTTGGGGAGTTTCTCCAAGGTTCAAGAGGTGACGACAAGCACAAGCAAGCAAGAAGAGGAGTATGTTGCGTTGTATTTTTGTTTCCTCTTGTTGTATTTGTGTTGTGTTGTGTGTTAGTGTTGTATGAGGCTTCTCCGCCTCCGGCTGTGACCGAGAAAGAGGTTTTCATAGCGGAGTGAGCGTGTCATGTGGATCCTTGGATTAGTCACCTCATCTTGAGGTGGATACCAAGTAAACCCTAGGTGTTAGCATTGGTTGTTTTTGTCTTTGTATTCCACTGCATATCATCCAGACTCAATTGACGAACACGCGACGAGACGCTATTCACCCCCCTCTAGTGAACATCAAGGTCCCAACAACTATCTGTAACTGTGCATCATTTGTGACACGTGTTGCAGTTTCTTGTGATATTTCATCTTGTACTATTGGTACTAGACTAGACTTATGTAAGATTCAAATGTAACTAATGACTTATGTAATATGCTTCATGATTACAATTGGATTGGGCTAAGTCCATAGGCGTATCTCCTTTAATCCCCAACGACCTCTCGGTCGGGATTTCAGACTCTCGCCCCAGCGCGAGTTATAAGTGAGCATGCTCTCACGCCCAACGACCTCTCGGTCGGGATTCTAGACTCTCGCCCCAGCACGAGTTATAAGTGAGCATGCTCTCACGCCCAACGACCTCTCGGTCGGGATTCCAAACTCTCACCCCAGCACGAGTTATAAGTGAGCATGCTCTCACGCCCAACGACCTCTCGGTCGGGATTCCAGACTCTCGCCCTAGCGCGAGTTATAAGTGAGCATGCTCTCACAACCAACGACCTCCCGGTCGGGATCCCAGACTCTCGCCCTAGCCGAGTTATAAGTCAGCATGCTCTCTCGCCCAACGACCTCTCGGTCGGGATTCTAGACTCTTGCCCCAACGCGATTTATAAGTGAGCATGCTCTCACGCCCAACGACCTCTTGGTTGGGATTCCAGACTCACACCTGAGCACGAGTTATAAGTGTTGGAACCCCAAGGTTATTTTGGTGTGATCAACAAGTTAAGTTAGGTCCTGTGTGTTTCTAACCTTATGTCTAAGTGTGCAGGAGTTTAGGAGCACAGGTACTCGAGTGGAAGACGTAGCTAACGAGTAGGACGGCATGAAGTGTGTCCGAGGGACGAGGTGCTGCGGAAGAGTACACCAGCGGACGAGAAGGAAGCGTGCGGTGGTTCTGAGGGACGAAAGCCGGAGCAAAAGATTGCTCGGGGAGCAAGAGACGCAGCTAGCGAGAAGGATGGCACGCGGTGCATTCGAGCGACGAAGACTATGGATGAGTACGCCGACGGACGAGAAGGAAACACGCGGCGATTCCAAGGGACGAGAAGCCGAAGAGAAGCCCGTTCGAGAAGACCGGAAGTTGGGTTCGGGTGAGCCCTTTTCCGGATGGCAAAGATCACCTAAGCAAGCAGATCCGGAGTTGAAGACCCGGACTGAGACGAACTGAACCGGAGCAGTGGTCCCCGGATGAAAAAGTCAACATCTGTTGACTTTAGGCTCTGGGCGCCCAGAACCATTTCGGGCGCTCGGAACCTTCCGGGCGCCTGAACCTGATTTGTTGACCAGATCGCGTCAAACACGATCTAAACGTTGGAGGATAAAATTTTATCCCCCAGGGCGCTCGGAACCCCTTCTAGGCGCCCCGACCAAAGTTATAAATATAGCCTTGGTTCAGAAGCTTTTCAATCAGTTCAGAAATTGTAACAACGCTTGTGCGCTTCCACTGTTTAGATTAGCTTCTTTCTTTCTGTGCCTACACTGCTGTAAAAGAGGCTTCTCCGCCTGAAGGAGATAGTAGTGCGATCATTTTCCTTGGATTAACAACCTCCCCGGTTGTAACCAAGTAAACATCTGGTGGCTCGTCTTTTTCTGTTTTAATTGATTGCTTTTCTATTTTATATGCAAGTGTTAGTTTGAAAAGTCGGGAAGGGTTGTGTTTTATTTTTACAGGGCTATTCAACCCCCCCTTCTAGCCGACCGCAACGGTCCTATAAGTGGTATCAGAGCCGAGGCGCTTCAGGAGGACTAACCGCCGAACGAAGCAATGAGATGGCTGAACCAAGCATCCACCCTCCGAAATATGAAGGGGACTTCGCCACTTGGAAAAAATTGATGCAGGTATTTTGTACAATAGATTTTGAATTAGTTTTAATAATGGAATCTGGCTTTGTAGCTCCAGAAGGTAAGGAAAAATGTCAATGGACAAAAAAGGAGCAGGCTGAATACGTTGCGAACGACAAAGCAGAATACCATCTGCTAAGCGTTCTTCCATCTCAAGAAGTCAACAGGATCGGGCACTACGACTCGGCAAAGGAACTTTGGGAGAAGTTTCTCGAGCTGCACGAAGAGACGTCCGAAGCCAAGCTCGCCAGAAGAGATCTGCTTCGCAATCAGCTCACTAGCCTGCGACTTGGGGAAGACGAGACAGTCGCGCATCTGCACTCGAGACTAAAAGAAATTATTATTGGACTTTCGAATCTCGGAGAAAAGGTAAGTAACCGAGATTCGCTAAGGTATGCTTTAAACTCCTTTCCTAGAAATATCAAATGAGCATCATTAGTAGATGCATTTTATATTTCTAAAGATTTAGAAAAGATTTCATTAGAAGAATTCTTTTCAACATTTGATGTGCATGAGTCAAGATGTGTAGGAATGAAGGAGCCCAAGAATAACGTCGCCCTCAAAGCTTCGAGAGACGAACCAGAGTTGGAATCCTCTCTCGACGATGAGGAAATGGTAATGATGGTAAGAAGATTCAAGAAACTTTGTAAATCCAGATCTACTAACCATCCACAGGGAAAGAAGGAAAGAACAATCCACCGCTACCACTGCGACGAAGAAGGGCACGTCAAGGACAACTGCCCCAAGCTGAAGAACAAGGACAAGGAGAAGGGTAAGAAGCCTATCCAAAAGCGAAAGGCCCTAAAGGTGATGTGGGACGATACGTCGTCCGAATCGGAAGTCGAAGCATATCCGGACTCGCACTGATGGCGAGTTATCAAGACGACGACTGCGATTCAAGCTCTTCCGAGATGAGCATCGAGAGCATCGATGAAGGGGGAGCTTCATCAGAAGAAAGCAGCAGGTCAGGGGGAGACACGGACAACGAACTCGACAAGGTAAGTCAGGTACGTTCTCTTCCTCCCGATAAACTTTTTAAGTTTGTTAAGTTATTAACTAAAGACTGCTGTAAATTAGAAAAGGAAATCAAAAATTTTAAAATAATTTTAATCCTATCCTTTAGAAGAATTAGATAAATCAAAATTGAAAAATAAAAAATTACAATTGGAAAATCAAAATTTGAAAATTCAAATAGACAACTTGAAAAACTATGCATGTTCACCTAAAATCAATTTTAGAAGATTTAATAATTTAAATTGGTACTTTAAATATCATCAGGGACAAATTAGGAATATCTCTAGAAAATATGTCCCTAAGAAATTTTTACTCAATCCAGTAGGCTGGAACCTTTATTGGGTTCCTAAATCTTCCTTAGTCTAAATTTTAAAATTAAAATTAGTGCTTTCTAGTGAGAAAATTAAACAATGAATTTTTCTATGAGGCTTTGTCTAAGGAAGTGGTTGTTGCTCCAATAACCAAGAAGGTCTAGTGCCTCGCCACGACCTGGAAGTCAAAATATTGAAATAAATGTTTAATTAACTTTCTGTCAAAGCATTAAAATTAGAATTAATTAATGCTTTCAAAGTTTTTCAAACATTTTTTCAAAATATTTTTATACTTAGAAAAATACTTTTACGTGAAATTGACTTAGAAATTTAATTACTTAGAAAAAATTTCAAAAGATTTAAGTTAGAATTTTTTTTTTTCAAAAAAATATATTTTTTTAACTTAGAAAATTATTTTTTTCTTTTTTCAAAACCGTCTAAGTTAGAATTCTTTCTTTTATTAAAATTTTACTTAAAATTTTTCAGAAACTGTTTATGTAAAAATTATTGCATGTTTTTAAGGATCTCAAAATTTTCTAAGTCTTTAACCCTTAGATTTTTTTTGAAACCCCATTTTTTTGTGATCAAAGGGGGAGAAGGATTAATATAAGTCTAGGGGGAGGTAGACCAAAATTTAAGTTGTTTTATTTTTGCACTTAATTGTAAATTTAGTTAAGTTTATTTCATGTCTATTTTTACCCTAGCTTAACTTGGATTGCTCACACCTAAAAGGGGGAGATTGTTGGAACCCCAAGGTTGTTTTGGCGTGATCAACAAGTTAAGTTAGGTCCTGTGTGTTTCTAACCTTGTGTCTAAGTGTGCAGGAGCTTAGGAGCATAGGTACTCGAGTGGAAGATGTAGCTAACGAGAAGGACGTCACGCGGTGTGTCTGAGGGACGAGGTGCTGCGGAAGAGTACACCGGCGGACGAGAAGGAAGCGTGCGGTGGTTCCGAGGGATGAAAGCCGGAGCGGAAGATTGCTCGGGGAGCAAGAGACGCAGCTAGCAAGAAGGATGGCACGCGGTGCGTCCGAGGGACAAAGACTGCGGATGAGTACGCCGACGGACGAGAAGGAAACATGCGGCGATTCCGAGGGACGAGAAGCCAGAGGGAAGCCCGCTTGAGAAGACCGGAAGTTGGGTTCGGGTGAGCCCTTTTCCAGATGGCAGAGATCACCTAAGCAAACGGATCCAGAGTTGAAGACCCGGACCGAGGCGAACTGAACCGGAGCAGTGGTCCCCGGATGAAAAAGTCAACATCTGTTGACTTTAGGCTCCGGGGCGCCCGAAACCATTCCGGGCGCCCGGACTTGATTTGTTGACCAGATCGCGTCAAACACGATCTGAACGTTGGAGGATAAAGTTTTATCCCCCCAGGGCGCCCGGAATCCCTTCCAGGCGCCCCGACCAAGGCTATAAATATAGCCTTGGTCCAGAAGCTTTTCAATCAGTTCAGAAATTATAACAACGCTTGTGCGCTTCCACTGTTTAGATTATCTTTTTTCTTTCTGTGCCTACATTACTGTAAAAGAGGCTTCTCCGCCTGAAGGAGATAGTAGTGTGATCATTTTCCTTGGATTAACAACCTCCCCGGTTGTAAACAAGTAAACATCTGGTGGCTCATCTTTTTCTATTTTAATTTATTATTTTTCTATTTTATATGCAAGTGTTAGTTTGAAAAGTCGGGAAGGGTTGTGTTTTATTTTTACAAGGCTATTCAACCCCCCCTTCTAGCCGGCCGCAATGGTCCTACAATAAATGACCATGCTCTCACGTCCAATGATCTCTCGATCGGGATTCCAGACTCTCTCCCTAGCGCGAGTTATATATAAGCACGCTCTCACGTCCAACGATCTCTCGGTAGGGATTCCATACTCTCGCCCAACGTGAGTTATAAGTGAGCATGCTCTCACCACCAACGACCTCTCGGTCGGGATTCTAGACTCTTGCCCCAGTAAGTTATAAGTGAGCATGCTCTCACGACCAACGACCTCTCGATCGGGATCCCCCACTCTCGCCCTAGTGTGAGTTATAAATGAGCATGCTCTCACGACCAACGACCTCTCGATCAGGATCCCAGACTTTGCCCCAGCGTGAGTTTTAAGTGAGCATGCTATCACGACCAACGACATTTCGGTCGGGATTCCAGACTCTTGCCCCAGTGCGAGTTATAAGTGAGCATGATCACGTGACCAACGACCTCTCAGTCGGGATTCCAGATTCTCGCCCCAGCGTGAGTTATAAGTGAGCATGCTCTTGCGACCAATGACCTCTCGGTCGGGATCGCAGACTCTCGCCCCAGCGCGAGTTATAAGTGATCATGCTCTCACAACCAATGACCTTTCTGTCGGGATTCCAGACTCTAGCTCCAGCGTGAGTTATAAGAGAGCATGCTCTCACGACCAATGACCTCTCGGTCAGGATCCCAGACTCTCGCCCCAGGGTGAGTTATAAGTGAGCATTCTCTCACGGCCAATGACCTCTCGGTCGAGATCCCAGACTCTCGCCCCAGTGCTAGTTATAAGTGAGCATGCTCTCACGACCAACGACCTCTCGGTCGGGATTTTAGACTCTCGCCCTAGCGTGAGTTATAAGCGAGCATGCTCTCGCGCCCAACGACCTATTGATCATCTTTCTATACTCTTGCCCCCGCGCAGGTTATAAGCAAGCAAAGCCTTCATCAACTACCTCTCAGTTAGTATTCTAAACTCACCACATTAGAGGGAATATATGGGCAAGGCCCTTACCATGACTCGCACAAGTAATTTTTCTGGGGAAAATGGGCGTCACTATCATCACATCACTCATGGATATACGGAAACACCCTTTCTGTTAAAGAGGTCTGCATAAAGTAAGAGAATGCCAGTGGGGAAAGGAGTAAAGAGATAGGAATAAAGACTAAAACCTAATCAGATCTACATTTACTTGATAAAGTGCAGGGGACACCCCTTAAAATCTCATTCTTACATCTGTAAAGGCATAAAGGACATCTAAGCGCTCAGAGTTTGCATCCAGTGCCAGCCATGAGTCGGCACCTAGGGCATTAGCGTGTTGCTTGACCTGCTTGATCAAGACGAACCCTAGCCTGCTCTAACTCAGCTTGAGTCAACTAAAGAGTGCGCCACTATTGAGTGATGATTTCGTCTTTAATATTTACTTCTTCCTGCAGAAGGGACTGATAACCATGATTTTATTATATTATTTTGATTCATACATGCATGGTTTGATGTTATGTTCATAGATAAAACTCATATTTACATGACATTTCATGCATTCCATTTATTTTGGACTTAATTATAAATTAGTTAATTATCATGCTATTTGATGCTGATATTAGATTATTATTTTATAGGCATCAAGAGGGTCATGGACCCGATCAGATCAGACCACATTTGGGCTCAAATCTAGGGCTAAACAAGATGATCAAGCCTTGAATTAATTTGGACCGTTCATTGAAGATCGGAGAAATATGAGCCATCCGTTAAGGATCTGGTCCATCCAAGCCAAGAGAAAGCACATCACAGCCGTTGATGAAGATCCAGAAGTTTTGATCCAGATCTGAGATGTGTTCCACCGTTGATCAAGACTTGAAGCTTGTGGACCGTCCGATCAGATTTGAAAAGGGTATAAAGGCTTTGAGAAGCTACATTGTGGGTAGCTCGCAATATTTCTACTGTAGCTCCATCTTCCTTCGCCGATGCTCCCATCTCCACTTCCAGATCCACTTCTCGGTGAGTTTCATTGGCATTGAAGTGTCCATCTACTGGCATCCAGCTTCCGAAATCTGAGCTCGCTTTAAGGCGTTCCTGCGGCGATAATTCTGATTCGGCGACTCTGTTTCTACCCTGCTCGGCGGCGTTCCTCCGATGCAACTGCTCCGCCTCACAGCAGTGATCATCGGCGGCGTTCCTCCGATGGCACTTGACCCCTTCCCGACGATCTTCCGTCCACCATCAACTCCACAACAGATCAGAGTTTCCAGAATCATAGAATTCTAGATTTCTGGAGTTTGGTAGCTTAATCTTCATCAGTTTTGCTTGGAGAGGTGTCCGGTGGATCTGGTGAATGTTGAGTTGAGTTTAGTAGTTGAGATGCTTCTTCTCTGATTGCCGAAGTGGGATTTCACCGATGCTTCCTTGTGTGACGGCAAGGCGAGACTCGTTTGAGAAGTGATTTGGTGTTGAGATGGATTAGGGTTTCATTTTTGCATCCTTTTTATTGTTGATAGATTTAGATTTCAGTTTACGCTATTTGGATTCAGTCATCATAGTTATTTTTAGCTTAATTGTCTTAATTCAAGTGTTTTGGGTAATTAGTTTCAATTGAGTATGAAATTGTTCTTGATACTTCTTTAGCGTAATTTGTAGCACTGTTGAGTAGTTTAGTTTTCTGTAGTTAAGATTTAATGGTTGCTTTAGATCAGGTTTCATTAATGTCCTGCTATTTCATACCTTAGTTTAAGTGTGTTAATGATGAAATTCATTACGTAGTGTGACAATGCGTATGGATTAATCGGTGACACTTAGGTAGATTTTATTTATGCATTAGATTAATTTCTTAATTGATGTGCTTTCATTTATTAGATTTAGATTCAAAGCTTAAACTCCCCTATTTATATGTGAAAACCCCAAAATAGGAATAAAATGCAATCCTAGATTACATCCTACCGTTGGTTCCTCGAGGTTTGATCCTGGGCTCGTTATTACAATATCATTGTGTAGTTAAGGGGTTCATGGGAAATACATTGTTAATTTGATAAGCACATTCGTGACACGTAGAGTTTTAGGCTTATCAAATTTTGGCGTCGTTGCCGGGGAAAACAGTGTTTGATAATTTTAGGATTGTTCTTTATTTTGAAAACTTTAAATTTTTGTTGTTTTAATTGCTTTCATGCTAATATATCCATGAGTTTGATTTTATTTGTTCGTGAGTCTTCTGATTTTATTTGCTAGTTGTCAGTGTAAGAATAGGAAATCTATTTGACCATGGATCCATATTATCAGCATTTTGGAGATTGGAGGGAGAGTCAGTATTATCAGCCTCAGACTCAGTTATATTAGCCTCAGTACTACCCACCTGTGGAGGAGCAGAATAGGTATGAGTCATTTTCTAATACCTATAATTCTAATAGGGTGGATTTTTCACATTTCAGGTATGAGGATGCACAAGGACGATTTGCAGAGTCAACATGGAAATTCAATGAAATTATGCAACAAATGAGTGAACATCAAGAGCAACAATTTGCAAGAATACAGAACATACAGATTCAGTTAGATCAAATTGTATCATCAATCAATCAGTTACAAGCACGAAACTCCAGTGTAGAGATGGAAAGTAGAGATTCTGTCAGGCCTGACCCTACTCCCATTTCTTCACAAGAATTTTTTAGTTTAATTTGTGATGATGATGTAGTTATTCAAATTTCTGATTCTACTAAAAGTGTTGCTTTAGATGTTGAGAATGATGCAGGTATTGTTATTGAAGATAATTTAAGTGTAGGGGATTGCTTACTGGAAGTATTACCCCAAGAATCACCAAGAATAGAGGATGTAAGTGTAGGGACTTGTGCTATGGAGCTAAGCACCCAAGAATCACTACATGAAATTGAACACTCACGAGAACTAGAGTCTGAGCATTTACTTGGTGGAAAGGAGGTAACAATCACCACTTTAGGTACCTTTCAAGATGACAAGGTGAGTATTTTTTGTGATTTTTCAGAAAATTTAATAGAGGTATCATTCATTGATTTTATTAGATGTGATTCATTTCTCGATATATTTTCTACCCACACTAATATTCTCCTATTTTCTTCTTATCCCACATGCGTGTGGGAGGTGTTTTCTTTTATTGATGTTGTAGGAGAACATAAGCATCCGGAGTGGATGCTTACACTGAACCGCCTTCTACCTCTAGAAAGAATGGTGAAAGGAAAAATGATTAAATAAGAAGAATTTGAGTGGAACCATGATTACTCCACTACCGGCATGGATACTTCTTTTGAACCTTCTTCAACCACTGGGAAATGAAAGGGGAGTTGGTTTCAATTTTGTTTCTTTTGCATTTTAATTCATGCTTTGTTAATAAATTCTTTGTGTGCTACTTTCCTTAGTTTCATATTTTACATTTGCATTTTGTTTCCATACATTGCATTTTGTTTAGTATACATAACATTTCAATTTCGAATAAAATTCTCCATGAATTTTTCTAGTAATATTTTTAAGTTGGTAAAAGTATCTTAAATTTGATCATCAATTTTAGGTCATGTGACATGATTGGATATTCTACTTACATGATATTGGTTAAAATGGTGGTGAATTCCATTTTGATTAATTGAGCTTGATTGCATAAAAAAATTACCTAGAGAGGACCACGTTAAGCCTAATCACTATTATATTTTTGTGTGACATGCACTCATAGCAGTTGAAACTCTAGAACTTGCTTAGTTTCTTTTCAAAGTCATAATAGCATATGCGTGCATGGAGATGAAGGATATTTGTCATTTTTTTGTTCCTTCATAAATTCTAATTTTTTTCCTCACAATTTTCTTTAAACATTCTCATCTAGCACTTTAATCCTTGATCATCTTTGCTTGTCATTCTTTAATTGAGAGCTTTGGTTGAAATACTTGATGAGTTAGATTTTGCAAGATGATAAAGGATTAAGTGTGGGGGAGGTGTAGTGTTTTTGAATTTTTAGATGCACTTGTTAATGGTTGGGAAAATTCAAGCCAATGATGGAGTTTTGGAAGAATGTTGTTATGAATTAAGTACTCTTTAGATTGTATGCTAAATGTATCCATTTCTTGAGTTTTATAATGTCAAGAGTAAGCTCCAATGGTTTTGAATTTTGAGACTTGATACTATGTTGATACATTCAAGACTCTAGGAGACATATGTTGAAGAAACTGGAATCTGACTATTCTGATGGTGTTGTTGTCCAAGAGCTGTGCTATAGCTTTTAGGTAATTTGTTTATCATTAATCCTTAAAAAAAATCTGGAACAGAACTGCAGAAATTTAAACATTGCTTTGAGGTGCAGGAATACAAGTTCTGAAATTTCAGAAACTGATCAGTGGCCATTTGAGTGCAGAATTTGTTCTTTAATTGATCATTTGATATTCCAATTTTCTCTATGAAGTATATTTTCAATCGATTCAAAGCTTTGGAAGTAGTGTAATGCATCATTATTATGTGGGAAATCAGATACTAAGTTGTCATGATCAGATTCACAAAAGCTGAGATTTTAGATGAAATGTCTTAACAAATTAGATTCTGATTTCAAGTTGTAGAGGTAGAAATGAAGGAAGACAGTGATGAATTTCAAGTTGTGAAGTGATACTTAATTCAAGGATTGTAATCTAAACTTTGAAATGGAACAAATGAAGACAAGGAGAATGATTGCTACAAGGATAGGAGTAAATGTAGTAAAGGCAACAGCAGAACAATAGGATTTAATTTTTTTTTATGCAAAACATAGAAGTGCAGAACGCAAAATTTGAAATCAACTGTCCTGAAATTCTGATACAAGCTGGGATTACTTTGAATTCCAGCTAAGTTGTTACCTCATAGGATTGATATACTAAACAATCAAATGCTGAATGGTATTAGAATTGTTTACTTGATAAGCTAGAATCTGATATCAAAAGCTATAGTTGGATCAAATGGTGTTCTGAAATATTGTTGTTGAATTACAGATGGAGAAGTGAATCCTTTGTTATTTCTGGAATTAATGAAGTGCAGTAATGAATTTGTGCCAACCTTTAAATACATTTGTTGATCAGAAAAAGCTGTAATGATCTGAGTTCTTGCTGGATTTAAGGTTCTTAATCAAGTTTCTTGGTTGTTTGAGTTATGAAAGAATAGAAAAAGGAAAAGAGAAAACAAAAACAGAGGGGTTCCGAGCATTGTAAGAAGTGGAAACTCCATTGATTCTGAATCTTAGTTTTGATGTCTTGACTGATACAATTGTTGCTCTTAACATGGATATTTAAATCTCTGAACTCTCAGGCTGCTAGAATTGGAAAAGTAGAGGTATGAAAGAAATAAGAATCTGAAACAATCTGTTGGGCACAAACTGTATTATGATTTCAGACTAACAACATTATTTTTGTGTCATATGAGAATTTTTATATTTGAGATCCATCTCGAAATTAGTGGGTTAAAGAAGTATAGTTGTCATCAGTGAGCTATTGTGGAGACAAAGAAGAAATATGGAAGCAGGAAACAGGAATTGACAAAAATTTAGGAAATTCTGCAACTTGGCATTTGAAATTTGTTTGAAGCAAATGTTCATGTTACTTCTGACCGAAATATGAATTTTAATTGAGATATGAATTCATAAGTTGCAAAGAACTCGAAGAGCTGGATCAGTAATACATAATGCTGAGAAACAAAATTCAGAACCTGCAGTATTTTGAATTAGATTCTGAAGCCTGTATGGAAATTTTAAATCTGTTTGTGATGAGTGTTTAAATTATTGACTGCCGATGTAGTATAGAATCCTGAAGTAGAAATTATTTCTGGGACTGAAGAATGCTGTTAGTTGCTACAGTGAGAAATATTCAGGAAATGAGCAAGTCAGTGCCAAATGATTCCCTTTTCCAAACTGATTCTGTAACAATTCCAAAACTTAAGACTAGGGTCTGAATTTTTGAAATGTTTCAGCTGGTTTCTGCAGTAGATAAACTCTGAAAAATTTTGAGTGCAGATATATATTTGAATTAATGGTTTTGGAGATGTGTTGATTGAAGGTTAAATTCTGTGATCAAGCTGCAGGAGAGGCTGAATTCTTGATGAATCAAACTGAAAGTCCTATACAGCAATGAGCACTATACTTCTTTGTGAGATGAAATCTTTAGTACAATTTCAGATTGCTTAATTCTGGAAATCTGCATGAATAGAATTGAGAGGCTGGAATTCTGATTGTTGTTGTTTATGGTATCAATGCTGTGCAGAACTTTGATTTTCGGAGCTAAGTTGTGACATAAAATGTGCTTTGCTTCTTACATATGTGCAATAATTTCAGAATCCAAGCATATTTAGCAAACTAATTGAATGTTCAGAACTGAATTACAACAAAACAGAATTCAGAAAATAAAACTGTGACTTTGTTGTTATGCCTAACATTCAAGTCATTTCTAACCAGAAACAGTTTGAATCTTTTCTAATATCAAGTTTGTGTTAAAGGATGCCTTATTTCATACTGAAGTGACTAACTTGAGAATTTCAATAATGAGTTTTAACAGTATAGATTTTCGATTTTGTTTTTGAATTCGGAATTATAAGGATGAATTCAGACCTAAAAGCTTTCTTGCAACTGCTGGGAGTGACTGATTTGGTGCATTGGTGAAGAATTTGTAATTGCTTTAAATCTGATTTTACTGGAACTGCAGATTGTTGAAGTTGTTGATTTTTCCAGCTGCATTACAGTGCTGAAATCAGTATGTTGGATTGTTTAGTAGGGATTCAAATGGATTGTCTTTCGGAGGATAGATTGAATAAAAGTGTATAAAAAGTATATTTCTTAAATGCTGAAATTGAAAC
This sequence comes from Zingiber officinale, assembly GCF_018446385.1. Taxonomy (NCBI): domain Eukaryota; kingdom Viridiplantae; phylum Streptophyta; class Magnoliopsida; order Zingiberales; family Zingiberaceae; genus Zingiber; species Zingiber officinale. The sequence goes on from NC_055996.1 coordinate 60,955,426, forward strand.
CTGAAAGTCAGTTTTCTGATTTGATACTTTTGCTAAAAATAGAAGTAAATCTTTGGGAGGTCATTTGGATATGGTACATTGGCTGTTGGGATAGCAAAATAGTAAAGAAGAAGATGGAAAAGTGGCAATAGCATGGGTACATGATGTGTTTAATTGCCCGAGATAGACAATATTTTAAGATGGGGGAGGAAGCTCTTCTCCATGAGGTGATTTGAGATTATTTTTGAGTTAAAAAGTGATGGAATTGAAGTGAAAAAAATAGTGAAGAAAAAAAAATTGGCAAATCAAGAGAGTATCAAGTGTGGAGATAGAGTATCAAGATTCTATGTTAGTCATCAAATTGAAGGAGAGGTTAGCTTGATACTTTGAAGTGGTAATGACAAATGATATTCATATCTTTGTACATCAAAATGGTTAACTCATCAAGTATATTCCTCCAATACTCTCATCTTCTCATGTTTCTTCATTGAATTCTTTTCTTTTTGCCTATTTCATTCACTTTAATTGTTCTTCTTACTTTCATTTCAATTCTTGTTGATAAATCCTTTTGATTCATGTATGCTATGTTTTATAGTGGTGGAGAATTAGAAAATAAACAAGTTTATGGTAGTGAAATGTTGTGAGTTGCATTGAGTGAGCTCCACTTATACATGATTGAGTGTGAGAGTTAGAATAGGTGAATACCTTGTGAGATTGCATCTTGCTTAATTTTTCAATTGGATTGAAACTACCATACCTACTGATTATTGTTTGGATTGTATTCATGATTGTTTGTGATCTTTCGATGGTGTTAGTTAAATTCCTTTTATTATCTTCGATGTATTGCTAGGGAATTTGTGTGGAGATGATTTTTAGTTTTCTTTACTTGCACGGGACGTTTAAGGCTAAGTGTGAGGGATTTGATAACCATGATTTTATTGTATTATTTTGATTCATACATGCATGGTTTGATGTTATGTTCATAGATAAAACTCATATTTACATGATATTTCATGCATTCTATTTATTTTGGACTTAATTACAAATTAGTTAATTATCATAGTTTTGATGTTAATATTTGATTATTATTTTGTAGGCATCAAGAGGGTCATGGACCCGATCAGATCAGACCACATTTGGGCTCAAATCTAGGGCTAAACAAGATGATCAAGCCTTGGATTAATTTGGACCGTCCATTGAAGATCGGAGAAATTTGAGCCATCCATTAAGGATCTGGTCCATCCAAGCCCAGAGAAAGCACATCACAGTCGTTGATGAAGATTCAGAAGTTTTGATCCAGATCTGAGATGTTTTCCACCGTTGATCAAGACTCGAAGCTTGTGGACCGTCCGATTAGATTTGAAAAAGGGTATAAAGGCTTTGAGAAGCTACAATGTGGGTAGCTCGCAATATTTCTACTGTAGCTCGGTCTTCCTTCACCGACGCTCCCATCTCCGATAAAGTCGGACAGTCAGAAGTCAACGAGACGTGGCAGTTAGAAGTTAAGGGAATGTGGCAGTCAAAAGTAAAAGGGATGCGACAGTCAACAATTATGAGAAAGAAGGAGTTAGACCGCCTCATGTCACCAGCTGCATAATCCCCGAGCGGGTAAGGATAGAGCAGGGTCCTGGACTTGATACATAAGATGTAGCCTAGAGTGATGCCTGACCTTCTCCAACTAGTCGGGTTTCCTCAACCTGGTCCGCATAGCCAGGTTTGATACTTTCAGTAAGATAACTCCCAGTCGACCCTCTAGCGATCCCAGGGTGAAAGATGGGGCCCTCATCGTAGCTCATCTCCCTCATCAAGACTCAATTCAGATGGCTCATCCGAACGGTCATCCCGAGCTATCCATAGCTAAACCCAGGCGGGACAGAAAGCAATAGGCAACAACAATGTCAGAGAATAATTGTCATACGTCAGAGAATATTCGGGTGATCTGCTATCATCTACGAATGGAACCTTCTTTCAACCAATGAGAGGGCACCACATGTCCCTTATCACTCAACAGACCCTGCCATCCGACATTCTCTGACATCGGTCAAGCTATAGAGGTACCCATTGTCATATAAAAAGGGAAGTCCTCTCTCTTGAGCAGGTACGCGCGCAGTTGCACTTGTCTTCTACAGTTTTTTTTTCCTTCGTAGACTATTCTTCTGGGAAAAAGAACCTGACTTGAGTGTTGGAAAGTCTGTGCCAGGGACTTTTTCCCTAGTTTCTGGTCCCTAATGCTCCGTGTACTTGTTTGAGTGTGCGTAGGGCCCAAGTATCATCGATTTTGTTACCGTCGTCCTTCAGTCCCACGTGGGGGTCCATTTTCTGAGGTAAAAATGTAGGTGTGTCCAAGTCACCTCTCCATCAACACCGACGACATCTCAGCCGGCCTTCTCTGGCTCAGATTCCAGACAGGTTCACCAGGTAATAAGTGGTGACTCTGCATTGACTTCCATGATCTAAACAAAACCTGCCCGAAGGACTTCTACCCCCTACCACGAATAGATCATATGGTGGACTCTACGGTGGATTGTGAGCTGATCTACATGCTCAACGCGTGTCAGGGCTACCATCAAGTGTTGCTCACTCATGAAGATCAAGAAAAGGTCAATTTCATTACGGCCGACAATACCTACTATTACAATGTCATGTCGTTCGGACTGAAGAATGTCAGCGCCACTTACCAAATATTGATGAACCAAGTGTTCAGACGGTAGATCAACTGTAACATGGAGGTATATGTTGATGACATCTTGATAAAATTTCTCTGAGTCGCTAACCTTTGCGTAGATATTGAAGAAACCTGCTGAACTCTCAAGGCATACAGAATCAAGCTGAATCTGAATAAGTGTCTGTTTAGAGCAAAGAGTGGTCGCTTCCTAAGCTATATCATCACCAAACGGGGGGATCGAGGCTAATCTGAGCAAGGTAAAGGCATTGCAAGACATGCCCCTGCTCCGCAACTTGAAGGAGGCTCAATGGCTAACTAGACGGATCACCACATTATTAAGATTCATCTCCAAATCATCTGACCTGAGTCACCCATTCTTTAAGGTACTGCGCCGTGCGATGAAATTCCAATGGGACGCGGAGTGCAACAAGGCATTGGAGGAGCTTAAGGAGTACCTTACCTCCCTACCTCAATTGTCAAAATCCAACGTCGGTGAGCCGCTCTGGATTTATTTGTCATCCAAAGAATATGCGGTGGGCTCGGTGTTGGTGCGATAGAACGACTTTGAGCAACAGCCGGTGTATTTTCTAAGTCATATATTAAAAGATGTAGAATCTCACTACACCAGCCTTGAAAAATTAGCATACACAATAGTACTCGCTGCTCGAAGACTTCGTCCATATTTTCTCTCACATCGAATCGTGGTGATGACCAACAACTCACTAGGAAGAGTTCTCCTTAACCCAGAAGCATCCAGACGGCTGATCAAATGGACCACTGAGCTGAGCAAGTTTGACATACAATATTAACCACGAATGGCGATCAAGACTCAAGCCTTAGCTGATTTTGTCACTGAGGTCCAGAACGCCGAGTCGGAAGTGACTTGAAAGATATATGTAGATGGTTCATCTACTTGGCAAGGTAGTAGGATCGACATTCTCTTGATATCACAACGGGAGGATAGGATGCAATTGTCCATATTGCTAGATTATCAGGCTACAAATAACGAAGCCGAATACGAGGCCTTGATAGCTGGCTTGCAAGCAACTCATCATATAGCAGCCATAAGAGTCCTCATCCACTTAGATTTTCAGCTGGTAGCTCAACAACAATTGGACACGTTCGAGATAAGCAATGTCTGGCTCAGGCTATACGTTGAAGCTTTCGAGAAGTTAAAGGCAAGTTTCCAGGAAGTGATTATACAGAAGATCCCCCGGTCGGACAACCAGGCCGCTGACAAGCTAGTTAAGTTAACCAGTTCGTTATCGCCAATTGTCGTTGATAAGCCAATCAAACAAGTCTCACTAGTGGCACACATCGATAGGACGGACTGAATAGCCTTCCCAAGCAACTAGAGGACGCCACTGATAGAGTTTCTCCGATTAGGTGACACACCAGCCGATCAGGAAGAAGCTCGTTTGTTGAAAAAGAGGGTCGGACAGTTCACTTTGATTGGAAACCAGTTATATACAAGAGCTTTCTCAAGGTCACTGCTCAAGTGCATTAGATGGGAGGATATTGAGTACATCTTGTAAGAGGTTCACCAATGTTCTTGAGGTAGTCATCCGAGCAGCAGATCACTGGCCCAAAAGATCCTACTGGTGGGGTACTTTTGGCCCATATTACAAGACAACGCCGCTCGGACGGTGACCACTTTCTTGTCATGTCAGAAGTATCATAACATCCTGCATCGACCCACCGAGGAGATGAAAGCATCTACAATGTCCTATCCATTCAACCAGTGGGACATGGGCATCGTTGGACCATTTCCCATGGTGACCGGTCAGCGAAGATTTCTACTCATTGTTGGTGCGGGAAGCATCTGACAATCGAATCTGAGTTTTGATAATGGCAAAGGGTTCAAACTTAAGGTTATTTGTGGTCTAACATATTTGAATGAGTTTGTAGGAAAGTCTTAAGTATACTTAGGCAAAAGTCCTAGCTACGGTTAGACAAAGGAAAAACCCTAGGGAGTAGTAACCTTAGGTTCTAGGGGGTGGTAACCCTAGGCAGAAAGTCTTGGCGGGTCGAGAGCTTCGAGCAAAAATCCTAGAGTCGGGGACTCTAGGTGGAAAGTCCTAGTGGTCGCGGACCAGGTGAAAAAACTGTGCGGGTTGTGGAGCGAACGTCCAGCAGAAAGTCTTGGAGCCTTGGGTGCTGAGCAAAAGTCCAGTTGGTCTAGAGGACCGGACTGACAACAGGTAAACTCTCCTGAGTGGAGTAGGTGAGGACGCGTTCTCCGGTGAGAGAACAGTAGGCGTTGGTTCAACCTAGAGCTTCTAGATGGAAATTCGAAGTCTGAATCAGACAATCCGGAGACTGTCAAAATGACTTATTATTTCTTATATTATTGTGCTAAACTCTGTTTTGCAGGATATGTTTTATATTTTGGACAAACACGTCTTGTAGAGAGTGAAAAATCCTTAAAGCCTCGGATGAACAGTACCCGAGGCACCCTCCATGGAACTTGGAGGCACCTCGGGTGCGGTGCTTGAAGAGTCCGCGCAGCAGAGTAGGAGGTGCCCTCCAGGGGTGCTGGAGGGGCCCTCGACGCTGGGTGGAGGGCGCCCTCCATGGTGCTTGGAGGCGCCCTCGGGCGGATAAGCAGCGGGTAGTGCGGAGCTTATCCACGCGCATTTGACTCGGGGCTTGAGGGCGCCCTCCATGTGGTTAGTGGCGCCCTCAACAGCCTACTTAAGTCAGATTCGAGTAGCAGCTTCTACATCACTCGAAATCGCAATCTTCCTTCCGTACTCTGCTCAAAGATCGATCCGACAAAGCTGTGACAAGACTCCAACGACCAGAAGCTTCAAGTTTATTGTTTTCCATTGTCGGTATAATTTTTATTACTACTTTAAATATTATACTTCAAATTGTAAAGAATTTCTGAACTTATAGTGATTGCCCACCGAAAGTGATCAACGATTGTTGGTCTTGAAGTAGGAGTCGCCACAGGCTCCGAAGCAAGTAAATCTTGATGTTTGCATTGTTTCTTCTATTTCCGCTACGTATTACTCGATAGTTTTAAAAATGAACGTGAAAGCCACGAGCATTATTCACCCTCCTCTAGCGCTTTCAATCCTACACTTGTCACAGTAGATTATTTCTCAAAGTGGATGGAGGCCGAACCGCTAGCTAAGATCATCAAACATATGGTTATCAAATTTATATGGCAAAATATCTTATGTCGGTTTGGCATCCCTCGCCGGCTCGTTTCGGACAATGGAAGACAGTTCACAGGACGGAGGCTCAAGGAGTGGTGTGAGGGCTATGACATTGCACATACTTTCACGTAAGTGGCCTACCCTCAGAGTAACGGCCAGACGAAAGTCACCAATAGGAAAATCCTCAGAGGACTCCGGGCTCGGCTCGACCACGCTAGAGGCAGCTGGGTCGATGAACTCCCCAACGTATTGTGGGCTCATCGCATCACACTAAGAGAGGCGACCGACATAACCCCGTTCCACCTGATGTATAAGGGTGAAGCAGTGGTTCCAGTGGAAGTCGAAGTTGAGTCTGACTGTGTGCAGCTCTACGATAATGGAAACATTGATTGGAGGCTCATGGAGCTCGACTTGGTAGATGAAGTACGGGATAAGGTCGTCATCCGACTCATGACGTACATGCAACGTATGAAGTAGAGCCACAATCAGAGGGTAATCCCAAGGTCGTTCTAGGTCGGTGACTTAGTATGAAAAAGAATGAAGTCGGTCGGCGACATCACTAAGTTGGAAGCCCCATGGGGAGGACCCTATAAAGTTATTCAGAAGCTCCGATCGGGAGCTTATTATTTGTAAGACTGAGATGGGAGAAAGCTCAAGCAGCCCTGGAGCACAAACCATCTCCAACCCTATATAGCCGGGTGAGAGGTGCGTGGTTAAATTTAGATACAATTATATAAACATATATCCTATAATTGCAAGGCAACGATAAATAAAAATCACAAGGGTCCCAGACTCTTGCGCCGATCGACCAAGTTAAAAGTCAAGTAGCGAAATTATTAAAAAAAAATGTTCAACAGTTGAGCGACGATTATAAACCCTTGAGTCTACGCCATCAACAATCGAGTGGTGACTATAAACTCTTGAGTTTACGCCATCAACAATTGAATGTCGACTATAAACCCTTGAGTCTATGAATCAACAGTCGAGCGACGACTATAAACCTTTGAGTCTACGAATCAACAGTCGAGCGTCGACTATAAATCCTTGAGTCTATGCCATTAACAGTTGAATGACGACTATAAACCTTTGAGTCTATGAATCAACAGTTGAGCGACGACTATAAACCCTTGAGTGTACGAATCAATAGTCGAGTGGTGACTATAAACTCTTAAGTCTATGAATTAACAGTCGAGCGACAACTATAAACCCTTGAGTCTACAAATCGACAGTCAAGCGACGACTATAAACCCTGGGATCAATAGCCAAGTGGTAGATATAAACCTGAGTCAACGAATGCACCAACCGAGCAGTGGCTATAAAGCCTATTGAACGTCATAAAAACAAAAGTGTTGGATGCTCACGATCTGACTAGGCGTAACATAGGAGGGTGAAGGAGCTTCGCATGAAAACGCCCAAATTGGAAGATGCTCGACCCGAACGAGATGAGCGCCAATGCTTATCTTCTATAGAGATGTGCCTTGGGAGTTCCGAAATATGGCATGAGTTAATAGCGTTAAATAGGGCGCGATAAATCGCCCGAGTAGAGATGCAATGATCATACTCAGAAAACCTTGGAAAGGAAATTCTATACACAGCCGAGCGGGAGGAAAATGACTCGGACAAACTTAAGCAATTAATGCGAGATACCCTACTAGCCAAATGAGAGAACATTCATTCATACTACGAAATTTTACAAAAACTCAAAAGGAGGGCAAAAGGATGACAAGGAAGCCATGAGCTTGTCCTTTCGAACAGATTCAACTGAAATGTTGGCAGATAAGTGGCCGCTGTCTTTCAGCTGTTGGAAGGTGCCCGCTATGTCCAAGTCAAATAGTCACAGAATCCGATCGAAGAAGAGCTGATTGAAGCTCTCTAAACGAAGGTTTTTAGCCTAGAAGTCCTCATGCTGGGCGGGCTTATCCTCCTTATACTTGGCCAATTGGGCCTTGGACGCCTCCAGCTCAGCATGTAGAGACTTCAGCTCAGCTTCTTGATCGGCAATTTCTGTTGGTTCACCGATCGACCCAATTGCTCTTGGGCCAGAGCTGTCTCTATCTCCTTAAGTTTCTTGTCCAAGATCTGAGCATCCAGGTTTTTCTTCCCCATGTCTTCTATTGTGTGAAGTTTGCGAGTGTTCGCTCTTCGGACCTTGGAGTCAAAATCCTTGGCTTGCTTGTTGAGCCGCTCAAGTTGCTAAACATGCTCCTGACTCTTGTTTAGGGATGACAACGGGTCCGGGTTGGGGCGGGTTTAGCTAAACCCGTGACTCACCCCGCCCCGCGAACCCGACGAGGCAGGTCCGGGTTAGACCCACTAGACCCACCATATTTATTTTTTTATTTTTTAAATGCAAACAAAAAATTTTAAAAATTAATTAAACATTAAATTTATTTTCAATATTTATATTAATAATATTTTATAACTAAAAAATATTATCACAAATTAAAATCTATAAATTTTAATTCAATTAAAAATTAATTATCAATTTTTATTTAATTAATAATTAATTAAAAAAGTATACGGGGTGGGTCCGATTAAACCCGGGACCAACCCCAGACTCGCCTGAGACCCGTTCATGTGGGTTTAAATCCGCCCCACTGGGACGGGTTTGCTGCGGGTCTGGGTTTCAACCCGTCCCATTATCATTCCTACTCTTGTCCTTCTTCGTTGACAAAGTCTGCTCAGATCCCACCAGCTATTTGGAAGTCTTCTCCATATCCTCCTTTAGCCTAGCGACTTCAGCGGAGAGTGCTTTAGCAGCAGCTCGGGACTCGCTTGTTCCGTCAATCGAAGACCGCAACAACTTTGCTCGAGGAACACTAGTCTCTGGCATAATGTCAAGCTCTCCACCAAGTACTGCACAGGGTATGAGTCAGAGCAGCCTCGTACAGGAGGATAATTATACTTAGAAAACGTACCACGGCGGATTTCCGTGTAAAGTCGTCCGCTAACTCCTCGGTCGGGATTGTCAATGCTCTGTGCTGAGCGTCGACCCAAGTTTGAGCCAAGGGGCCCTGAATGTGGATCGTGTGCTTGGGCGCCCGGGGCATGTCGTCTTCGGGGGAACGCCAAGTATCAGTGGGATGGTGGATCAGAGTGGAGATGTGTCATCGGTCGATCGGATCATGGGGCTCTGAAATTGCTTGACCTTGGGAGTTGGACTTCGAGGGACGGATATGGGAGATTGGGGTCTCCAGACTGGCAGGTGGTGGAAAGAAGGATACCGACTATGCCAGAAGGGGGTCGGTCAATAATTCTAAAATTGAGGGAGTCCGATCGGGTGATGGGGGCATTGGTAAGACAGTAGTCCTCTCGGGAATGGCGGAAGATGAGCTCTCGCCCCTCTTGGACGGAGGACAGGGGGTAGGCACTAACATCGGCGCAAGTGTCGAGGTGCCCGAGCGAGAAGTCCCCTCTGAGGTGAGCCTTTTCCTCCTTTGTCTGTGAATGAGTGGTTCACCCGAACCTGCTGAGTCGGTCGGCTACAACTCAGAAGGTACAACCACTGGGACCATGGTGGGCCGCTCAGACGGAAGCTCTCCATTGGTAGCGGCTGCACTACTCCCATCCACTAAGCTCGCCTCACCAGTTTGATCTGTCGAGCTGCTGACCAGCGTAAGTCCGTGGTTTTCCAGATCGGCAGTGCCGCAAGCGTTGATCTTGGTGGTAGAGAGTTTGCTCTTGCCGCTCAACAAGGACTTCAACATGACTTCGGCTGCAAAAATGAAAGTGAAATCAGTTAGATTTTAAGGTGATAGAGGAAGAAACAGTTTACCTAATGAGCTAGGCAACCTTGAGTGAAGGGGGCTCAATCCAAAAACGTATAGAACGCCTTCATATAGCAGTTTGTGTATGTGATATTTCTAACCGGCTAGATGAGCGGTTGGCTCTAGGTAGGTCAGTTCCCAGTGATACTTGCGCAGAGCGGGAGGCCTCATTAGCTCCATCTATCAGTCGGTCGGGAATGATGGCCATTCGGGAAGGCGAACAAAAAAGTAATGCTCCTTCAAGTGTTCATTGGAAGAAGACATCTTATCAAAGAACATAGAGCCCACTCGAGCATGTAATAAAAAGGTCCTCGTCTCAAAAAGTTTGGGTTAATAAAAATAATGGAAGATACGAGGGACAAGCGGGATACCATACAGGCAGAATAAAATTACTATCCCACATAGGAGCCTAAAGGAGTTCGGCACTAATTGGGGTAAGGCAATGTGGAAGTATCTACAGACAGCAGAGAAGAAGGGGTGGATCAGGAAGCGCGGACTGGCCAAAAACTAATCCTTAACAAAGTAAGACAGTCGTCCGACGGTGTATGTGGTCGGGCATGGGTAGTGGAGATGATTATTTGATGGTCATCAGGAATATGGTAGGATATTTACATTTGTAATATCTCATCACCGTTAAAGTCAGACTCGGTGGATGTATACCACAGTTCGGCGATTGGCAAGGGAGGAGAAGTGGCGACCATAGAGAAAAGCAAGAAAAAGAAAAAGAAAGTCGGCGAAAATCAAGGAGCAAACGGAGGGGGGAGAGAGAGAGAAAGAGCTTATTGCGGAATATCGATGGCGAAAAATGACGAAGAAGGAGGACGACGAAGAGCTTGCGCGATGGAAAGGAGAAACGGTGCAGGGGAAATACAATGGTGAAGAAGAGTTTATAAACCTAGGGGAAGGTCGCTCTGGGTCGTCTGATCAACAATTATGCAAAACAAGGTTGAGATCTGATCGTTGAATTTAAAGCGGCGCTTGTCACATCAGTCATGGATATCCGCCTGTCACATTAAGCGTGCAGCGGCAGAGATCAGGACACATGGTGACTGGCGATAGGGAAGCATTAATGGGGTTTAATTAAAAGGCATGAGTTGTGTGCTCAGCTATAATGACCAGAGATTTACATAGTCTTCCAGAAATAGGGAGGGCATCGGTAACCAATAAGGGGCGCACGCCCAAGAAAACGACGAGATGTGATAATTTGCTAAGTGTTGTCGCCGACCATCCCGATTGGCACCGAGCTTTGACTAAGACATAGTCGAACGACGACTCTAAACCCAAGTGTGTCAGAGGATAGCCGAGCGGCGGCTCCAAACCCAGGTCAGCAAGAAAACTTCGATGTTCATTGTAGCCGAGTTGTGATTCTAAGCTCGGGTTAATAAGATGAAGTAGAACGTCGATTATGAAGATATAAGCTGATCGACATCCCGAGAATAGAGAATGCCCAATCAACGGAAGGCCACCGAAGACATTGTTCATCTAGTTAGTCGGACTTACAGCTTCCTTCGACTAGATTTGAGGGGAAGGCTTGTGATGCAGTGATAAAAGGGGGGCCACCAAGTGCGGGTCAAGAACGGAGATAGCGACCATCATGGAGGTCAAAGTCAAGGTGGTCAATGTCAGGGAACCAACGGGCTCACCAAAAGTGGGTCGAGCAAAGGTCTACTGTAGTTGTCGATCGGGCATGAAATGTCCGATCGACAAATAGCTTCTCTAAGCAGAACACCCGTATAGCCAAGAGCACTACGACAAGAACATCAGATGCTCATCACGAAGCGGAGGAACATTAAGATGGCCAGAGCGCTTGTCCGGTCGAGCGGAAACAATCTACCGAACCAAGTCACTGCAGGGAAAGTAGCAGAGGTCGACTGAGCGAAGGAGTCCCAACCGAGCGACTACCTTGCTCGGTCGAATAATGGGACCCATTACCGTATCTCTTAATATCCTTTTGGGAGGTAATGTCGTTAACAACAGGGCATGGTCAACCGATGGATCGTACGACGAAAGCTTCTATTGTCTCATTTGGGATTTGCATGTCTTGTTAAGGTATGATGTCAGAAATATTTTTCTAACATGTCCTTTCATAGGACGGTTAGGGAAGTGTGCCCATGCCTTGAGGTGCGTACACATCGCCTACTGGGGAGTTATATAAAGGAGGTTCATGCACCGGTAGAGGTACGTATTATTTACTATTCACGCTTGTGCTTACTGTTGCTCTGTTTTCTTTTTCCGATGACTAACCCGAGCGTCGGAGGGCCAACGCTGAGGACTCCTTCCCTGTCCAGACATTGATGTTTCTTGTGTTGCAGAGCAGAGCGAAGTCTATACATGATCAACCTAGGAATCACATCCCCAGCTAACCTTCTTCAAAAATTTTGGACAGGGGCAGATAAGTCAAATAATATGATATATATATATATATATATATATATATATATATAATCCAACTAAAATTTGCAAATGTCTTTAAATTTATGTGTGATTTCAATTATTCTAACTTTAATTATTCGAATCAACACCATAATTCAAAAATGAATAAGGTAATGGTGATTTTTGAAAACCAACACTAATATGGACAAAAACTCTAAAGTGGTTTGTGAGCACTTAACAAAATATTATGAATTTAAATTTGGTTTAAAAAATTAATTGAATGGGTTCAAATTCAACTCGAATTTGATAATTTTAAATATAAATAAAATATTATTTAACCTAACTAAAAAAAACTCACAAATTGATATGATTCGTTTGCACCCTTAAGTGGGGCACACTTTTTAAACAACGAGAATTTGAATCTCACTTATGCCATACTACTTGAATTATTTGTGACGTTGAGTTATCAATTATGACTAATTTGTTATTCGTTTTAGCCATTAAAAAATTTTTATGAGACTAAATGGATTGATTATATATATAGAAAATTGATATCATGTAGGTCGCATAGGGCACGAATGTGCTCGCACTGAATATCATAGTGTTTTGTTATTTTATTTTTTAAAAAAAATAATATTTTCTCGAATATAAATTCTAAATATATCACTATATTCCGTACATATTATTGTATCCATAAACCTCCAAATTTTTTTAAATTTAACATTATAATCTAATTAAAAAAGTCAGAATTTTAGAAGTAAAATTTAAAATTTTTTAATTTGGATATTATAATCCAATTGAAACTATCTTTTGGGTAAAGAGTCAAAATATATACATATATATATATATATATATATATATATATATATATATATATATATATATATATATATATATATATTAATTTTTTTTAAAGATTTTATGTCTTGGGTTTCCAATTGGGTACACGTTTTGCTCACATAAATTTTAAAATAATATCATGTATAAATAAACCCTTGACTAAAATTGCTTGTATGCTATAAAAGGTGCAGCACTGCATGTGTTTATTATTTATTAAAATTGATGCATTTAGATCTAATTGAACTTTTTTAATAAGATAAAAATAATATTTTATTAATAAGTGTCTCTTTTTAATAATTATTAAAAAAAAACCATTCTATATTTCATCAGGAATATTCTTATTCCAATGTTAGGGAAGAAGCTGTAACATAATTTTTTTTATATATAATCTAGCTATATAGATTTTCGATTAATGGATCGGTTTGGTCCCTGAATCAATCCCTAAATTATCACAAAAGAAGTAAATACAAGGTCAATTTATAATTAAACCGCTAAGACTAAGTGGTGGAAGGAGTTTTTTTTATCAAATCATATTATTCCATGATTAAAATTACTACTTATAAAATATTTTTATAGTAAAATATTCCTTATCGATTTGATTAAAATTAATTAAACTTATCTACTTAATTAAAATCACTTAAATATCCTTGCAACAATTAGAATTCTAAATTGCTTTATCTTAAGAGGTAGTTAATGAAATTAATAAAGAATATTTTGATATAATAATATTTTATGCATGATAATTTTAATAAATTGAAATAATATTTTTCTATAACTGAAATAATAGTTTTTTCAAGAATGGAAAATAAATGCCCTTTTAACTATTTCAATAAAAGGGTATCTTTTTTATTTTTATCCTTATTAAAATTGATAATTTTGATCAAAATCATTATAATATTATAATATTTGTAATATCCGGATACATTTTTATTATTGAATTAGTTTACCGTACATAAATCAAATGTTGACAGTTTTGTTAAATCGTTAAGATTGGATACAGCCGATCTGATCGGATTGGATCGGATGGTTGTAAGAAGCTCCCTTTGGATTCGGATTGACTTCATAACATTTGATGGTATCCAAAATCCGTCATTGACTGGATGTGACCACTGACCATGAACGTGATCCGTGAGACAATCTGGACCCGACCCGTTCGAAGCAGTGGTATTCCCGTAAATTACGAGCATCATCATCATTCTTTGTTCTGTCACTCTCACAAGTCCAATCTAGCGAACCGAAGGGGGCAAATCCAACCACGGCAACGCAAAAGCTTGCGACAATCTCGCCTTTGATCGCTCCTTCGTCGTCTTCTCCTCTTCTCGTGGCATGCTCGACTCATTGCAGGAGAAGAAGAAGACGATGAGAGGGGTGGCAAAGAGCGGGGCGTCGGAGGAGCTGGAGCGCCGCAGCCAGTACCTTAGCTCGCTGATCCAGCGCACCAGGATCTCGGAGGACGGAGATCAGGTCAAGAAGGAGGTCGTCAAGGCCGAAGTTAAGCCGATGAGGAGGGAGCAGCAGCGAAAGCAGGAAGGCGATGAGGAGGAGGAGAAGAAGAAGAAGAAGGGCGTCCGGGAAGTAGATCAATGCGATGACAATCCGTCTCTGGAACAGCAGCAGCAAAAGACGCCCATTGTGAAGGTCAGAGCTGCAGACATGCCCGTCGCGTTGCAGAAGAGGGCGTTCCGGTGTGCCCACGAGATGCTTGCTTCCATGCCCAAGCTCGAGAGCAAGAGGCTGGCCTTCGCACTCAAAAAGGCAAGCACTTTTCCATCAAAATGTGTGTTTGTGTCTTGTGTGTGTTTCTCTTAGTCTTTCTTTTTGTTTTTCTTTGAGTATTAGCGAAATATAAATTTCATTGTTACAAAGTGGGTCAGGGATACTACAATATGCAAGGCACCTTTCACTTTACTTTCACCTGATCTATTTGATACTCCTAAATCCTAACCTGATGCATTTCTAGAACAAACGACCCAACAGAACAAATGACCAAAAAGTAAATGGATCTAACTTTGGTATGAAAATGAGAGAGGTACGGTATATATCTATGCAAGTTGCTAAAAATTTGGATTTTAGTGTACCATGTGAAGAATTACAATAGGAATTGTTTAATCGATGGTGAATATATGGATGGAGCTTGCCAAAAATAGAGAAGAATCGAAGAACATGTTTCAATCTTGTTACTACCTTTTGGTCAATGAATGTAAGGACAAATGTAACTGGAATTGCCTTAATGCCTGCACATTTAGAAGAAGTAGAATCAACCTAAGGTTTTCAAGCCCTTACCACCCTTTGGTCACCACCCTTTGGTCGTCATCCACAAGTAGGACTGACCAAAAACATAGTAGTAAAGCATCCACCTCATATTTTATCTCTAATTCTCTTGCAGAATCCTCAAGCTATGTTTGTAAACACAGTAGTAAAGTATCCACAAGTATGCTTGCTGACACCTAAGAGATGAACCAATGCAATGCCATAGACTTTTGTATACTAACAACAACAATCAAGCTTTATCCCACTAGGTATGATCGACTATATGAATTCTCCTACGTTATTGGGCTCATCCCCTACTATATCATTATCCATATGTAAATAAATTTTATCCTATGTTACCGTTGCTAATCAAGTTTTCTTTGGGTTTTCTTGTTTAATATGCGTATTTGTTATAGTTTAACATCGTCTTATTGGAACATTTATTGGTCGTCTAAGTTTATGTTCGTACTATCTTAAATACGTCTCAAAGTTTTTCCTCAATATGTGCAATCACACCTTTCTTTCAAATGTTCTCATTTCTTATTCAGTCCATTCTCGTTTGCCTACACATCCACCTTAACATCTTCATTTATGCGACTTTCATTTTCTACTCGTTTGCTTGAGTCATAGCCTAACATTTAACTCCATATAATATAACAACTCTAATTGTCATTTTGTAGAACTTCCTTTTAAGTTCTAGAGATACTTTATGATCACAAAGGACGTTTGCTGCTATCCTGCATTTTAACTATCTTACTTATATTCTATGTAAGACATCTCTTTTAATCCCTTCATCATTTTGCAAAAACGATTTTAAATACTTAAAACTCTACGTCATCTCCTAGCTTTGCAATTACCTTACTATGCCTAATATTATTAAAGTTAAAGTTATTCTACTAAGAGGGTGTTTGGCTGAGCTTATAAGCTCTCTAAAATAGCTTATAAGCTTATAAGCTCTCTAAAATAGCTTATAAGCTCTTCAAATTTGTTTGATAATTTTTTTTTCAAACAGCTTATAAGCTATCAAAATAAGCTGTTTTGGAGCTTATAAGCCGTTTTTAAAAAAGTATGGAAGACCCTATTTTTTTAAAAAGATTTTATTTTAATAATTTTCTTCTTTAAAATATCCTTATATAATTTCATAAATCCTCATCTTATCCTCCATAAATTTTTATAAACTTAATATCTTTCTATCTCTGCCGACTTCTCTTCCAGCGTTGTGTCATCTTCTCCGCCAACACCTCTTTCCAATTTTCTCTCCCTCGGTGCAGAAATTCACCCAAAACCCTCTATTAATAAAAAGCTCAAAACCCTCTATTAATAGTATTATACCCTTTTTGGTAATTTTATTAATAAAAAGATCTTATAATACCAAACACATCAATACCTTTAAGTTGATTGTAATAAGTTCACCGAAACACTTTAACAGTTTATTTTTAAAATAAGACCTAACAACTTATAAGCTGTACGAGCTTATAAGCTGTTTTTGATAAGTTTAGCCAAACACCCTCTAAGCTTAAAATCTTGCACTTTTAATGTTTCACGTCAAGCTTCGAATTTAGTATTTACGCATTCATGTGTCTCATCTACTAAAATAATATCATCTATAAACAACATGCATCATGGTAACTTGTTTTGGATTTGTCCTATGAGTTCACCATGATTAGTGTAAAAAGATAAAAATTAAGAGTTGATCCTTCATGTAACCCTATCTTTATAAGAAACGCTTTGGTTAATCCGCTTGGAGTCTTCACTCTTTTCGTTACATGCTAAAACACATCCTTAATTATTTCAATGTACACTACGCTAACGCCTTCCTTTACTGGAATTTTTGGGCCTTTGTATCCTAAGTGTATTTATAAGTAGAAGAACACGGATAGTATATTTACTAAGCTCTTGTTGGTTGTTGCCCATTCAAAAATGACGCCTAAAGTTGTAGGATAAGTAATGCTAGATTTGAGACCACAATAATCTGTATATTCTAGCCTTGAGATCTCAATAATTCAAAAGTTTTAAGTTAATACCACACCAGATCTTGGGTGATCCCAATGCTATAAAAGATTATTGTCATCAAAGGTGCAGACCATGGTTAATCCGCTTGGAGTCTTCACTCTTTTCGTTACATGCTAAAACACATCCTTAATTATTTCAATGTGGGCCTTTGTATCCTAAGTGTATTTATAAGTAGAAGAACACGGATAGTATATTTACTAAGCTCTTGTTGGTTGTTGCCCATTCAAAAATGACGCCTAAAGTTGTAGGATAAGTAATGCTAGATTTGAGACCACAATAATCTGTATATTCTAGACTTGAGATCTCAATAGTTCAAAAGTTTTAAGTTAATACCACACCAGATTTTGGGTGATCCCAATGCTAGAAAAGATTATTGTCATCAAAGGTGCAGCTGGTCTATGTTGATGAAAGTATAACACATTTAAATGGTTCCAAAGTAGCCAATTTGAGTTATTTCGATTCATGAACTAATCTACTCAGGCTCTTCAAGCTATTGGTCCATAACATTCACCACAATAGTTTTAGTGATGGACAGCCTGTATTCCCCATCAACGCAAAATGGTTCTACATTGAGTTTATTCAATTAGCCACTTAGCAGTAAGTCTTGACTGAGTAGCTGCCTGTTTAATCTGAGACTTACTGCAAGAGTTCAGGAAACTTGATTTGATTACCTAGATGGAGATGGAAAAAAGTGATGTATAACAAATATGCATTGACCTTGACCTTGACTTTGTCATCTTCAACATTTTTTTGGTTCAAGGAATGGTTGTCTGAGCTATTTACATGATCAATCCCTCAACATGTTGTTTGCCCCAACTACTACATGGATCTTATCTTGCTATTGAGTTATTTATAAGATTTTGACGTTGTTTTTCACCTTATATCAAAGGCCTAACTCAATTTTTTTTAAAAATTTTTTAATCTCCATTGCATTTGCAGTGTCTATTGTAAATATGCATGAAAATAACATAAATTATTAAGATAGCAAAAAGATAATGGAGAATATTTTGTTGGGTTGACAAACCACTGTCTATTATTGATGGTTGTGCCAGCCTTCTTGTCGGGAAGGTGACTTTTAAGAATATTTAAAAGAAAGTTCAGGATAAGTAAGATAGAATAAGAAAAAAGAAGAAAAACAATAAACAGGCTTAACATATGCAGCAATAAAAGACACAATATCCGCATTGCTTGCTTCAATGAGTTAAGATTTTCAAGCTTCTCATTAGATGTTGACTTGTTTAGGTTACTTTATTATCATGAAGCAGTGAACTGTTCTATATTTATCAGGAAACCATTTACAACTCTTTACAGTTATCTTATAGCTGCATTTGCATTACTAACTATTATTTTCTCTATTATTTTAGCACCATATAGATGAGACTAGTTCTGAGGTTTCTTGCATGAGTTTTCTTACAATTCTTTGACGATCCGTGAAGCTGCATACTGTTTTAGGACAATCATTAGCTCAACAGTAGCTCTTTCTCCGTTTTACTTGCTCAAAGTCTAGAAGCAGTGGCATTGTGGCAATTCTATTTATCTTGATAACCCAATAGCTGGAAGATGGCCAAGATAAGTCGACACCTTGCCTCATAGTGGAGGTAGTCATTCATAGGATTCAACGGTACTATAGTATGCATTTGACTTAATAATTACTAACGTTGATATTTATATATTTATATTATGTATTTGGGCGAGGACTCGCATATAGTTCTCTTTGTCAAAGCCCAAGAAGGCGCCCACTAAAACTCAAAATGCTAAGGTACTTAGGTGGAATCTCTTGGCATTCAAGCATGCTTAAGAAACTTCGCTTGGTAATGTGTAGCTTAGCCCAGTCTAACCCAAAATACAAGGTTAGTTAGGTGGGGAGCTCTTAGTATTTAGGCATGCTTAAGATGCCTCACCTAGCAATATGGAACTGAGCATGAACATGGTCGAAAGCATTTCATAATTAAATTTACTCGCGGTTTACTGTCATCTTTGGAGACATTGTGATACTTGCATCTTCTCCCACGACGGTTAGATATCTTCAATTTGTACATGCTTTGTTTGTAAAGAAAGTACTCATTCTTCGTTCCTCTACTCTTTTCTATTTCCAGGAATTTGATTCAACCTACGGCCCAGCTTGGCATTGCATAGTAGGAACAAGCTTTGGTTCTTATGTCACACATTCTTTGGGAGGTTTCCTGTATTTCTCCATCGATAAGGTCTACATTCTTCTTTTTCGGACCGCTGTGGAACCAATAGACAGTCGATGATCGTAGGGGTCGCAAGTTAATCTAGATGCATGAGATGATGTATCCTCCGATGTATGGGGGAAAAAACAATTCTGTACAAGTGTAATGACATGAAACCATGCCTCTGGTTTTTTTTTGTTACTCCATCCACTACACACCGCTATGTTTTCTTCCTGTGATTACATGCTCACAAGAACATCCATATAGACTACACAGATTAAGTTTTCTTTTAAGGTTCATTTGTTATTTTTAGATTATCTCTATTAATCATGTTTTCAGTTTAAATTGTGTTGAATAGTACAATTATAAGTTGGGGTCCAATATTGTCAGCTTTATAAGATCTTCGATACGATTATAGCAAATTGGTTCACCCGAATTGGGCTCGATTGGTCGAGACAGGTGAAATTGCCCGATATGGTTTGGATGAGACCAAACTTATATTAAGTTACCCTGTGAAGCATATAACTGAATGATTATGGAAGAATAGATTTTCAAGATCACAAAGAAGTCCTCAAGTTTTATACAAATAGTTAGACTTTAAACACCAGATCAAAGAGAAATTTAAGATGTTGTGTGTAGTCTAATGCCCAAAAGACTCTCTTGTTGATTGCCCCTACTAGAGAAACATTTTGTTGTCCCTAGAATTAGGGCCGTAAACGAGTCGAGCTAAGTTTTGGGGTGTTCAAACTTGTTTGATAAGGTAACCGATTCAAGTTGAGCTTAAAATAAATCAAATTTTTGAAATGATTGTTCAAACTTGGCTTGGTTTATTTTTTATGAGCTTGAATTTGTTTGAAGCTTGGCTTGAGCTTGGTTCATTTAGATGTTATCGAGCTCTAAATTCAAGTTTGACTTGAGCTTGGTTCGAGTTTGGTTCGTTTAGATATTATTAAGCTCTTAATTCAAACTTATTTAATTGTTTGAAACTTTTAATTATTTGATTGGTTATTGAACTTGATAATTAAAATTTATTTATTTATTTTATTATTTATTTAGCATATTGGAAAGAATTTTATTAATGAATATGATTCACGAACGTTGTTCACAAACGTTAACGAGCTGAACACATGCGTTCAAGATTATTTGTTTAGTTTAATGAGTTGTTTAAGCTTGTTTGTTTAATTAAGCTTGTATATATTGAACGAATATAAACAAGCTCTTACCAAGTCAAATACCAAGATTGTTTACGAACGCTTGATTAATTTACAGCCCTATCTAAAATTGCATCTAGTCGATTAGGTCGTTAAGCCAGCTAGCAACACCATTCAATCAATACTTTATGTCATTGAGCTCTTAAAAAGCTACATGATCTTCCAAAACATAACAAAATCCACTCAATGCTTCAAGTCATTGAGTCCTCAACTCTACTCCCAAGCTCAACCACTACTCGATCAAATGCATCAAGCTGTTGAACTCGTCCCCTTTCGACGACATGTGCCAACCATCCATTGGTCTAAATATTGGACCCCCACATCAACAAAACTCCTACCGAACATAATTTTTAAAATCTCAAAAGGACTAAGACTCAACTACTTGTTTTTTATTTTATTATTATTATTTATGGAATACCGCTTATATTCCTCATATCTTGGCCACACACTTTCAAATATTTTAGGGTTGAGGATTTGTTGGGAGGCATGTCCCTTCATTTACTTTCATACACTCATTAATTAGTTCAAGAATTTGATGAGATTCCAGAACTGTTGTTGCTTTCATGAGAGCAATTAGAACGTGTTGGTCTTCTTTGCACCTTTCAAGGGAGAGGTATGAATGTTCTTGAGGAGAACAGATGAATAAACTATCCTTGAGTTTGACTTTGCTTTGTCATCCATGGAAATGTCCTACAAGTCAATGCGATGTGCTTGTACTTGATTATATAATTTTTCCAAAAAAATATATAGAAATTGATCCGCGAGATTTTTTTTTTCAAAAAAATGTACTTTCCCTATTTTTTTAAAAAAATATTTACTTAAAATATTGCTCTCTTCTTCTCCTTCTAATGTCCAAACCTTTTATTCTTCACCCCTTAATCATAGCATCATCTTACTATTAAATTAAATAATCTATAGATTGAAAGGTGATATAACTTTTTACGAAGATAAAATTTATTTTATAACAATAATTCCTTTTTAAATATATAATTAAATGACAAGCAATGTGAACACAAGAAAATGAATTCATTATTTTTCCTATAAAATGCCATTTTTCATTAAATTGGGAATCAAGAATTTATTTTATTATTCATATGTAAATTTTGGAAAAAGACATTTAAAGAACAAGAATGAAAAAACTTGAGAGACAAAACTAATTAATTATAATATTTTATCCAAAAATGTCTTTTCGGTCAATGTCTTGATATGAAATTGAAGTCGCCAAGCACAAAGTCAAGAGGTGCATGCATGGTTAAGAAGAAGGTTTTCTTCCTTGACTATACATATACCATAAATTTATGAAAGAAAAAAATAAATTATTTTCGACAAGTATTTGTCTATGTTATCATCCATAAATGCATCCATTTTAACATAAATTCATTACAATTAATAGCCGAGTTAATCACTAATTAATGCTTTCCCATTCATCCATGAAATGTTTCTTTTATTCCAAAGATTTAATTAAGCATTTGGGAGAAAAAAAGTGTGCATTGTACTTGATGATTTTTTTTCTTTCTTTCTAAAAACATTCATTCATTCACAAGGTACCCAATTTGCCAATTTTCGATTTTATTATTAGTGTTAGGGGTTTATGGCCATAACTTGTACATTACTCTCAAAAAGTATTTTATTAAAACTCTAAACCCTAAATCTTAAATCCTGAGGTCTTTTCTAGAACTCGTGTTCCACCGCGGTGCGATCCGACCATCAACTTCACACGACAAAGCACCTAACTGACCTAAAAAGTGTTCCACCAGCCATTGAGTGATTGAGGTCTAAGCATGCTTGTAAAAGACTAAAACAGAGTAAAAATTTGAGGACTGTTTCTTGCTGATTCTTTAGACAAACAATTTGTCCATCCCAAAGTAGAAGCCTTCATGTATTGGCCAAGCAACGGCAGATGGGGTGGTGCTGTCTCCCATCTGGAGCCGCCACGTGTCCCACCCTGCCTTGGCCTGCAAAGCAAGGTCAAGCTTCAGCCGTAGGCGTAGCTATAAATGACAGGTGATCCATCACCATTGGTGTGTTTGTGTTTGTGTTTGTGTCTGCGTCTGCGTCTCTCTCTGTGTTTCAGCTGCTGCAGTGAATGGGGAGGCAGCCTTGCTGCGAGAAGGTAGGGCTGAAGAAGGGGCCATGGACTGCGGAGGAGGACAAGAAGTTGGTCAACTTCATCCTCACCAACGGCCAATGCTGCTGGAGAGCTGTGCCTAAACTCGCAGGTCACCCACTTTCTCCTTTTCGATGTTTTTGAGGGCATGGCACCGTTGCTCTTGATCATCATGTCGAAAAATTGTGGTTGCAGGGCTGTTGAGGTGCGGGAAGAGTTGCAGGCTGAGATGGACGAATTACTTGAGGCCTGATCTGAAGAGGGGATTGCTGTCGAAAGAGGAGGAGAAGATGGTGATCGATCTCCATTCTCAGCTCGGAAACAGGTCTCTTCTTCTTCTTGAAGCTTCAATTTGTTGATCTCAAACTAAACTTGATGATCTGATCTCGCAGGTGGTCCAAGATCGCGTCGCACCTTCCGGGTAGAACCGACAACGAGATCAAGAACTACTGGAACACGCACATCAAGAAGAAGCTGAGGAAGATGGGCATTGACCCCATGACTCACAAGCCATTGCCTTCAGTACCGCCCGACGAGCCTCCGCAGCAAGCTGCTGATGCGATCGATCGTGGTGATTCCCAGAAGCTGGACGACGAGATCGAGACCACCACGAGCCAAGAATCCCTTATGAGAGACATGGAATCGCTCCTCGAGACTGCCTCTGCGACCTCCCCTGTCCATTTCTGCACCGACGAAGTGCCGTTGCTCCAGCCGCACGAGTTTGCGGCGCCTTCTTCAGAATTCCAAACTCCATGCACGGAATGGCAAGAATCAGCGTACCTCTGCGGGAACGATTTGGACTTCATCTACGACGAGTGGGAGAGCCAGAGAAGCGTGCTGGAGGATCATGAATCATGGAAGTTTGAGCTCTTTTGATTGGAAGGTTAATTGTCAATCAATCGAACATCGTGAGTACAAGAAAAATGTAATAAAAAAAAGGGAGGCACTCGATCGCTAGCTCTCCCTTTTTCTCTTTGGGATTGTACAGGTTGTTAATTAGATATTTGTTAATTAATCAAAACACATCAACTTTTTTGTATTTCTTCTTCATTCTTCAAGCTCATTACTCTTAAACAAAGATAACGTTGCAACTACGTCACAGTGCATGAAAAAAACAAGTTGCCCATTTTCTACATGATTACGGATAAGCTCCTTAATTTTGAATGTTCTTGGATTTTGATCTTTGTATGTACGACATCATTATCATGAATATCGAAGTAAAAATAAAATTAAAAAACTATGCATGCCAGAGCATCCGTGAGGAGGTGACACGATCTGCAGTTTGAACACACGAAACCAGAACAGCTCGGACGACCCAAGGCGGCAAGACATTGACTGAGACTGGCCACTAGAAGCCTCAAGAAAAAACTAGAAGACAAAGTTGCTGCAATCTGTTCTCCACTTCACGCAGCCTTTCAACTTTCCTTCTCGTTGTAATTGTTGTTGTTGAACGTGCCAAAGACACTGAAGAAATTAACAGATCACTTGGCTACGCGTTTATTGGTATGAATGAAAACTTAGTGGAGAATATTCCTTTTGTATATTTGTACTCCGCGTGAATTATATTGTTTGTTTCTGTCCTGTTGAATTTGTTGCAAATGGCGATCGACTTCATGAAATGTGCTTGAGAATGTATGTAGGCCATCCATTTATATTAGTTGGTGTGCATGGCTGCACAGCCATGGAAATTGTCAATGCAGCATGGGCATGTGATTTTCTCAAAGGTAATTAAATGCTTAATTTATCAAAGTAATGAACGTATCAAGGGATTTGAAAAATATTAACATAATCCAGAGGTAGGTTAAAGTTGTCCTGGAGCAAAAGTCTCAGTTGATTCAGTACTCTAGAGCTTTGGAATTCAACCAGTGATGTAGCAGTGTGATGAGGCATATATTAGACCTTTTCAATGTTAAAAGAGAAATTGTCACATCTGAGGCTAGGGTGCAATGGTAAGAAGTGAGATAGATTTCTATAAGTAATGAGAGTTTAAATTTCATTAAGTACACATTACATCTAAGGAGTTTGAAAAATTTATGACACTGAGTTGTCTGTCAGAATTCTTCTGTATTTCCCGATTTATCTTGTGATCGGTAAAAAAATTTTCATGGGTCAGATCAATTATCTCCAGAATTAATCGACTGATAAGAACTAGATACATGAATTACAAAAAAAAAAATGTGATGGAGGTTTTCTAAATATGAATTATAAATCCTACGAGCTCGATAAAATAGAAAACATACTCAACATCTAATATCATCATAATTACAAGAGAAATTAAATATATAATATAAAGACGGTGAATATGAATGTAACGGAATTGTCATCATCTTTAAACATCATCTATGATATCCTCATCCGCAGAATCCTAATGCTAGGATAGAAGAAGAAGAAGAAGAAAGAGGCAAGTCTTTCTCCCAATGGAAAGCAGGGAGATCCCATATCCTATGGAACTATATATATACATTGAATCCAATTTTATTACCAGCTTATCAATAATAACCGAATGAGTTAACTAGTTCTTCATGTAAATCCACCCGAGTTAACTAGTTCTATACGTGTAAATCCACATTCAATAATATACATTCGTAATTAATCAGAATTAAATCAGGTTTAGTACAAATTAATATTCGTGCTACAAATACAAGATAATATCCAATATTACAATCATGTTATCGTGAATCCTTTTGAGAGGTTGAAGAGCACATTGAATAATAAAAGTATTTAAAACTAAAAAAAGAATTATATTACAGCTGAATTTCCTTAGTATTTGGCCAGTTGTGTTTTGCAGAGTTGCTTGCTTCCGCGTATCTGACAACAAAAGTCGCCTAATGAATAATATATATATATATATACAAATTTATTATACTAGGGACTCTATCCTGCGGATTATTAAGGACCAAGTGCCATGGCATATTATTTTATTTTTTTATAAAATAATTTCTCTTTCTTTGATTTTTTTTTCTTCTTCCTCGTTTTCGTTGAGCGAAGCTCGCTCACCGCGCGCGCCTCTTCTTCGTCGTTCTCGCTGAAACGAAGCGTTGGAATCCGGACGCGATCGTGACAGAGGCAGGCGCGGTCGCGTCTGGATTCCGACGCGGTCGTGTCTAGATTCCAGACGCGCCCGCGCCTAGAATCTAGATTCGACCGTGCCGGAATCAAGACACGACCGCGCCTGCCTCAGTAGCGATCGCGTCCGGATTCCGACGCGGGCGCGTCCGGAATCTAGACGCGACCGCGCCGAAATCCGGATGCGACCGCGCCGGAATTCGGTTGCCTGCCCAACACGGCCGGAATCGCCTGGAATCAAGCTTGATCGCCACTGGAATGGAGTTGTGGCCGGAATCGCTTGCCTCTAGCTGCGAAAGCGCCATAATTCGATCGCCTGCCCAACATGGCCGCGATCGCATTGGATCGTGGCTGGAATCGAGCTTGATCGCCGCTGTACCGCGGTTGGAATTGAGATGTGGCCGGAATCCATGCCGCAATCCCCGACGGGTTCACCCCCTGGGCTATAGTGTGGGTGGGTCTAGGCGGCCGGAGGCCACCGGCGGTGGGTAGATGGCCGGTGGCGGGCGTGCGAGGAGGTGCGGTCAGCACAATGAGTTGTTTCGGCGAGAACGAAGAGAAGGAAAAAAAAAAAGAAAAAGTTGCATTTAAAAAATTAAAAAGAAAATGACATGACAAGTCCATAACAATCCGTAAAAAATAGTCCGCGGCATAACAATCCTCTATATATATATACAGATTTATTATACTATGGACTCTATCCTGCGGATTATTACGGACCAAGTGTCATGTCATATTATTTTATTTTTTTATAAAACAATTTCTCTTTCTTTGATTTTTTTTTCTTCTTCCTCGTTCTCGCTGAAACGAAGCCCGCTCACCATGCGCGCTTCTTCCTCGTGTCGATCCGAATGAATCAGTCTTTCCACAGAGGTAAATCTTTGCTTGCTAGGCAAGAGGATAGTAAATTACAAATTCTGTCTCGGTAGGACATGTATTTCTATTACTATGAAATTAATATTTCTATAACTATGAAATTAATAAATGAAAATGAAGTAGTTAATGGTGGGATTACCTTTATCCTTTTTCTTGTATGTATTCCTAAGAAAAGGAATTTGTCCATTTTCTTTTTCGAGGTCTCAAAAAATGGTGTGGAAACACATAGGAACTCTTGAATGGAAATTGAAAAGGAATGTAGCTCCAGTTCCTTCGGAAATGGTAAGATCTTTGGCGCAAGAAGAAGGGGTGATCCATATCATCTTGACTTGTTGACTTGGTTCTGCTTCCCCTCTTTTTTTAACAATACCTGTCGGGTTTTTCTCCTACCAGTATCGAATAGAACATGCTGTGTTTATATATATATATATAAAAGAAAAAAAATACATATAGAAATAATTTTTTTTTGAAAGAAAATTAAATCTTCTTGATTATTGCGAAACAGGTGGATTGTTGAGGAGAACAGCTTCCTCCAACAGTGTTTGACCAAAAAGAGTCTATTCCAGCGTTTACATCGTAATTAAACTTGAATTAATCATGATGTTAATGTTTAATATTATTACTAATGATGCATTGATAACCTTATGATCCATCTTTCTATATAACAATTTTTTTTTTTATCTCGTGTCAAATTAAATTTGTTGGGATCAAGATTATATATATATATATATATATATGCAAAATAAGTATATATATACATATAAAGAGTAAACTACTCTCAACACGGACATGATCATCGAAGCTCGAGACTATATTTGATTAAAAAAAACGAGAG
Source organism: Zingiber officinale (assembly GCF_018446385.1). NCBI lineage: Eukaryota > Viridiplantae > Streptophyta > Magnoliopsida > Zingiberales > Zingiberaceae > Zingiber > Zingiber officinale. The sequence goes on from NC_055996.1 coordinate 60,982,746, forward strand.
AGAAAATAACAACTAAGAAATTTGACCACACTTGGATAACTAAAACCTCACACTCGGATAGTGGAAACCTTATGCCAAAACTCTCATAATACAAAGAATTTCATTAAGTACTATTCTACTTAGGAAAGTTGTATCTGACTCAACGAGACCTAAGCCTCAATCGAACTCCTATCAATTTCTGTGAAGTAGATGCCACACACAATTTCTATCTCATTTACCTAACCTATGCCAATAGCACTGTTAATCTATTATGCGTTTGACTCCGTGATTTATCTCTCTTCACATAATTTGAAATGGACAATGAGGAATGTCTAGAATTAGCATAATCACCTTTTTTACTACAACTATTAATTTAATATGCAATTTTTTAGTACCATTGCTAATGACTGATTTGTCTTATTATTATTGGGTATTAAGAGAGGGATTATGTTGGCATATCATAATAAAAGTCGTATTTCTGATAACATAATTCTTTTTTCATTTTCTTATTTTAAAATTATCTTTTGCATCATTGAAAAGCGTATATCCTTTTATTTTTATTTTAAAAATGTACCATGTGGATATGTTTATTTCCGTAAACAAGCCTCATGCAAGAGTTTGATTACTACAAGTTAAACTCATAACATAATTAAGTGGTTTCTTCACATTCTTTAATCTAATTCATTTGTTAGATTTATTCTATCTATTAATTTATTTTTGGAGAAAACTTAAAAGATGTGTTGAAACGCCATTGGAACATTTAGACGATCATAATTATCTCCATTGAGATGAGGAGATTAGAACAAAGTGTGTGCGTTTTTTTTTCAAAAGGACTCTTAACTATACATTAATAATGACAATTAGAATTAATTATCTCAATTACAATTAATTACAAATGGACACTACAGGAGATACCTAATTTAGTGAAGGCAAATTAAAATCTGTTGCTAATTAGAGGCGGAAAAGAGATTCAGTCACTATTATGGGGACGAAATTTATTTCCGTCACTCAATAGTGAGGAATGTATTTTTCCGTTGCTATTTTAGCAACGGATTTTAACTTCTGTTAGTAAAATAGAGATAGAAAATAAATTTTCGTCGCTATTTTGGGAATTCACCTTCTTTGATCTCCCATAGATCCCTCGATTTCCAGCACCCACTCCGATCTCCGGTGTCTCTCCTCTTCAATCCTGTTCGATCCCCGATGCCCTCTTCTCTTTGATCTTTGTACGCTCCTCTCCCCATCCCTCTCCTCTCGCTTTTCTGTCGTGAGCTCGAGACTGCGAGCTTGGCCATCCGTTAGCTCGCGGCCACGTGCTTGGCCGGCCGTGAGTTCGTGGCTGTGAGGTGTGAGCTCGCGCAATGAGTTTGGTTGCTCGTGAGCTTGTTGCCGCAAGTTTGGTCGACCGACTGTGAACTTGACTGGTCGCGAGCTCGCAGCCATGAGTGTACCCTCATTGCGCGTGCCATGCCAATTGGTCAGGAGCTTAAGTTTGCCTATGAAAAAAATTGATTGTTGTAAAAATAACTGTGGAGATTGTTGGTACAATTGTCCTCACGTCAAAGTTGACCAGTTTGACCAAATTCGAGTGGATTTGAACTTGAGTTTCAATGTTTGAATAATATGTGAAGAAGAGGTCAAGTAGGTTAAGGTTGACCGGATACTTGACAATATGTAAAAGAGAAGTCAAGTAGCTTATGGAGGATTGGATACTTGACTGGAAAGTCTTAACTTGAACTTAGGCAAGGCAAAGTCCTAACTCGAGGGTTAGGCAAAGGTGAAGTCCTAATTCCAAGGTTAGGCAAAGGAAAGTTCAAGTGAGTCAAGGAGGACTGCACGTTGGCAAAGGTAAAGTCCAAATTACGGTTAGACAAAGGAAAGTCCAAGTGGGTCAAGGAGGACTGCACGTTGGCAAAGGTAAAGTCCTATCTGTGGTTAGGTAAAAGAAAGTCCAAGTAGATCAAGAATGACAACATGTTGGCAAAGAAAAGTCTTAACTGAGATTAGACAAGAGAAAAATCCAAGTGAGTCCAGGAGGACAACACTTGGTGATTGGAAGTCAAATGGCAAGTTAGCAAAGAGAAAATCTAAGTGGGTCAAAGGTTGACCAGACACTTAGTAGTTGTAAGCCCAACAGGGAGTTGACATGAAACGAGTAAGTTCCGACGTAACAAACTTCCGAAGGTCATAACTTTTGACTCGGATATCGGAATGACATGATCTTAGATGCAAAATGAAACTCATTTAGAGCTCTACACATTTTACTACTTATCAATCAATTAGGTAATCAATTGGGGAGGGAGGGGTCAATCAATCAGGTAATCGATTATTTCATAAAGCACAGTATAGAAAGTGTTTTGATCAATTGGGTAATCGATCAAGATCTTCCCAATTGATTGAGAGTTCGTAAGTGAATAATGAGCTTCTAAATTGATCAGATAATTGATTGAAACTACGTAATCTATTGAAGTGGTGTTTTATCGCCAAGCACAGTATTTTACTATGTTGAATCGATTGGAAGAAGCTCGCGACAAATAGTGAGCTTCTGAATCAATTAGGTGATTAATTGAGCCACATGAATTGATCAGGTGATCCATTGGGAGGAGTTCATGAGAGAACAGTGGACCTTTGAATCGATTGGGTGATCCATTAAGAAGCCTTGTAATCAATTGGCTAAATGATTGAGAGAAGAAGAAAAGAGTCGTTGCAAGGTTTAAATTGCTGGATTTGATGTAGCAATTGATTGAGGGTAAGACCAATCGTTTGGGAACCCTAATCTGTGGGATATAAAGATGTTAGAATATTCAAATCATGATTTCTTCTTCCCCACTCTTCACTGTTAGTTCTTGGACAATTCAGGGCAAAGTGTTGTTGTACTTCCGAGTCTACAAGAGGTGTTTCCAAGTAAGAAGAAAGCAAGCAAGGTTCTCATTGTATTTGTGTATTCATTTCCTTTTTCTTGTTGTATTTTTTTTACTGTGAATTTGTACAAGGTTTCTCCGCCTCCGAATTATTTTTAAAAATGAGTGATTGTCATATAGTGTGTGTACTGTGTGGATCCTTAGATTAGTCACCTCAAGGAGGTGGATACTAAGTAAATCCAGCATTATCATTACTTCGAGTTTTTCCACTGCAATAAATTAACAAGACGAAGCGATTGGAGCTAATCAACCCCCTCTAGCTTTAGGAGTGTCCTAACAATAACTGCATGATATTTTAAAATGAAGACAGTAAACTAATTGAATATATAATGTGTAATCACCCTCGTTATAAGCAGCGCAATCACATTTCAGGAAAGAAGAAGAAAAATTTACCATGGAAATTAATATATTACTTCCAAAATTGCTAGATTTCAATACTTGAATGCATTTGCAGCAATGACAAGTCACATGAAATGACATTATGAGCATGTACATGAAGAAGATATACTATGTTATGCTTCTGTCTCCCTTGCATGGAAACTATTGGTGCAGTTAGCACTGATAATAAAACTTAGATTTTGATGAATGACAAATAGTTTAAAGTTAGATGTTGTATTTTCTAATTCGTTTACCACGTGTGTAAGACTAAAAAATTTGATAGAGACCAGACACTAGGCTAAAGTCCAATTGGGTCAAGGAGGACCAGACAATTGACAGGAAATCTAAATAAGTTAGAGAGGACTAGACAGCTGACAAAAAGTCCAATCGGGTCAGGGAAGACCAGACTACTAGCTGAAGTCTAGATGGAGTATTAGGCTGGAAGTCCCGGTGGGGTCAAGAGTCAAGTAACTTTGCATTGATAAGTGAGGTAAGAAACTGGAGAAGAGATCCATTGAAGATGCATTCCCGGTTCAGGGAACAGTAGGCGTCGATCGGACCTAGGGTTTCAACGAAACCTAAAGTCAGCATCGGATAATCCTAAGACTGTCAAAATACTTATTTTACATATTATTGACTATTTTACTAACTTAGTGGTGTAAAAAATCAAAGCTGAAAGTTGACTGGATAAATGGGGTCCGGACGCCCCAGAAGCGTCCACGCATCCGGAGGTCCGAGAACCCCTAGTGGGTCCAGGTGTCTGGATGGGGCCGAACCCAGTCACGCGTGCAGCTGAGTTGGCGCGCTCTGGTTGGCTGACACACATTAGGGTCTAGGTGCACAGATCAGTCCAAGAGCTTGGACCGGTCCAACGCTCAGAGTTAGATCAACTTTCATAGATAAAGGTTTGTTGAGGTACAACCACGTCAATAGTCCAGACGCTAGGGGTGGTTTATGCGCCCAGAGGTGGATAATCTAGTGACAAAACAGGATCGAATAGGCCTTAGTTCAGGCTCCCGGGGGTGGTCCAGGTGCCCGAAAACGATATAAAAGAAGCTTCGACTAGCAGCATCAAAATATCAATTGCTCTGAGTTTCATACTCAAGCACTGCTCCAAGAAGCTCTCCATGACATCAAAAAGCTGCTCCAACAGTCAACACTCAAGCTATTACTCTACTTGTTGTCGATATATTTTGCTTATTTGTTTTATACTTAAAATATGTATTATCATTTGAGCTTATAGTGATTTCCTAATGAAAGCACTCATCGAGTGCGGACTTTAGAATAGGAGTCGTTGAAAGTTCCGAACCAAGTAAAATCAACTTGTAGTAACATTTGATCTTCTCTTTCTACTTTCTGCTGCATTCTCTCAAGTTTTCAAAAAAGTGAAAAAATGACTCGCACTATTCACCCCCTTTTATGACTTTACGATCATTCAAAAATATCTTTATACAATATTTTTTTCGTTTATAATGGAACTACGTAATGTAAGATTGAGACTTTTAGCAGATGGATTTCAGTCATTTAATTAATCAGAACAACAATATTTATTTTGATCAGCCATAGTAACACCATATAACTTGCCTCCATAGAGGTGCATGAAAGACAAATTTATATTTTTTACCGTGCTTATTCCTAAAAGAGAAGATAAATGCTTTTGTTACAATCTTTGATTACCAAGCTGAATAGATTATGGAATGTAGGGTTGGAGGCTTATGATATTGCTAGTAAGACTAATTTTACCCTGCATGCTGCTTTATTATGGACAATTAGTGATTTTCCAACATACTCAATAATGTCAAGAGTTTGATGTAATTTCATTACCTTGGAGTTAGAAGATATCTTGGTTTGATAATCATCATAAAATGTTACTAGTTGAACATTCTTTCAGGTGAAATAAGAAAGATTTTATAAAAATAAAATGGTCAAAAAACTTCCGCCATCAATTAAGTCAGGTGAAGAAATTATTGAGAAAATATACAACTATGAATTTATACAAGTAACTCATATTGGTTTTAATGAATTGAATAAATACATTATTGGGGTGTGCAAGTGTGGTTGGAAGAAAAGAAGCATATTTTGTGAGTTATCATATTGGAAGTATATGCTTATTCGACATAATTTTGATGTGATATATGTTGAAAAAAATTCCTTCGATAATATCTTCAATACTGTGATGAATGTTTCTAAAAAAACCAAAGACACAACAAAATCACATGATAAATTGAAAGAGTTAGTTAGCAGACCTGAGTTGCATCAGAATGAAACAAATAATAAATTTCCAAAGGCTTGTTATATATTAGACAAAGAAGGTAGGTAAACTTTATGTAATTGGTTGAAATAAATTAAATTTCCTAATGGGTATGCCTCGAATATGGCTCAATGTGTGGATATGAACAAATTAAAAATGTTTAGAATGAAGAGTTTGTTGGTACAATCATCCTTAGGTCAAGGTTGACTAGTTTGACTAAGCTCGAGTTGATTCAAGTTTGAGTTTCAATGTTTGACAATATATGAAAGAGAAGTCAAGTCGGTTAAAGGGTGACCAGATACTTGTTTGAGAAAGTCGTAATTGAAGGTTAGGCAACAAAAAGTTCTAACTGGAGGTTAGGTGGTAGTAAAGCCCTAGTTGGGAACTAGGCAATGGAAGTCCTAGCAGGGTTAGGCAAAGGAAAGTCCAAGTGGGTCAAGGAGGATCACAAATTTATAAAGGAAAATCCTAACTGCGGTTAGGTAAGGGAAAACTCTAATTGAGATTAGGTAGGTGAAAGTCTATCGATTGACTAGTTCTAACTGGGGTTAGATAAAGAAAAGTCAAATTAGGTTAAGGAAGATCACACTTTGGTAAGCCATAACCACAGCTAGGCAAGGAAAAACCCTAACTGAGGTTAGGCAAGGTAGAAGTTTACCGAGTGACTAGTCCTAGCTGGAGGGTAGGCAAGAAGAAAATCCAAGTAGATCAAGGAGGACCGCATTTGGTGATCGAAAGTTCTAGTGGGGGTATGCAATGAGAAAGTCCGGTAGGTCGTTGTCCAGATGCTAGGTAACAAAAAGTCTCAACGAGTCACGGTTGACTTTGGGGTTGGGCAAAGGAATCCTAAACTCGAGTTCAGAGTTTAGGATTAGGAAATCAATTAACTCAATCGATTAGCCCAAGGCTAATCGACTAGGCAGAGTGCATAATCAATTAAGACCTGTTCCAATCATGCCTAATTGATTGGGAGTGTTTTACGAAAATATAGTGAGGTCCAGAATGGATTGGGGCAATAACTCAATTGATTGGGTCAATCGATTGGATAGAGTTTCTCGCAAACAAAAGGTTGAGCAATGATTGAGATTCGTGAAAGAAGAAAGGCTTGGTGAATCGATTGAGGCAATTGATTCAGCCTTTCCTAATTGCTTAGGCTAATTGATCGGGGCTTTTATCGTGAGAGAATAGAGACCTTGAGAATCAATTAGGCAATCAATTAAGCTACTTTCTCTCACGAACAGAAAGCTTCTCAATCGAATGGAGTAACCGATTAGAAGCTACCGAATCAATTTGTATGACTCATCAATCAATTAGGGATTTAAAAAAAAGTCGTTCTATAAGTTATTGGACAGTCAACTGACGTGACAATTGATTGAGGTAAAGCCCAATAAATTAAGAGGTGAAAAGTAGTTCGAACAACGTCCATATAAAGGGGAGGTCGTATAAGGTTTTTGTCGTCAGTTCTTGGGACGTTGAGAAAGAAATGCTGCTGCATTTCCAACCAATCAAAAGATATTTCCATACAACAAGATAACAAGCTAAGTAATATTTCATTGTAAAGTGTTATTTTTATTTTCGCTTATATTCTTGTTGTATTCAATAAATTTACTTAATGACTTTGTGATCTCAATTATGATGCAAATTGAACTAGTATATAATATAGAGCATCGAAAAAGTATTATTAGTTTCTATACTTTTCTTTAATAAACCTCTTTTATTTCTCTATAGTGTGATTCCAAAGACTTGAAGCAAAACACGTTATCCTAGTTGGTAGAATTTCTAATGTTAATTTATATGATGCCTTCTTAGTAGATGTTAATTTCGACGAGTTTATAATTTGATTAACAATTGGTTTGAGCCTCATATTTCAAGCAATAATCATGTTAGATTTCTACTTTCAATAGGGAACAATTTGAAGACAAGATGCTTCTTGAATTAGATTGTGGAAATATGAAAAGAAAAAGATTGTGAACTTGGATCATCCTCAACTGCAAGCAAAATTGATGCTGTACGTAGTCTAAGAGGATAAATTGGCTAGATCGACTTCAAACCAATAAACTATATATTGATGTAATCGGCTAATCGCTATATATAGTAAGAGAGTTGGACAGTTAAATTTTACCAATGTCTCCTAAATCTCATACTAATATTGTCATTAATAGCCAATGAATTAGAGCAAGATGACAACGATAATGCACTAGTTCCCAACTGAACTCAAACGAGACAATTCCTAATTGCTCATAGATGAGAGAACTTGCGAGAATAATGTGGGAACTTATATTATGATTTTCTCGATCATCTTGTTGGAGACATAAACTAAACTATGATCCTAACCAACTTAAGTTTTCTTAACTTTCTATTTTTTTTAAAAAAAATCTTATCCATTAACGGATCTTGCACTAACCGAAAGCAAAAGCAGATACTGTATGGAAAAAACAGTGGGCCCTTGTCTCCGGCCCACGGGCCGCGCGTGGTTGTGGTGTACGGCACGTGTCGGCTCCGCTATGGTAGATCCGGTCTGGTCCACCACCCTGTCGGCAGCCCGCGTTAGAATAATCCTAAACGACTTTTATTTAAACAAAGATTTTGACGTCAGATTACGTTGTGGACGTGGTGGATCCCCCAGAATCTAGTGGAGGTGGGTGGGTGCGGTCAAACTGGATCGGGTTCAATCACGCGCCAAAAATCTCCACTCAAGTCCTTCTCCGTTGTTCTTCCACGTCATGACTTCGGCTCTTAGTTTTAGAATTTGTCATAATTATTCTATTTTAAAAACAATGACGTGAAAAATGATTGGGTAGGATTTTTAAAAGGGAAAACAATTGAAATGGAACACTCAGACGCACTGAAATTTGAGTTCTATACTATTTTTAAAAAAGAATGAAAATAAAAATAAATAAATGAACATTTATCATTAACACATTAAGCTTTTATACAACTTTTAAGTGTCAAAAACTAACAATGAATATTTATTTTATTTCCTTTTGAACTTATACTTGATTTTTGAAAAATATATATATATATATTTAATCAACCAAGAAAGAATTTAATAATTTAAAAATAAATAAACAATAATTTAATCGAGAATAAATATAAAAAATAAGTTTTTAATTGCTTTCCCAACTTTATACCCTGGGAAATTTCCACTTAGATTCCCGAGATAGACTGAGATTCTTGTAGTAATGAGAACGACAAGATAAGGGGATGTTTGGTATGCGCGTTTTTCATTTTCATTTTCTGGAAAACGCGCGTTTTCTGAAAAACGGTGTTTGGTTTGCGTTTTCCGCCCGCGTTTTTTAAAAAATTGGCTATCGTTTTCTAGAAAAACAGAGAATGACAAGAAGTCGTTTTCTATTTTCTAGAAAACGCGTATTTTTCTAGAAAATGAAAATGAAAATAGTGCAAACCAAACGCACCCTAAGTCTCTCTCTTTGTGCTGTTGTACAAAGGCTTGATAACAAATTAAGGCCCATGGGCCGACTCTATTAAATAGCGAGGACGGGCCATTATGCGGCGTTAACGAGCAGTCCTCCCGCCTCCGCGTCGCTTTCTTCCTCGCTTCTAACAAAGTCAACAACTACGACGCGAACCAGTCTGCTTCCTCTTCCTCTTCCTCTTCTCGCAGAGGGGAGGGCGAAGAAGGTATTGTCCGCATGGAAGGGGAGAGACCGTCGCCGCCTCCTCCACCGCAGCTCCACGGAGTCATCATCATCTCTCTCCCTCCTCCCGATGATCCCTCCAAGGGCAAGACCATCACCGCCTTCACCTTCTCCGACGATTCCCCTCCACCGCCTCCTCTGCCGGTGCCCTCCGTGGAGGTACGACACTCCCGCTCTCGACATGGGCGCCGATACTTCCTCTCCCGTAGAAGGGTCGCCGTCTTCGCCCTGGGCGCCGCGTTCCTCCTCTTCTCCCTCTGGATCTGCCTCTTCTCCGAATCGCCTCTGCAGATGGTCAATGGGACCCAGGAGGAGAACGATACGGAGGAGAAGCGATCTTTCTTGTTCCAGCTCTACCCCAAGTCGGGCCGTCGATCCCTACGGGAGCTCGGGGATGTGAAGCTGGGATCATTTGGGGCTCGCCACTTTGTAGGATCGTGGAAGATGAGATCGAGTAGGAGAACGGAGACGACTGATTCCTCTGCGATTTTTCCCATCGGAGGCAATCTTTTCCCGGACGGGTATGCATGCGCGATTCTTGTATTGATGCAAATTCCTCTTTGAATATGCCCTTTTCAGTTACTACGAGTCAAACTAGGTCTCAGTGCAAAATTTTCTGTAGTCGAGTCTCAAAAGAGTCACCTGATATGCTGCTAGGATTGTGCTATTTGATCTCTTAGTGTCACTGTGTGACTTCACCTATTATTCTACTTGTGATAGCAATAACTATGCAAAATGTTCTTACAAGACTAATAACATAAGTAATGAAAAAACATGAACAACAAAGTATATAAGACTCCAATTACATAAACAAAAAACAAAATAAAAGAACTGAAGAGTCTGGACTCAAAAATGTGTGATGTGCCCTCGAACCAGTCTTGTGGCTAAAAATCAAATCTCATCTATCAAAATCCTAGATGGCTCCTTTCTATGGCTCCGGAAAGGCAAGAGATGGTCATCTATAAGGAAAACACAACAGACAATAAGCATGAATAAGATGCGCATATATAAATAAAGATAAAATATAACTAGAAAATAATAAAATAGACCCACATTACTGCTGTTTATATTATGTACGACTATTGTAATACAACTCAACATCAAATTGTTAACTGGTAATTAAAATCAAAAGAAGGTAGTGTACAACCATGGGTGTTATTGCTGTACTCTTCCATCGATACCATGTGTCAACTTCGATACGAATTTACCTAATCATTTATTTGTTAAACTGTGAGAATATGTTTTAGATTTAGATTTTTGGTGAACATGCAGGTATTCATATTTTTTCCCCACATTTTTATTAATTTGTTAATGAATTCAAAATATCAAACCATAGTGATGATAAAAATCATTTAAATCTTTAGTTAAACTGTCTTTTGATTATTTATTCATATTATTTCCAATGTACTTACTGGTTCAGTCTATAAATTATTTGTTAAACCAAGAGAATATGGTTGAAACTCTTGGATTTCTTTGAATACGTAGGTTCTCATATTATTTTTCTCTGAACCTGGGCCATCTTATTCTCTTTGCAGACAATACTATACAACTATTTTTGTTGGGAGTTCACCTAGACCTTACTTCCTTGATGTGGATACTGGGAGTGACTTAACATGGATCCAGTGTGATGCTCCATGTACTAGCTGTGCGAAGGTACAAATTCAGTATCTCTAAGTTTAATTTCTACGCAAGATTGTATTCAATTATGATTGCTGGTTCCCAAAATCACAATCCATTTATATGCATGATCACAAATGTTTTAGCTATTCTGAAAATTCTTGAACTATCCTGAAAATGAAAGAGTTTACAAATAAGCTCTATTTTATGTAAATTTAAAAGTTTAGTACCTTCATTAATCTGGCAAATACATCTTTACAGGGACCCCATCCCCTATACAAGCCCAATAGAGGAAACATTGTTCTTCCCAGCAATTCTTTTTGTATGGAAGTACAACGTAATCAGAATTATCATTACTGTGACTCCTGTGAACAATGTGATTATGAGATAGAATATGCAGATCATAGTTCCTCCATGGGTGTCCTTGCAAGAGATGATATGCACATTATTGATGCAAATGGTGAAAAGGCAAAATTCAGTTTCACTTTTGGGTATGACTTTTTCATTGTTATAATTTGTTGTCAGGTCTTTTCAACTTATAAAATTGGTTTTGTTACATCTGTATTGTAGGTGTGCTTATGATCAACAAGGCCAACTTTTAGCCTCTCCTGCAAAAACAGATGGGATTCTTGGACTTAGCAGTTCGAAAGTAAGTTTACCTTCTCAATTGGAAAGTCAAGGTATCATTAGCAATGTCATAGGTCATTGCATAAAACGAGAAGCCAAAGGTGGGGGATACATGTTCTTAGGAGACGACTATGTTCCTCAATGGGGTGTGACTTGGGTTCCCAGACAAAGTGGCCTCACGTAAGGATCACTTTTGCACATGTTTTTAAAGAATATAATTATCAGCCTTTTCATACTCACATATATTTAGTAGTTCATAGCTTATACATATTTTTTCCGCGAATATTACTAACAAAGTTAACATCTCTTTGGGGAAAACTTTGCCATCCTACTTTGTCAGTATGTGGAGCTTTTTAAGGTGAAGCTTTGTTATGGTTGTTTGAATATAAATTGGTTGTATTTTGCTTTCTATTAACCATTGAATCATAGATTAATAATTCAAATTCCCTCAAGTTTTCATCACCTCAAGATTTTTTTTCCTTTTCTTTTTATGCTTCTAAAGATTCTGTGAGAAAAATACTCTTGTGATTTTCGTGCCTGAAGGCTCTGAAGTGCATGCCATTTTTGATCCAGAATTGTGACAATGTTGGCAATTGTGGGATGATGGATGATAATAAAATGTTTCTTAAATGCATTGGCTAGATCAAGGTATTTAAATTTGGAGGGTTGAACTGTGATAGAGGCCGAAACCTAGGTATGAAGCTGAAATTATTCTATACACTTCTCCCAACTAATTTACCCACAAAGAACATAAAAGACTGCATTCATACAGGCTTTTGCACTTTTATATATGATGCCTTCTTTTCTTGCTTTCAGATCTTTCATGCACATGAAAATTCTTACATGGTGATCCATTCAAATCAATTTTTTGGTAATGTATGTTGACTTTGTTTTGCTTCGGTTTATTTCAGAAATTTCTATATTTCTAAAGCTTCAAAAATTAATTATGGAGGCAAGCAAATTTCGGGGCAGAAAGGAAATGCAGTCCCAGTAATTTTTGATACTGGAAGCTCGTACACTTACTTTCCTGATGAAGCATATGGGAAGCTAACCGCTTATGTAAGTCATGAAAAAAATGAAATTCCGGATTACATTTCTTCAGTATCATCAATATTTACCATGTGAATTTCACAAACACGCAGCTCCAGTCCATGTCCAATAACTTCATCCAAGATGTCTCTGATCTTACAATGCCAATCTGTTTGCGTGCCGACTTTCCTATCAGGTGAAATCTTATTAACTATCTTAACCATTTTCTCACAATGCTTTTGAGTGTATTATGTTTCTGATTTCCTACATTTTGTAAAATGTCCTTGCAAATTCATATCTGGAAATTTTCATCATGTTTCATAAACTAAAACTCCTGAGCACCGAGTGTCTAATAAGGTTCATCATATTTACAGGTCTTTTAAAGATGTGAAGCAATTCTTTGAACCATTAACCCTGCAATTCGAAAAGAAATGGTGGACCATGTCAAAATCATTCACTATTCAACCTGAAGGATACCTAGTAATCAGCGTATGTCTCTTCACATCTTCTTTTGGGAATTTGACAAACATATTACAAGGAGTTTGCTAGCTATCAGAAACTTCAACCTCTATTCGGAACATGGTCAGAGGAAGCCAAAGTAGAATTTGGATGAGTTAGATTCGGGTCAAGTGGGTTTGTCTAAACTGAGTCTGGTTTGGTTGAATTGGATGAGGATGTTCAATTTGTCAGTTTTACTTGAATTGACTGGTTCGGTTGAATTCAAGATTTAACATACCGCGTTGGGCGAAACCTACTGTTCCACCCGACACTAGAACTGCGGCCGGCACAGGCACTATGGGCCATCGTGGGGTCGACTATGGCGACCCCCACGTGGTTGCGGAAGCGCCATGACTCCCGCAGGGTTGCGGCAGAGATGCGCACACCCATTGGAGCACGACAACCCCAGTGGGTCGCGCTCAAGCATGCAGCGACCTGTGGAGGCGGGGATGTCCGAGGTTTTAATTAAAACATAAGAAACCTAAAAAAAATCCTAAGTTAATATTTTAATCACTGCTTACTATAAATGAGATGATTTGAGCAGAGTTAATCAAGCTTTAATAGATTTATCTTATTAATTTAACATATATATATATATATATATCTCATTTGAGCAGAGTTAATCAAGCTTTAATAGATTTATCTTATTAATTTAACATATATATATATATATATATAATTTTAAAAATATATAATAACATTTGCATTTATATTTATTTATAATAAAAAAGTGTTAAAATCTCGTAGTTTTTTTTTAAATTACTTTTTATTTTTTTAAATATTTATTATTTTTTATTTTTTTAAATATTCAAAATTATTTTTATTTTTTAAAATATTTAAAATAATTTTTTATTTTTAATTAATGTATTTTATATTTAAAAAATACCGAAACCATATCGGTACGACACGATAAGGTACCGAAATCATATCATTCTGATTCATGATTGAAACCCTAAACCTCGGCATGACTTAAGATATTAAATCATGGTTGAATTGTTTCAGGGAAGAAAAGTTTGGATGAGATGATGGAGTGAGGCGGAAGTGGAATTTGGGGTGACTCGATTAGTATTTCTTTTGAAATGAGTTTAGTATCATTACTGCTTGAAGATGATCCAAAGTGAAATCAAATGTTGTATTTCTTTTGCCATTCCAGTTTTCTCCCTTCCAACTTAGAGAGAGAAACTCTCCCTTCTCTCTTGGTTTTTCCTTGAGACAAGGTGGTTGGAAGTTGATTAGGAGACTTGCGAGCGCTCTCGCAGGGCATCCCTCCCCTCATCGACGATGAGGGATGTGGGAAGGGTGCGACATCGCCTCTCTTTGGGGCGATGTTGTTGGTTTTTGTGGTATTTGGTGGCCAATCCGTGGTTATGGAGAAGGAAGGTGGCTGCTCAATGTTCGAAGATCGCAATACCGTCATTTACTTTCTAGGCAGGATTTCTGGCTAGGATATTCCATGAGTTTCCAAGAGGGGGTATTTTCTTCTTGTTGGAATCTACTCTGGTTAGGAGGAAGACAGTGGGTACAAAGGTGGAAGGTGTGCCAGATTTGGTAGGGGTTTAACAACAGGGCTGCACAAGGATGTTTTTTTGTGGCCGGTTGGAATCCAATCGGTCCAGCATCTTTTACATTTATTCCTTGCACTGAAATGACAAGGAAAAAGCTGGCTAGCACTACAAACAGATCTCGAAATCAATTAGCATCACCCAGTGGTCCCCAAAACACTGATGTGGAGCAGGAATTTCTGAATATGCCTCAAGCTGATCTTGCGGTAATAATGGGGCAGCAGGCGGATTTGGCGAATCAGGGGACATGTCAGCCTCCATGTGGAACAAATCTTAATCTAAATCATCAACCTCTTCCTCACGAAGGAGTCTCACCTCGAGAGAGAGGGGAGGAGTGCCTAGGGTTGTAAACGAGCTGAGCTAGTCCGAACAGTAAGAGGCTCGAGCTCGTTTCGTTATCCCTAAGCTCGAGCTCGGCTCAAGTTCGATTCGAGCTTTAGTTTTTAAGCTCTAGTTTGGCTTGTAATAAAATTAAATAGCTCGAGTTTGACTCGAGCTTGGCTTGAAAAAAGCTGGTTTAAAAATTAAACGAGCTTAGTTCGAGCTTGTTTAAGATAATTAGCTATATATATATATAGCTTGAGCTCGGTTCGTTATCCCTAAGCTCGAGCCCGGCTCAAGTTCGATTCGAGCTTTAGTTCTTAAGCTCTAGTTCGGCTTGTAATAAAATTAAATAGCTCGAGTTCGGCTCGAGCTTGGCTTGAAAAAAACTGGTTTAAAAATTAAACGAGCTTAGTTCAAGCTCGTTTAAGATAAATAGCAATAATATATATATATATATATATATAAACAAGTCTCTTAACGAACATGTTCGCGAGCTTATGAACCAAATAATGTTAAGCTCGAGCTCGGCTTGATAATATTTTCGAGCTCGAAATCAGGCTCGAGCTCGGCTCGTTAACTTAATCGAACAAACTTTTTTTCGAGCCGAGACCCGAATAGCTCGCGAGCGGCTTGGCTCATTTACACTCCTAGGAGTGCCGAAAGAACAGGGGTTGCTAGAGGTTGAACAACAGGATGAAGAAGTTCAGGAGGAGGGTGGGGGAGTTCCTAGTGAAGGAAGATTCCCGGGAAGGACATGGGCCAACGTTTTCAAAGACCATTAAAAGGTGAAGTTAGCAATTCCACTGGAACAATACGAGGCAATCGGAAGCAAGTTGCATTTTAAATATGATGACATTGAAACAGTGGATGAGACATTGAGCTTGTGTTGTGGGGTGCTTTATGGGGCGCCATCTTGGGTGAGGCGGAGTTGTGGCAATGGCCTCCCGATAGGGAGTTTCGTATACTTTTTTCATGCACAAGAGTGGATGGTTGTATATCGGTTTGACATGATGGTGGATCGAGACAAGGTGCTACTTGGAGGGCCGTATTTTGTGTATGGAATTCCAATCTTTTTGAACTTTATGCCAAGTTCTCTCTTCAATGAAGATGGGTTTTTCATCCCGGTGTGAATTTAGATCCATGGCTTGTTGCCAGACTGCTGGTCGCCGCGGGTGCTAAGCCTGATAGGTTCGGAGACTGGGAAACCACTTTACACGGATCAAATGACATAGACGATAAAGGTTGGAGTATTTATCTCATGGTGGAAATTTCGGTCATTGGAGAAAGAGTTGCGAGCGTGCTAATCACATTGCTCACTGGAGTTCAACTTGATCTAAAGGTTGTCTATGAGATGGTGTCAGATGTTTGTGAAGATTGCCGAAGATGGGGCATTGGAAGGAGGCTTGTCACCAAAATTGTAATCGAACTAAACGGGAGGTAATGAAAATCACAATCAAAATAGGAGGCAGTGTTCTCAATCTGCAAGAGGGCGTCGACGCTTATGATTTCATTGCCATACTCAACAGGGGAGTGGAACAACACAAGATATAAGGACGAGGGGTCGGAGGATATAAACCGGTTGGCAATTGTGGAGGCTTGCACCCCTATTGCGGTGGAGGCATTGCCGGCTCCGGATGAAGGCACTCAGGGGGTGGCGAGAACTGAGACACAGGACATCACAACTATCCTCACGGGATGAAGTGCAAGAAGACGAAGTGGAGGTTGTTTCGCACCCACCACAAGAAGGGGCACCCGTACAACTACCAGTGCCTCCACCTTATCGGAGACGAGTGTCCAGGCGACCATTGTATCCTATAAGTCCTTAACTTCATCCTCATCAATGAGCAATGGGGCAACAAGTAAAGACATGGCAGGAGGTATGGTGATTCCGCAAAGCAATAGACAATTATGGGCGCGAGCAGCCGGATGGGTGTCAAATGAAGGTTGCGGCATGAAACATAATGGGCTTCCATAAGCACAAAGGAGTACAAGTAATGGTATTACTTGAGACAAAACTTACAGAAGCTTCCCTTGAGCCTATCATGATGCGACAATTTGCAGGTATGGGACAAGCTAATAATTTCAGTTTATCTAACCACTGTCGCATTTTGCTCTTATGGGATATGCCGTTGGTTTCTTTGGATTTACTCGTTATGGAGGAGCAATTTGTTCATTGTTGAATCACGGGTCGAAACTTCATCGTCACATTTATTTATGAACTTCATTATATAGTAGCTTGGAGGCCTTTATGGGACTCTCTTACTACAATTGGATGGAACACTTCTGAGCCGTGGCTTCTAATGGGTGATTTTTAACTCTCTTTTAACGGTCCAAGATAGGAGGGAGGATAATCAGTCACCAATTATGAGCTCCCTGACCTAGAGAGGTTTGTGCATGTGTGGTTTGGTGGATCTTCGATCAATTGGCTGTCGGTTGACTTGGACACGATACAGTATCTTGCAAACTGGATCGTACCCTAGTCAACCCACATTGGCTATTGGCGGATTATGAGAGTTATACGAAGTTTATGGCGCCTAGTTGTCTTTCGGATCACTCGTGATTTAGTCTCCATACTAGCAAGGGAGCAAGGGAGAGGGGGCTGAATAGGGCTTATGGAAATGGCCATTACAGGTTATGGCGAAGCTCACATGTTTGAAGGGTAAGCTGCGATTTCTGGATGAACAACACTTCCAACATATCTCGGAGAAAACGGCAAGGGCAAGGGAGTTAGAAGAAGCCCAATTGGGCTCTTGGAGCGCGCACGTGCACCGGGGGTTGGGGGTGGGGTGGGGTGGGGTGGTGAGTCTCCGAGTGAGTATGGAACATTAAGGAAGAAAGCTACTCTACTTGCGGAGGTGGAGAGGACTTTTTATCAACAAAGAACTAAGAGTGTTTATCTGAAGAATAGCGACAAGTGTACCAAGTTTTTTCATGATTTGGTGAAGCGCAACAACAAAAGGAATGCCATCATCACACTCACGAAATAGTCCGGGAAACAAACATATAGTTTGAAAGAGGTTGCCGATGAGTTTGTGATATATTTTCAAGGGTTGTTGGGTGCTAGCGAACCTTGTATTCCGTTGGACAATAGAAACATGGACAGGAGGAAGCTGCCCGAGGGTCAAAAGAAGGAGCTAACCTTGTCTGCGGCCGATGAGATTTATCTTGCACTATTTGATATATTTTCAAGGGTTGTTGGGTGCTAGCGAACCTTGTATTCCGTTGGACAATAGTAACATGGACGGGAGGAAGCTGTTCGAGGGTCAAAAGAAGGAGCTAACCTTGTCAGTGGCCGATGAGATTCACCTTGCAGTATTTGATATTGGGAAGGATAAAGCCCCCGATTCCGATGGGTTTAATGCCAAGTTCTTTACCTTAGCATGGGACACGGTAGGAGCAGAATTTTTGGTTGTAGTTTGTGAGTTTTTCTAGCATGGGCGGTTTTTCAAGCAATGGAATCACACCTTGATTGCGTTGATATCCAAATCTAATCATTCGCCATGGGTTTTGGACTTCCGTCCAATATCGTGTTGTATGGTCTTCTATAAGGTTATCTCAAAGGTGTTGGCGGGGAGGTTGGAGAAGGTGATGGATGCTTTATTAGATCCGGTGCAAGCGACTTTTGTTCAAGGCCGCTCTATTGGGGTGAACATTAATCTTGCACAAAATTATTGAAGAAGTGTATGCCCGCAGACACATATTGCCAAGATGCATGATCAAGGTTGACTTGAAGAAGGCTTTCGATAGTGTTGATTAGGGTTTTCTTACGTCGGCACTCATTGGCTATGTTTTTCTCCAACAATTTCGAGCTTGGATTCATGAATGTGTTGCCACGCTCTCTTACTATGTAAGTATCAATGGTGGTATGCATGGGTTTTTCGGTGGGAGGCGAGGTTTGAGGCAAGGAGATCCACTTTCACCCTTGCTTTTTGCGTTATGCTTGAAGGTTTTTTCTAGAGAGCTAAAGAAGGCATCACGGCAGCCCAATTTTCACTTTAATCTTATGTGTGGATGTGTCTAAATTACACATTTAGCTTATGCCGATGATCTATTAATGTTTGCAAGGGCCAATACCTCTACAATCATTATCTTGGCGGAGGTGTCGAGAGATTTTGGTGACAAGGTTGGACTTCGGGCCAATCCATTGAAGTCCAATATTTACATGACCGGTGTGGATGATCAAGCTCGGCAACATATACTTTAAATCATCGGGTACTTTCCTATTTAGATATCTTGGTATTCCCCTAACCACGGAGAGGCTTCACATAGCTAACTATGGTTCTTTACTTGATGCGGTGGCAAAGAAGGTTGCGGAATGGCCAAAAGATACCTTATCTTATGTTGGCCGGTTGGAGTTGATATGTTCCGTGCTTCAAGGTGTTGAATTCTATTGACTTTCTATTCTTCTAATGCCTTGGGTGGTTGATAAACTCTATGGTATGTGTCGATCTTTTACTTGGTCTACTAAGCACCCACTGATCTCTTGGGCAACAATATGTTTACCGAAGGAAGGAGGTTATGGTCTTCAGGATTTGCAAGCTTGGAACAACACTTTATTATGCCGGACGTTCTGGAATGTTTAAAATAAGATGGATTCACTTTGGGTTCGATAGGTGCATCACCACCATCTTAAAGGTGCAGATTTTTGGCATTGACAAGGAAAGCTGTCCGATTCTCCTTTGATCAAACGCATATTACAAATTCGGGATGATCTATTGCAAAGAACGGGTAGCCAAGGAGTGGCAAACATGAAGATGATAGAATGGTTTGCAAGGGAAAAGAAGGGGGCGGTCAACACATATGAATTGTTTAGACCTCGTGCCACCAAGGTTTATTGGGCGCTGATTGTTTGGAAGGCCGGTTTGCTACCTAAGCACCGGTTCACCCTTTGGTTGATGGCCCACGGACGGTTGAGGACAGTGGATAGATTGCCGTATGTACCCGACAAGTTGTGTTCTTTGTGCCGGTAGCAAGAGGAATCCAATTCCCACTTATGTTTACAGTGCCCAGTTTTGAGAGAGCTTTGGGACAAGGTGCGGGGTTGGTTGGACTTTCGCCATCTGATTTTATCGGCCCAGCGATTATTCAGGGCATTCCGAAGGCTATATTGAGGCAACGGGCGATTTTCAAAGGCCCGATACTTGGCGGTTTCTTGTATTGTTTTTCTGGTGTGGCAAACTCGCAACAAATGCCGTTTTGAGGGTGATGTTCCTTGTGTTGAGAGGTTCCGCAAAGTTCAGATTCATGTTTTTCGTTTCGTTGATACCTAGAGTAGTAGTGGCTTCTTGATGTTGCCTCTTAGTTCGTAGATGTCTAGAGTGTACTGGCTTTGTGATGGTGTTTTTCATTTCATTTCATAAACGTCTAGAGTTGTAATGATTTTGTGATCCTTGAGATATCTTAATATATATTTTACCTTCCCCTAAAAAAGAATTGTCTAAGTTGGAGGAAACTCCATGGCTTTGAAAGTGGTCCAATATGTCCCAAATGATTGGAGTCTTTCTCCTTTATAGGCCTCGCGAGTGCCTGTCCAACAGCCTTTGCTATATGTCATTTGGCATTTTGGCGAGTCCAACTGTTGTCAGATGCTCCAATCCTATTTAGCTAAAGATGTGCCACCATAGAGTTGGTTCCATGTTGATTCCTCATATAAACTCCTGTATTACACTGGCCTTTACTATTTCAGATGCATGTCATTCATCCCATGGTCAATTCTACTTTCTCCCACTTCTAGACATTTTGTTAACAAATAGATGACAATGTAATTTAGGGGTTTTGAATTTATGCAGGATAAAGGCAATGTGTGCTTGGGCGTCCTTAATGGAACTGAAGTACATGATGGATCAACTGTAATATTGGGAGGTAAATTACTATCAATCATTGTCATGTCTTCGCACTATGTTCAACATTTATTTCAACTGCTGAATCACCCGACAAAATTGCCAAATAGAGGACTCAGGACATAATGAGTTAAATATTTATAAAACTCGATAAGCTCATTTATGTTTGTTTAACATTATAACATATATTAAATAAATAAACATAAACACTAGTGAACTTGACATGGTAATGTTCTTGAACAAAGCTTGACTATAAATTTATCTATTAACTTATTTAAGATCCAACTATGACTGTGCTTCTTTTGTGTTTTGTTCAAATATAAAAGAAGTGAACTACATGTATCATATTTATACTCTATTTATATCTATTTTTCTTAATACCTTATAAATTAAAAATTTCTATAGTATGTTAAATATAAGAAAATGATATAAAGTTGATTTATTGGATGGATGTTTTAATTGAATTACAAGGACAACCTCTATCTGTTGCTGAGCTCTACTTGGAGCTAAAAACTTTTTAATAAATGAGGCTAAGTATGCTTTTAACCTCTATAAGATAAATCAACAAGCTCAAGCATAGTAAAGAGTCAAGTTTGGTCTGGCTCATTTACGGTCCAATGGACGATGCATTTGTGAAATTTAATTGAATTTGTCTCCTGTTTTGCTGGCAGACATTTCCTTGCGGGGGAAGCTCGTTGTTTACGACAATACACAGCAGAAAATAGGTTGGGTCCAGTCAGAGTGCGCTAAACCACAGAAATCTACTGGTTTCGCTTTCTTTGTCTAAGCTAGAAATTTGGACACTGGACGGCAACTACATGTTAATAGGAGTGATGGATGGAGCATGTTGAGTTTACTAAATATATGATGATGTAAATATATGTTCGAGGAATTCCCATGTAGGGCTTTACTTTGCCCCTCTTTGCAGACAAAAATATTGATAACTATTAATATTATAAAGACATTTAAAGTAAAGTTTGACTTGCCTTGTATATTATTTTTGATGGCCGTTTGGAAAAAACTGGTCAATGCCAATGGTTACATGGTATAGAAGATGTGATTTAGTGAGTGGGTTTTCAGGTTATATTTGTCAAGTTTTGAATGAATTCCACAAGGTACGATCCTATTTAAAATATTGTTTTTGATTTAAACTGTCACACTTACACCACATTGTAAATGAGGATTGAGAACTTATAGAAAATAGTTGGATTGTTGCCAAATTAAATTTTATTCAATAGTACCAAATGTGCAATTACTAATAATTGTTCTTTCTTGTGATATGTTGACTAGTATGACTACAAACGTATTACTTTGCTTCATCATTGAAGGCAATGACATGTTCAATGCACAAATTTCTTTGACTAGGAGATGAACTTGAGGATAGTGCTTCAAAGATTAATACTATAGAAGAGGTCTCTCAACCTAGAATCACTGTTGGTGGATAAGACAATACATGACGATTATAACATGTACTGTGTCAATGTGACTAAGACTGTATAATTCTAATTGCTAGGACTCCTAAACTTAGGCGCCAACATTAGATATGTGATGTCTTTAATATATAAGCCAATTTAAAAGAGTTGTACAAATAAAATATTCAATTTGAAGTATCAGGATGACTCTTTAAGAGTCACTCGGCCAATAATGTGACCATTATGAAATATGAAAAAAGATAATAGCCTATACTGATAAGTTGTCAGAGTTAAACTCTGTGTTGTAATACTTGCCCAATAAATTTGTCATTCATCATGAACTACAATACGATGAAAGGGAACTAAACTCTTAGAAAGTTGTGTTATCTATGTTGAGAAAGACTAAACTTAAGATTCGTAATTAGTTGAAAGGTGAGGTCCATCAAGTGGACAATGCCACCAAATAAAAATAGAAGAAGCCCACGAAGCAAAGGTTCGAGGTGACAAGGAGATTTACTTAGAGGTCAGCCTAAACGTGAGGTATGACTCGAGAGTTGCAACTTTATTCGCAGTAGTTACCACTTCTCATCACCCTCATTATTGACTTTATTAACAAGGAGACACCGAATGCCGTTTGATGTTTTTATATTTTAATTTTAAAATAATAATGGTTTTTCTTTTTATAAATATAATATTTGTTATGAATGTTCTTGAAGTTGACATTCCATTATATGACACGAACATCAAACGGTTCAAAACTAATCATCTAAACAACTTCATTAGTATAGCTGGGATCCATTTGGTTCGCAATCACACGAGGTCTAGAAGTTGTATTTACTTGTTTCCGCGAAGATACCACACCAGTGCTTCTTTTCCAGTTCACCGTGTGGAGTCCACCATATTAATATTAAGACGGTCAATGAGAAGCTGCACCAGTGCTTCCTCTCTTCTTCGCGATGATAACAAATAATATTTATTATGTTTAGGGCATCTCGAATGATTAGAGATTTAAATGAGTTTTTTTTTAAGATCCTAATATGTC
This sequence comes from Zingiber officinale, assembly GCF_018446385.1. Taxonomy (NCBI): domain Eukaryota; kingdom Viridiplantae; phylum Streptophyta; class Magnoliopsida; order Zingiberales; family Zingiberaceae; genus Zingiber; species Zingiber officinale. The sequence continues at coordinate 61,005,885 of NC_055996.1, forward strand.
ATATCAATAATATGAAAATTTATTAATATATCTTCAATGATTAAAGTTCTAAATAAGTTTTTTCATGATCCAATTCATAGCATGAGTTATATAAATCAAATGCGAGACAAAAGAATAGGTTTATATTTTCATTACTATTCTTAAATTAATCCTCAAATCTCACATCTACAATAGTTCAAGACTTTTTATTTAACTTTTTAGATTTTATAAACCTTTCATAAATTTAACATTGGAGGTGTCCTTAAAAAAGCCAATGGAGAAGTCATCGTCTACGCTGCCTCACCTGTGTAGTCTTATACGGATTTCGAGAGCATATTGTTGAAAGGATTATATATATATACACAAAGAACACATAGAAAAGTCTTAGACATCATTGTTTGACAACATATTATTTTTCCACACGCACTAAAAGAGAAGCAGAGAAATCTTAAAACAATTTGATCCTCATGTAGCTATATCACCAATGGTAATGGTGTTCTGAAGTCCATGGCATCAACCCTCTGAAATTTAACAAATTTCATTTGTAATTATTATTATTATTATTTTTGTCAATTTTCACTTTTTAGTATTTAAGGTATTTTTAAAATTTTAGATATTTTTAGTAATTTTTATCTTTTTATCTTTTTATATTTGAGTTCCTTTAAAGATTTTAGGACCATGAGTTTATTAATAATTTTTTATTTCTTTTAAAATTTCTTTCCTTTCTTTACAAGATAAAAATTATAGTCTATATATTAGATTTTTTTTTTTTTTATTTGGGTCTTATAGTGTAAAGTCTATATAAACATTTGTTTAGCTTAGGGGTGCCCACAAATTGAATCGAGCATAATAATATGAAAATACTGATATTTGAGTTTGAGCTGAAAAATATATATGATATTCAAAGCTCGAAAGTACAAATAGTTTTGGCTTGAGCTTGATTCAAAATAAAATTTGAGCTTGAGTTTGATTTGAAATAAAATTTGAGCTTGAGTTCGATTTGAATTGTTGGAACCTTGATTCAAGTATATTTGAGCTATAATTCAAAATGACTTAAATTAGAATTTGGTTCAAAGTATTCAAATCTTAATTTGAATATATTTAAGTTAAAATTGTGTACAAATAATTAGAATTCGATTCGAGTTCGGCTCGCGAGCAGCTTATGAACAATTGAACAAAATAGCATAGGTTCAAATTCAGCTTGAAAAAAATATTTGAACATGTTCGAATTCAGCTCAAATTTGATCATTTCAAATACGAATAGAATATTTTTCGAGCAGGTTCAAAAAGCTCACGAATCGGCTTGATTCATTTGCACCCTTAGTTTAGCTGTTTGAGGAATAATCCTTAGTTATCAAATAGTATTTCCTTTTTTCAAGAAAATTTGGAGGACATCGATTATCTTTTCTTGTCTTCTCCTCAATTTTGGCTTCTCATCAACTTGCAGGATAATCGCCATCCTGCCCGGCGTCAGTTGATATTAGAGCTTGCAGTGCTAGATTGAGAAAGCTGAGTGTCAAATCCAATGGAAAACTATTGTGGTCGTGGTTGTGCCAGTAGGGGTTCTGATTGAGGAAGTCTCGCACTGTGGTTGTAGCATCCAAGATGAGATTGAATATTTACAGAAGCAAGTTGTACATTTATTGTAGCGTTTAGTGAAAATGGTGCGAATTGGCAAAGATAGTGAGGAACGCCGTGGTAGGAAGGAGCCTTATGGAGGCCTTGATAGGTTCTCGTAAAAACCTAAGCCGCATAAATTCTAGACAATCAAAATAAGTATTCGAATAGAAAAAAACAAGAACATATGAGCATGGATTTTCGTTTCATCGAGAACTTGACATAAGAAAGTAAATACTGTAATTACAAAGAACCTGAATGCAGCGGAATTATCATTGTTTTTCGTGTAGAGCTCGTCGATCCAACAATCCTGCGGAAGAAGAAGAAGAAGAAGGTTGGCCTTCCGGAGGAGTTAGGATTGACGGCGTCGAATCCTCTTCGTAAATGGGGAACGAAGAGACGTCTCAAAGATGCCCTAATCCTCTGGGGACCAACCTATTATATAGTGCACATCTATTATCAGCCATGATAATAATAGATGTGGGACTATAAGTCCATATATATACTGAGCATCTATTATCATCAAATAGATGATAATATATGCGGAACTATAGGTTCTATGCATATGAGATCTATATCCAATTACTTGAAACTCACTAGACATAAGTTAGATCACTTGAAAGGGTTCGGATCATATTCACATATGCAACTTACAAATAAGCCCACCTAATAGGGATAATTATATCCAACAATCTCCCACTTGGGCTATATGTGAGTTGTATGTGAAATACAAGTAAAACTTTGGTTGATATCAAATTTTATTGGTACAAAATACCCTTGTAAACAATCTGGTCCATTAATTTCATTGGTATAGGACTAAAGAGGTCATAACTACTGTATATGATCGTAACAAGCCCCAACAGTAATCACAATACCAATGTCATTAATGACATAGATCAAGATGTGGATGTGTAGAGTGGAAATTATATGAAATGTGATCAATACATGTCAATTTCCAACTGGTCCTAAGATGACCTCAAAAGAGGTCAGATCATATTTATAAAATACTTTATGCTAAACTGCAATAGCAAATCATGATCAACTTTATGATTTCAAAAGGAATCTATATCATATTTACAAACACTAAATACTAAATAGCATTAGTAAATGATGATATCATAGACAGAGTGTCAAACAAACATATAAATTACCATTAATGTTTTAAATTTTAAATACGTACAATAATAAAAATAAAATGTTCGTCTTTATTATTAAATATAGAGCAATAAGATAAAAACAAACTCCCACTAGATGAGTTTTTCTTCCATAAGAAGGACTCCCATATCCACAACATGCGCATGAAACACCTTAGGCACCAAGCCTTTGGTGAGTGGACCGACCAATATGGAATCTGTGCTGATGTGCTCTACCATAATGTGACAACTCTGAACTCTTTCTTTAACCACTAGAAACTTGATGTCGATATGCTTGGACTTTGACGAACTGCGGTTGTTCTTGGCATAAAGTTCTGCGGGTTTATTATTGTTGGATCGAGATCGCGCTAGAGGGGGGTGAATAACGCTCGTGGCTATTTCGTTCAATTCGTAAAACTATCGGAGTGAAACACGCAGCGGAAATAAAGCTAAAGTAAACACACAAGAACACGGTCGTTTACTTGGTTCGGAGCCTGTGGCGACTCCTACTCCAAGGCCCACGTTCGTTGAACGTTTACTTTGGGCAACACCTATATCTCGTAAAGTATTACAAACTAAGTACAATTCAAAGCAGTAATAATAAAAATTATACCGACAACAAAAGACTAAATTTGAAGCTCCGGGTTGTCGGCGTCGAGTTGAAGCTTTATCGGAACGTCTCGTTAGCAGCAGGTTGCAAAAAGATTGCTTGTGCGAAGGTTGTCAACACTGCTGCTCGAAGCCTCCTTTTAAAGAGTGTTAGAGGCGCCTCCAAGTCTGTCCGAGGCGCCTCCAGGCCGTCGGGTCGCACGCGTGGATCAACTTTGATCTGGTCGCACCTTATCCCATTGAAGGCGCCTTTAAGCTGCTCCAAGGCGCCTCCAACGCCTGGTCCAAGGTGCCTTCAACTTCCTCCGAGGTGCCTCTAGCTTCTCTAGACAGCTGGCTTCGGCTAGCACCCGAGGTGCCTCCAAGCCCCATGGAGGCGCCTCGGACACTCTGTTCATCCGAGGTTAAATGTGCTTTTTTGTTCCTGCAAAATGTGTTAGTCCCAAACACAAACCCTGCAAAACAAAGTTAGCACAGAAATACGATAAATGATGATTGACAGTCATCAGACTATCCGGGTCTGACTTCGGATTTCCAACCGGAAATCCTAGGTAGACCCGACGCCTACTGTTCCCCCTACGGGGAACACGTCCTCACCTACTCCACTCAGGAGATTTACCTGATGCTAGTGCGATCCTCCAGATCGACTGGACTTTTGCTCAGCGTTCGAAGCTTCCAGACTTGCTGCTGGACTTTCGCTTCCGGGCTGGTCCAGTCTTTCACCTGGTTCGCGACACCACGACTTTCCACATAGGGTTACCCCCTAGGACTTTTGCCTGAAGCTCTCGACCCGCCAAGACTTTCCGCATAGGGTTATCACCCCCTATGACCTAGGGTTACCACCCTAGGGTTTTCCACTTGCCTAACCGCAGCTAGGACTTTGCCTAAGAAACCTTAGGACTTTCCTGCAAACTTGTTCAACATATTAGAAACAAAAATACCTTAACTTTGAACCCTTTGACATAATCAAAACATAGGTTCGATCGTCGGATGTTTCCCGCACCAACAATTATCACAGTAAATCCTCAGTGGCCTGTCAATATCATCAACGATCTGTAATGCTGTGATAAAGTTCCGCAGCCAAATCCCATGATTGGATGCTTCATAGCATGCTTCCAACTCTGCCTCCATAGAAGAAGTGGCTACTAATGTATGTTTGACGCTCTTCTAAGATATAACCCCTCCAGCAAGCATGAAGATATAGCCTGAAGTGGACCTCCTGCTATCCAAGTATCCAGCAAAATCAGAGTCTGAATATCCAATCACCTTCAAGTGATCTGATCTCCGATACGTGAGCATATGTCTTTTAGTTCTTTGTAAATATCGCATCATTCTCTTTATCGCTTTCCAGTGTGGTGGTCCTGTGTTACTAATATATCTACCTAACATTCCCACTATAAATGCTATATCTGGTCGAACATAAACTTGTGTATACATTAGACTTCCCACTGCTAACACATATGAGAATTTCTCCATCTCCTTTATTTCAAGTTCAAGCCGTGGACACTGCTGCAAGCTGAGCTTGTCACCTCTTGACACAGGTACGTCACCGGATGTACAGTTCTGCATACCATACCTTACAAGCACCTTTTCAATATAGGCCTATTGTGAAAGTCCAAGAATGCCTCTTGAACGATCACGATAGATCTGTCTGCCTAAAACAAAAGATGTTTCATCAAGATCTTTCATTTCAAAATTACCAGATAGAAATAATTTAGTTTGAAGCAGCAAATCCTTATTATCGCTCGCAAGCAATATATCATCCACATACAAAACAAGTATAACAAACTTGCTTCCACTGAACTTGACATATATGCATTGATCAACGGGGTTCTCTTTAAATCTAAATGAGGTAACCACTTGATCAAATTTTTGGTACCACTGATGGGACGTCTGCTTTAAACCATAAATGGACTTCTTTAATCTACATACTAGGTGCTTTGAGTTAGCTTAGACTCAAAGTTCTTTGGTTGCACCATATATATAGACTCCTCTATGTCTCCATTGAGGAATGTAGTCTTTACGTTCATTTGATGTAGCTCTAAATCATAATGAGGTACAAGTATCATGATTATCCTAAGGGAGTCTTTCTTCGACACAGGGGAGAAAGTCTCCTTATAATCAATGTCTTCTTTCTGAGTGAATCCCTTGTTAACAAGATGAGCCTTATACTTTTCAACATTGCTCCTTGAATCCCACTTGGTTTTAAATATCCATTTACAGCCAACGAGCTTCTTTCTTTTAGGCAATTCGACAAGTTCTCAAATGTCATTGTCCGTCATAGACTTCAACTCTCCTTGCATGACGTTAATCCACCTTTCAGGATTAGAGCATTGCTTGAATTCTCGAAAAGATGTAGGATCACTCTCTAACCTTATGTCAAAATCATGCTCTTGGAGATAAACATAATCACGAGAATTCGTGGTTCTCCGTTCCCTTGTGGATCACCTTAAAGGCACTTGTATTTGAGGTGGTTGAGGTACTTACTCATCAATATGAGATAATACTTTAATTTCAGTGGTAGGTTCCTCCAATTGCATTGGAGATGTCATAGGAATATCTTGGTCACTACGCTCACTGGATGTGTGATACCCATAATGTGTGGTATGGTAACCATACCGCTACTGATCGCACTAGTAGTAACCATAGGAGGATCGCCAATATTTTTCTCAAAAGATACATCCTTGATTTTATTACTTCCACTGTCCTCAATGAACTTGACATTTCCCGTTTCAAAGAAAGATCTATTAGAGGGATCATAAAATTTATACCTTCTTGACTTCTCAGAATATCCTACAAAATTACAGCTAACCGTTCTTGAGTCCAGTTTCCTTTTATTAGGCTTGTAAGGCCTAGCTTTGGCTAGATAACCCCAGACATGTAAGTGCCTAATGCTAGGCTTCTTACCCGTCCACATCTCGAATGAGGTTTTAGTTACTACCTTACTAGGTAGTCTATTGAGTAGGTAAACTACAATCTTGAGTGCTTCACCCCACAAGAACTCTGGTAGAGAAGTGAAAGCATCATACTTCTTACCATGTCTTTTAGGGTTCGATTGTGACGCTCAGCTATACCATTCTGACTAGGTGTACCAGACATGGTATATTGAGGCACAATTCCACACTCAGCAAGGTAATTCACAAAAGCTCCTAGATGTTGTTCACCTGATCCATCATATCGACCATAATATTCACCTCTACGGTCGGATCGGGCAACTTTAATTTTCTTACCTAGTTGAAGTTTAACTTCGGCTTTGAAAATTTTGAACATATCCAAAGATTGCGATTTTTCATGAATAAGGTACAGATAGCCAAATCTAGAATAGTCGTCTATGAAGCTAATAAAAAATGTGTGTCCATTCCAAGATGTCTTAGGGAATGATCCATAAATATCCGTATGTATTAGCTCCAAAACATCACTACAACGGCTAGCCCCCTTATTCCTTTTGTTAGTGGTCTTCCCCTTGAGACACTCTATGTAGACATCAAAGTCTGACATATCAAGGGAATCGAGAATTGCATGTGACATTAACCTTTCTAGGTGTTATTTAGATATATGTCCTAAACGCCTATGCCACAACATGGAAGAATTCTCATCGGTCAATTTACGTTTTGTACCTATACTATGCATTATTACATTGTCAACTGTAGGAGTAAAGGTGTTCAATTTATAAAGCTTATCAACCAAGGAACCATTGCTAACAAACACTGAATTAAAGAAAATACTGAAAATTCTATTTCTAAATGAACAAGAATAACCTAATTTGTCTAAACAAGAAATTGAAATTAAATTCTGTCGAAAAGATGGTACAATAAATATATTTTCTAAATCCAAAAAAATATTGGTTCCTAAACAAAACCTAAAAACACCAATCGACTCGACTTTAACCTTCTTTCCATTTCCCGTATAGATGTATCTGTTAGGACCTTTGTGTTCGGCTAGAGGGGGGGGGGGGGGGGGAATAGCCTTTCTTTCGCTTTTGACCTACAACTTGTTAGTGGAAGATAAAGGAAACAAATGAACAAGTATGAAAACAAAAGCTCAATGCTAACTCCCTTTGTTTACTTGGTCTCCACCTCCTTGAGGTGACTAATCCAAGGCGCACACACCCACACAATGAAGTTCCACTATAAACTTCTCCTTCTCGAATGATAATCGAAGGTGGAGAAACCCTTACACAATCTCCTCTTCCTTTTACAAAGTGAAAGTTAGGATCAGAAGGAAGAGTATGAGTATCTGTAGGCTTGAGGATTACTTGATGAGCACTTTTTTGATTTTAGAACAGTTGGTTATCTCCAAGCTCTAAGAATTGCTTTTATAGTTTTCCCGACATCAGTCGACTGGTATACCTATCAGTCGACTGATGGGCTTTAACGACACTAAAGATTTGACGAGATTTTGAGCCGCCACTTCATAACGGTCATCTACCAGTCGACTGGTACCAGTACCAGTCGACTGGTACTTGCCTCCAATTACCCTGGCGACATTCTGTCCATTCTGTGCCTTGGTACCAATCGACTGGTATAAGTACCAGTCGACTGGTACCTTATACTTCTGAAAATTACAGCAGTTTGTACCGTCTCAGTTTTACATTATTTTATACACTTGAATTTACTTCCTTAGCTTAGACTTCAAGCCTCCAAGCACCTTCCCTCAGCCTTACGCCCCTAGGATGCTTCTGTCTCCACGACTCCTCATCCTTGCGCTTGCCTTCAAGGGCTACCTTTGGCTCCGTCATGCTAAGTCTCTTTTTTGCCAATAGATCACACCTCCGGATCTTTCCTTGCCAAAACTTCATACTTGGTCTTTTCTTTGTATCTGCTCACTCAATACTTATGTTAGATCACAATTAATGCCTAGCTTAAACTATTTTAACCAAACATCAACAATGAGTAATGTCTTGAGCAAGATTGCTCCAACAGTATCTTTCGCCATCAAGCGAAAGTCAGCTCTAGAGACAACCCTACATACTGACACTTACGTGAGTAGTAGCACCGGTATCTATCCACCAAGTGTTAGTGGGTACAATAGCTAAATTAACTTCCGAACTTGTAAAATTTTGAAAACTCCCAGAATCTACAGTCTACTTTCCTTTTCTTTTATTATTGATCCTCTTTCGTTTCTTGCTCGCACTTTGAGAACTAGATGCTAAGTGAGTACTCTCAGATGTCTCAATCTTTAGTCTCTCCTCCTCTTGCATACATTGGGCAATAAGCTCATTCAATGCCCACATTTCCTTTTGAGTATTATACGATATCTTAAACGGAGTGAACCGTACAGGCAGAGACATCAAGACGAAATACACTAACATACCCTTAGATAGATTGAGTTTTAATGCTTTTAGACTTGTCGCTATATTGGACATCTCTATAATGTACTCTCTTATGTTTCCTTTACCATTGTACCGCATGGTTACCAACTTCGTAAGAAGTGTGGTAGTCTTGACTTTTTCATTTGAGGTGAATCAGTTTGCCAATTGGTCCAGGAAACTCTTAGCATCCCCTCCCTTTGTTATTGTGCCCTTTATTGGTGTCAGTATAGAAAGCTTCATGATACTCATGACACATGCGATTTGATTTCTCCCACAGTTGAAATTCAACCCTTTGCTCTATAGTGCTAGCACTGGTCAGAGGTGCGGGATGATCATTCCTTAATGCATAGTTTATGTTTATGCAACCTAAGACTACGGTCACGTATTCTTTCCATTCAGTAAAATTCAAACCAGTTAGTGTTGGGATGTTATTAATGTTGGTAGTTACAAATTGCACTGAAATTAAAGAGAAAAATGAGAAATTTATTTTGGCTCACGATTTAACTAAAGCCAAGAACATATAAGTAATATAAATCATGCAAATAAAATAAAATTTTAAATGTATATAAATGAACTCTTTATGAGATACTAATTGATTGGTAATTGATATAGTCACTAGTTTAGGCTGGAAATCAATTAACAAAAAAAAAAGTTAATCAATTTCTATCGATTCTATTCGATATTTTAGGCTTGATATTGATTGATCGACCAAACCAATCGATTAAACTATCGCTATATGGAAGATCAAATCTTTCCTAAGTTTTCTATACATAAGATTTTAACGATCAAATACAATTTATACCAGTAAAACTTAATCCAACATAAAACCCAAAAGATCGATAAAAACTTTAATTTTAAACCATGAAATCTATGAAACAGAGTTAAGACTCTAATACCAATTGATAGTTCTTGTAAAACATAAGCTGCATGGATTCTAATAACCGTATAAAAATTCTTATATAGAAAATATAAGAACATATGAGCATGAATCTTTGTTTCATCGAGAACATGACATAAGAAACATAAATACATAAATAAATATTACAAGGAACCTGATTGAAGAGTCATCATTGTTTTTAGCGTCGTCCAGAAATAATCCCTATGAAAGAAGATGCAGCGGAAAGAAAAGGAAGGTCTTTCAAGGGGCTTAAGGGTGATGACACTGAAAAGCTTTAGGTCAATGGGGAACCAAAAACTTTGTTAAGATTAAACCCTAAACCCTTGAGAACCAACTCTATATATAATAGACATTTATTATAAGTCTATATATATGATAATAGATGTGAGACTATAGGTTCTACACATACAATGTCTACATCCAATAATCAAAACTTAATAAGCCTAAATTAGATCACTTTAATGGGTTTGATTTTTTACTTATATGTACAACTTACAATTAAGCCCACTAATTAAAGATAATAACCAACAACGATCTCCTCATATATAGCCGTGCTTTGCGGTGATGTGCAGCGCCGAGTTACCACCGTTGGTAACTTGGTTAAGGAGCGTTGTTATTTTCAATGTATTCTGCATATCCGGAGGTTGCTACATTCCACAATTTCGGGTCCATCAAATCATTGCTCCTCCCTCCCTCTCTCCATTCAATGTTACACTATCATCATTGCTCCAATATCTTTGCTTGAGATTACAACTTTGTTGTTGATCTATCCTATGCATGTGTATATAGTTGTCATTAGGGTGTTCAGTTAGTTAGAGGATGATAAATTTATTACAATAAGATAAGGATCAATTCTTAGTTGGTACATGTCATCGGGGAAAACTTCTCCCATGATCCCTAACTATTTGATAGTCGACTATAAGTTGATTACATAATTTACTTCCTTTTATATAATCTGATGACGAACTCTGGAGGACATCTCAAGTGAATATAATCTCCTATATATATATATATATATATATATATAGTCATTTTGCTATGTGCAACTCTTGTGCGATAGACTTTCCATGACAAAGAAAAGATATTTTAGAGTAATTAACTGAAAGTTAAACAACTAAATTATAAAAAAATAAAATTATCATTGTAATTTTTTCAATCATAATAAACTTAGCCAATAAAAAATTTAAAATTACTCCCTAAATAAATAAATTTTAAAATCGAAATAATTGTAATTAATATTTAAGATTCAGTTTGACCAATGATTTTGGATGTTTTACGAGCCAACTTAACATTTTTCATGACCCTCGTTATTGACTTGTATCAACAACGATGGTTTTATATTTAATTTAACAATAATAATAGTATTATTGTTTTTTTTAAAAAAATGATATTTGTTCTGAATATTCAATTGACGTTATATGATCACACAAGTCAAACTCATAACTAGTCATCTAAACAATACATAAGGAACGAGAGTCATATATTTAAACTTCATAAGAATGGTTGGGAACCATTTGGTTCGCAATCATATGAGATAACTTAAGTTTACTTGTCTGCAAATTTGTCCTTTTTTTTTCTGCCACCAAATTAATACGGAGATGAGTCAAACGAGAAGCTGCACCGGTGCTTCCCCTCTACTTCGCAGTGTTGTGTGGACTCCACAAGTAATAGGAATCGAGATGATCTTTGACAAACTATTATGACTAAGTAGGTAAAGTAGATTATGTTAATTTTGAGCACATTTAATTCATTATATATATATATATATATATATATATATATATATATATATATATATATATATATATATATATATATATAAAAGGACAGTCTGATACACGAAACTCTCGTTATGCGAGATCTCGGGGAAGGATCCATTGTACTTAGCCTTACCTTACTTTTTGCAAGAGGTTGTTTCCAGGATTCAATTATTATAAGTTGAAAAAATGTAGTCGGGTCAAGATATACAATGCATCAAGGGATATTTCAAAAGGATCAGGTTTTAAACAATTGATAGTATGTATCGTGACTATGTATTTAGACATCAATTAATAATTCTTATTATTTGGATTGTGACTTCTTGCATGACATTTTTAATTTCATTAGGGTAATCTTAAACAAAATAGTGGTGTTGAATGTGGATATTGTGTGATGCGGTATATGAAAGAGATAATCTTGGATGAAGATCCACAATTTGAGAGGAAGGTGAATTTTTTATTTATGAAATATTTTCTTTATAAAATATTGAGTCATTTTTCATTGACCCTCAATCTTTTGTTAATGCTTTAGTTTATAACATCAAAATACAAATAGTATTATAATCAATCTCAATATGATGAAATCAGAAGTGAATGGAGAGAATTCGCCTATTTTTATGTGGGTGCTTAAGTATAGACTATGATATAAATTTTAGATTGTATTTAGAGATTATGGATACAAAAGTTTTTGAATTATGGTTAAACATGTCTTTTATGAATACACTTTTAGGTTGTATTTGATAGATATTAGTAATATATTTGTTCAATTTGGTCGTGAACAATATTGTGTTATAGCAAAATATTATGATATATATTTTTGTCAATTAAAATTATATTATAGTAAAATATGGTCAATTACTTTGACATTATAAATAAAAATGATGGAGTAATACAAAAAATATTTCAATAAATTTAAATAGTGGTAAAGTTAAAGAAACTATTTAATTTGTCACTGATCAAATTTGTGAAGTCGTTTGTATGTATTACTTCGCTAAATTAAATTTTGTTGTTGTAGTAAAATATACTTTATACTACCATGAAATAAGACAATAAAAAAATACTTCGATCAAGCTAAATTATGTAGAAGTAAAATTAAACATTTATTATATTAGAATATAAAAATTGTAAAGTTGTATATATATATTTTATTTTATCAGTTAATGTAACTTATGAAATAATATATCATTAATTACTTTAATTTGATATTTTTATTGATCTCGATAAAGTAATAAAACTTTTTTATTTCAAAAATAATTTGATTTTAAATTAGATTTGGATAGATGATAGATTTCGGTAATTAAATTATGTGGTGAAGTAATTAATAAATTGATTTTTTTTTATTTCAAATGAGTTTCATTCAATAATTATCTATTTATTATTTTGGATAATATTGACTGATTTATCTAGAAGTTAAGTTTACATGTCTGCAAATTTCTCTCCGTTTTTGTTGGTCCACCAAATTAATATGGAGATGAGTCAAACGAGAAGCTGCACCGGTGCTTCCCCTCTACTTCGCAGTGTTGTGTGGACTCCACAAATAATATTTATTTATGTTTAGAAAGAGTCAATGGAGCAAATCCTCATCTCTACTACTTCTCTTATCTCTTGTGCAGCGAGATCCCTTGTCATATACTGGTGACGAGGAGACTTACTTCAGGAGAGGTCGACCGGAGGAATGACTCAAGAGTTGCAACTTTATTTGAAGAACATACCATTTCTCATCACCCTCATTATTGACTTGTATTAACGACGATGGTTTTATATTTGATTTAAAAATTATAATGGTTTTATTTTTATAAAAATGATATTTGTTATGAATATTCTCGAAATTGACGTTCCATTATATCACACAAATCAATCAAACGGCTCAAAACTAGTCATCTAAACAATATGTAGGAACGCGATTCACCTATTTAAACTTCATAAGGATACTCGGGAACCATTTGGTTCGCAATCATATAAGGTCTAGAAGTTATGTTTACCTGTTTGAAAATTTCTCTTTTTTTTGCCTACAAATATATCACACTAGTCTTCGTCTCGAGTTCGCAGCTGGAACAGTGCTTCCTATATCTCTATTTCGCCGTGTGGACTCCACAAATAATATTTATATATTTGTGTTTAGGAAGAGTCAATGGAGCACTCATCTCTACAGGCTCGTGTCTTGTGTAGTTTTATACTTATTTCAAGAGCATATTCTTGAAATTAAAGGACTATCTCTATACACAATCAACATACTGAAAAGTCTTAAACATCATTGTCTGACTACATATTATTGTTCCACACACACTACAAAACGAACATACAGAAAAAGTCTTAAACATGATTGTCTGACAACATATTATTTTTGTACACACTACAAAAAGAAACAGAGAAATCTTAAAAACAATTTGATCCTCATGTAGCTATGTCAAAGATGACACTGGCGTTATAAAGTCCATGACATCAACCGTCTGAAATTTAACAAACTTCATTTGTAATCTCCTTATATTGGGTGTACCGGCCATGAACTCATCATTCCTTTCTGCCTGTCGAATGAGTTTTACAGGATCAAAATCCATCTGCTCCTCCTTGTGGCCAAATGAGGGAATTAACTGTGTCTTCACCATGCTCAAGTAGTCTGCAGAATGCCCATAAGTAATGATAAAGGCAACTAAAGGGACACTGCAAACTATTAGGGCGACAAGAACCGCAACCCACTTGCAGTCGCGCTCGACGACAGCGTACACACCGGTGACGAATGCCACACTCATGGCACCGACTGCAACCCACAATAGCTTGATTGCGGTCATAAGGGACTGCAATCGGACATCATGATCTAGAGAACCAGAGTAGATCAGTACGAGTGCTACTGTGATGGAGCTGGCCATGGCTAAGGTGTCTGAGATCATGAATGCTTTGAAGGAAGCTCTGCTCGATAGGATGGCCATTCCTTCATCTGGTCCAGCATTGCTGTTGTATCCTCCCGGTAAGGTGAATGCAGCTGCAAAGGTGACTGTCGCAATCAGCACCGCAATAACAGCAAGGTTATTGGCCAATGCTCGATATCGATTTATTTCATCATCTTGCTTTCTCTGCAAGTGGTTTCTTAAGTGATCGACTCGCTGTGGACTGAAACGCGAGCCGTATGAGATTAAATCTGTCATAATGTTAGACTGCAAAGCCAAAGAAAATGTTGGATTTAATCAGACAAAGCAAACTTAAATCTGAAACTGAATGATATTTGAAGGAGAAAACTCATACAAATTGGAATTCAAACAATGTGAATCGCATATGAAATGAAATGATGAACCCTCACCATCCGAAGGCTGACTTCTATTCTGACTTTTGAGGAAGCAACGTCGATGGGTGTGAAACCCGAATTGTTCGTGAGGGCAGGGTCCACGATTCGACTGGATAACAACATTCGAATCATTTTCCGATCCCTCGCAAGGACGGCGAGATGCAAAGGCGTGTTTCCTTCATGGTCTTGTTCATTGACGAGCTCTTTGGCAGAGGAGGAAGAACTGAGAACGTACTTCACTACCTTTAGATTCTTCTTCTCGACGGCCACATGAACAAAGTTGCTTCCTTTGTTGTTCTTCTGTTCCAAAGCATCAGGACAATACGCCAATATCTCCTTGATCATGTTCAGGCTGCCAACACTTGCTGCGATGTGGATGATGGCTAAACCTTCTTCGTCCTGCAGGAAACCTGCAGAGGCATCTCGTTGCAGAAGCAACAGCAGCATGACAGCATCTCCACTAGCTGCTGCAAAGTGAAGCGGAGTGCTTTTGGAGGCATCTTGATGTGTCAGACAAAAAGGATTGATTCTTAGTATCGCCATTGATATTTCTGTCATGAAGGGACAAGTGGGAAATCCTGGTTAATTCCAGTGAAGCTAAATTAATTGATTTTGAGGTAGGAATTAATTTGTAACTCACCGTAGCTTCTAAGAACAGCAGCGTGTAGTGCCGTCTGACCACGAGGCCCTTCGTGCGAGACTGCGGGAGACTCCATCAGTATTCTCCTCGCAATCCCTATCAATCCCCTCTCGGCCGCCATGTAGAGCGCAGAAACCCCAGCTCGGTTGGTCATGGTCGCCA
Organism: Zingiber officinale; assembly: GCF_018446385.1. Lineage (NCBI taxonomy): Eukaryota > Viridiplantae > Streptophyta > Magnoliopsida > Zingiberales > Zingiberaceae > Zingiber > Zingiber officinale. The sequence continues at coordinate 61,021,271 of NC_055996.1, forward strand.
GCTGGGGAGCCTCGGACAGAAGCAGATTCACAACAGAGAGATGGCCACCGATGGTCGCCGCATGAAGAGCGGTGTTCCCAATTCCGTTGGCAATGGTGGCCATCCACGCCACGTCTACGTCTTCAGACTCTTCCTCAACAACGCCAGATGACAGCGGGCGGTGCTGCCTAAGTAGCCTGTGTTCGTGAATGAAAAGGTTGACGATCCTGAGATGGCCAGAAGCTGACGCCAAGTGCAGGGGTGTGTCTCCGCTCTTGTTGGGCAGCGTGAGGAGGGAAGGCTCCTTTGCGCATATGCACATGGCGAACTCCATGCGGCCGTGCTTTGCGGCGATGTGCAGCGCCGAGTTGCCATCGACGGTCACCTGGGAAAGGAACGCGTTGCCAATTCCAGGTATTTCTCGAACAAATTTTGCGTCGCCGGAAGTTGCTGCCTTGAACAATTCGAGGTTCATCGTTGCCCCTCCCGCCCTCTGTGCAATGCTTCGCCCCCAGGGGCTGGATCAGTTGGTAGGTTGGCGGGACGTTGCTCCAATTGGTCGAAGGTTCGAGTGTCACCAGTTGCAATGAGGGATAATATCCCCGTCTGCTGGTCTAAATGCCTCGAACCCCCGTCAACCTCCAACCCAGCATTCACCCTGATTTACCTCCTCCTGCACACCTGTGGGGCCGGGCGCAGGGGGCCGCTGGGGTGGGCGGTTCCCACCTTTTGCTCCAATGCTTCGCCAAACACACAAGCAAAAAGTGTTTCTGATCTAAAGCCACGCTCTATTTCCCCTTTTAACAATTACAAATCTAATTTATTTATACTAAATAGTTGTTGATATGTAAAAAAATCAAAAAAGAAAAATAATTATGTGAAAAGATTTTCCCGTTAAAAATCGAAGTATTCTGAAAGATGGGAAAGACTATTAGGGGCATTTTTTAAAACCATCCAATTAAATATAAATTTTGGTTTTATTTTTTGAATTTCAATAATTGAACCTTACTTTTGCGAGACTATTTTAATTTCATTCAATGTGAACAAAGAAAATGGGTTGAGACCATGCGTTGAAATTAAATTATGGAAAATAATAATAATAATGATACATTATAGTAATTAGTTAATTAATTTTATAAACTTACACATTGTAGATCACATCATATGTTCAACGTCGAGTTCTGAGCCGCTTGTTTGGTTGAATTTTAATTATTTACGTACATTGTAGCAAAGTGGTTAATTACTACTTTACAGTCTTTAGATTATATGAAAAAAAATAATTCATGAGATCAAATTAATTAGGGAGGGAAGGAAATTTTCTTTTCTGAAAATATTCATTGTTTATGTACAACACTTTGTATAGAAAGATCTCATTGACAATTGAGGTTCAAGGTTGCTGTTCTTGAGATATCATCATACACTACAAAAATAATTATTATTAACGACTGAATATTTCATCAATATGTGACATTATCAATGGAATACTAACAGAATACATACTATCGGAAGTAATTTGGCCCGCAATTCAATTTACCGACGGAAATACTATTCAGTAGGTAAATTCCGACGAAATTATATTTTTTGTCAGTAATTTACCGACTGAATATTTTACCCGTCGATCGGTAAAAAAGTAAACGGCAGGTAACAACAATGCCCGACTGAATATATTCCGTCGGGCAATATACCGATGGAATCCGTAATTCCGTCGGTACTTCCCGACGGAATTACGGATTCCGTCGGCATTTACCGACGGAATCCAAGATCCCGTCGGGAAGTACCGACGGAATCCATGATTCCGTCGAGAAGTACCGACGGAATTATGGATGATTCCGTCGGTAATTACCGACGGAAGCTTGGATTCCATCGGTAATATATCGCAAATTTTATTGTATTGTCGATATTTTACCGATAGAATTGTGGTTTCTGTCGGTAAAAAATTGAAAAAAATTTGGAAACCTGCTCCTGTTTTGCTCATTTCTCATATATAATTTTAATATGAATATAAGTCATCACAAACGATGACATCACAAACACAATTCATACATATATCACAATTCACACAATATACTCATAACATTTAACAACAAGATCACAATATAAATCAATCCACAATCTTCAAAATACAACATACAATAAATACATAAATATAAGTGAACGACAAATAGAAAATCTCTAAAATATAATAAATTCAAAGTATCAAGTGCTCACAATCATAAGTATCTAAAAGTATTTAAGTGAACGACAAATACAAAATATCCAAAATACATACCATGATACATCACCTATACATATATCCAAATATAATTCTGTAAAAGTCAAATATAAGAGATTATGATTAAAATGAATCGATGCAAATGTAATATAACTCAAACATTGTAATATATAACTAATTTTACTTGTAAAAAAAAAAATACCTGGATTATATTTTGGATAACCAATAATAGTGGTGATGGTGAATGTATCAGTATGAACTCCTGAAAAATATAAAACACTTTAAGATAAACATCTAATAATATCCGAATAGAATAAATATATTTGACTTAATTAATTTCTAAGAAATTCTAAAAAACAATCAAGTTATAGTTGAACATACCTAAAAAAAAATCTAATCATCAGCGGGGCTTGATGGGTCTGGGGTCTCCTCTGACTGGGGCTGCTGTGACTGGGGCTGCTGTGATGAGTCCCATCTAACAATGATTACTTGCATCTGGGTCAATGTCTGCTCCTGATCAGCAACCCACTTCTTCTCCCACCTCTGATCCATGGTAGTCATATGAGTCTTCAATTCTTAGTTTTCTTTTCTTAATGACTCCACCTCAGAAGAAGAAGAAGAGGAACTTGCACGACCCCTAGGAGTCCTTAAGCGATCAAATACCACCTTGGCCTAGGAGCCAAGGTCGTAGAGGGAGGAGTTCTTTGTCCTTCCACCCACATCATAATAAATTTCGTTTATTTCCTGGGTGGATAGATCCTGTGACTCCCCTCCCTCTACTGGTGGCTGAGATGTCTGAGCAACCCTGCTTGTCATTTCCTCCTATGTAGAAAAAATATACAATTTATATCTTATACACAATTATTAAAGATACTTTATTATTATTAAAGATTAAATATAAATTGCAAGTTAATAATTCAAACCCCAATGTTCTTTGATCGAGCATCAACATATGTGTCATCCTTTCTCTGGTGAGTCTTGAGAAAGATCTCCAAGCAAGTGGATTGTCTTTCTAAAGAACACTCCTGCATGCACAAATAAGTTTGGCTAAAACTATACAAGTTTATTAATAAATAAAAATTTAAATTATATAAATTAAAATTAAAATCACCAGATCCATAGCGTGCTCAACAATGGATCGAGATCCTGATGTGTGCCGAGCAGATCCGGTACTCGGGCCACCTGGCTCTGTATTCCTATTCGCTCGAGCTTTTAGAGCCTTTGTTTGCCATCTTTCTACAGACCAAGTGGCTGTCCATGCACTCCAGATCTCGTCGGATACATAAGTTGGTCGTGTGCCATCCTTTCTCACATAGTATAATAGGTCTTTGTACAACTTGGCACAATAAATATTTCAAGTTGCTGCAAATTCTACCTCGTGCCCATCCTCCCACGTATATTTTTTCTACAATTAAAAATTAAAATTTTAGTATATTAAAGGATAAATATAATGTACATATTCAATTTACTTATCACAAATTCTTGATAATAAAAATCCTTAGTTGCAGCATCTACATGTCTCTATGTAGTCCCAGATATGCAGACTCTTTCCTTAAATTTTCGTGTGATATATGTCGATACTCGATGGCCGTCGGGAGTAAATCTATATATAAACAATATTAAGACATAAGATATATGTTATAAATAAAGAACTTGAATTACTAATAATAAAAAAAATACTTACGACTCTCCAACAACCCTAAGGACGGTGGCTCCACGGAGTGGTGCTGGAAGATCTGCCATGATACCAGATATCTACAAAAAAATATTACAGCACATCATAATAAGTCTTTAATAACATGATAAATAAGCAACAAAACATGATTGAAGCATAACTTACTAGATGAATAATAATGCTAAAATTTAATCAATGCTAGACTCTGGACGCATTTCTACTCAACATTAACAGTTTGTAAGTCGTCATCGCTAGACTCTGTTAGTTCAGCAAAATTCTCACTGCTGGATTTCTCTCCATCATCTATCTCCTCGTCAGTGACATTACCATCTATAAGTAATTGTGATGTAGATTGGAGTTGTAAATCAATTGAATGTCTCTTTATTTCGTCATTCTGAAATGCATCATGGTTTTGAGCAGTAATGGTGTTCGGCATTTCTATGGTCGAACGAGGCTTCAATCGACAAACAGACAACCATTCACTAGCTCTTCTTCTCTTCGTAGGATATTCAAGATAAAAAACTTGACCCGCTTGTATTGTAAAAATGAAAGGTTCAAACTTATTAAACCTTCTATTTGCATTAACCTCAACTAAATTATAATTTAGATGTATTCTGATACCTATTTTTGGGGTCGGATCATACCGTGAATATTTGAACAACACACACCTTTTTATCGGTAATGCAGGATATTCAACCTCTATAATTTCCTCAAGTCTACAATAGTAATCAAACTTAATGTTATTGGTGTTGATAGATCCTTTAACGCAAACACTAGAATTAAAAGTTAATCTCTACGAATCTCGTTGTGTCACATGGAATTTGAAACCATTAACATAGTAACCCGAGTAGACCATTATTTGGCGAAGGGGTCCAGATGCAAGATTCAATATTCGATCATCTTGTACATTAGATATTCTGCGGTCTTTCACTTATCAAAATAGTTATGAGAAAAATTAGGACCGAACTTAATTTAATAAAGAATTATGAAAATTTCTCTAACTCACATATATTTGAAACCATAATGCAAATTCGGTCTCTAACTTTTCATCAACCTCACTTGCAGTCATTGATGGATTTTGAAGATATAATTGTTGTTCATACAATCTTTGAAAGAAGGTAATTATTAGAAAATTAGGATATCAAGCAAATAAGTACAACGAAATAAAAGCTTGATTAGAGAAGTTAACATACTTTATGTATGGTTTGACCTTATCACAGTTTAAGAGTATGTATGTTCTTGCAGCATGGTATTCTTGTTGAGTTAACCATCTAGAAATAGATGCACCCATTGGTTTACCAGAAAATTTAAAAATAGAAAGCCTCGATGGGTCTATATTCTGAGTATCATCGGAATTTCTAGAACATTTGTGATGTCTGGTTTTAACATTATCAACAAAATAATAAGAGCAGAAAGAAGATGCTTCCTCAACCAGATAAGCATTACATATTGACCCTTCAACTCTTGCTTTATTACGAACATTATTTTTAAAATTTCTCAAAAATCTTTCAAATGGATACATCCATCTGTACTCCACAGGACCAGCTATTCGTGTCTCATATGGTAAATGTACCGGTAGATGTTCCATTGAATAAAAAAAACTAGGTGGAAATATGCGCTCCAACTTACAAAGTATGAGAGGAATGCCAGTCTCTAGTTGAATCATATCGACCGTTATAATACACCTCGCTGTCAAATCTATGAAAAAAAGACTCAACTCTGTAAGTATTTGCCAAATATTATTGGGAAGTAAATTATGAAAAGCTAATGGAATAAGTCTTTGCATGAACACATGGCAGTTATGACTCTTCATTCCAAACATTTTTAATTTGTTCATATCAATGCATCGAGCCATATTCATGTTAGTTAGAGCCCTAGAGCCAATCATTTGATGATTGTATTATGGACTTATTGTATCATATTCTTATATAAATAAAGGCATGTGTTTTGGTTATTATACTTACTTGTATTGGTGCCAAATAAACTAAGTATAATAGCGTCCTTGAGTATAAGGTTCTCACCTATATCAATCGGTTAGTTGAACCGATAGTGAGATGATATAGGGAACACTACTCTTAATCATTCCTAGTCGAGTATTAACATTCAGGGACAATGTTAATGCAATAAGACTAGCATGTAGGTCAACTCGATGACTTGATCTCACAAGTCATGGATATAGAGATATCAAGTTGACACATGGGTATGCATTAGAGAATGTATACTGAATGACCCACCATGAGAAAGTATCATGGATCGTTATATGAGTGTCATATACTTTCTCATGTGGCTATTAGTATGACTACTAGTCCTTAGACCTGAAGTCACCATGGATCCCTACATAAGGAGTTATGTACTTTGATTTCGTCAAACGTCACCCGTAACTGGGTGTACTATAAAGGCAATTACTGGGTATGTAACGAATTATGCAGAGGGATATGAGTGATGTAGATGGGATCTATCCCTCCTATATGACGGGAGCGACATCGATATTCTTGATAGAGTGAGACCACAAAGTGCATGGCCATGCCCAAATGAGTCATTATGAGATATTGAACTCATTTGATTTAGTGAGTCTACTTGGAGTTCAAGATTTAGATTGATTAGAGGATGACACGGTCTATGCCTCACATTGATCAATCTAGATGTCTTGGATAGAAGGACACTTGTCATATATTGTGAGGAGTCACAATTAGTAGTCACAAGTTGATGTTGGATCTCAACATTCTTATAACTTGGGTAGTAATGATGTGTTGCTAGATACCGCTCATTACTTATGCTTCTAAATGGGTTTAGGAGCATTGCCAACGTTATAAGAACATATAGGATCACACACAAAAGGCAATTAGATGGAGATTAGGTTCATTTGATGAACCTAAAGGATTAGATTCATGTGATGAACTAAATTGGATTAAGAGTAATCCAAAGTAAGCTAATTGAGTTGGACTCAATTTGGTTCATGTATTAGATGAGTCTAATTTGGACTTAGACTCATTGAATTAATTTAATTCAATGAATATAGATTCATTAAATTAAAATTGACTTGAACCAATGGTTAGATTAGATCAAGAGAGAGAAGTGGTCAAGTTTGACTTGACTTGAGAGGAAGATGAAAGGTCAAGTTTGACTTGACCATTTGCCACCTCATTGGTGAGTTGGCATTGAGTGGGCCAATGATGATGCTCCACATCATCATGGTTACTTAAGTGAGATGCCACCTCATGGGGGTTACCAAGGGTTGTGACTCTTGGTATCCCATGGAGGTTACAACCTCCACTAAAGTGGCCGGCCACTTTGATTTCATGTGGTGAGTTTCATTTTTTTGTGGTAACTCCCATCTTCTTCCTCTCTAGCTTTTTTCTTGCTCTCCCTCTCCTCCATTACTGATCTCTAAGGTTGCTAGCACATCCTTAGAGGTTTTTCTCCATCTCTTGCTTGTGTGGATACACATAGAGAAGTGTCTACTTTGACACTTTCGAGATCCGGCGAACCGAGGACAAGCGGGATTGCGAAGGGCTTCGCATCAAGGGTATATTCCTTCTCCTTTGTAGATCTACTGTAGATCGAGGTTTAGAAACTTGTGCTCATAAGTTTTTTGAAAGTTTTATCTTCGCACGGATCAGGTGGCGGGGTTTTGGGGTTTCCGCGACGCGAAAAAGCGGTTTTCACGGCCCAAAAAACCCAACAGTGGTATCAGAGCCACGTGTGAAGACTTGTACGAGTTTATTTTTGATTTTTATGAAAAATATAGGTACTGTAATATTCTGTAAATTTCTGATTTTTAGAGTTTTTATTGGTATTTTTCTCGTAGAAGCAAAGCACAAGTGTTTCGACACTTGTAGGCTTCGACTACCGAGAAGTTTTTCCCGAAACGGCAAGGTTTCGCCCCCAAAATTTTTGGGACAGCGGACTAAGGCGCTGTAGGATCGCTTAGGGACACTCGCGATAGTTAGATCGTGGGTATGGGCGCTGCCCCTGGCCCTGCAAGGGGATTCTTTCCGCGATTGCGCCCGAAAACCGCTAAATGGGACCGCCGAGAATTTTTACTCGTAAAAATTGTAAAAATTGGTATTAAAATTGTAAAAAATTATAGAAAATACATAATTTAGAATTATGTATAATTTGTGATAGTCATGGCCCAAAAGACCCAATTGGATTGGAATAAATGTGTTGTAATTCATAATACGGCCTGCGTGCCGTGATGTGATGTGCGTGTTGTATTTTATTCGCGACCTGCGCGTCGTGCCTTTCTCTATTTTATATTCTTGTTGTAAATTAGTTTAGACTCGAATGTAACTCGAGTTTCAAAATTGTAATGTACAAAATTGGAGCCGTGGAAGGTCTACTCGAGATGGAGTTACGAGGAGGGCGCGAGCAACACAAGGTGGTCAAAGGGAGGAGCTTGAGAAGCTGTTGACCCTAGGTTGACCATCCGATCTTCTCATTGGCTTGAGAAGATCGTAGTAGGGCCATGACTAATCACGAATTAATTTAATTAATTGCTTGTGTATATGTGATGCATGATTAAGTAATTAATTAGTGCCTAACGATTAGATTAGATCTAAGTCGTGCACATGATGCACCCTTCGATTAGAATAGATCTATCGAGTATATGATACGCATCATCGTTTAGATTAGATCTAAATCACGTCAACTCTAATGCCTACCATGTCGTGATACCTATCACTACCTCGATCACATGTGTTGTTGAATCTGCCAAAGCAGAGCAACACATATTATCTTGGTAGGGTACAGAGGGACAATCTTGGTCTCGCTTATCAATGCATGGGCGAATACAAACTCAATTAGATTGAGTATTCCTAGTTAACTCGGTTGGATCGAGTACAACTATAGGCATTCTTCCAATGGTTGGAAAGATAGGACATAAATTACTTTTATATTAATTCTTGGGCGTATTAGCCAAAGCTAACTCAAGTTTTAATATAACTGCGGATAATGATCCTATAAACAAGAGTTGCATAGAGATGTAATTGGTAAATCGTTACCTACCGATCATACTAAGTCTTGGGCGTATTAGCCAAAGCTAACTCAAGGGTTAGTATGATGTGGATCTTGTCCCACATAAATTATAGAATTCAGTGGGAGCATCATTTAGTTAAAGGCCTAATTAAATGATTTAAAAGAATATGATATTTATTTTTTGCATTTTTCTGTTGTAGATAACCATGACGTCGAATACGAACTCCTTCTCCCTGCGTTCAGTCCTTAAGAAGGACAAGTTCAACAGAGCAAATTTCCTAGACTGGTACAGGAACTTGAGAATAGTTCTCATCTAGGAACTTAAGAAGGACAAGCAGCCCATTCCCGAGGCACCTCCTGTCACTGTCACGCGAGCTGATCGTGATGCTTACAAGAAGCATCAAGATGATGCATTAGATGTGTCATGTCTTATGGTCGCAACCATGAACTCTGAGCTTCAGAAGCAACATGAGTTGATGACTGCTTATGATATAGTTGAACATCTTCGTCAACTGTATCAAGGATAAACAGGGCACTGGAAGAGGAACTTCACAGGATACCTGGAAGATCTTAAGAAGAAGAGAAATAAGATTTCGACTTTAGGTATAAATGTTATAGAAGTCAACCTCTCTATTTCTTCATCGTGGATATTAGATACCGGATGTGCTTCTCACATTTGTACTAATGTACAAGCGCTGAGAAATAGCAGAGCATTGACAAAAGACGAGATAGACCTACGAGTAGGCAATTGAGCACGGGTTGCTGCTGTTGCTGTAGGAACTTACTATCTATCTGTTCCCTCTGGGCTTGTATTAGAGTTGGATGATTGTTGTTATGTGCCTGCATTAACTAAGAACATAATTTCAGTTTCTTGTTTGGACAAGAAAGGTTTCTCTTTTATAATTAAGGACAAATGTTGTTCTGTTTATTTAAAAGATATGTTCTATTGTAGTGCACCTCTGATAAACGGACTCTACATTCTAGACTTTGAAAGCCCTATCTATAACATAAATACCAAAAGGTTCAAGTCAAATGACATGAACCAAACCTATCTCTGGCACTGTCGCTTAGGTCATATAAATGACAAGCGCTTATCCCAGCTCCATAAGGATGGTTGGCTGGACTCATTTGATTTTGAATCTTATGAGACGTGCGAGTCATGCCTACTAGGCAAGATGACTAAGACTTCCTTTAGTGGGCACAGTGAGAGAGTGACTGACTTGTTAGGTCTTATACATAGTGATGTATACGACCCTTTCAATGTCGCTGCTAGAGGCGGTTATAGGTACTTCATCACATTTACTGATGACTTCAGTAGATATGGTTATGTGTACTTGATGACACATAAGTTAGAATCCTCTGAAAAGTTCAAAGAATTCAAGAATGAAGTACAGAACCAGCTTGGCAAGACTATTAAGATACTTCGATCATATCGAGGTGGAGAATACCTTAGCCATGAGTTTCGTGACTACCTAGCTGAGTGTGGGATTCTATCCCAACTCACTCCTCCTGGAACACCACAGTGGAATGGTGTATCCGAAAGGAGGAATCGTACCCTATTAGATATGGTACGATCTATGATAAGTCACACAGATCTTCCGACATTCCTTTGGGGCTATGCTCTAGATACGATAGCTTTTATACTCAACCGAGTTCCATCCAAGGTCGTGATAAAGACACCATAGAGGATATGGACTGGGAGAGATGTCCAGGTGTCTTTCATGAGGATTTGGGGTTGTGAGGCTTACGTTAGACGTCAAGTCTCAGACAAATTAGGACCCAAATCCGACAAGTGCTATTTCATTGGATATCCCAAGGAAACTAAGGGATATTACTTTTACATTCCCAGTCAGCACAAGGTAGTTGTGGCAAAGACTGGGGTCTTTCTAGAAAGAGACTTTATTTCTAGAAAGACTAGTGGGAGCACGTTCGATCTTGAAGAAGTTCAAGATGCGAACAATAGCACTGATGCCTCGATGGAAGTTGAACTAGAACCACAAAGTGTTGTGGATGATGTTGTTCCACAAGGAGTTGAGGAACAACAACCAGTTCAAGTAGACATACCTCTTCGCAGGTCTGATAGGGTACGTCGTCAGCCTGAGAGATACTCATTTCTCTTGTCTAACCAAGATGACGTTGTGCTCATAGAGGATGATCCTACCACCTATCAGGAAGCTGTGATGAGACCAGATTCCGAGAAATGGCTAGAGGCCATGAGATCCGAGATGGAATCCTTGTACACCAACCAAGTATGGACTTTGGTTGATCTACCTGAAGGGGTAAAAATCATTGGGTGTCAGTGGGTCTTTAAGAGAAAGACTGACATGGATGGACTTATTTATAAGGGTCGCTTGGTAGCTAAAGGTTTCAAGCAGATTCATGGTATTGACTATGATGAAACCTTTTCTCTAGTAGCGATGTTTAAGTCCATTCGGATCATGCTTGCTATTGCAGCATACCATGACTATGAGATATGGCAGATGGATGTCAAAACCGTATTTCTGAATGGAAACCTACTCGAGGATGTGTACATGACACAACCTGAGGGTTATGTAGATTCACAGCATACTAGCAGAGTATGCAAGCTGCATATGTCCATTTATGGACTAAAGCAAGCTTCTCGAAGCTAGAATCTTCGATTCGATGATGCAATCAAACAGTTTGATTTCATCAAGAACGAAAATGAGCCTTGTGTCTACAAGAAGGTTGTAGGGGATATAGTTGTCTTCCTCATATTGTATGTGGATGACATACTACTCATTGGGAAGGACATCCCTTTGCTTCAGTTTGTCAAGACCTGGCTAGGGAATTGCTTCTCAATGAAGGACTTAGGTGAGGCATCCCGTATTCTAGGGATACAGATATATAGAGATAGATCTAAGAGATTACTTGGCCTAAGTCAGAGTACATACATTGATAAGGTACTCCTTCGGTTTGCCATGCAGAACTCCAAGAAGGGATTTCTGCCGATGTCACATGACGTGAGTCTTTCGAAGACTCAAGGTCCCTCTTCTAGAGAGGAGAGAGACCACATGGATCAGATCTCTTATGCCTTAGCCATAGGATCTATCATATACGCCATGCTATGTACTCGACCTGATCTCTCGTATGCTTTGAGCATGACGAGAAGATACCAGTCAGATCCATGTGAAGGTCACTGGATAGCGGTCAAGAATATTCTTAAGTACTTAAGAAGGACTAAAGAATATTTCTTGATATATGGAGGCAATGATGAGCTAGCTGTAAAGGGTTACAGTGATGCTAGCTTCCAGACCGACCAGGATGATTATCGATTGCAGTCAGGGTTCGTATTTTGCATTAATGGTGGTGCTGTGAGCTGGAAGAGTTCGAAGCAGGACACAGTAGCTGATTCTACGACAGAGGCCAAGTATATTGCTGCATCGAAGGCAGCAAAGGAGGTAATTTGGATCCGCAAGTTCATCACTGAACTTGGGGTGGTTCCCAGTATCACTGACCCTATTGAGCTCTATTGTGACAACAATGGAGCTATAGCACAGGCGAAGGAACCTTGCTCACACCAGCAGACCAAACACATACTACGACGCTTCCATCTCATTCGAGAGATTATAGAGAGAGGAGATGTGAAAATCTGCAGAGTACCTACAGAGGCTAACATCGCAGATCCCTTGACCAAGGCTTTGGCACAGAGGAAGCATAATGGTCACACTAGGTCATTGGGGCATAGAGCCTACACTGATTGGCACTAGTGCTAGTGGGAGATTGTTAGTTAGAGCCCTAGAGCCAATCATTTGATGATTGTATTATGGACTTATTGTATCATATTCTTATATAAATAAAGGCATGTGTTTTGGTTATTATACTTACTTGTATTGGTGCCAAATAAACTAAGTATAATAGCGTCCTTGAGTATAAGGTTCTCACCTATATCAATCGGTTAGTTGAACCGATAGTGAGATGATATAGGGAACACTACTCTTAATCATTCCTAGTCGAGTATTAACATTCAGGGACAATGCTAATGCAATAAGACTAGCATGTAGGTCAACTCAATGACTTGATCTCACAAGTCATGGATATAGAGATATCAAGTTGACATATGGGTATGCATTAGAGAATGTATACTGAATGACCCACCATGAGAAAGTATCATGAATCGTTATATGAGTGTCATATACTTTCTCATGTGACTATTAGTATGACTACTAGTTCTTAGACCTGAAGTCATCATGGATCCCTACATAAGGAGTTATGTACTTTGATTTCGTTAAACGTCACCCATAACTGGGTGGACTATAAAGGCGATTACTGTTGGTGCAACCTTAGGTCAAGGTTGACCTGGGTGACCCGACTCGAGTTGACCTGACTCGAGATATATTTTGATGTTTGACAAGAATAGATAAGTTGTATTTTGATGTTTGACAAGAATAGGAACTTGGGGGATTGTGGGTGCAACCTTTGGTCAAGGTTGATCTGGTTGACCCGACTTGAGTTGACCTGATTCGGGAAAAGTCCAAGTATGGAGACTTGGCACTGAAAAGTCCAAGCAGGGAGCTTGGCACGGGAAAAGTCCAAGCAGGGAGCTTGGCACGTGGAAAAGTCCAAGTATGGAGACTTGACATGGAAAAGTCCAAGCAGGGAGCTTGGCACGGGGAAAAGTCCAAGTATGGAAGCTTGGCATGGGGAGTCGGAGAGGGCTCGGTAGCTCGTTCTCCGGACTAGGTCAGAGAGGGCTCGGTAGCTCGTTCTCTGGACCGGACGAAGTCGGAGAGGGCTCGGTAGCTCGTTCTCCGGACTAGGTCAGAGAGGGCTCAGTAGCTCGTTCTCCGGACTAGGTCAGAGAGGGCTCGGTAGCTTGTTCTCTGGACCGGACGAAGTCGGAGAGGGTTCGGTAGCTCATTCTCCAGACTAGGTCAGAGAGGGCTCGGTAGCTCGTTCTCTGGACCGGAAGTGGAAGTCGGAGAGGGCTCGGTAGCTCATTCTCCGGACTAGGTCAGAGAGGGCTCGGTAGCTCGTTCTCTAGATCAGAAAGGCTTTAGGTTTAAGGCTGAGAAATTGGATCGGTCTGCTGACCGATCCAGTGATACTATGGGTATCTGGATCGGTCTGCTGACCGATCCAGTGATCGGTCTGGTGACCGATCAGTAACCAAACAGTAGTTTTCTGTGAGTTATCTGATCGGTCGGTAGACCGATCAGGAAGCAATGGGATTCAGAGAACAATAGAGAGGATCGGTCTGTGGACCGATCCACCTATGGCCTGATCGGTCCACAGACCGATCAGGGCTCGACAACCAACTCTCTGTGAGAGTTGGGATCGGTCTGGGGACCGATCAGCTAGGGCCTGATCGATCCCCCGACCGATCAGATCTGCCCTGGACCGATCAGGGTGGAGCCTGATCGGTCTAGGTCTAGCCGTTGTGACTCAACGGCTAGATTTCTGTATTCTTCTGTGTCTTCTTCGCAGTGCAGTTTATAAGCCTCTACAGTGAAGGTGGAAACAACACTCTTGAAGATCTTCTTCTTCCTCAAGATTGCGATCTGAGCTTTGCTGAGCTCTTCATTTTCTGAAGCTTCGTGTGAGCTTCCATAGGCTGGTTTTCTAGCTGCTATTGTTGGATCTGTGAAGTTGCTGCTTCATCAACGGACTCCAGTCGACAACGAGAAGACAAGCAAACTGGGTAGTGTGTTTTTACATTCATATTGTCCATTGTTTCTTGCTCAATTCTTTGTACTCCATTATTGCTGTTGCAAAAGGAATTGTGGTGAGGTTTCTCCACCCAGAAGGAGTATTTATTAGCCGGTTTTCCGGGGCCTCATCCGCCGACGGATTGATAGGATTCGTCCACCTTACGGACACGCCGAGGAGTAGGAGTATCATCTCCGAACCTTATTATATCATCGCGTTTGAGGTTTGATCTTCTCCATTTTCGTTTCTACTTTTTATTTCCGCTGCGCTAACTCAAATTGTAGGAAGAAACGAGAATTTGGAGTCGGCTATTCACACCCCCCCTCTCTAGCCCCCATCCGAAGGTCCTAACAAGTGGTATCAGAGCGAGGTCGCTCTTCGTCGGATTAACACCCGGGGGAGCACGAGCTAGAGAATGTATCAACTTGGAGAAGACATCACGATTACACCCTTCTACGATCGTGACGACTTCGCGTATTGGAAGGTAAGAATGAAGTATTTTCTTATGACTAACCTAGTAAATTGGAATTGTGTACAAGTAGGTTTTATTTCTCCGGTGGATAAAGAAGGAGAACCTCTCGAGAAGAAGAAGTGGACGAAGGAACAAATCCACCAATCCATAATCAACGACGAGGTAACGAAAATCTTTGAATTTTCATTACCTAATGATATCTTGTGTAAGATAGGTGGATACAACAATGCCAAGGAGTTGTGGAACAACTTGGCTAAGTTCCATGAGGAGAGCTCCAATTCTAGTCATGAAGAGGAGTCAAGTGAGCCAAGTAGCTCACATCATGGAGGTATAGAATTAGAAGTTGAGGGCTACTCAACGTCTAAGGAAGAAGAGGAGGAGAGTTCTTCTTCAAGACTGAAGCAAGAAGAAGAAGCCTCTACCTCTGGAAGGGATGAAGGAGAGAGCTTATATCCATCCTCAACCCTAGGTAACTCAAGCAACTTAATTTCAAGTAAATTACATATAATGTGCTTTGAGTGTAGGGAATATGGGCATTACAAAAGTAAATGTCCAAAGAGGATTAGGAAGACTCCACCGGCACCAAAAGTCAAGGAAGCCGGAGTTCCGATACGCAAGGGCAAGGAGCACGTGGTGTGCTTCCAATGCAAGCAAAGAGGACATTATAGGAGTCAATGTCCAAGGGGGAGGCAATCTCACAAGGACAAGAGACCAAGCACATCTATGGGGGGAGCTAAGGCAAACCCTAAGGTATCCTTTAAGGCACATTCTTGCAATTCAAATAAAACACATACTAGTAGTTTTATTGCAATTGTCAATAATGATAAGCATGATAACCATAGAAACGGATACATGTGCTTAGGTGCCAAACATGTTAGCCTAGATAAGGACAATGCTAGAAATGCCAACCCTAGAGTTAACTCATCTAAGGTTAAGGAAAACCTAGATAGGAATCCCAAAACAACTAGACATATGCCTAGGAATACCTCAAAGAAAAATGGAAAATTAAAGCTTGAGGTATTAAAGAAGGAAAATCAAGTCTTGAGGTCAAGACTTGACACTTTAGAAAAGGCTCTTAAGAATTTGGAGAAGTCAACCCTAGGGTCTAAGGGTCAAAAATCAAAGCCCAAGGACATGAGAGGTTCGGGTCACAAACCTAAGTCTCAAGTGGTCAAGCCCACTTATCATAATGTTCCATTCGATTATGAAACAAGACCTAGGGCTAGGAAGACCATCACCAAGGTCACAAGGGGTGTCACCCCTAGAGTTGATCTTGATGAGTCCCAAATGACCAAGGCTTTAAAGCCTAGGAGGGTCATTAGGAGGGTTGCTAGGGAAGTCATCCCTAGTGAATATTTAGTGAACCCAATGAGCTCAAATAGGTATTGGGTTCCTAGGAGCGTGATTCCTTCACGCTATATGGTTTAGGGTGTGCCAACCTTAATTGGATAGGTAGTTAACCTACTCATGGCAAAAGGTGGCATTTTAGGAATTTTCAAGGTGTAATCAAGTCTTGAAAATGAAATTAAAAATTATTCCTAAGGTGATTAGGATGTGCCAACCACATTTGAGGATTTTTCTAGGGTCAATCTAATTGGCACATAGTGATCTAAAATTCTTTAGTATATGATTTTAGGTCTATTACACTTAGGAATATAGAATTTATGGTAAAATGATCAAAATTATCAAAAATGGCAACTAAGGCTAGAATTAGGTATTTTCTATACCTTTATATGTTATTTGCCATACATTGTTTGTCATATGCCATGTCATGACATCATATTTATTTTATTATCATTTGAAATGTCATGATAATGCTTAGGTTAGTTATATGTCATGCCTTATTTAAGTTTCATACTTTATGCCATGACATCATGTTTTCACTTATGATATTATTTTATGCCATGTCATCATCTCTTGCATTTATGATCAATTAATTTGATTTAAGGATAGAAACACAATTTGATATGGAGATCAAATTGTTGTTTAGAAAATGCATGAGAACTTAGCTTAAGATGACCTAAACTCATATCTCACATCAAAATTGACTTGGATGTGTTTGATACACCTTAGATGTGTGTGAGATATTAGGATTATGAGTTAGGATCAAGGTGCATAGTTCTTGTACCTAGATGAGCCTAATTTGAATTTGAGGATCATAGGGAAAACTTGTGTACAAGTCATGTACATTTAGCCCTAAGATTGTGGTCCTAAATTGAATGGTTTAAAATCATTTCAAAATTGATTTGAAAAACCTTGATGAAGCTTTTCTAGTGATAGCATTCATCATTGAGCAAGTTGATACAAAGATGGATTAACCTTGAGCTATTTCAAAGTCTTTCGAACTTTGTATCAAGATTAAAAAATGGAAGTTATTTTCATAGAAAACTATTTTTCCTTGATAATATATGTTATGAGGAATGTATCCTCAAAATTTTACAATTTTTAGAATTTTCTGTAATTTTTTAGGGGTTTCTGAATTTCGGGAGAAAAATCAGAAATCTTATCAGAGAGCCGTGGACCGATCAGAGGAGATCCTGTTCGGTCCAGAGAAGTCTGGATCGGTCACTGGACCGATCCAGGGCAGTGTGGATCGGTCTGGTGACTGATCCAGTGGAGGCCTGACCGATCAGAGCGTGCTAAAAATGCTGATTTTCGACTGTTGTCTGAAATTTCAGCTATGGAAGTTGGTGCTTTAGAGTTCTATTGTTGGTGCAATGGTCAAGGAGGAGTTGACCTTTAGGGGGAGTTTTTACTCGTCAAGATTTCTGAGGATGAGTGATATGGGATTATCACTAAGTTGACTGTGGATTTTAGTATCAAGGGGGAAATTAAGGGTTTCAATGAAAGGTATGAGACTTTCATTAGGAAAAAACTCTTGACCTTGATTCACTCTTTTTGATGTGTGTCAAAAAGGGGGAGAATATCCAGAGAATGTTCAAGGAAGAACATTGGAGTTTGGGGAGAATGTTCAGAGAATGTTCGAGGAAGAACATTGGAGAACTATTGGAAAACCTAAGTTAGGTTATCGGGTTAACCTAACTTGATTATGGTTTTTGTCAAACATCAAAAAGGGGGAGATTGTTGGTGCAACCTTAGGTCAAGGTTGACCTGGGTGACCCGACTCGAGTTGACCTGACTCGAGGTATATTTTGATGTTTGACAAGAACAGAGAAGTTGTATTTTGATGTTTGACAAGAATAGGAACTTGGGGGATTGTGGGTGCAACTTTGGTCAATGTTGATCTGGTTGACCCGACTTGAGTTGACCTGATTCGGGAAAAGTCCAAGTATGGAGACTTGGCACGGAAAAGTCCAAGCAGGGAGCTTGGCACGGGAAAAGTCCAAGCAGGGAGCTTGGCACGTGGAAAAGTCCAAGTATGGAGACATGGCACGGAAAAGTCCAAGTAGGGAGCTTGGTACGGGGAAAAGTCCAAGTATGGAAGCTTGGCATGGGGAGTCGGAGAGGGCTTGGTAGCTCGTTCTCCGGACTAGGTCAGAGAGGGCTCGGTAGCTCGTTCTCTGGACCGGACGAAGTCGGAGAGGGATCGGTAGCTCGTTCTCCGGACTAGGTCAGAGAGGGCTCGGTAGCTCGTTCTCTGGACTGGACAAAGTCGGAGAGGGCTCGGTAGCTCGTTCTCCGGACTAGGTCAGAGAGGGCTCGGTAGCTCGTTCTCTGGACCGGACGAAGTCGGAGAGGGTTCGGTAGCTCGTTCTCCGGACTAGGTCAGAGAGGGCTCGGTAGCTCGTTCTCTAGACCGGAAGTGGAAGTCGGAGAGGGCTCGGTAGCTCGTTCTCCGGACTAGGTCAGAGGGGGCTCGGTAGCTCGTTCTCTAGATCAGAAAGGCTTTAGGTTTAAGGCTGAGAAATTGGATCGGTCTGCTGACCGATCCAGTGATACTATCGGTATCTGGATCGGTCTGCTGACCGATCCAGTGACCAAACAGTAGCTTTCTGTGAGTTATCTGATCGGTCGGTAGACCGATCAGGAAGCAATGGGATTCAGAGAACAATAGGGAGGATCGGTCTGTGGACCGATCCACCTATGGCCTGATCGGTCCACAGACCGATCAAGGCTAGGCAACCAACTCTCTGTGAGAGTTGGGATCGGTCTAGGGATCGATCAGCATAGGGCCTGATCGGTCCCCCGACCGATCAAATCTGCCCTGGACCGATTAGGGTGGAGCCTGATCGGTCCAGGTCTAGCCGTTGTGACTCAACGGCTAGATTTCTGGATTCTTCTGTGTCTTCTTTGCAGTGCAGTTTATAAGCCTCTACAGTGAAGGTGGAAACAACACTCTTGAAGATCTTCTTCTTCCTCAAGACTGCGATCTGAGCTTTGCTGAGCTCTTCATTTTCTGAAGCTTCGTGTGAGCTTCCATAGGCTAGTTTTCTAGCTGCTATTGTTGGATCCGTGAAGTTGCTGCTTCATCAACAGACTCCAGTCGACAACGAGAAGACAAGCAAACTGGGTAGTGTGTTTTTACATTCATATTGTCCATTGTTTCTTGCTCAATTCTTTGTACTCCATTATTGCTGTTGCAAAAGGAATTGTGGTGAGGTTTCTCCACCCAGAAGGAGTATTTATTAGCCGGTTTTTCGGGGTCTCATCCACCGACGGATTGATAGGATTCGTCCACCTTACGGACACGCCGAGGAGTAGGAGTATCATCTCCGAACCTCGTTATATCGTCGCGTTTGAGGTTTGATCTTTCCATTTTCGTTTCTACTTTTTATTTCCGCTGCGCTAACTCAAATTGTAGGAAGAAACGAGAATTTAGGGTCGACTATTCACACCCCCCCTCTCTAGCCGCCATCCGAAGGTCCTAACAATTACTGGGTATGTAACGAATTATGCAGAGGGATGTGAGTGATGTAGATGAGATCTATCCCTCCTATATGACGGGAGCGACATCGATATTCTTGATAGAGTGAGACCACAAAGTGCATGACCATGCCCAAATGAGTCAATATGAGATATTGAGCTCATTTGATTTAGTGAGTCTACTTGGAGTTCGAGATTTAGATTGATTAGAGGATGACACGGTCTATGTCTCACATTGATCAATCTAGATGTCTTGGATAGAAGGACACTTGTCATATATTGTGAGGAGTCACAATTAGTAGTCACAAGTTGATGTTGGATCTCAACATTCTTATAACTTGGGTAGTAATGATGTGTTGCTAGATACCGCTCATTACTTATGCTTCTAAATGGGTTTAGGAGCATTGCCAACGTTATAAGAACATATAGGATCACACACAAAAGGCAATTAGACGGAGATTAGGTTCATTTGATGAACCTAAAGGATTAGTTTCATGTGATGAACCAAATTGGATTAAGAGTAATCCAAAGTAGGCTAATTGAGTTGGACTCAATTTGGTTCATGTATTAGATGAGTCTAATTTGGACTTAGACTCATTGAATTAATTTAATTCAATGAATATAGATTCATTAAATTAAAATTGACTTGAACCAATGGTTAGATTAGATCAACCAAGAGAGAGAAGTGGTCAAGTTTGACTTGACTTGAGAGGAAGATGAAAGGTCAAGTTTGACTTGACCATTTGCCACCTCATTGGTGAGTTGGCATTGAGTGGGCCAATGATGATGCTCCACATCATCATGGTTACTTAAGTGAGATGCCACCTCATGGGAGTTACCAAGAGTTGTGACTCTTGGTATCCCATGGAGGTTACAACCTCCACTAAAGTGGCCGACCACTTTGATTTCATGTGGTGAGTTTCATTTTTTTGTGGTAACTCCCATCTTCTTCCTCTCTAGCTTTCTTCTTGCTCTCCCTCTCCTCCATTACTGATATCTAAGGTTGCTAGCACATCCTTAGAGGTTTTTCTCCATCTCTTGCTTGTGTGGATACACATAGAGAAGTGTCTACTTTGACACTTTCGAGATCCGGCGAACCGAGGACAAGCGGGATTGCGAAGGGCTTCGCATCAAGGGTATATCCTTCTCCTTTGTAGATCTACTGTAGATCGAGGTTTAGAAACTCGTACTCATAAGTTTTTCAAAAGTTTTATCTTCGCACGGATCCGGTGGCGGGGTTTCGGGGTTTCCGTAACGCGAAAAAATGGTTTTCGCGGCCCGAAAAACCTAACAATTCGAAGCATATCTATCTGGAAATTTGATGTCTATTAACCAACTACATAAAGCTTGTTTACCATCTTTGTCCAATGTATAACAAACTTTTGGAAACTTATTGGTTGTTTCATTCTGATACAACTCTGGTCTGTTGACCTGGTCTGTTAATTCCTCACGTGATTTTACAGTGTCCTTAGTTCTTCTAGGTACATTCATCATAGTGTTGAAGATATTATCAAAGAAATTTTTCTCAACATGCATCACATCTATATTGTGTCGAATGAGTAGATACTTCCAATAAGGCAACTCCCAGAATATGCTCCTTTTCTTCCAACCACACTTGCACATCCTAACAAGATATTTATTTATCTCATCAGAATTAGGCTGAGATACTGGGAGAAATCCATAACTATCTATTTGTTCAATGATTTCTTCACCTGAAGCATGGACTGCTAGGGGAGGTTTTCTGACTACAATATTCTTTAGAAAATTTTTATTATTTCGCCTAAAATGGTGATCCAGTGGTAGAAATTTACGATGATTATCAAACCAAGATACCTTCCCACTGCAAGATAATGAAAATGCATCGGACTCTGTCATGCAATATGGGCATGCTAATTTACTAGCCATGCTCCATCCCGACAACATTGATTATGCTGGAAAATCACTGATCGTCCATAATAAAGCAACATGCAATGTAAAATTAGTTTTACTTGTAATATCATAAGTCACTGACCCTACATTCCATAATGCATTCAGCTCGGCAATTAGAGGTTGTAAGAAAACATCTATCTGCAGAAAGTTCCAATCTTATAAGTCACTGACCCTACATTCCATAATTTATTCAGATCGTCCATAATAAGGCAACATGAATATTATTGTCTTGACTGGCCAAATGGTTGAAATCCATCTGCAGAAAGTCTCAATCTCACATTATGTGGTTCCATTGCAAAAGAGGGAAACACAGTATCAAGATATTTCCATGCAGGAGAATCACAAGGATGATACATTATACCTCCTTCGTGCTCATGCTCATGATGCCACAACATGTGGCCAGTTGTAGCTGTAGATGCATATAAGCGTTGAAGTCTAGTAGTTAACGGAAAATAATACATCACTTTCCAAGCAATATTTTTCCTTTTCTTCCCTGGTATGCGAGTACGAGGCTTAAAACGAGGGTGATTACAAATTTTACATTCATTCAAATCACTGTCTTTATTCCAAAATATCATGCAGTTGTTTATACAACAATCAATCTTCTCTACAGGTAAACCTAAACCTCTGATCAATTTCTTTGTTTCATAGAAGCTATCAGTCATTATGTTATCAGCAGGGAGCAACTCTGACATCAATTGATAAATGTCATCGCAACATCTTTCTGAGAAATGATGTTCTGCTTTCATATTCAATAACCTTGCAGTAGCTGATAGTTGAGAATGACCAGAAGGAATGCCTCCCCACATTTTTCTTTCACTAGCCTTTAACATTTCATATAGTTGCTGATATTTAGGGGTTGGTATTTCATCTATATTCGAATAATCAACTGCATTCATCGCATCTTGAATCATTGATTGCATTGAAATATCAATATTATTTGATGCTTCAGGAGCAGTAACAGTAGTCCCAGAAGACGAACCACCAGAAGGCCCAATTGGTTCATATAAATAAGGCTCTCCGTGACAGTACCAATTGTAGTAATTTGGCACAAAACCATTTCTACATATGTGCATTTTTACAATATCTTCATCACGAAATGCTCTATTTTGACATTTTTTATGATTGTAGGGACACCGTAACTCAGCACCATTCATACATTCTGGATGACTTTTAGCAAAGTTCACAAACTGTTCAACTTCAGCAATAAAATCATCTCTGATAAAACCATTGTCTAATCGACTGTACATCCAAGCTTTGTTCATATACATTATTATAACCTAAAGAGAATATAATTTGAAACATTATTAAACTTGTATCACTTGAAATAAGCTTAAATAAGGAATTATGTGCACAATTTTATCTCACGATCATTGTACCATATTTCCAAAAATCTCCTCTACACTAAAACAAATAAATGAAGCTAATATACAGATGTTGTTTCTTAGAGCATCATCAAATGAAATAACCATATATATATGAAAGTAAAACAAATCTAATATATATAATAATGAACATGCAGCAAACAATGACCACGATATGCAGCCCCTGCGGCTAGCCGCGAACTACCCCCTGCGACCAACCGTGAGCAGGTGCTTAAAGCGACCAGCCACCAGCAGGACACTACGGGGGTCGCGAGCAAGCCCCCGCGGCTGGCCGCGATTAGGTAGCAAGCAGGCGCCTGCGTGGACGGCTTGCGTCGGCCGGCCTGCTACGGCTTGCCTGCGGTGGCCGGCATGCCGTAGACAAGGGAATGCGGCAGCTGGGCATGCCGTAGACAAGGGAATGCGGCGGCTGGGCTGCCGCAAGGACCCGCTTGCGGCAGCTGGCTTGCCGCGAGAAGTCGCCAGCGGCGGCCCGCTGGCCGTGAGCAGGCCGCAGCGGCCACCGGCCGTGTGAAAACGAACAGAGAGAGAGGAGAGGAGCATACCTGAGTCGTCGGTTGCGGATCGCGGTGAACGGGAGGAGAGGGCACGAGTTTGCTGGAGAGATCGCCGCTGGAAAATCGCCGAGAGAGGAAAAAGGAGCGTCGCAAAAAGAGGAAAGTCGATCGGTGCCCAGACGGAATTAATAATTTCGTCGGTAAATACCTCCGGTTAACGGGAGCAAATTTTAACGGGTTTAAAATCTAACGGGTGTGGGCGGAATATAACCGACAGAAACCTACTTCCGTCGGTGTTGCTCGACGGGAACTTAATTCCGTCGGTAATGTATGAAGCCTGCTAACCCGGATCTTGTAAATCTGTTGGCTGGTCACGCAGCTTTCCGACTGAATGCAATTTTGTAGGAAATTGCCGACTGACTGTTTAAATCAGTTGGTAATCACCGACGGAAAACTAATTCCGTCGATAATTACCGATGGAAATATGTTCAGTCGTCAAAAGCCGATAGAATTAAATTCAGTCGGCAATCGTCGATGGAAGATAAAGTCCGCCGATACTCCCGTCGTTAATTACACACATTTTTGTAATGATATTCCTCTTATAAGCATATTTTCACTTCTGAAGCCAACATAATCAATACTTGTGAAGTAAATTATTTTACAAATATTACTATGTTCATTTCATACATTTTCATAGTTTATTTTCAGATGATGTGAAGTAAGATAAATTACAGGATCAATTTATATCCATCAAATTTGACTAGAAGGAGGTATAGATTTTTTTTTTTCCAAGGGAGAATGTGTCCGTTGAAAATTAATTAGCAAATGTTGCAAAAGATAGTTTATTCATCTCTAGCATCCTGTCAATTCATCTCCACCAGATTAACATGGAAAGATAGTAATGCTTGTCAAGCCAATGACATAATAGGAGATGGTTCTCTCGAAGATATATATTCCCTTTTGTAGTTTAGCAATCCAGAATGTAAAAATAAATTGTCCGCCTGTATACTGCTCAAGCAATGCATTGACTTTAACTTAAAGGGAGATGCTCTAGCTAAATATAATTTGTTAATATTAAATCTTATAAAGATTTTTTTATATCAAATTTAAATTTGGCTAAAAATAAAATTTCAAGTTGGTAAAAATAATTAAATTAAATCAAATCAAATAGTTCAACACCAAATAAAATAAAGATATAATGATATTGAGTAAAAGTCAAATTGAGTTCGGATTTAACCCATTGGATATACCCGAAAAAAATGGATTAAGTGTGATTTGATCCAATTACGATCGAATCAAATCTTAATCGGTTAAATCGATTCAATGGTTGAAGAAACTTTTCTTCCCTCTCCTCTTCTTTTTCTCACTAACTTTTCCCTTCCTCCTTATTCTGTTATTTTCTGCCAATAAACCAGCAACATTTCTTGCTGTTTTATTTTAATTTGTTTTTGTCTTTTTGTTTAATTTTGTTTGTTTTCTTAGTCCAACAGCAGTTAGCTCTATCGCCGGAGTAGCCAAAATCGAAAGGAGCAGCCTCCAGCTCTTCTGTTGCCCAACCAAGGCGGATATTAGGTTTTCCTTCTTTTCAAACTCTTCCACATTCACATTTAATAATGTCATTATTTGTACGACTATTGATTGAGGGTAAGGATTGATGAGTACGTAAATATTTATTGATATAGAAAAATAGCTTATTAATTTGGATTAATTACGAATGCATGGGTTCAATTGACTTGAGTCCCTCGTATCAACAAAACATTTCCATTGTCTCGTCCGTTAATAGAAAATTGTAAGATAAACATTTTAGTTTATTAGATTTCTATTTAATTAGGTTAGTTGAATAAAATTATTACTCGATTGTAATAGATGTCTCATGTACGAATTGAGATTATAGCGAGGTAGTGGGGTCACGATCTATCCATCGATTTGAATTATAATTAATTTGTAGAATTTATATTACTTTCATTATTGGATATTATTTTATGTTTTTGATTTAATTTTATATTGTGTTTGTAGATCCGAGTTTTAGTGAAAAGTTCGGTAACCTATCGACACTTGAAACTTTTGGCGTTTATAGAGGTGGGTAAATTCTATCTTTGACTTGAGTATCTATTTCCTTATGTGAATAAATAAAAATATATATATAGATAAAATTAAAATAATATTTAAAATAGTGAAATGAGTTCTAAAATAATTAAATTATTAGGGGTAAATAATTGATGTTTTTTATGTTTACACGTGGGATTCACATGGGAATTGAATAACCAGGTTAATTTAAAAATTAAAATAAATTATTCTAAATTATTATCTTTTGATTGTTTGACCTTTAATATTGTTTATACTTGTATCTTAATGTAGTATAACTTTTACCTGCATAGCCTAAATGAATTAAGACGATTTATATAATTGTCGACGTAGGTTGGTCATTTAGACTAATCCATAAAATGTGAACTTAGAATTGAACAATTATGTAAATGAAAAAAATGAAATACTAAAAATACTGAAAACTCTAAATCTAATCTTATACAATAGTACCTGACCTCCCATGAATTATAGTAACTAGTTGTCGCCCAGTAGTTAGTATCTACTTGTGTGACGGTGGTATATTATTGTATTCGAGAGGTTTTTATTGAGCAAAAGATGATTTTGCTCATTCAAGTGCTCCTTGTTGGTAGTCTCACAGTGAAATGAAGAAAGATAAATCATATTTACAGAGATCTTCTAGGTGGGAGGATATTTAATTCTCAGAAAAATGAACATATATTAGATGATATTATTATACTTTGAGTATTTTGGCTTAGCTAGCGTTCTTAGTTTATTTATTAAACTTATATTGTTGGTGATATTTATACATATTGATATTTATATATCATTGGTGACATGTATATATGTTCAACCTCTCCTAATACATTCTCCTCATCGACCACCTGGGCAGTTAGCCATGAATGACAAAGTTCTGAACTCAAGACAATTGATAAAGTCCAACGTTGAGAATTGCCATGGAGGGAGCTAGAATTAAAGCTACAATGAGCAGCAATCATTAAGGGATAACTGACAAGGTATTGTTGTATTTAACTTAATTGCATCATGGAGATTATATTTTTAGTTGCTCAATATTAACTTCTTTTCCATGATTTATTTTATGTACTATTTTTAAAATACTCGGACAAATGAATTCATGTTATATTTACATTGGGCAAATCATGTTCTGCAGCGTGATATATGTTTGTATAGTCACATTTGACCTCTAATATATACTGCCGAATGTTATACACTTTGAATCGTCGTCCATCTTTTAGTTCATTCGCTAAGAAAATTAAGTTGGATTTGAATGGTTTTCTTAATCAAATGAAAATATAGTTAAACTCAACTAGAGTTTTAGTTAACGCGTTTATTCGTGTGTAATGATCATGTAAATAAATGCAATGGAGATAAAAGAAAAATAAAACATGATTTATGTGGTTTGAAAAATGCACTTTTACTTCACTATATGTGATATGTTTTTTTAGGTGTATCACCCTTAAATTTTCATTAAAGAATAATGAGGCAAACCTCTAAATATCATCTTAAATATAACCAAAATATAAATATTAAAAAAATAGATTATTAAAAATTAAATTTGTGTGGAAGATTTCAACTTTTATCCAAACACTCAACCACCTCAACCACCTTTAACAATTGATCGCGATCAAAAGCTTTCTTATATAATAAATCTTCAAAACCGAACCAGTTTGACCACTTTGGGTCGATTAAAAAAGATATTCAGTTGACTAAATTATTAAATATAAGTATTAAAAGTTAACGATTATATGATCAGATTCAGATTGCACTAACAGAAATAATTTATTATAAAGAAAACAATTAACGCTCTGACGCAATCGTGGTTACAGAAATAGAAGCTCGATGCCTATTTCCGTCTACTTGTTATTTAAAGGTCTCGGACGAAACTATTAACAATGTCCAAATTTTATCCTTCAGTCAATCTAAATAATAATTATTTTAATCTATAAAATTTTAATTCCTGGTATGAGATAAGGAAACTTTTTAGTTGTAAGATGATTTTTTATCATAAGATGGTTGCTCTTTTTTATTTATGTATAAATTTCTACCATTCTAACATTGAAATTAAAAAGGAAGCATCAATTCCCAAATTGTAAATATAAATTCTTTTTCCATTCCTACATTATTAAATTATCTAAGAACAATAATTCTATTTGTAATCAATTTTATTCATAATGCAAGAGATATTTACAAAGAACAATCACTTGAATTCTTAGCAAAAGAACACTGACAAAGAAGAAAATTTTGGAATCAATTTTTATCATTCTCAATTCAAATCATTTACCTTTTTTTTCTTTAGTTAGGGAAGAAAAAAAAGATGGCCTGAAAGAGTTGGGTCACAAATTCCTTCATAACACTGATTTCAAGTTCCAATTCAACTAATCAATTGAAACAACTCATGGATTCAAATGTAAACAAATAAGGACGTAATGTAAATAAAACACGAAAGAATGAAAGCTACTTAAAACTTTCTTTTAACTCAAAAGCATTTTATTATTCCGGCTCAATTAATGTATATACTTGCCACATATGATATCCTACAAAAGGATAAATGCCACCAAATGACACTCATTTACCATAAAATCAAATTTGAGTTGCATGATCTCAATATGATGTTGAAATAAGTGCGTAAACTAATCATAAATTTTCTGCTTATATAGATTAAAGACTTATGATCTAACATGACCAAGAAGAATATTTGGTTTCAAAATTAACAAAGACACTATACAAGATGATGTTAACGACATCACAAAGGTCTAACGAACATAATAGTATAGAATTGCAATATTGATCCAAAATTAATGCTATTTAAATGAGGCAACAACCCATAATAGGCAAATAAAATTGTTACCATAGTAAATTAATTCTCGTTAGAAGTGAATAGGACAGTATTTTGTTGACATGGGGTTCTGTTTTGAAAATGAGCAAAATCAGACAATTCACACCTGAAACAATAAAGATCAAACGCAAACAATATCAAAAGGCTTGCATGATACATATGCGACAACTCCACATTGTGACCTTCATCAAATATTTAGTAACTTACAGGTGAGAGTAGTTGGAGTTGGTTGAAAATTATGAGATGAATCTACATACCACAACTTTTGAATTACATTCCACATCTAATCTCTTTCTCTCTTTTTATATATTCATCTAAATAAACTACTGTACACTCTTCTGAACAATATAGTTCTAAAAAATACTAAACCTAGAGTGAAATTACCAATTTCCTCAAATTACAGATATTAACTAAGTAGCAATAACACTAGGAATCCCGAGATATGAAGTTCATAACACGCAAGCAAAGACCTTGAACAATCTACTAGAATGCAAAAATTTGAAAAATACTCAAATGTCATATCCCAGATCAAAATAAGTAATTGGAAAGACATTTGTCATATTATTTACTCGAACACTGCAATCAAATCCCTAATCTAAAGCAACAATAAGAGAAATGGTGGAAAAAATAGTAAAAATTGATGCAATAACATGATTAATATGATGAAAATCGATCGCTCAAAGTGATCGATTGATAGAAAACAGCTGATTAAGACATAAAAATAATTGAAATAGAAACTGCCAATTTGTGCAGAAACAAAACACGATTAACAAGAAAATAAAAGGCATACACCGTTACCGACAACGACAAAGGAGCTTCGTCAGGGCAATGGAGGGCTTCAGATTGGAGAATCGCGAGGGCAAGAGAGTTGGGGCTTCGCCTGTCACGCCCCGGGAGAGTCTCTGCCAAAAGAAATTTCGACAGCATCTCCCCTATACGGGTGACAATATGAAACCTCACTACAAGCCCTCAGGGCCACACAATCCTCAGCCAACACGATCGGGATAATAATAATATAAAAACTAAACAATCCACGCAGTTAATAATAAATCAACCTCCGGCTGACTACACAACCACGCAGTTTATTTGAAAATCACCTACTCCACTACAACGACGGAAAACACAAAACACAACAGAGAAACCATCGCAGCGAAAATAAGTAGTAGACCAAAACTTGATAAAAATTTTCGAGTACAATTCTACACCACAAGTATATATAAATGCATAACAAGGAACCAAAAGTCCAAAGAGTAG
This sequence comes from Zingiber officinale, assembly GCF_018446385.1. NCBI lineage: Eukaryota > Viridiplantae > Streptophyta > Magnoliopsida > Zingiberales > Zingiberaceae > Zingiber > Zingiber officinale. The sequence goes on from NC_055996.1 coordinate 61,051,042, forward strand.
AAAATCATCGCGACGCAAGGTAGTGGGGGGACTAGCCATTGGAATCTCCTGACGGCCTCAACCTGAAAAAGATATAATCAACGGGGTGAGTTTAACACTTAGTGGATACTAAGTTGACATGCATAGTAAACTATAACTAATAGTAATAATCATGGAGTACAACCTCCTGGACAAAAGCTGGAGATGCAAAATTGAAAAGGGCCGAAGAAAACTGTACTAACTAGGGCCTCATATCCTGACATAAAGGTCGTCAGACCGAAAATAGCATGCCTCCTGTATGCATGTCAATCATATGCATCCACCAAATATGCAGCAAACAAAATGCAGCAAACATAAGCAATAAATGCAATCGTGCATATGATGCAAATGACATGTTCTGGTCATCCCTGACGTTAGTCAGCCATCTCGCACATGATGGTGAGACTGAGTGGGTAGGGCTATGACAATTGTGCACTCTGCCATCACTGCTCCTGATGAGTGACCAAGTGGACAGGATGCTGTTGGAGTACACCTATCCTCCTACCTCAAATCATAAGTGGAGGAGCTCAATGCTCTCATCTCCCTAAGTAAGTCCAGAGGAGGGATCCCTGACATGCTACCACGCTGCAATCACACTACCCATGAGCGGACCAGTGGAGCACTGACAGAGTAACCTGCTGCAACACACCCTGCCTGAATAAAAACCACTAACCCATGAGTGGTTGTGTGTGCAGATCCATGTAACTGGCGATGTGCTTAACAATAACAGAACTGTCAATCGCTCAACATGCAATCATGCGAGATGGTGCATGACACTAAGCATGAAAATCCTGACCATATCTACGTCCATAAAATATGTACCCAAAGAAAATACATGGATCAAATAAGACAATCAAGGTACACGTGTCTGATATGGTAAATACCTAGTCCGGTATATCATATGACATGATATGTCACTACTACTATAAGCATAAATAATCATGACAATTGTAAAATACATCACTCAGATATAATAAAATAATAAAGTTTTATAGATGAATAATATTAAGGATTTTTTTTGGGATTTTTAGAAATTTTCTAGGGATTTTTCGGAGTTCGTATGAGTTAGTTTACGGGGATAAATTAATAGGAATGGGAAAAGCATGTTTAGGAATACCCAAAAGTAGGAGTTGATTTAAGAAAATACTTAAGGTTTGATTAAAACAAACCTAAATTTCCTAAATTGATTTATTTTTCTTTTATTTTCTTTTTCCTTTTCCTATTTCTTTTTCCCCGAGCCCGATCTTTCCCTCACCCGACGCCCTCTCCTCTCCTTCTTCTCTTCTTCTCGCGACCCAGCATCCCCGACGCCAACCTCTCGCGCCATCTCTTCTTCTCCTCCTCATCTTCTCCAACCGGTGCTCCTTTCCCTTCTCATCGTCGAACCTTTCTCTTCATCTCACGACACCGTCGATTTCCTCTTCCTCAAGCCGATCATCGCCAGTGCAGTCCACCTCCGCCGGTGATGCCCTCGTGACTCTGAAGCTATGGAGTCGCCTTCTGTCTTCCATGCGACGCCGACCGTCGGTCTCTCTCTTCCGATTCCGTCGACAGTGGTTCCTCTTCGCTCGATCGTTGCCGTCTCCGAGAGGGTGGAATAGACGAAAGGGTTGAGGGTAAACTTTTCCCCTTGCCTGCGGATCCAAGTGGAGCTGTGACGGTGAGGTCCATTGTGTTGGTGTGGGAAGCATCCGACGATCGAACCCAAGTTTTGATAATGGCAAAGGATTCAAAGTTAAAATTATGTGTTATCTAACATGTGCGAATGAGTTTGCAGGGAAGTCCTAATTGCGGTTAGGCAGGTGAAAAATTCTAAGGGGCGGCAACCTTAGATCCTAGGGGGTGGTAACCCTAGGTGGAGGAAAACCCTAAGGGGCGGCAACCTTAGATCTTAGGGGGTGGTAACCCTAGGTGGTGGAAAATCCTAATGGGTGGGTAACCTTAGGTCCTAGGGGGAGGTAATCCTAGGTGACAAAAAACCCTAGGGGGTGGTAACCCTAGGCAGAAAAGTCCAGTTGGTCTAGAGGACTGAACTGACAACAGGTATGCTCTCCTGAGTGGAGTAGGTGAGGACGCATTCCTCAGAAGAGGGAATAGTAGGCGTTAGTTCGACCTAGTATTTCCGGTCGAAAATTCGAAGTCAGAACCGGACAGTCCGGAGACTGTCAAAATATTTTCTATTATTATGTTTATTATGTGCTAACTTTGTCTTGTAGGATATGTTGTTGTTTTGTGGACTAACCTATCTTGCAGGGTCAAAAAAGCATTTTATGCCTTGGATGAACAGTACCCGAGGCACCCTCATGGAGCTTGGAGGCGCCTAAGGTGCAAAGGCAAGAGTATGCTCGCAACGGAGCTGGAGGCACCCTTATAAAGGCTTGAGGCGCCTCGGACAACCTTGAGGGCGCCCTCAAGGATTATGGAGGCGCCTTCAACAGGATGGGCGACGAAGAATTCTCAGCTTATCCACGCGTGGCTGACTCGGCAATTGAAGGCGCCCTCAAGGGGATTGAGGGCGCCCTCAAGGGGATTGAGGGCGCCCTCAGTGGGCCTTATAAGGGATACTCAACCAGCAGCTTGAATCATTAATTCCCAAGTGATCATTCTCCTGTGTGCTGCTTAAAAGACGTTCCAGAAGTGTTGTAGCAACACCCCGATGACTCGGAGCTTCAATTTCAGTATTTTTGTTGTTGGTATAGTTTTCTAATTATTGTTTTGTAATACATGTTTGTCACTTTGCGATCATATAGTGAATTGCCCAAAGTAAACACTCAACGAGCGTGGGTCTTGGAGTAGGAGTCGCCCTAGGCTCCGAACCAAGTAAATACTTGGCGTCTTTTGTGTGTTTATTTTCTTATTCCGCTGCTTAACTCTCGTCGATTTTTCAAATATGAAAAGTGAAAGCCATGAGCGCTATTCACCCCCCCTCTAGCGCGTCTCGATCCAACAATTGGTATAAGAGCGGGGTCACTTCGATTTGATGCAACACCAGTCAAGCACATTTTTCGTGGTTTTTTTTAGTTTTTTGGAGTCGATCGGAATCGGTATTCTTGCCGTCTTTCGATCTAGTTTTTCTTAATTGAAATCTTTCCTCAAAGTTGGTGCAACACCACTCGAGTCCGCTTATTTATTCTTTTTTATCCAACACTACTAATCCAAGACTAAGTCTTAGAACGAAGTTGTTTGTTTTGTTTTATTGTGTGCTAGATCTTCAATGGCTCTCCAAGAGTTTATAGCACCGCTCGTCCACCGCTCTTCACCGGAGATGACTTCGGTTACTAGAAGTGTAGGACGGTTGCGGCCGGCTAAAAGGGGGGGGGGGGGGGTTTGGATAGCCTACAAAATAAAACACAACCCTTTCTCAAACTCTTAACAGAACACCTGTATAAAATGATTAAGCAGATAAATAAAACAAAGAAGAAAGAGGCACACTGAGATTTTTACTTGGTTACAACCAAGGAGGTTGTTAATCCAAGGACTGACACACTAGTATCTCCTTCAGGAGGAGAAGCCTCTTACAACAATGAAAGCGCAAAACAAAGAAGCTAATCTAACACTACAACAAAAACCCTCATAGACATTGGTTTTCCACCGGTGTCTATTACATTTTTGACCGATGTCTATGAAGGCGATGTAAAAGGTCTGCCATTTTAGACATCGAGTTAAAACCGATGTAGTATCACTTAATGACACCGGTTTTCGAATCGGTTATTAACCGGTGTAGTATCACTTAATGACACTATTTCATCAACGGTGTAAAACCGTTGTAATATTATATGGTAATAATACCATTTTTGGCAGCGGTATATGACCGATGTAATATTAGTTAATGACACCGATTTTGCAGCGGTGGAAAACCGATGTAATATCAGTATTTTTTACCAACACAAATTTGATTTCTGAAACAGTGAAAAATCGACAGTAACCAAGAAAATACACAAATATTAACAAATTACACAAATATTCTTCATTCAGCAGTATCCATAAAATATACAAATATTCACAAATTACATAAATATTCTTCTTACAACAGTATCCATAAAATACACAAACATTCTTTTTACATCAATAGCTAATAGATATTAGAATCAAGGTAGAACATTCTTTTAACAACACATCAAGGTAGAACATCGTGAGTCAAAAATCAAGCTGAGGCTACATTAAATTATGAGAATCAGAATATGTTCAACTTGCTATACTGCTCCATTCTTCTTGCGCCTTTCATTTCCCTAATCTCACCATTTTTCACCTTCAAATGCCTAGTTTTCTGAGTTAAAACATCCACTGTTCTAATCTGTCAAACAAAAATATCATTTGGTTTACTTAACTACAACAAAGAACAAAAATAGAAGAATTATACATGCTACAGAAGTCCTAGAATATTACCATTAGAAAGAAATTGACATGGGACAATATACGCAATTTACATTCCATACAAATGCATGCATCATCCAAAGTTTTCAAAAATCAAATACCTTTCCTACTCAAATGTAATCTAGCATGCATTCAGCCCACTTGAACCGCACTTCATCAATTTCAACTCTGGAGTACTTGAGATTTGTAAACTATAAAAACACATAAATAATACATTAGTAAACTAAGACAAAAAATCATAGTTGAAAAAAGCAGTAAGAGCACTAGGTAATAAGATGACTAATTGGAATGCTTAAAAAGAGAAACATTCATCAATTATCTCAACCACATCATATAGTGATAGATCTATCATTCCTGAGAACTTAATATAATCCAAACCAAAAATTTTAATCTAACTACATAAACAACAATTTTAATCTTTCAAATTCAATTCATTAGTAGTTGACCCAAATGACATAACTGTTTATCACTAAGAGTATATGGAAAGTAAATAAATTCACTTTTAGTTTGCAAATAATAAATTCACTTTTATCACTAAGAGTACATGGAAAGTAAATAAATTCCTCAGCAGTAATAAAGATGAGTAACATCAATTGATTTATATGATTTCCAATGATACAATAACATCAAAACAAGTTTTTATTTCAAGGAGAAAATAGCTAAAATGCTAACTAGTCAACATGAATTTCAAACCTTATCCTCTTCGAGCTAGGCTTATGAAATCATTTCTAAGAACAAAATCGACAAATTCAAGACTATTCTTTCAACCAGACAGAAACTTTATAAAACTAGAGGAAATCAAATGAAAGATCAGATCATAAACCCCAAGCGCAATAATTAGAGAATATTTAAAAGGGATCTATCTACTTGTTCTAATAAATTTAGTTATTTATTAAATAAAAATTTGCCATTGAATTCTAGAAAATAGGGAGAACAAGAATAAAAGAATCAATGTAATATATTTATTTATTTATTGCCTTTGCCAAAGTTGGTATTCTGGTCCACATGTCTTATTCCGATTCAGTGAGAAGTAGCTGTCTATCTCTTTTTCTTTAACTACCACCCTTTTCAAATGGCTTGAATATTTATGAGGTCTAAATAAGAGACAAAAGTTGGATGAAGATTCTCCATTAATTTTATTTGATTGTTTCATTTATCATCATTAACATTAATTAACACCATTTGGTCACTGACTTATTATGTAAGACCCAAGTGGAGAAACAATTAGCCAAATAATTAGCTCATACAAACAAAACATAAAAATTCTTTTAATGAATCAACCCCCTCTTTTCTATGAAGAGAATGACTAGTTTTAGAGGAGAATAACAGTATTTATTTTTCTAGCAATAAGACGATGGAAACAATCAATTACTCAATAACTTTGGCAATGAAAACAATTAATATGTCTTAACAACTTCACTTTAACCTTTCTGTCATTTGAAGTTTTATCTTAACACGTGTAAATTCTTTACATAAGTTATTATGTAATATATTAACAAATAAACACTTAGGAAAAAAAACAATGTAGTAACGATGGCATGTTTAGAAGTTGTGAGGGGTCAATCAGTAAAAACATCATCAGAAGTTGCGAAATCTACCAATGTCGTGTGTTTGCACTGCGTATTGTGACACCGTGTAAATATCGGGTGTATCCGAGGAAATTGAATTTGCAATCCTCAGGTCGAATCCAACTTCTCAGAACTGAATAGTTTGCTGCCGGAAGACTCAATTCCTAGGGAAATTGTTGAGTTACAATTCAAAAGGAAGATACAATCACTGGAATGTAAAGTATCACTAGGAGAGGATCGCTAGTACCTGAGCTAGCTCCTTAACGGTGATGGCTCGTTTCCCCTCTAGCTCGAAGTGCTCAAAAGCCGTACTTGTCATTTGTTCCCACCCATCCAAGGCCTCGAGGTGATGGGGACTGATTGTAGCAGCACAGAATTCTTCAAAGTCCATCTTTCTGTACGAGAGTGGCTCCAACTGGAGATGATATTATTTACAAGCATGAGTTTTTGAAAAGGTATACACCAGCAAATGAGAGATATTGTGGGTCCTTCGGAGGTTAAAAAAAAAGTTTTTGATATGAGAAGGTGAAGAAGTGTTTTCTTGTCATAAAAAAAATTACTTTAAGCTTATATGAGTACTCAAATAGGTTAAAACTACAGCATATAAATTCTGTAGTAATGGTAATGGTAGAGGCATACAAAAGAAACTTAGCAACTACAAAAAAAAATGGCAGCAGGAATGGATGCCTCGCCACATTTAAGATATCAATAACCTTACCCTCCTTCATTGCCTCGGTTGCATTTTGCAATAGGCCCTGCACAAGGATAGACATAAAAGTAAATGACAAAGGAAAGTATGCAACTGAACAATCACATTTTGGATATTGGCAAACAAATTCGACTAGACTGACCATTCGAAAGTTGTCGAACGATATGTGACCTTCTCCGTTTGGTGCTAGCAGCTTAAACTGTGATCTTAGATAAAACAGTTGATCCTCTATTAGGGCTTTGGATAGCGCTTGAAAAGTGCAATGCAATAAAAAAATATTAAACAAGTAAGATAGAGTATACAACCATTGTATAAGTTCTGCATGTTGCTGTAAGACAGACTTCGAGGTTTTGATGAATTGAATATGATGGGTGCAAAATTGTTTGCCCGGGAACCGCTGTTTGTATGTTTGTTGTACTACTACCTTAAGATATGATAAGAATAGGTTCAGCAAATCAGCAATCAAATTTTAAATGATTTTTATTTTTTTTTAAATTATTAGGTTGGAGAAAGCCTCAAGTAGTAAAGACCAATACAGCTTAATCATGATAATGATTTATCAAGAATACCAAGTCTACAATATTTGAAATTTAAGCACACATTTACCGGGTTTGTAGAGTAATAGCTCTAAGATATCCATATTGGGTTTGCCTTCTAAGTCATCTATTGCTATATCAATTTTTGAACCTTTAATTGTTAGTTTAAAGGCACCCTACATTGTAGATCTCTTAACGTTCAAGACACATAGATCTAACACTTGCCTGCATTATTCATTGAGTTGAAATTTTGCCTTCTAATATTGTTAAATACTTCTATCTTGTTTTCATGTTAAACCTGGTATTTAATCCTTCCCCATTCTACATTAGCATTGCTTAAGTTTGTTGTGGAAATTCCATCTCATGCACTAACCCATATCAACTGAAGATATTTGGGTTATCAATGTATGGATAATTGAGAGCAATTATCAGGTCGAAATAGTTTCTTAGTAACAGTGGATGCTATAAGTTGTCACAAAACAATTTGACATATGATTCAAGAATGATGTGAACAAACAAGTAACTACGGTATAAAATTCTACAAATCCAAAGCCAACTAAAGAATAATTGAAAAGACCTGCTAGAAAAATCTGAAACAATTTCAATTGGCATCTTGAGGTGATCAAACTCAAAAATGTCTTCCAAGTAGCCAAGTTAAATATGAGTGTCATGCGATGTTGACAATTATTAGTTTGTAACCCTTCCCACTTTTCTCTTTCCAATCTAATATTACTTATATCCTACTCAAGATTATTATTACTTCTCATCATTTGCTGCTGTACTTTGATAGATTTATGTTAATGCAACAATTCTTACATAATGCTTTCATAAAAAATAAAAGCTGAAAAAAGAGGACTCTGCTCCATTACAGCAAAAATATGTAAAATACCTAAAATATAATGCAGAAGATGATAGGTTGAATGGCACATTCAAAAACTTCAGTGGCAAAGGAAACTCACAACAAATGGTACCAGAGAAAACAACAAAAGGAACCCATAACAAAATAGGAGAACATTTTCATGTTTAACATCACCAAAATAGCAATCAACTAGACCATGCCACTAAACAATGCTCGCCTGGTTTAACAAAATTGGAAAGGCCAAAATCAATCAACTTCATCTGAGCATTTTCATCTCTGGTGGTGAAAAGAAAATTCTGTTGTTAAATACAAGGAAGAAATATTAACAGCGCTGAAAAATATATGTTGAAAAAGAAATGAACAGCAGAATACCCTAAGTCGCTCATGTAAAATAAGAGATCTAAAGTAATATCATGTCTGCATAAATTGAATCAAAGTTCTCTATGATACAAACCTCTGGATTTAAATCACGATGCACAACACCTTGAAGATGACAAAAGGCAATTACACTCACTATTTGAATAACTATAGCTTTTGCATCCTCCTCTAAGTACCTTCCACCTCTTGAGAACACAAGGGAAAAAAAGCAATCAAAAGTTATTAATTTTCAAATTCAAATAATCAAATAGATATAAATTATGGCGAATAAAATCACTTTTTTACCTGGATAAAATTCTTTCTAATAATTCTCCACCTTCACATAATCTAGGGAAGAGAAAAACATATTGTTGAGTTCCAAATTAACAGAAGTACTACATAATTTTTTTAAAAAAAAATTGTTGCCCATCATCTTAGAAGTATTCATTTTAAAATTTGTATGGAAAAGTATTATCATATTTCCTTAGTGCAGGATACAAAGTGGAAAGCAAAGAGGCATATTAGTAGGATACTACATGCAAAAAGTTTTGGATATATCAACTCTATCTTGTGACATGGAATAAATATCAGATGTAGAAACGTTGTTACTCATTGTTAAGCTAACTAGAGTTAATTAAGACATACTCCATGATTACGTAGACGTTAAGTGCATCCTCACATGCATCATAAAATTTGACAAGATTATTATGGTTGGACAAGGCTTTGAGGATTTTGACCTCTCTACGAACGTCTTCAATTGATATTGGTGTTGTCATCTGTAAAAACAAGAAAGAACCTGTGAAGTTTCAAAACACCCATTACAATGTTAAAATGCAGTGCCCATGAAATCATGTTTACATAAAAAGTCAAATTTGCAGTCACCCTAACATCAAGATCAAATGCACCTAAACCTTAGTTCATAGATAGCCCATCAAACTACAGGAAGTCATTACAAGGTATGAATGGCTAAGTTGTCAATTAGTGAATAAGGAATCATGTTCCAGAATTGAAGGTTCACTGAATGAAGTAAAAAAGCTATAAAAAAAGTCCATCAAAGTATATACCAGCCAACATGATAAGAATAACAACCAAATGTGCTCAATTCAACAAACATAAATTGAATGCTTAGTCTTTTCTTAGTTTGTTTCTGAGAAACACATGCAAACTATGATAAAGATTTGGAAAGTGCCTCTCATGAAATTCATTCTGAGAAACCAGGGTGCTTGTTCCATGCAAATATAAATGCTAGCTCATCTTAGCATTCATATCAGTGGGAAAAACTCGTATCAGATGTAGTGAATGGAATATAATGTCTATCATTGATAATACATTATGCTCTCTACAGTTTCTCCAGCTACTGATTTGCTAGCCTTATACAATATAGGACTCTTCAATTGAGTAATTTACAAAGAAGTGAAAAATTGCACCCAACTCCAACCATCAGATGCTTAAATTAGAGTCTGAAATTGCAACTTTGAAGAACTCAAGACAAAAAATGTTATATATTTCTGTGTGAGCTAATAATTGAGACACAGTTTATTTATATGTTGGAGAGAAGTTACCCGCTAGACTTTTATTCGTACTAGTGTAAGGAACCAGTTTGAAATTAACTATAATTTATGAAAATGAAGCTAATAATCAAGAGCTTCTTTGTACCCAAACAACCAATTGTTTGCTGACTTGTAAATTAAAGGAACGAAAATGCAAACGGAAATGACAGATTTTAGGGAAGAAAAGAGATTTCTAACCATCAACACAATCAAAGGGTAGATTTTAGGGAAGTAATCCCTTTTCTCTAAAAACAAAACATCGATAGAAAAAAAAAAATCAAAGCAAAATCAACTCGTTTTGAGGGGGAGAAATCCCCTCTTTTTTTGCTGCCTACAAGAAACACTGTGCAGAAATCATAATCGCTTCCACAAAACCCTTATTTTTTTCTCTTACGGAGAGCAACATTTGTACAAGAATATAAGGGAAAGTAGATCGTAACCAGAGGAGGAAGAAAGGGGAAGTGAGCAGCCATTGCGAAGCGGTGGTTCTCTCCTCTTCAGTTTGAGGGTGATCGCCGACGAAGAACAAATACGAGATGATCAAGCCCTTTTCTAGTCATTGTTCCTCCTCAGGAAACGAGAAATATGTGTTAGAGAGCACCGCAACAAAGCAACGAGTGTCCCGAAGAGCGAGAAAATGAACCCTTCGCCGATGCTCCGCTGCTGTCGCCAACTTGCCCTTTTAATAGCGAGCATTTCTATAAAATGAAGGGCTCCTCTTCTCACCCAAAGGGAAGAGTTGGAGGAGATACAGTGTGGTTGGACGGAGAAGCGTCGTGGTGTGTTGATCCTAATCGGGAGAGGAAGGGGCGTCGATCTAGGAAGGGGAAGAGAGAGATGAGGCTGAGAGAGATGGTGGACAGCGCGATATAGGTTTAGGTTTAGAGGAAAGATTGAAGTGTTGCAAATTTCAGCTAAGTATTGGTGGAAAAATTAAATTATTTTATTTTATCATAGACACCGGGTTTTAAAAACCGCTGTTAAAATCGGTGTCTATTAACAAAAAAAAAGGCGCTCATAGACATCAGCTTAAAAAACCGATGTCAATGAGTGAAAATCTGCGTTTATAGACAACGGTTTTTGGAAAAATCGGTGTAAAATACTCAAAGACATCGGTTTTTTTTGCTTAAAACCGCTGTTGTTCCACCGATGTCTATGAGGGTTTTTCTTGTAGTGTAAAACTGAGGCGTACAAGCGTTGAAAATGAATTGCTTTGAGTTGATTAAAAGCTTCTGGACCAAGGCTTTATTTATAGCCTTGGTCGGGGCGCCTCGAATGGTTCCGGGAGCCCTGGGGGGGGGGGGGGGGATAAAACTTTATCCCCCAAAGTTCAGAACGCGATTGGTGCGTTCTGGTCAAAATTCAATCTCCGGGCGCCCGGAAGGGTTCCAAGCGCCCCGGGCTGGTCTGGGCACCCCGGACAGTTCCGGGCTCCTCTGGCTGGTCCGAGCGCCCCGGACAGTTCCGGGTGCCCCAGACCCCAAGTCAACTCCGATTGACTTTTTTCGCCTCGGTCCGGGTCTTCAACTCCGGATTCGCTTGCTTGGGTGATCTTTGCTATCCGGAACAGGGCTCACCCGAACCCAAGTTCCGGTCTTCTCGAGCAGGCTTTCCTCCGGCTTTTCGTCCCTCGGAATCACCACATGTTTCCTTCTCATCCGCCAGCTCATCCGCAGTCTTCGTCCCTCAGTCGCACCCCGTGCCGACCTTCTCGCTAGCTACGTCTTTTACTCCTCGAGCATTCTTCTGCTCCGGCTTCTCGTCCATTGGAACCACCGTGCGCTTCCTTCTCGTTCGCCGGTATACTCTTCCACAGCGCCTCGTCCCTCTGAAGCACTGCGTGCCGTCCTTCTAGTTGGCTGCGTCTTCTGCTCGACTATCTATGCTCCTAAGCTCCTGTACACTTAGACACAAGGTTAGAAACAAACAGGACCTAACTTAACTTGTTGATAACACCAAAACAACCTTGGGGTTCCAACAGAAAGAGCCGGATGGAGGCGTACCTTTAGACTCATTTTGAAGTCTGGATGATCGTCAAAACCGGACTGCAACTACCAATTGATGACACCAACAAACCAATACCATACGAGAACGGGGACGCGACTCTAATCAAGAAAGTATAAGCCAATGCCAATGCACCCTCCAATGTGGACTAACGAAGGAGGAGTTGAACCGCGTCAGCCCGTTCTCAAGCGCGAAAGAACTGTGGGAGAAGCTAATCGAATTACATGAAGGAATGTCCGACACTAAGGTAAGTAAGAGGGATCTAATTCTTAACAAATTATATAATATAAAATTGCAGGAAGTGAAACGGTGAGCCAGTTGCACGCCCACATTCAAGATCTCCTCAATGATCTCCACGCAATCGGATAAAAGGTAGAAAACATAGATATAATTAGGTATTCCCTAAACGCATTTCCGAGGAATACCTTGTGGGCATCCATGGTAGATGCTTACAAGGTTTCTAAGGATCTCTCTTCAATTAAGTTAGATGAGTTATTTACAGAATTTGAATTGCATGAACATATTAACTCACGTCCGGCCAAGAAAGGTATGACTTTGGTTGCAAGTACAGGCAAAGCGCGCGAGTCAAAATCAAGACGCAGAACCGAACTAGAGTCAGAAGAAGAACCAAATTCGGACGACGATGACGACGAGCTCACGGCCGAACTCGTCAATTTGGTGAGGAACCTCTACAGAAAGAAGAAGGGCTTCAACAAGAAGGATGTCAAAAAGGTAATCCAGTCCAAGGAGTCCCAACCAAACTCAAAGATGAAAGTCAAAGGTACCTACTACGGATGCAACCAGAAGGGGCACATCAAGGAAAACTCCTCGAACCAGAAAGATGCAAAGAAACAAAGAAGGAAAAAGGCCTTGAAGGTGATTTGAGACGAGTCTTCTTTAGAAGAGTCCAACGATGAAGAACTCGAGCAGATGAATTTTCTTGCAATGATGGCCTGGGAACAAATCAACGAATCCGAAAACGAGGATGAATCGGAAGCTGAGTCCGAGAGAAGCCACAGATCCATATCCGTTTCTGAAGGGCCTAACCCCTCTGTAAGTACCTCACGTTTGTATAATTTAATTAATTATTTAATGTGTAATTTAGCAAAATCCAACATTCGGATCAAATCACTTCTAAAGGAGTTAACATCCCTTAAAGAAGTGACTAACTCCGAATCCTTGACTGACCCTATTCAGACTGGAACCTCAACTCAAGTCCAAAAGCTTGAGGAAGAGAATTCCAGCCTAAAAACTCAAGTCAAGGATTTGAAGATTGCATTGGAACGATTTACACTGGGTTCCAAGAATCTTGACTTGATTTTTAGAAAACAGAAAGCCATATACAATCGATCCGAACTAGGATTTAAAGCTAAAAAAAAATACCGGTCTTATTTATCGCTTATTAACAGACCGAATAGAAAGATAGTCCAAGCATGGGTACCTAAGTCTAACTTGGTCGATCAAGTTAGACTTGGTCAATATTGGGTCCCTAAGGATCAAGTACATTACCTTGATAGACCATATCGAGGCTATAATCCAGGGGGGGCCAATAGAAAAACTATCTTAATAAATGGATAAACTTGCTTGATAATTGTTTATTTTCTTTTCTTTGTAATACGCATGTTTAGATTAGGATAGATTAAGGACCTAGGCGTAATTTACACTTGTTTAGTTAAACCTAGGGCTTTCAAAAGGGAAATTAAATATATATTTTCTTTGAAAGGCTCTGTCTAGAAGTGGTGGATGATCCCATACCCAAGAAGACCTAGTGTCTTGCCACAGCCTGGGAGCTAATCTTCGAAATGTATATTTGATTAACCAATTGGAAAACCTAAATTTAACTCAAATGTAAATTAATCCTTAGAAATAATTTAAATTAAAGATAACCATCTCACAAAACTACTTAAGATTCCCTGATTGATAACTTAGAATCGGGTGAGATGGATTTAGGTTGAATTTAGTCAAATTTACTAAATCTAATTCAATTAAAAATTAAATAAATTAATCAACTTAATTAATTTAATCCAATTTAATAATTAATTAACTTAATAATTAATCACTTAATAATTAATCACTTAATAATTAATTCAATTTAATCAACTTAACTAATAATAATTAATCAACTTAATTAACTTAATTCAATTTAAATAATTAACTTAATAATTAATTCAATTTAATCAACTTAACTAATAATTAATCCAATTTAATACTTAATTCAATTTAATCAACTTAACTAATAATAATTAATCAACTTAATTCAATTTAAATTTAAATAATTAAATAATAATTAATCCCTTAATAATTAATTCAATTTAATCAACTTAACTAATAATTAACTACTTTATCAACTTAATAAATTAATTTAATTAATAATAACTTGACAAATCATCTCACAATCACCCATAGGAATACCTTGTTTGATCATTTAGATTGGGTGAGATGGAACATTAAGTTGACTTCAATCAAAACTATCTTTTGAATCCATTAAATTGACCCAAATCAAATACTTTATGTAGGAACATAAAGATTTTGGATCAATGGATGCTAGATAGTGGATGCGCCAGACATATGATTGGAGATAGATTGATATTCAGTAAGCTAAAACTTAAGAACCTAGGGTCTGTTGCATTCGGCAACGACGGGACCCTTAAGGTAGTCAGAATAGGTAATATCCATTATTAAATTCTGATTTTTACATTCGAAAAGTCTTATTTGTTGAACAATTTAGTTTTAATTTACTTAGTATTAGCCAGTTATGTGACTCAGGATATTTAGTCACATTTTCAAAAACTGAGTGCATAATTAAGAACATTAATAATCTTGAAATCACACTTAAGGGTTTTAGGAAAAAGAACATCTATAAAATAGACCTACCAACCTCCTCACTAGAGTGTTTACTAACACAACAAGAGGAAACTGAGTTGTGGCATAGGAGACTGAGTCACACTCATACTAGACTCATTTCAAAAATGAGTCAAAATGGTTTAGTTAGAGGTTTGCCCAAATTAAAATTTACTGAAAATTCAATCTGTAATGCTTGTCAACAGGGTAAACAAACCAAGTCAAACCATAAGCTAACCAACCTGAATAGAACAACTTCAATACTTGAGCTCCTTCACTTAGACCTATTTAATTCACATGGAGTCAAGTCACTAAACAAAAACTAATATTGCATAGTAATAATTGATGACTACTCAAGATTTACTTGGGTAAAATTTCTTAAAACTAAAGATGAAACCTTCGAAGTTTTTAAAATCTTTTGCAAATTAATAGAAAATGAAAAATACACTCAAATAAAAAGAATTAGAAGTGACCATGGGGGAGAATTTGAAAACCATAACTTTATTGAATTTTATGAAATTAATGGGTATAAACACGAATATTCATGCCCTAGGACCCTCCAACAAAATGGTCTAGTAGAACATAAAAATAGAACCCTACAAGAAACCGCTAGGACCATGTTGAATGAATACAGTCTATCTAATCAATTTTGGGCTGAAGCAATTAATACAACCTGTTATATATAAAATAGAATTTTAATTAATAAAATTCAAAATAAAACACCTTATCAAATATATTATAATAAAATTCCTAACTTAAACTATTTAAAAGTAGTTGGCTGTAAAGTATTCATTTTAAACACCAAAGACTATTTAGGAAAATTTACGTCAAAAATAACCCTAGGAATATTTTTAGGGTACTCAACAACCAGTAGGGCATATAAAGTTTACAACAAAAACACCCTAAAAGTTGAAGAAACAACAAATATAATTTTGGATGAAGAAAATAACTTACCCAATGTAGTAAATTAAAATATCAGTATAGAAAATATTAACTCAAGAAACTTAGAAGATGATGAAGAAATTCCACTTAAACCTAGAGAATTACAAGAACCAATTACTAACCCAACTATAAGACCAACGAGAACAAGTACTACTTACCCATCTGACCAAATTTTGGGTGATCCAACTCTAGGAGTCAGAACTAGGTCATTTATAGAAACCTAAGCCAAATATCCCTTATTTTCAAAATTGAACCCAAAACTGTAGATGAAGCCCTACTAGACCCAGACTGAACATTAGCAATGCAAGAGAAATTAGCTCAATTTGAAAGAAACCAGGTCTGGGAACTAGTACCAAAATCCATTAATAAAACCATAATTGATCCTAAATGGATTTTTAGGAACAAATTAGATGATCAAGGAAAAATAATTAGTAATAAAGCAAGATTAGTAGCTAAAGGGTTCAACCAAGTAGAAGGGTTAGACTATGATGAGACCTACACCCCTGTAGCCACACTTGAATCTATTAGGATGTTGCTGGCTTACGCAACACATAAAGGATTCAAGCTATATCAAATGGATGTAAAATCCATATTTTTAAATGGATTTATCAAAGAAGAGGTATATGTAAGTCAACCCCCAGGATTTGAGGACTTAGAACATCCAAATCATGATTTCGGCTAAAAAAGACCCTATATGGACTAAAACATGCACCTAGGGTTTGGTATGAATGTTTATCTAATTATCTAATATCTAAAGGGTTCAACAAAGGTCAAATAGATCTAACTCTATTTGTAAAAACCTTAGAAAATGATATTTTTATAGCTCAAATTTACGTAGACGATATAATTTTTAGACCAGGTGGTGCTCACTTGGTTACCAGGATTCATAAACTCTAGTACTTAAGCTTGGAGGTCTAGAGTTCGAATCCTGGGGGAGGCAAAAATCCACTAGCCAGGGGTGGAAAGTCCTAGTGAGTAACGACACGGCCAACGGTCGACGACCCGAGGGTCGCCAAATGGGCCTCCAAATGGGTCAGGTCGTTACAAAAAAGGCGCCTTTTTATTGTAACGACCCGGCCCTTTGGCCTCTTGGCCGGCCCTTGCGGCGGCCCATTGGCGACCCTTATGTCGTCGGCCGATTTGGCAACCTCTAATGTCGTCGACCGACGACCCTTGGCCGTGCCGTTACTCTCTAGGACTTCCCACCCCTGGTAGTGGATTTTTGCCTTCCCTAGGATTCGAACTCTAGACCTCCAGGCTAAGTAGTAGAGTTTATGAATCCTGGTAGCCAAGTGAGCGCCTTTTATTGTAACAACCCGGCCCTTTGGCCTCTTGGGCGGCCCTTGTGGTGGCCCACCTGGCGACCCTTATGTCGTCGAACCATTTGACGACCTCTCATGTCGTCGACTGACGACTCTTGGCCGTGTCGTTACTCACTAGGTCTTTCCACCTCTGGCCAGTGGATTTTTGGAAGGCAAAAATCCACTGGCCAGGGGTGGAAAGACTTAGTGAGTAATGGCACGGCCAAGAGTCGTCGGTCGACGACATGAGAGGTCGCCAAATGGGCCGACGACATAAGGGTCGCCAGGTGGGCCGCCACAAGGGCCGCCCAAGAGGCCAAAGCACACCCCTGCTGGGGCCCCTCGGTTACTAAAGTCGTCCATAAGTTGTAAGGTCTAGTAGGTCTCGGGTTCAATTCCCGCTTAGGCCATTTGTTTTAGCGAATTTATTGTAACGACCCGACCCTTTGGTCTCTTGGGCGGCCCTTGCGGCGACCCACTGGTGGCCCCTTATGTCGTCGGACCATTTGGCGACCTCTATTGTCGTCGACCGACGACCCTTGACCATGCTGTTACTCACTAGGACTTTCCACCCCTGGCCAGTGGATTTTTGCCTTCCCTAGGATTCGAACTCTAGATCTCCAGGCTTAAGTACTAGAGTTTATGAATCCTGGTAGCCAAGTGAGTGGCGCTCACTTGGTTACCAAGATTCATAAACTCTAGTACTTAAGCCTGGAGGTCTAGAGTTCGAATCCTAGGGAAGGCAAAAATCTACTGGCCAGGGGTGGAAAGTCCTAGTGAGTAACGGCACAGCCAAGGGTCGTCAGTCGACGACATTAGATGTCACCAAATGGGCCGATAACATAAGGGGCCACCAGTGGACCGCCGCAAGGGCCGCCCAAGAGGCCAAAGGGTCGGGTCGTTACAATAAAAGGCGCCTTTTTATTGTAACGACCCGACCCTTTGGCCTCTTGGGCTGCCCTTGCGGCGACCCAACGGCCGTGTCGTTACTCACTAGGACTTTCCACCCCTAGCTAGTGGATTTTTACCTCCCCCAAGATTCGAACTCTAAACCTCCAGGTTTAAGTACTAGAGTTTATGAATCCTGGTAGCCAAGTGAGCGGTCACTTGGCTACCAGGATTCATAAACTCTAGTACTTAAGCCTGGAGGTCTAGAATTCGAATCCTGGGAGAGGCAAAAATCCACTGGCCAGGGGTGGAAAGTCCTAGTGAGTAACGACACGGCCAAAGGGTCATCTGTCGACGACATGAGAGGTCGCCAAATGGGCCGACGACATAAGGGGCCACCACAAGGGCCGCCCAAGAGGCCAAAGGGTTGGGTCGTTACAATAAAAGACGCCTTTTTATTATAATGACCCTACCCTCTTGGCCCATTTGGCGGTCCATTTTGCGACTTCTCATGTCGTCGACCGTCGGTCCTTATGTCGTCGGCCCATTTGGCGACCTCTAATGTCGGCGACCGACGACCCTTGGCCATGTCGTTACTCACTAGGACTTTCCACCCCTGGTCAGTGGATTTTTGCCTCCCCCAGGATTCGAACTCTAAACCTCCAGGCTTAAGTATTAGAGTTTATGAATCCTGGTAACCAAGTGAGCGACGCTCACTTGGTTACCAGGATGTCGCTCACTTGGTTACCAGGATTCATAAACTCTAATACTTAAGCCTGGAGGTTTAGAGTTCGAATCCTGGGGGAGGCAAAAATCCACTGACCAGGGGTGGAAAGTCCTAGTGAGTAACGGCACGACCAAGGGTCGTCGGTCGCCGACATTAGAGGTCGCCAAATGGGCCGATGACATATGGGCCGAAGACATAAGGGCCGACGGTCGACGACATGAGAAGTCGCCAAATGGGCTGCCAAATGGGCCAAGAGGGTCGGGTCGTTACAACAAAATGGGATTGTAGAAAGAAAAAATAGAACCTTACTTGAAACCTCTAGAACGATGTTAAATGAATACAACTTACCTAAATATTTTTGGGCAGAAGCTGTTAGTACAACTTGCTATGTACAAAACATAATAACACTAAATAAAACCCATAACAAAACATCTTTCAAAGTTTATTATAATAAACAACTCAATATAAAATACTTTAAAGTATTTGGGTGCCCAGCTTTCATCTTAAACACAAGAGAACACTTAGGAAAATTCACCTCTAAAGTTGAAAATGGAATTTTTTTAGGCTACTCTCTAAATAGTAGAGGCTACAGGGTTTATAATAAGGTTTCCTTAAGAATTGAAGAAACTACTAATGTGAAATTTGAAGAATCCAAACAAAACCTAGAATAAACACAACTTCAATTGATTAAATTTGTTCAGGAAAATAATAATCCTGAAGGAACCAACCAAATTCTAAGTCATGAAGAAGAAGACCAACCTCAGGAGAGTCAACCCCCTAGAACTATAAGAGTCAACCCAAATCACCCAACTGATCAAATAATTGGTGACCCAAATCTTAGGGTTCAAACTAGATCATCCATTAGAAATCTAAGTCAAATATCCTTAATCTCAAAAATTGAATCCAAAACCATACCTGAATCACTACTTGACCCAGACTGGGTCATAGCTATGCAGGAAGAATTAGCTCAATTTGAGCATAATGAAGTTTGGGACTTGGTGCCACCACCCAAGAATAAGAAAATAATAGAAACAAAATGGGTATTTAGAAACAAATTAAGTGAAACTGGAGAAATTACTAGAAATAAGGTCAGGCTAGTTGCTAAGGGGTTTAGTCAAGTAGAAGGACTTGACTATGATGAAACATATGCCCCAGTGGCTAGAATAGAGTCCATTAGGATGTTACTAAGTTATGTAGCACACAAAGGGTTTATGCTATACCAAATGGATGTTAAGTCAGCATTCCTAAATGGACTAATAAAAGAAGAAGTCTACGTACGACAACCACCTAGGTTTGAGAGTCTAGAACACCCTGATTATGTCTATAAATTGAAGAAAGCCTTATATGGACTTAAACAAGCACCTAGGGCATGGAATGAATGACTAACTTCTTACCTAATCTCTAAAGGGTTTAACCAAGGTCAAATTGACCCAACCTTATTTGTCAAATTAATAAAAGAAGATATTTTTATAGCACAAATTTACGTAGATGATATAATCTTTGGTTCAACAAATTCAGAATTTTTAGATGAATTTACAAGTTTAATGGAACACGAGTTTGAAATTAGTCTGGTAGGTAAATTAACCTATTTTTTAGGATTACAAATCAAACAGACAAATGAAGGTAACTACATTTATCAACAAAAATATACTAAGGAATTACTTAAAAAATTTGGTATGGAAAACACAAAAGAGATAAAAACACCTATGACAGTAAACACAATCCTAAATGATGACCCCAATGAAAAATCAGTTGATTTAAAATACTATAGGAGTGTCATAGGTAGCCTACTATACTTAACTGCAAGTCGACCAGATATCTTATTTGCAGTTAGTATGTGTGCTAGATACCAAATCTGTGCTAAAGAATTTCATTTGACTCAAGTCAAAAGAATCTTTAGATACCTTAAAGGAACAACAAATGTAGGTATTTGGTATTCTAGGACTAATGATTTTGAATTAATAGGGTACTCTGACTCAGATTATGCTGGATGCAAATTAGACCGCAAACTGCTATAGGAGTGCCATAGGTAGCCTACTATACTTAATTACAAGTCGACCAGATATCTTATTTGCAGTTAGTATATGTGCTAGATACCAAATCTGTGCTAAAGAATCTCATTTGACTCAAGTCAAAAGAATCTTTAGATACCTTAAAGGAACAACAAATGTAGGTATTTGGTATCCTAGGACTAATGATTTTGAATTAATAGGATACTCTGACTCAGATTATGCTGGATGCAAATTAGATCGCAAAAGCACAAGTGGCGGATGCCAATTACTGGGTCCATCACTTGTCAGCTGGTTTAGTAGAAAGCAACACTGTGTTGCCCTATCCACAACTGAGTCAGAATATATAGCTATAGGAGAGTGCGTTGCACAATTATTATGGATGATGCATACCCTAAAAAATTTTAACTTGAACCTTACAAATGTAAAAGTCTTAATTGATAACATTAGCTCAATTAACCTAACAAAAAATCCAGTGCATCATTCCAGAACTAAACACATTGAAATTAGGCATCACTTTATCAGGGATCATGTTACTAAAGGTGACATTGAACTCAAATACATTGAGTTCAAGTCCAATTTAGCTGACATATTCACAAAACCACTCCCTGAAAGTGAATTTAGCAATCTGCGTAGAAAATTAGGGATGTGCTTAATAGACTAGGGTTTTCAAAATTTAAAACAGTTTTAAAATTGACTGTTTTAAAATTCTAGGTTCAAAGTGTTTTATTTTTTCAAAACCTTCCTACTTTTAGAATTTCAAAATAATTTTAGCCTTAGACTAGAAAAATCCCCTTAGAAATCATGTTCCCCTAGACTAGTATTTGAGCATCTCACCAACACCCTAGGTTTACCTTGCTTGTGGTTGACAAACATAGAAAGGGGTGAGATGTATAGGTCAATTGCCTGGACTTAAGATGCTTATGTCAGTATATCGATATAAGTCTGGGCGTTAAATACAAAACATATATTAATCAAGTTAAGTTATTCAGTTTAGTCAAACACTGATTGATTATAATGAACTTAACTTGACTAACCAAGTGAAAGCTACTATCTTCTGCTAGTTAGTAAGTATCTAATTGGTTAGATAGCTACTTTGAATGTCAGGTTTAGGGGGAGGATTAATTATTTTCATATTTATTTTTACTTTACTAAAAATATTTTGAAATTTGTTTTTGAAAAATGTTTAAAAATGAATCTGATCCTCGGAAATCTAATTTGATAAATCTACTTTTGAAAATTAACTTTTATAAAACTAAATTCATCAATTAGATTTTATAAATCAAGATTTTGAAAATTGAATCTTTTGCAAACTTAGTTTTAATCAGTTTTGAAAGTAAATATTTTTTTAAAACTCAGCTTTGAAATGTTTGATTTTTCATGTTTGAAAAGTGTTTCAAAATTAAAACTTATGTTTGGAAATTGTCTTGAAAAATCTAGTTTTGAAACTTAGCCTTGAAACTTTGATTTTGAAAACTCATGTTTGTAAAGCATTCCAAGTTGAAACTTATTTTGAAAACTTAATTCCTTGAAACTTGGAACTTAAAAAAAAAACTTATGTTTGAAAATTAGTCTATCTAAAACTTAGCTTTCCTAAACTTATACTTGAAAATTAGTTTTTTAAACCTTTTTTTTTGGAAAATTCTTGTTGAGTTCATTATCTTTAAAAATTACTCAAAATATCCTAAATACTTAGTTATTTTTCAAAACTTAGCTATGTTACAAAAGATGAGAAATAAAAGCTAAATTACTATGTGTTAAAATTTAAACTCCCCCAAGTTAACTTGACATCATTTCTTATTTTTTTTTTTACTTTGTTTGTACTCTGTATTGTTGACTATATCCTTATTTGATGAATGCCAAAGGGGGAGGGACAGGTGGTTAAGTTAAAGCAACTAAATGCAAATTTGAAAAACTAACTTAAAACCTTAAAAACCTTAAAAACCTCAAAAATCATGCTTGATTTTTGCATATATCTTCACTAACTTAACCAGGTTGTCATTCTATCAAAAAGGGGGATATTGTTGGTGTGGTTAGTACTAACGGTCTAACTCAGGTTTTGATGAATGACAAATCAGGTTAAGTTAGGTTTGTCCTTATCTAACACTCTGATCGAGTGTACAGGCTAAGTCCAGATAGGTCGACGGGATGACCGGATGTCTGGCACAAAGTCCAAGCGGGTCGACGAGCTGACCGGACGCTTGGCGAGAAGTCCAACTAGGTCAACGGGCTGACCGGATAGCTGGCGAGAAGTCTAAGCGGATCGACGGGCTGACCGGACGCTTGGCGAGCAGTCCAGCTAAGTCGATGGGCTGACCGGATAGCTGGCGAGAAGTCCAGACGGGTCGAAGGGCTGACCGGACGTCTGACAGGTGAGTAAAGGTAAGTCACTGGAAGGGAGTGACTGTGAGGACGTGTTCCCGGGAAGGGAACATTAGGCGTCGATCCAGCTTAGATCCATTTCGGATATCTAAGTCAAGATCGTGACTAGATTCTGGTCTCGGAAAGACGGAATCTAAGTCATACTCTTTTTGTCAAACTATAAATTGAACTAACACTCTGTTTTGTAGGTTATAAATTATATATTTGCCTCGGACTAACCTTGTCTTGCAGGAGAAGAAGTTTTCTGGAGAAAGGTGGTCCGGGCGCCCGGAGGGGATCCGAGCGCCCGGAGGCAAATAATATCCATTTCGCGTCATCGCCACGTGGAGCTCGCTAGTTGGACCTGCCACGTCTCACCAGGGCGCCCGAAAGGGATCCAGGGTGCCCCGAACCTCATATAAAAGGAGGGTCAGGGGTGGAACTCTAAACAACAACTCTGAATTGAAGAACTCACTCTCCTGTGCTCCTGCGACGCTGCAAAGCTCCGACAAACGCGCTGCTTCTCTTTCTAAGTCTCTTATTTTGTCGGTATTGCTTTAATTCTTTCATTAGCATTTTCTATACTTAGTTTGTAATATCTTTCGAACTACTAGTGAATTTTCCATCGAAAGCACCCTTGTGTGCGGGCCTTGGAGTAGGAGTCGCCAAAGGCTCTGAACCAAGTAAAATTGGTTCTTGTGTTAGCATTGCATTGTTTTACTTTTCCGCTGCGCTTACTCTTATCGACGAAATTTTTATAATCGATATTCACCTCCCCTCTATCGAACGTCTATGATCCAACTGGCTTATCTTCGTTCAGATGCTTTCAACGACCGGCTTTCCGATCGGGCGCTCCGCCTTTTTAACCTAGCGATCGACGGGACGATTGCTCAACTCAAGGATGGCGGTCATCTTCCGATCGGGATATCCGACTAGGCCATCAGCCGCAATAAACTCACCGACTCATTGCCTAATGATGTACTAGATTATCTAGAGTGAGGTCGAGTGCCTATCCTTGTATTTTGTAAATATCCAAGTTTCAATGAATATTTTCCCGTTCGGCTTAGCTTATGTTAATTTCTGCTTTTCTTTTAGCTTGACTTCTGCCTTTCGGGCTCTATTACGTTTGTCTGCCCTACAATAGACCTTTTATTGGAATGTTCCAAGTATAGCCTTACGTCCAGTTGACCGACACTAATCAATCTCCACTTCATGCCGATCAGTCGTTCTTGGTTAATATAGGTAGCTCATTTCCTATTCCTCCGGCCCTTGATTTTTCCTAGGCCAAGTTTCAAGGTCTTATCCTCCGTTCAACCGCTAAGCCCCCAACTTGACCATTGGTGGCGTATTCTCAGGTTTAAGGTCATTAGTCGACGTTGATGTAGATAAGGGTTTAAGGTCTCCGCTCGACCGTTGATGTAGACAAGGGTTTAAGGTCCCCGCTCGACCATCGATGAAGACTAGGGTTTAACGTCACCGCTCGACGATTTGACATAGACTAGGGTTTAAGGTCACCGCTAGACCGTCGATGAAGACCAGGGTTTAATGTCGCTGCTCGACAATTTGGAGTAGACTAGGGTTTAATGTTGCTGCTCAACCGTTGATGAAGACTAGGATTTAACGTCGCCGCTCAATGATTTGGCATAGACTAAGGTTTAAGGTTGCCGCTTGACCATCGATGAAGACTAGGGTTTAAAGTCGCTGCTCGACGATTTAGCATAGACTAGGGTTTTAGGTCACCACTCAATCGTCGATAAAGACTAGGGTTTAATATCACCGCTCGACGATTTGGCATAGACTAGGGTTTAATGTCACCGCTCGACCGTCGATGAAGACTAGGGTTTAATGTCGCTGCTCGACGATTTACTTAGCCATTCGGTCCGAAGTTTGGAACACTTGCTTTTTATTCATTTTGATCCTGCATTCAAAAAGAGCATACAGATACATAGATGTTCATTGGCGCACCTCTCATCCTGCGCTGTAAGGCTGGAGATGATTCACACTCCATGGCCGATCGAGACGCCTTCTGCGTTTGTCCTCCAAGTAGTATGCTCCCAAACGGAGCTTTTGGATGACTTTAAAGGGGCCTCCCCATGGTGCTTCCAACTTGGTAACATCGCCGACCTAAAAGGATCGCAGGATCACTCTTCGATTGTATCTATATTTCATCCGTTGCCGATACACCGTCATCCGAATGACAGCTTTATCCCATGCTTCGTCTACCAAGTTGAGCTCCATTTGCCTCCGCTCGGCATTCTGCTCATCATATGATTGCACCCGATCAGAATCCACTCCGACCTCGACCGGGATCACCGCCTCACTCCCATATACCAGCTAGAACGGTGTGAGGCCAGTCGGCTCCTTTGGTGTCGTTCGAAGAGCCCACAGGACAATGTGCAGTTCATCCACCCAGCTGCCTCTAGCATGGCCGAGCCGAGCCCGCAGACTTATGAAAATCTCCTGATTGGTGAGCTCCACTTGGTCGTTACTTTGGGG
This sequence comes from Zingiber officinale, assembly GCF_018446385.1. Taxonomy (NCBI): domain Eukaryota; kingdom Viridiplantae; phylum Streptophyta; class Magnoliopsida; order Zingiberales; family Zingiberaceae; genus Zingiber; species Zingiber officinale. The sequence continues at coordinate 61,076,582 of NC_055996.1, forward strand.
ATACGCCACTGAGGTGAAATCTTGCTAAATGTCATAGTTCTCACACCATTCCCTGAACCTCTAACCGACGAACTATCTTCCGTTATCGAAGACGAGCCAATGGGGAATGCCGAACCGACATATAATGTCTTGCCAGATGAATTTGATAACCATATGTTCACTAATTTTAGCCAGTGGTTCGGCCTTCACCCACTTTGAGAAGTAATCCACTCTGATGAGCAGGAATATCCGCTGGCCAGTCGCCATGGGGAATGACCCTACAATGTCCATGCCCCATTGGTCGAACGGGCAAGATACCGTGGGCATCTTCATCTCCTTGGTCGAGTGGTGTGAAATGGTGTGATATTTTTTACAGGACAGGCAAGTTCCTACTGTTCGAGCGGTGTCCCCTTGGAGAGTGGGACAAAATATCCAACCAGTAGTATCTTTCAGGCCAGCGGGTGACTGCCCGGATGGCCTCCACAAGAGCCTTAGTGCACTTCTTACAAGATGTACTTAGCATCCTCCAGTCTGACGCATTTGAGTAGGGGCCTAGAGAAGGCCTTATTGTACAGCTAATCCCCCGATCAAGGTAAACTGTTCGACCCTTTTCTTCAGCAATCTAGCTACTTCTAGATCAGCAGGCATGACTCTCAAATGGAGGAACTTTATCAGGGTGGTTCTCCAGTCGCTCGGGAAGGTCATTCCTTCCATGCGATCAATATGAGCCACCAGCGAGACTTGTTCGATCGGCTGCTCTATGCCAATTGGCATCAACGAACTGGCTAGTTTCGCCAACTCATCCGCCGCTTGATTCTCCGATCAGGGGATCTTTTGTATAATAACCTCATAAAAGTTTGCCTTCAACTTCATGAAGGCCTCTGCATATAGCCTTAGTCGAGTGCTACTAATTTCAAATAATCCTGCTAGCTGCTGAGCGGCCAGTTGAGAATATGAATGGATAAGGACTTTAGCAGCTCTCACATGTCGTGCCGCTTGCAAGCCGGCTATTAGAGCCTCATATATGACTTTATTGTTGGTGGCATGATAATCCAGCCGAATTGAGAGTTGCGGCCAGTCTTCTTGTGGTAAAATTAGAAGGATGCCAATCCCGCTGTCTTGCCGAATGGATGAACCGTCGACATATATCTTCCAAGTCATTTCTGGTTCTGGGTTCTGGACCTCAGTGACGAAATCGGCCAAGGCTTGTACTTTAATGGTTATTCGGGGATGAGATTGGATGTCGAATTCGCTTAATTCAGTAGTCCACTTGATCAATCTTTCGGATGCTTCGGGATTAAGAAGGACTCTCCCTAAGGTACTGTTGATCAATACAATGATTGAATGCGCAAGGAAATATGGGCGAAGTCTCCGAGCGGTAAGTACCATGGCATAAGCCAGCTTTTCAAGACTGGTGTAGCAAGACTCAGCATCTTTTAATATATGGCTTAGAAAATACTCTGGCTGTTGTTCCTCGCCGTTCTGCCTTACTAAGACCAAACCAACCACATGCTCGGTGGACGCCAGATAAATCCAAAGCTATTCACCAACGATCGGTTTAGCTAATACATGCAAAGAATTGAGATAATCCTTGAGTTCTTTAAAAGTCCGATCTCACTCTGCATCCCATTGGAATTTTATCGATCGGCGCAATATCTTGTAGTGCTTTTACCTTGCTGGGATTTGCCTCAATGCCTCGTTTAGTGATGATGTATCCCAGGAATTGCTCTCTCTTCCCGTCAAACAGGCATTTGCTTGGGTTCAACTTTATGTCGTATGTCCTCAGGGTTTGAAAAGTTTCCTTGATATATGCACAGAGGTCAGAAGCTTAGAGGGATTTTATCAATATATTATCGACGTATACCTCTATGTTTCAGCCGATCTGCCGTCGGAACACCTTGTTCATAAGTCTTTGATATGTGGCGTCTGCGTTCTTGAGTCCGAATGACATGATGTTATAGCAGAACGCCCCATCAGCCGTGATGAAGCTAACATTCTCCTAATCCTCCTTGGCGAGTGGCACCTGATGGTAGTCCTGATATCCGTCGAATATGCAAATAAGCTCGCAGCCTGTTGTGGAGTTCACCATCTGGTCTATCTAAGATAACGGATAAAAATCCTTCAGGCAAGCCTTGTTCAAATCATGAAAATCAATGCAGACTCGCCATTTATTACCCGGCTTGAAGACCATAACGACGTTAGCTAGCCAGCTTGGGAATTGAACTTTTCAGATGTGGCCGTCCTCCAACAACTTCTCTATTTCTGCCCGGATGATCATATTCTATTATGCGTTGAAGTCTCTTTTTCTTTGCTTCACCAGCCGAGCGTCCAATCGGACATGGAGCTCATGTTGAGCTACACTTGGTGAGATGCCAGGGAGCTCGTGCGTCGACCATGCGAACACGTCATGATTTTGCTTAAGGTAGACAACCAACACTGTCTTCTGCTTTACTTCTAGGTGGTTGCCTCCGTCCGACTGGGGTGGATCTGAACTTCCTCCTTTTCTTCATATACAAGCATGGGGGGCTTTTTAGTGATAGCATTTACCTCCAGACGCGGATTCTTCTGAGCGACTTTTGCTTCAGACTTAACTATCTCGACGTAACATCGCTGAGTGGCTAATTGGTCGCCTTTGACCTCTCCTACCCGATCATCCACTGAGAATTTTATCTTTTGAAAGTATGTAGATACTACCACCCGAAACTCGTTGAGGATCAGTCGGCCCAATATCACATTGTAGGCCGATGGTGCATCTACCACGATAAAATTTAGGGTACGGGTCCTCCTCAACGGCTCTTCTCCAAGCGAGATGGCTAGCCTGGCCTGTCCGAGCAGAAGCACCTCATTACTTGTGAACCCGTAGAGTGAGGTCATCATAGGCAATAGTTCGCTTCAATCCATTTGCAACTGATCAAACACTTTCTTGAAGATAATGCTTACCAAACTTGCTATGTCAACAAAAGTTCGGTGGATAGTATAGTTGGCGATCACCACTCAGATGATCAAAGCGTCATCATGAGGGATCTCCACTCCCTCCAAGTCTCTAGGACCAACGCTAATCTCCGATCCCTCAGCCTTTTCCTTGTTGCATCTAATAGCGTGGATCTCAAGCCGCCGAGCATGTGATTTCCTTGCTCGTTTGGAGTCACAGTCGGTTAGCCCACTAGCGATCATCCCTATTTCTCCCCGAGCGGCGTTACTTCTATTTTCTTATTCCCAGGCCCAGGCTCTATTTCGCTCGGCAGAATCTCGAGTGGGAGTTGGGTCATCCCTTCGCTGGTGCTAACGCTGACCCCATTCGAGAGCCCTTATCTCTTCCTGCCGCCCCGAAGATCGATGGCGATTGTGCCATTCGGGAGAGGGAGATCGACAATGATACCCCCTAGGAGTCGGTCGACTTGTGATCGGCGTTATGTCGTAGCAGTCGCGCGTATTATGCATCGCCGACTGATGGAAAGAGAAAAATATAGGTGTTCATACCTTGCCCTTGGTTGCCTTTGGTCGATTGGCTACCACATGTTGTATAGCATGCGCCTTGTTCTCCTGATGTGGTCGTGCTCCTTTCGCCTTAGGTCCTTTGGGCGGCTGGTGGCTGCTCGTCGATCGCCGCTCGGATGCCATTGCAGGTTCGGTCGGCGTTTCCTTCCTTCTAGCCGCTTGGGCCTCCTCCTTGTTTATATACTCAGTGGCCTTCTTGAGTAGGTGGTCGAAGTCCCGAGACGACTTTTTGATGAGCGACCGAAAAAACTCCCCCTCGATGAGCCCTTGGGTGAAGGATTTCATCAGTGTCTCGGAGGAGGCCGATGGAATGTCCATGGCCACATGATTGATGCGCTTGATGTAGGCTCTGAGAGTTTCCTTGGGCCATTGCTTCAGGGCAAAAAGGCTTACGCTCGTCTTCTGATGGCGTCGGCTGCTAGCGAAGTGATGTAGAAATGCAGCTCGGAAGTCTTTGAAGTTGCCTATTGATCCGTCCGACAGTCTTCTGAACCACAGTTGCGCTGATTTGGAGGGGGTAGTGAGGAAGACTCGACACTTCACCCCATCTGTGTATTGATGAAGTGTGGCTCCATTGTCAAACTTATCTAGATGATCATCTAGATTGGTCGTCCCATTGTATTCCCTGATCACCAATGGGATATAATACCTAGGCAGGGGATCTCGCAAGATCTCCTTAGAGCACTGCTGATTGATCCGTTCGAGTGAAGCGTCACTTTTAGGTGCTTTGCCCTTCCGCACATCCCGAATGGGCGCGCCATCTTACAATGACCCCCATTCCTAGTTTGCCTAGGCTTGCTCCTCCGAGGGCGTCTGGAAGAGCATGCGGTGGAATGGGATCGGCGCATGCAACACTTCCCCGTATGTGCCGGTCGACCTCCTATTCTACCCACGGACGGAAACTTGTTCCGCCCTGTCTTCTGGTCTCGCTCGTCCACCCACTATTGATGCTGCAAGTTGATGTGCCTGACGTTCGGCTAACGCTTATTGCTGCTGCTGCTCAACCATTTTCGTCGCTCTGGCTTGTATGAGCAGGTTGAGCTCCTCCTTGGTGAGTGTCACTATGGTGAATCATCCAGAGTCTTCCATATTCTCGATTCAGATGCAGGTTAAGTTCCCACAGACGGCGCCAATATGATCCTATCTGAAAATCAGGGAGATGGAAAGTTGGGGATGTGGCTCCTTGCTGTCTGCACATAGACGCTCCTCCGCTTTGCAACACCAAAATTGTTAGTGTCAGGCCGGGGAAGGGGTCTCCGGTGTTGGTCATCTGACGCTCAAGTCAGTCACTAGAAAATATGAAGCAAAGGAACAGCAGAGCACTATGCACATATGAAAGCGTACCTCCGCCGGTGCTTGGACCCCCTTTTATAAGAGTTCCTGTAGCATGCGTGCACACTCTCCAAGATGAGCACGCTTCTCGAAGTTTCCCATGAAAAGAGTTGTCAGTAAAGTGTACCTGGCACCACACCTCAATAGGGCGAGCATATCTCTGATATGACAGTGGAAGCTTCCACCGTACGATCTTCTTGTAGATCTCCTCAATGTCAGCGACACTCTTTCATAAAAGGATATGGGGAGATACGTCTATATTGGCTGTATTCGGCTGAGTGGCGAGTCCACTTGGCTCGGGCTTCTTCAATTGAGCAGCCTCAAATGGTTCCCTTGCATCGGCCGAGCTGGTAGTCGGTACTCTTTGTCCAAACGGTCGCACGTCTCCTTGGCGTTCCGCTGCCCGGTGTGAAGCGTTGGCTATCTTGATTATTATCCGAGCTAGAAGAGGGTCGACTAGGACCCGTTTTTACCAATCGGGTATGTATCCGTCCGTTTGTCCATGACCATTGCCTTCCATTCGGCCCTTTACCGCTTGGGCGTTGACCTTTGACTTTGACCTCCACCGTGACTATTGACCCATGCCAAGTGGGCTCCCCCTTATCACCGCATCAAAGATGAAAGAGATCGACAAATTGAAGAGGATACCGAGCAAGAAATTTGACATAAAAGATTTGAGAGAAGGCAAGAAGATTCTTGGGATGGAGATTCACAAGGATAGAGTTGCAGGGAGATTATGGTTGTCTCAACGTAGCTATGTGGAGAAGGTGTTGGATAGATTCAACATGAAGAATGTAAAGTCGATGAGCACACCCCTGGCGCATCACTTCAAGTTATTCAGTACAAAGTGTTCCAAGATGGATAACGAGATCTAAGAGATGTCAAAGACTCCTTATGCTAGTTCAATTGTTGTCAGATGTATGTCATGGTTTGCACAAGACCAGATTTGGCAAGTAGTGAGTATGGTGAGCAAGTTTTTTTCAAATCCTGGTCGACCACATTAGAATGCAATGAAGTGGATTTTCTTATACTTGAGAAATACAAGTGATTATGACATCATGTTCAGTAGACAACTAGAAGATCCTTCAGTTGTTGGGTACGTAGATGCAGATTATGCAGGAGATTTAGATGACAGGAGGTCTACTACAGGATATGTGTTCACTTTGACAGGAGAACCTATCTGTTGGAAGTCTATGATACAATGTATTATTGCATTGTCTACTATAGAGTCGGAGTACATGACAGTTGCTGAAGCGGCAAAGGAAGTTTTATGGCTTACAGGGTTAATCAAAGAACTAGCGTTCAATAGGGTGGAGTCAAGTTGTTATGTGATAGTTAGAGTGCTATCTATTTGGTGAAGAATCAGATGTATCATGCGAGAACCAAGCACATTGATGTGAGGTTTCTACATGGACACCTTATCTTATTATCATCCATATACTTAACTTGACAATATGCAAAATTCAAAAATTGTTTCAAGCTAGTGATAATAAACTCATCAGTTAAACCCCGATGATCAGGCAAATTCTTGATATGCATCCAACTTCTTTCATTCTGCATTTTTCCTGTATTTATTTATTTAAACATTATTAAAAACTATTACATATAAATCTTACCATTGAAGATAAAGTAACAAAGAACACCTTATCAAAATGAAGGAACACACATATGTATAATATATTACTAGCATTAACGTAGAATCAAGCACAAGCACATTGTGTTTAGTAGATGAAATTTTGAAATTAATAATGTCAGAACTAGCTAGGATGCTGCAAGGAAAATCTATAAGAACTCTTTTGTAAACATTGGATCAATTACAATTAATCAGACAATACCTTACGATAATAAATCAAAAATACGAGTGTCTCTAACTACACTGAGCTCACTACAAATTGAGACCTACACAAATAACATTACGAATTCAGACAATACCTTACGATAATAAATCAAAATGAAATTAGTTAATATAAGAATCAAATCAGAAATCTACATCATTATAGTTACGAACATCTAAGGCATTATAGTTAATAACACTTTGTGCATTATAGTTAATCACAAGGGGTAGCCGCGACCACTGGGGGCAGCCGCGACCACCGGAGGCATGCAACCGCACCCACGCCCGACCACTCGATCACGACCAGCCGTGGCCATGACTGGCAAGAGGGTAGAGGGATTTACTGAGATACATTGCCGCCGCCACTGGAGATTGCTATGGCCGCGCGCCGGAGATCGCTGCCGCCACCGAGAGAAGAAGACACGAGTGGCAAAGGCAAAGGCAAAGGGAACGAGATCTGGATTTTAGATCTAAATTTTAGGGTTTTTTGGCGACAAATATTTTTCTTCACCAATTTCGTCCCAATATATGGGATGAATCAATGAAGTCGTCCCAGAATCTAGGACGAATCCAAGATTCATATTAGAATTGGAAAAAAAAAGAAGAACCGGAAGATCTAAATATAGACCTAGATATGTCGAAATTTTTTGAAATAAGTTTCTATGTGTTTGTATATTTTTCTCCTAATCTCCTAATCATTAAAATATCCTCATTCATAATTTTGACATAATATATTGAGTGTGATGATTTTTTTAATATGAATTAGGTCAAATTTAGGTTAAAAAATCATCACACTCAATATATTATTTCAAAATAATATATGAGGACATTTTTATAATTAGGAGATTACTACGAACACATAAAAACTTGTTTTATGAAATTTGGACGTCTCTAGATCCATATTTAGGACTTCCTATTTTTTTATTTTTTAACCTTTTTAATCTTGGGACAAACCTTGGATTCATCCTAGAATTGGCGATGAATCCATGGATTCGTCTCCAAATCTGGGGTGAATCCATGAATTCTTCCTAGAATTAAAAAAAATAAAAAATAAAGAAAAAATGATTGAAAGTTCTAAATATGGACCTAAAGATGTTGAAATTTCATGAAACAAGTTTTTTATGTTTATATTATTTTTCTGATCATAAAAATATCCTCATCCACTAATATATTGAGTGTGGTAATTTTTTAACATAAATTAGGTTAAAAAAATCCCAACACTCAATACATTTTGTCAAAATTATATATGCAGATATTTTTATGATAAGAAGAATAATAAGAACACATAGAAACTTATTTCATAAAATATTGACATCTCTAGATCCATATTTCAGCTTCCGATTCTTTTATTTTATTTTTAAAAAATTAATTCTGGGACAAATCCTGAATTCGTTCTATATTTGACTTTATAAAAATATTAAGCTTTTGTAATTAATTTTAAATTCATTCTAAAATATGCAATGTATTATTAATTCATCGTAGAATTTGCAATGAATCTCTTTTTCGTTGTAAAATTGCACTACAACAAAAACCCTCATATACATCAGTGGAACAACAACGGTTTTAAGCAAAAATCGATGTCTTTGAGTATTTTACACCGGTTTTTTCATAAACCGGTGTCTATGAGCGCAGATTTTAGCTTATAGACATCGGTTTTTTAGGTGATGTCTATGAGCGCCTTTTTTTCGTTAATAGACACCAATTTTAACTGCGGTTTTTAAAATCCGGTGTTAATGAACCAAAATAAAATATTTTAATATTCCCACAGCCAAAATTTGCAACACTGTCGCCCCTTCCTCACGCGACCATCTCTCTCGTCTAAACCTAAACCTAAACCTCCGACCATCTCTCTCAACCTCATCTGCCTCTTCTCCTTCCTAGATCGACGCCCTTGCTTCTCCGTCCGCGTTGTGAAACCTCGGCCACGTTGCTCGCAGTCTCGCTTGTTTTTTTTGTTGGTCCAGTCCGCGGAAGAAGAAAAAAAAAAGCCGCGTCGCATCAAAAAAAGCACCGCCCGCGAGCGAGCTCCTCTCCGCGAGCCCTAGCCACCTTCCTCTCCGCGAGCGAGCTCCTCTCTGCGAGCCACCGCCCTTCTCCACGAGTGAGCTCCTCTTCGCGACCAGCCACCTTCCTCGCCGCGAGCCACCGCACCTTCCTCGCCGTGAGCATCTGCGAGCTGGAGCTCTCCGCGAACCCTATTCCTCTCCGCGAGCCACCTTCCTCTCCGCGAGCAGTCTCCTCACCGCAAGCCCAAGCAACAGCGGCCAGACACCTTCCTCGCCGCGAGCCACGACCCTCTCCGCAAGCCCTAGCAGAAGCGCCGGCGCCTCCCTCTCCAAACCCGGGAGAATCCGAGAGAAGCAGAATCGCCTCTCTCCCCTCCTGCCGCACTGTTCTGGAAAATCCTGCTGCTGCGACCTCTCCGCCACGAGGTCGGAGATAAAAATGAGAATGTGCATGATAGTTTCTGGAGTAGGGTTTCAATACTTGACTTGCCAACATTATTGGTAAGTGATGAGATAAAAATGAGAATGTGCAAAGTTAGAATTGTCCTCGCTTATTGATGCCCAGTTCACTACATGGCTTTTGATATTGATATTTTGCTTTCTTTCACCGGTGTCTAGCACTATTAGCTTCTTACAAGGGACTGGTTTGTCCCAAACTACTCTCTTGGCAAGCCTTGTGACTTGATGCAGCTGGGGATTATACTTGATGTCCTTCCTCCCTTACACCATTGCCATTTTTGAATATGTTTAGGAGATTTGTATTTAGCAGCTAACGTCACCTGTAAAATTCTACATGCAGAATAAGTTCAGAAAGTTCATTAGGAATTAAGCTGTGGATGTGGAACTGAGTGGATGTGTCTTGGAAACCATAGTTGATTGCATGTATTCTTCTTGTTACTAATAACGTCACCGTGCGAGGACGACGGAGTCGTGCATTTGGTCATGGAGCTGTGCGAGGGCGAGGAGCTCTTTGACCGCATTGTGGTGAGGGGCCACTACTCAGAGCGTGCGGCAGCTGTGGTCATGAAGACCATTGTTGAGGATGTCTTCATGATCCGTGAGTTCCTTCCTCAGTTCCTTGTGTTGGAATTGGCAGCAACTTGGGCGGAGAAGGGAGGATGTCTTCTCCTGCTCCTCCCTTCTGAGATGGACTGCGAAGCCCTGCATAATAGACATTGATGAAGCCGGAAGAAGTGCCATTTTGGGTACACTTATTTTCTCCTTCATCCCCCATTTCCTCCCTTCTTTCCCACTATGATCACTTGATTTCGCTGCATATTTCATTGACAAAGAACGATCATCATCTATCAGTTTAGGTCCCATGGTGTATGGTTGCTTGTACTGCGCGAAGTCCTACCAGAAGACCCTCGCCACTTTGAACTTCGCAGGTCCAAATCATCCTCATCTTCTACTTCTTGCTGATTTTTTTCCCCCTTTGATGAAGTGTCTTCTTTCTAATTAGAAAAGCTTGGACCAGTTGAAGTTTCTGTGTAGGTACGGATGTGGGCACATTGATTTAATCCTGTGATTAGGTTCAAAATAGATAATTAACATAACATTTCTTCCACTGATACTGTCTTTATCTGATTATTTTGTGTTGCTAACAATGTGGTGCAGCCGTGGAACTATCTATGCTAGTGTTGTCTTCTAAAATAGTTCGTGTATTGCCGTTAATGTTGTTCTAAGGAAAGAATTTATCTCACAATTCATTGTTTACTTAACATTTTGTTCCTTGCATTTCACTAAGTTAGTTTGCTAAAACAAAAGAACACTTCATAAGAATGTTTTCCTTATTTTCTCCTCCTTGGTAATATTTTAAGAACTATTGGCAATGCACTTATTGAGATTGTTTTCATGTCTAATTTGAATATTTTGATCTCTGAGTGTCTGGAATGAGAAGATTAAGTTCATAATGTTATGAATGGAGTGAACTATTGGCAATGACACTGCTTGAACAAGAAGCAATTTTTGTTCAGTGGAGTTGAGGGAGAGTTTTATTTTTACTGTATTCATCTATTTATTTTAGTCTTAAAGTTCTCATGGTTAATGAAGTTAGAATGATTAGTTACCATATGAATGCATATTAATGATCTTCATTTTTGTTGAGTCTCATTAATGATCACTTCCATTCAATAACATAACTTGAAGTTTAGTTTTACTATAAGGGCGTGCTCTACTTATTATTATTTTTTTCTCTTTTTACCCCAATTCTAGGTGAAAGATTTTCTGAGATAGTTGGAAGCCCTTATTACATGGCTCCAGAAGTTTTAAAACGGAATTATGGACCAGAAATTGATATATGGAGTGCTGGAGTTATACTCTATATCTTACTGTGTGGAGTTCCACCATTTTGGGCTGGTAAGCTTTCTATCAATAAATCCATTTTGCACACTTCATTATTTGTTCTACCACTTTCTACAAATAAGTTACTTATTGTCTACTGTAAGCTTTCCATGAATAAATCTATTCTTTATTAGTTCTATCACTTTATGCTAATAAGATACTTATTGTCTATTAATTAATACACTTTTTGTATTTCTTCAGATACATTTTCTATCTAACGAGCTATGATTTCTTAATTGCAGAAACTGAACAGGGAGTTGCTCAAGCAATTCTTAGGGGCGTAATAGATTTCAAACGGGAACCATGGCCTAGTATTTCTGACAGTGCTAAAAATTTAGTTCGGCTGATGTTGGAACCTGATCCCAAGCTTCGGTTAACTGCAAAGCAAGGCAGTCTTTCATGATTCACATATTCAAAGTTTTTATGTGAGTATTGATTCTTCATTATTTTCTGATATGGTATTGCTAATTTATAAAGATTAGCTTGAACTAAACACAATCGTTACTGTTAGTTCCATAACAAAATATCTTCAGGATTCAGAATTGCTCATACTTCTTTTTTTTTAATCATAAACATATTCCTTATATCCAACCCTTTTCTGTTGAATTTTACATGATTTAATTCCCTAAGTTTCTTCTCATTTTAGTTCTAGCTAGAAGAATATGAAGCCCAACTAGCGTCTATTATCACTATCAGGAAGAAAACTTTTCTTGGGTATGCCTAATGTAGTATGACAAAAACCAGTTCATAACTGCTATTCAATTCAAAGGATTTGTCATTTGTGTGATATACATAACAGTATAGTAATGTTCACCAACCAACTTTTAAGCATAGAAAATGGGTAGAAAGCGAGCCCATCTCTTTTCTCTTCTCTTGCGAGCTAAGCAAGCACGTCCTCCTCTTGTTCACCCATTTGAATAGTAGCCCTTTTGCCACGATCGTTTACAAAACCTTGGTCGAAAGAAGCCCATGATCACTTATCTCTCCTCTTCTTCCTTTGTCACTGTCAATGTAGGTTATCATCACAGTGGCACATAGCTAAGTCACCCTTGTTGCTCAAACTTGTGGAGTAACTGAGTACTCTTTTCGACCAGGGCTAAAATAAAATCTTAGATTTAGTATTTTTAGAATGTTTAGGTTCTGTGAACTGTTGTGATAATGGAACCTATTATCTACTTATTTATTTCTTCACTTTGATTATCATTTGTCATTGGACTGTTAATCTCTTTTTGATTTTGTGGATAACTTTGCTGCAAACTATGCTCTGAAGAGAGTTTATTATGTCAACTATGCATTGGGGATATCTGGACGCAGGAAACCTTGTTGGCATCTATTATGAACAAAGTCAACTTGAGATGGCAATTCTGCATTACAAGCAAGCTATCAACTGTGATTCTACCTTTATTGAAGCTTACAATAATATGGTAAGTTGATAATGGTCTAATATGTCAAAATGTGGTATCCTTCTTGATGGTGAGACAGGTTAGTTAATGATTGACTTTCTTGCACATTAAAAGGGGAATGCTCTCAAAGACGCTGGACATTATAGGGTGACTTTTTAATTTGGATATTTTTATTCTCTTAAGTTTTTTTTCCTTGTTGAATAACTTCATTTTAATAATTTTTCCCAAGTCATCCTTTGCTTTACAACCTAACCATCCACAAGCATTGTCAAGCCTTGGCAACATATACATGGATTGGTAAGCTTTAGAAATGTTTGATGACAACTGTGCGGATACTTTATTTTTGTTTCTTAATGAAACTTCTCTTCATGCAGCAACATGATGAGTGTTGCTGCATCATTCTATAAGGCAACTTTAGCAGTTACAACAGGGATATCTACGCCCTTCAACAACTTGGCTATTATATACAAGCAACAGGTAGAGTACTATATCTGCCTTTTTCATTGCTAGTTTGAGAGTTATTGCATATTGCCTCATTTAATGGAAGAAAGTCATATAATTTGTCTATCATCTTCTTTGCTGTCTTTGCCCCTAGTTGGAAATTGATAGTTCTCTTGTATTACACCAGGGAAATTATGCAGAAGCGATAGCCTGTTACAATGAAGTTCTTCGCAGACTGCTACTGATGGTCTTGTCAATAGAGGGAACAAGATGGCATCAGAGGTAGTACAATAAATAGTACAATAAATCACAGAAATCACAATGAAGTTCTTCTGGTTGGTAGCAGAAATCACAAAAAATAGGGGGCTTAGTGCAGGATATTCAGGATACCAAGATGGCATCAGAGGTAGTACAATAAATAGTATATCTCTTCATCAGAGGTAGCTTTGTTCTTCTATGCTTCCTTCACTGGATTTGTTGTGTAGTCATATTTCTTTGTTCAACCATTATCATGCCTAGTAAGTTGTTGTATGATGTTGTCGGTTCTTATCAATCTGTACACTTGAATTAGAAGGAGCAAATTATCTATGTTATATTCTAAGCAGCATATACTAAGTGTCATATATGAAAGTTTTAGATTCTATGTTATATTCGTTCTCTTCCACAGCAGCTTTTAAAAACTCAGTATTCTATTTTATTTGATACATGTACACATTTAATTTGTTTTAGTTATTTGACATATGGTGGATTTATGTGTTTTTACAGTTTACAAATCTCAAGTACTCCAGAGTTGAAATTGATGAAGTGCGGTTCGAGTGGGCTGAATGCATGCTAGATTACATTTGAAGTGCGGTTTTACCTTGATGTGTTAAAAGAATGTTCTACCTTGATTTTGATATCTATTAGCTAGCTTTTGATGTAAAAAGAATGTTTGGGTATTTTATGGATATTGTTGTAAGAAGATTATTTATATAATTTGTGAATATTTGTGTATTTTATGGATATTATTGAATGAAGAATATTTGTATAATTTGTGAATATTTGTGTATTTTTTTTTGTTATTGTCGGTTTTTTATTGTTTCGGAAATCAAATTTGTGCTGTAAAAATATATACATATTACATCGATTTTCCACTGTTGCAAAACCGGTGTTATTAACTAATATTACATCAGTCATTTACCGCTGTCAAAACTGGTGTTATTAACATACAATATTACATCGGTTTTACACCGTTGATGAAACGGTGTCGTTAAGTGATACTACACCGGTTAATAACCGATTCGAAGACTGGTGTCGTTAAGTGATACTACATCGGTTTTAACCCGATGTCTAAAATGGCAGACTTTTAACATCGGCTTCATAGACATCGGTCGAAAATGAAATAGACACCGGTGGAAAACCGATGTCTATGAAGGTTTTTGTTGTAGTGTTGTCAACAAATATTTTATTTGTCGTAGAATTTGGAATAGAAATTTAATTTCGTTACAATTTGGCAATGAATTTTGTGACGAAATATTATTTATTGCTTATTCTGGGACAAAAATATTTAGTTGTAAAGTTCGTAAATATTTGTCCCTAAATTTCGTCCCTAAATTATTAGTTTTTTTAAGTGTTGTGAAGGAGAGAGAGTAAAAAAATTATAGAAAGTTTAATTATAAATTTTTTTATCAACCATCCAAATTTAAGAAAATTGCGGCTAAAATGTTAATCAGTAAATTAGTTTTTTATTTATTAAAATTACTGCCCATAATTTTAGTGGATAATTTTTATCAATTTGAATGATAAAATTTTAAAAATAAAATTCTTCTTATATGAAATTTTGAATGTGTTTTTAGAAAAAATATAGAATAAATTTGAATGATAAATATTTTTAATTCACTCACTAAAGTTAATTTTTAATTTACATCTTAAGTTAATTATTTACAAAATAAAATTTATTTAGGATTAAGTTTAAATTTTTTTATCAGCTAAGCTTAAGCTTACTATGATTGAAAAAATTACAATGATAATTTTAACTTTTTAGAATACAGATGTTTAAGTTTAGTCAGATTAATTGTGGTGATAGACTATCTTTCCTATTGATTTGCTTATTAAAATATAATTTAAAATATAAATATTTTAAAATTTTATATTAATATTGAGGCTATATTTACAAAGCTAGTTTAACTTATTGATTAGCAATAATCCAAGATACTTTTCTTCATAAATGAATGAATCTTTTTTACCTGAGCTACATCATTTACTATCGACAAATTAGATTCCTAATGGAATTGAAAAAATGTTGAGACAAAAACATGTTTATTTTTTTTGAAAAATAATGAATGTAAAAAATACACAGCCAATCACGTTTGCTTTCTACCCAATCATTTCAAACGAGATAATTGTCTCATTTAAAATGATTATTTTTTTTTATCGTGACAAAAGATGATTTGTATGTTTTTCTGGATTAATACAAAGAAAATAAATCAGGAAGATTACTAGTCCGAATGATAACTATTGAATAAGAAAAGATAGAAACTCGACTATTAATTAGGATTTAACTCTTAAATTTTATTATGATAATAGCTTATGTATTAATCATTAGTTCATTTTGAAGGGACGATTATATATATATTTTTTATGACAGCTGCTGCCGAAGTGTTTCGTTTATATTATTTATACGTAAAATTGATAAAGTGTAATATATATAAAACAATAATTATATCAAGTGCTACCGACATGTATAATTAATCTTAATTAAGTAGACTTTGTTAGATGAAAATGGGAGGAGAGGAGGAGGAGGAGAATCAGTGCTTCCCCTCTTCTTCGCCGGCGTGTAGAGTCCACCATAATAGTATTAAGATGGGACACCAGTACTTCTTCTGGCGTGTAAAGTCCATAAATATTAAGATAGGTCAATGAAAAGCTGCACCACTGCTTTTGCTGGCGTGTAAAGTCCATCGTATTAATAATATTGACCCAGTGCTTCTTCAATAATTTACCGTACGTGTTGAGTCGACAATATTAATATTACGATGGATGACTAGTGATTTACCGTACGTGTTGAGTCCATAATATTAATAGGCAATTTATCTAAGGACGCACTTAAAAATTTGAATTAACCAAAAGACGTATATTATTTTAGTATTTATCAAAGAATGTATTTTTTTTAAAAACATTTCCTATTTTATCTCCTGATAATTTGACTTTTCCTATTATTTTTCTTTTCTTCATTATATTTCTCTCACTTCTCTCTCTTCTCTGTCGACAGAATATAGGAATAACATTAGTCAATCTTTAATCACATTTTAATACATTTGAAGAAGCCAAAAAAAATAATGGACACCATATTTAGACTCCTTGCAATTTTAGAAATTCATAGAAACTGAAATGGGTGCAATCGGAGCTTTCTAGATCGATCAGTGGGTTTCGGTCAAAACCCACTGATGGACCTAGAGAGCTCTGATTACACCCATTTCAGTTTCTATGGATTTCTAAAATTGCAAGGAGTTCAAATATGGTGTCCATTATTTATTTTGACTTTTTATAGATGTTAACAAGCAAAATCAAAGAATCAACAAAAAAACTCACATTGGGCCTGATATGGACTCAAATCCATTTTGGAATAGAAATTTAATTTCGATACAATTTGAAAATGAATTTTGCAATACAATAGTATTTGTTACTTATTTTGGGACGAAAATATTTAGTTACAGAGTTCGTTATGAATTTAGAATAAAATTTTATTTTGTCACTAAATTTGTTATTGATTTAGGATGAAAAATATTTGTCCTTAAATTTCGTAGAATTAAGTCGTTTTTTGTTTGTGTTGTTAAGGAGTGAGAGTATAACAATTATAGAAAGTTCAATTATAAAATTTTTATCTACCATCCAAATTTAATAAAATTGCAGGCTAAAATGTTAATCAGTAAATTAGTTTTTTATTTATTAAAATTACTGCCCATAATTTTAGTGCATAATTTTTATCAAATTTGAATGATAAAATTTTAAAAATAAAATTCTTCTTATATCAAATTTTGAATGTGTTTTTAGAAAAAATATAGAATAAATTTGAACGATAAATATTTTTTAATTCACTGACTAAAGTTAATTTTTAATTTACATCCTAAGTTAATTATTTACAAAATAAAATTTATTTTGGATTAAATTTAAATTTTTTTATCAGCTACGCTTACTATGATTGAAAAAATTACAATGATAATTTTAATTTTTTTAGAATACGGATGTTTAAGTTTAGTCCGATTTGTGGAGATATACTATATTTCCTATTGATTTGTTTATTAAAATATAGTCCTAAGCAGCATGATGTCATGGTAAAATATTTAAATTATCATCCAAATATTTACGATTCAATTCTCAACTACGACCTAAGAATTTCGCAATCAAAGGATGTTAGTTGGTCGTCGCACACACTTTCCGATTTATCTTGGTAGTCAGTGAGAAATTTCAATGAGACTAACTGAAATTATTAAATTTTTTTATTAAAATATAAATATTTTAAATTTTTATGTTAATATTGAGGATATATTTATAAAGCTAGTTTAACTTATTGACTGATTAGCAATAATCGAAGATACTTTTCTTCATAAATAAATCAATCTGTTTTTACTTGAGCTACATCATTTACTATGGACAAATTAGATTCCTAATGGAATTGAACAAATGTTGAGACAAAGACATGTTTATTTTTATGAAAAATAATGAGTGCAAAAAATACACAGCCAATCATGTTTGCTTTCTACCGCCTTATTCCAAACGAGATAATCGTCTCATTTAAAATGATTTTTTTAATGTAACTGATGTGACTGTGTTTCGTTTATATTATTTATACGTAAAATTGATAAAGTGTAATATATATAAAAACAATAATTATATCAAGTGCTACCGACATGTATAATTAATCTTAATTAACTAGAAGTTCTGTTCCCCATCACCTTCGTGGAAAGTTCCTGCGCAAGACTTGGGAAAGACTTGCAACAGGACTTCAGGCAAAGTGACTCTATATACATATGCGGAGGATAGACCACCAATATGCCAATTAAAGTGTAATATTTAATTGAGGCCATGGAGGAAGGGAGGAGCCACGATACCATGGACCCGGAATTGTGGAAGGCAGCAACCTCCGGAGATACAACATTCATTGAAGGAGTTATTCGAACAGACAAGATGCGCCTTGGCAAGGCTACCATCGATGGCAACTCGGCGCTGCACATCGCCGCAAAGCACGGCTATGTGGAGATCGCCAGGAAAGTGAGCGAGCTAGAGGAGCCTTCCCTCCTCCAGCTGCCCAACGAGAGCGGAGATACGCCCCTGCACTTGGCGTCGGCCGCCGGCCATCTCGATATAGTGAATCTTTTCATCGAGCGACATGAGCGACTTAGGCAGCACCACCGGCCGTCATCTGGTGGTGTTGAGGAAGACGGGATGCCGATGGACAACGAAATCGGGAACACCGCCCGACATGCGGCAACCATCGGTGGCCATGTCTCTGTTGTGGAACGGCTTCCGTGTGCCGCTCCCGAGAGTGTGCCCCCTGGGATCCTCAAGGAGCGCCATCGGCCGTCATCTGATGGTGTTGAGAAAGACGGGATGCCGATGGACAGCGAAATCGGGAACACCGACCTAAATGCGGCAACCATCCGTGGCCATGTCTCTGTTGTGGAACGGCGGTTTCCTTTGGTCAAGCTTGTGCACCGTCGGATGATGCGCAAGAAGCCCCCTCGGCCACCATCTGATGGTGTTGAGAAAGACGGGATGCTGATGGACAACAAGATCGGGAACACCGCCCTACATGCGGCGATCATAGGTGGCCATGTCTCTGTTGTGGAACGGCTTCTGTCGTCGGCTCCCAAACTGGTGACCATGACCAACCGATATTGCGTTTCTGCGCTCTACATGGCGGCCGAGAGGGATTTGCCAGATATTGTGGAGAAAATACTGGCAGTCTCCGACGAAGAAGTCTCGCACGAAGGGCCTCGTGATCAGACGGCACTACACGCTGCTGTACTTAGAAGCCACAGTGAGTTAATTACTTCCTACCTCAAAATCAATTAAGATTGATTAGATATCGATTTCTGAGTTGTTTACTCTCGACAGAAATAACAAATATGATACTAGACAAGAATATTCCTTCGTGTCTGAGACATCAAGATGAAGACTCCAAAAGCACTCCGCTTCACTTTGCAGCGGCCCAGGGAGATGTTGCCATGCTGCGGTTGCTTCTGGAACGAGATGCCACTGCAGGTTACATGAAGGACGAACATGGTTTCGCCATCATCCACATCGCAGCAAGTGTAGGCGACCGGAACATGATCGAGGAGATTTTGGTGCGTTGCCCTGATGCCTTGGAACAGAAGAACAACAAAGGACGCAACTTTGTTCATGTGGCCGTCAAGAAGAAGAATCTAAATGTGGTGGAGTACGTTCTCAATTCTTCTCCCTCGGCCAAAGAGCTCCTCAATGAACAAGATCGTGTAGGAAACACGCCTTTGCATCTTGCGGTTCTTGCAAAAGACCAGAAGATGATTCGAGTGTTGTTAAGCAGTCGAATCGCGAACTCTGCCCTCATGAACAGCTCAGGTTTCACACCGGTCGACCTTGCTTCCTTGAATTTCAGAACAGGAGTCAGCCTTCGGATGGTAAGTGTTCATCATTTCATATGTAATTCACAAGGTAATATAATGGTTATCTTCCAGTTTCTATTTTAATTATGAGTTCCTTTTAAGCGTTCTCTTACTCTCTAAATATTCAGTTACAGGTTTCAGATTGCTTTGTCTGATATAACAACTATTTTCTTTGGTTTTGCAGTATAACATTATGACAGATTTAATCTCATACGGTTCGCGTTTCAGTCCGCAACGAGTCGATCACATAAGAAACCACATGCGGAAAAGTCAAGATGAAGAAATAGATCGGTATCGAGCATTGACCAACAATCTTGCTATCGTTGCTGTGCTCATCGCAACAGTCACCTTCGCAGCTGCATTCACCTTACCAGGAGGATACAGGAACGATTCTGGATCAGATGAAGGGATGGCCATTCTATCGAGCAGAGCTGCCTTCAAGGCATTCTTGATCTCAGACACCTTAGCCATGGCTAGCTCCATCACAGTAGCACTCGTACTGATATATTCTGGTTCTCTAGATCATGATGTCCGGTTGCAGTCCCTTATGACTGCAATGAAGTTAGTGTGGGTTGCAGTTGGCTCCCTCAGTGTGGCATTTGCTACCGGCGTGTACTCTGTCGTTGGGCCCGACTCTGAGTGGGTTGCAATTCTTGTGATCCTAATAGTTTGCAGTCCGCCATTGGTTGCCATTCTCGTTGCTTATCGGCATTCCTCGGGCTACTTAAAGATGAAGTTAGGTTACTCGTTGGGTCAGAAGAGGGTTAACCGAGATCCTGCTACAGGTGGGAATTCTAAGTCAGTGCATTTGAGGATATTACAACGGGAATTTATTAGATCTCAGACCTTTGATCACATGAAATTTACAACACCCCACAACTCACAGCCGGCCCAAGCACTTTCGCCATCAGCTTCGCAAATACCTTCAGCTTCGCCATCATCTTCGCAAATACTTTCGCTACCACCTTCGCCAACAACCATTAGGAACTCCCCAATCTAATACTTTCGCTACCACCTTCGCCAACAACCATTAGGAACTTCCCAATCTAATGACAATAATGGAAAATAATCTCTAATTGATTTCAATCAATTGAGATTTATTATATTTGACATCACAATCCATATCGATATTAATCAAATAGTAAAAAATAATATTTTCAAGTCTATTATATTACTATGTTTACGATTGTATGTCATATTTAGTCTTTCCTTTATGGTTTTAGACAACTTGTATAAATAAATCTATTGGCTTTTAATAATAATATAATCAAAAAGTTTTATATTATTTATTTCCTCTATTTATTATTTTCTACATGGTATCAAAGCCATGATCCTTCATTTCTTCTCCATCTGCTTTCTCCATCTTCTTTAATTTCTTCTGCTCACAATCATAGCAGCTTTGTTTAGCTCTTCTTCAGGGTCGGCACTAGGGGGACCGCTAAGGTAGCGGATCTACCTTTTTTTTGTTTAGCTCTTCTTCATATCCTTCTCTATCTCCAGCAAATAGCCCTCTACCTTCTAGATTTCTTCCAAAGTCTCTTTGTCGTTCTTTGTCAATTTCGACGCCGACATCCTTTGTTGCTAATTTCGGCACCGACATCCTTTGTTGCCGATTTCGGTGTCGACGTTCTTTGCTGCTGATTTCGGCGCTGACGTCCTTTGCTGCCATTTTTGGCACCGACAATCCGGGGGTTCCATCACCGCTACTTTTCATCCATTTCGATGTCAGATACTCAACGACATCAAGGTGGCCAAAAGTAAAGTTTAGACCGATGTCAAACTTGTCATATCGTTGGTCATACTGGTATTCATTGCTCTAGAAGATTTGATTGGTCTTATAGTCAGAGAAAATGTCAAATTTGTCTCAGAACTGGGCATATTCGTATTCAATGTTCTAAAAGATTTGACTCAAATTTTGCTGGTGGTCCTGCAGCATTGAGACAACCAACTATTTCATAAGGAGAGCATGCATCTTCAAATCGACCACCACCTTCTTGGCATTCTACAGCCCAGTCATCTCATTCTGGAGCATTATATTCTCATATTCTATCTCTCCAAGTATAGTTTCATCGACTCTTGAGAACCCAAGATGACATCCAGATTCTGGAGCAACTCATCATGTTACACTGGAGTATAATATTCTCATAGAAGCTTCACCTTATGATGGACCCGACATGGTACAAATAGGTAATGACTCAGGTTTGTAAATTACTCACATTGGGAATACATCTTTTTACTCATGTGATCGAACTTTTCGTATGCACAACACTCTTCATGTTCCTTCTATCACCAAAAAATTACTTTCTGTGCGTCAATTTGCTCTTGATAATAATGTGTTCTTTGAATTTCATCCTCATCATTGTCTTGTGAAGGATCTCACAACAAGAAATATTCTACTCCGAGGAAATATTAAAGACGGTCTTTATTATCTTCAGCCCACCTATACTAATGCGTTTGTTGGAGAACGCACTGATAAATTTTCTTGGCACGCACGTCTTGGTCATCTGTCTCTACATGTTGTTCAGAATATCATTGACCAGTATGGTTTTCCAATTTCTATAGTCTCCTCTTCTCATTTATGTGAAGCTTGCATGAAAGCAAAATCTCATAAATTACCTTTTGTGTCTTCTTCTTGCACTTCTAGTTTTCCTTTAGAAATTATTCACTCTAATGTGTGGGGTCCTGCTCCTATTCTATCTAATCAAGGTTTTCTTTATTATGTTATTTTTATTAACAATTTCAGCAAGTTTACTTAATTGGATTTTTCCTATAAAAAGAAAGTCTGATCTCTTTGATATTTTTTACCCTTTTAAAAACAAGTTGAGCGCTATTTTGATCGTAAAATCCTCTCCCTTCATTTTGATTGGGGTGGAGAGTATCAAGCGCTTCATCGTCATCTTACTTCCTCTGGCATCATCCATCGAGTCTCTTGTCCCCATACTCCTGAACAAAATGGATTCGTCGAAAGAAAACATCATCATATGGTTGAAACTGTCTTAGCTCTTCTTAATCATGCCTCGGTTCCACTTAAATTTTAGGATGATGTCGTCCAAACCACAGTATACCTTATCAATCGTTTACCCACTCCACTACTTCAAAATAAGTGTCCCTTGGAAAGACTTTATAATTGTCTTCCAGATTACTCTCTCTTTCGTATCTTTGCACTACAAGAAAAATCCTCATAGACATCGGTGGACACAACAGCGGTTTTAAGCAAATTTCGATGTCTTTGAGTATTTTACATCGGGTTTTCCAAAAATCGGTGTCTATGAGCGCAGATTTTCGCTCATAGACATCGGTTTTTTTAGCCGATGTCTATGAGTGCCCTTTTTTCATTAATAGACATCGATTTTAATAGCGGTTTTTAAAACCCAGTGTCTATGATAGTTTCCTTGTTCTATCTACGACATCGGATAGTAAAAATCCGTTGTTAAAAGTGGTGTTAATGAACCAAAATAAAATAATTTAATTTTTCCACCAATATTTAGCCAAAATTTGTAACACTTCACTCTTCCCTCCCAACCTAAACCTATATCGCACCGGTATACCGTCGCGACGCCACCACTACTTTCCTCTTCGCCGCTGGAATATTTTAACAAAATGTCTTTCTCTGGGTTTGTTCGCGACCTTTCTCTCTGCGCTTCTCACAGTTCTCATGGGAGTGGTAGAGGCGGGCGACACCAGATGCAACCCAAGCTCCCAGATCTGGCTACTGGCACTGACCCTAGCAGCATTCCCCCTCTCAATGCCTCCTAGGGCTACCAGATCTGTGCTTCTCACAGTTCTCTTGGTCAGAATCACTAAGTTTATGGTAATTGAAAGCTCTCGCTTTTATTCTTCTTTTTTTTCCTTGTAGTTCAAGATTCTGAGTTGGGATCTTACGTTCTGAACTCAACTCATGCTATTAGTATTTTCAGGATAACTTGTTCATGCTTTTGCTACTATTATATATTTAAGCGATTTTATGTAAATTGCCTTGCTTTTTCTTTTACTGCCTCTTCATTCATTATGGGATGCTTGTTGCAGAAATCAACTCTACGTGGTGGAGCAATACTTGTGCTTGTTTGTGTTATATCTTCCTGCAATTTTGTGTGAAGTGCTTGGTATCCTCAAGTCGATATCTTTGAAATCCTTTAGTATTATCCTTCTGTTAGGTTAGACCACCAAAGTGCAAAGGAGCAGAGATGGGTTTGTAACGAGCTTGGCCTGGTAATAATCCATTTTAGACAATAAGACTGCTTCCTAGATTCCTAATTCTGCCAGCTATAGGTTTCTTATCTGGGCTCAAAAGCAATGGCTTCCAGCAAAGATGATGTTGATGAACCTACTGATTCCTATTCTCTGCAAGTGTTTTCTTCCTAGTTTTCTATGATTTGAGGGTTTTGATTTTTTTTTTTTGGTGCGTGTGCTAAACAATATTTTTCTACAGACTTAAGAATCCTTACAAGGATCCTGATGATGGTCGCCAGCAGTTTCTTCTTGAGTTGGAGTTTGTTCAATGCCTTGCCAATCCAACTTATATCCACATTGAGTTACTGCTTGACTGAGAACAATAAATTCTTTGTTTCATTCTTTTGGAGTCCACAAATCTTCTGTATAGTCCACAAATTTTCTGTATGAAGTTATACTTCAATATTGACTAGACTTTCATGCGGATTTTGTGAAGTGGTTACCTTTCCTTCATTCTTGATCGAATGGAAAAATGCTACAGTTGTTTCTATCTCAAGTATTCAAATATTTGGTCATCTGCATTTTTTCTTCAATATTCTTCTTGAGTCTCTCAGTGCATTCAATTAGGAGAAAAATACCTTTGAATATCAACGAAAATTATTCATATTAGGTTCAGTCCTTTCATTGTAATTTTTGTTGAATTTTTTCTCGATAGCTTTGTAATTGCCTCTCCTGAAAATTGTGTGCAAAGTTGAATATTGGATTCTGAAACATATTAGGTTCAATCCTTTCATTGTATTTTTTTTTGTTAAATTATCTCTTGATTACTTCATAATTGTTTTTCTCTTAAAAATTGTGTACAAAGCTGAATATTGAATTTTGAAACATATTGCTAGTCTTTTGGATTACTCTGATTAATGTTTTTTCTTTTTTTTTTATAGAGGATGAGTATGCCACCGCATCAGAAAAGGATCCAAAGATTTTGTTGACTACATCTCGTGAGCCAAGCCAGCGTCTTGGTCAATTTGTTAAAGTGTGTTTATGTACCCTCCCAATAGTCATATTTCACCTGGTGTTGTTTCGTAGAAGCATCAAAGCTCTGTCCGTAAGTTTGACATGATTATGCTATTCATTTTGGAATTAAAATTGGTGTTTCCCAACGCAGCGAGAATGAACCGTGGTAGTCAGGTATGTTCCTCAATTCTTCTGTAAGTATAAAACTGAGGCATGCACTTATAAGTGTCATTATATTTAGTTATTGCTTTTTACAAATTAACTCATTTATTTTGCCATACTTGTTGATATTTTGTTAGTGGGATGAAATTTATTAACGCTAAGAATATGGGAATCCATTGCATAGCATGGTCATCCTCATTTTTATGATTTGAAGCTTGTTTAAAAAATAAACTTCATAGTGCCATTTTTATAAAAAAAAATCTATATTGTTAGAGATTCGTATCTATTTGTTGGATGTTTTTATAAATATTTTCTTGTTATCAACTGATACAGTTATACATTGTTCTGTAGGTGATCTCAGAAATTATTGAGTTTTGCCGAGCGCATGAATATACAGATGTTATTTTTGTGCATGAACATCGTGGTGAGCCTGATAATTTGGTCATTTGCCACTTGCCATTTGGTCCAACTGCATTCTTTGAGTTGCTGAATGTGGTATGTAGAAGTAAATTTTGTATCTTGCGTAGTTTGTACATTTGTGAAACATCTGTACAAACTACAGCTTTGTACAAACTTGTTTTGCTTCATTGTGAATAACTACAGCTTGGTCAAAGGACTGCAAACATCCTTAAACATCTCTTTCCTGTGCCTAAACCAGAAACTAAACGAATAATCACATTTGCCAACAAGTCCGATTACATCTCATTCAGGCACTCCTTGGCCTTCACAATTTATTCTTTGATTTTCATTATCTGACTCTGGTTTAGGCTTTTTACTCATACCCTACTTTCTGATGTTTAGACATAAAATTTTTATGTGTAGATAAAGGGGTATCTATCATGCAGTGGTTTTCGAGTGAACTCTACAATCTGTATAAATCTATACTTGAACAATAATTCTCTCTTTTTGATGTATTTAATGAAAGGATTTCACATAGTGTGTTAGAATTGTTACTCCAAGAGTTGATAAAATAATAGCAATTAGTTGTAGCTCCTATACATTCTTGTCAAAATTGGTATTGGAATTGAATGAAATTTTTTTTTTTAAGTAGGTTATTTCAAATTGGTAGGATTGATGAAATTAGAATCATTTAGAAATAACAAAATAACAGTTTCATATGTTAGATACTGAACTATATATATATATATATAAGTTTTTTTATCTTGGGCGCCCAGAGTGGGCGATGCTTAAAGCATTGTTCACAGTGATTTTTATTATTTTTAAACTCTCGGTTATGTCAATAAGATTTTGCTTTTAGGATTTAGGGATTGAGTTATAGTATTAAGAAAAAAAAAATTCAAATCGAAAAAAAAATTTAGGTGCTCGTGGTGTGTGGAAGGTAAGATATGCAGCATAACATTTCTCTCTCTCTCTCTCTCTCGCCTGGATTCAAGATTGGAAATATGTTGTCAACATGTAAGTTTTTTGGCTTCTTTTCTTACCTTTGTTGAAACATGGATGTATTTTGATGTGGCAATACAATTCTCATAGGTTATATGCATGAAGGTGATTTGTCATCAGCCAATGTGATTTAGGCATCATAGTTAATTATCTTGGAATACAACTAAGTTTATACTTGAACAAAATACATATAGCCCCTCTAGCTAATGACCAAAACTATAAATCTTGTAAGAATATCCATATCAGTAATAATTCTAGTGAAAAAAGGCTTACAGTTCAGTATTCAACTTGTAAAGAACTAGTGTTTAATACTAAGGTTATAAATTGCATATATTTCAACAAATAACCTTTTTTTTATAGTGTTTTAGATATTCAAACTGGGTGAAATTTATTTTTGTTTGTATCTTTCTGCTTATACATACTGTAAGTCGTAGATAAGTACTGATTAATTAAATTGCAACTATGAGAAAACTTCGTTGTAATAATTTCTGATTTGGATTATATTATGTTCCCAGGAATGATAGATCTATCAGTATATGATGTGGTTGAGATAATTGATGAACGTTTTGTTGGATCGAGATGCGCTAGGGGGGGGGGGGGGGGAATAGCGCTCATGGCTTTCACTCGTTTCAGATTCGTAAAGCGATAGAGAATTAAGCAGCGGAAATAATGAAAACACACGCGAACACAAGTTATTATTACTTGGTTCGGAGCCTTGGTCGACTCCTACTCCAAGGTCCACGATCGTTGATCGCTTTCGGTGGGCAACAACTATAATATCGTTAAAAGAGTCACAATTTGAAGTACAATTATTAGCAATAAAAAATATACCGACGATAAGAAAATTGAAGATTTCGGAGTGCTGGGTTGTCGGGAACTTGCTGTAGCTTTGTCGGAACTTCTCGTTAGCAGCTAGATGCAGAAGGGTTGCTTGTTAATCGATACTTCAAAGGTGCTGCTCGAACTCCCCTTATATAACCTGCTGGAGGCGCCTCAAACACCATCCAAGGCGCCTCCAACACGCCGAGTCAACCGCGTGGATCGGTGCTGAAAAGTTCGCCTCTGATCCACTTGAAGGTGCCTCCATGCCAGTCCAAGGTGCCTCCAAGCCCTAGTCCAAGGTGCCTCCAGCTCCGTCGGAGGCGCCTCCAAGCAGCAGTCCAAGGCGCCTCCAACTCCCATGGAGGTGCCTCCAGCTCCTCTTCGCAACCAGCTTTTGCTTTGCACCCGAGGCACCTCTAAGCTCCATGGAGGCGCCTCGGGCACTGTTCATCTGAGGCTTAAGGTTGCTACTTTGTACCTGCAAGATACGTTAGTCCCAAAAATACCCTACAACACAAAGTTAGCACATAATATCATAAATATATAGTCTAACAGTCATCGGACTGTCCGGTTCTGACTTCGGATTTCCACCGGAAACCCTAGGTCGAACCAACGCCTACTGTTCCCTCTTCCAGGGAGCGCGTCCTCACCTACTCCCCTCAGGAGAGATTACCTGATGCCCGTTTGGTCCTCCAGACCGACTGGACTTTTGCTCAACGTCCGATGCTTCCGGTCTTCATGCTGGACGTCCTGTCCATGACCCGTCCAAACTTCTACCCGGTTCGCGACACCAGGATTTCAACCTAGGGTTACCTCCCCCTAGGATTTTTCCCATAGCTTCGACCCGCTAAGACTTTCCGCATAGGGTTACCACCCCCTGTGACCTAGGGTTACCGCCCCCTAGGGTTTTCCCTTTGCCGAACTACAGCTAGGATTTTTTGCCTAAGAACCTTAGGACTTTCCTGCAACGCTCATTCAATATATTAGTAAACAAAACACCTTAACTTTGAACCCTTTGACATAATCAAAACCTAGGTTCGATCGTCGGATGCTTCCCGCACCAACACGTTTCTCTTTTTAAGCATTCCAATTAGTCATCTTGTTACATGGTGCTTACTGTTTTTTCAACTATGATTTTTGGTCTTGATTTACTAATATATTATTTATGTGTTTTTACAGTTTACAAATCTCAAGTACTCCAGAGTTGAAATTGATGAAGTGCGGTTCGAGTGGGTTGAATGCATGCTAGATTACATTTGAGTAGGAAAGGTATTTGATTTTGGAAAACTTTGGATGATGCATGCATTTGCATGGAATGTAAATTGCGAATACTACCTTGATGTTGTAAAAAGAATATTATGTGTATGTTATGGATACTGACTTGATGTGTATAATATCTATTACCTTTTGATGTTGTAAGAAGAATATTTGTGTAATTTGTGGATACGGACTTGATGTGTACAATATCTATTATCTTTTTATGTTGTAGAATAATATTTATGTGTTGGTTACATGGATATTGACTTGGTGTGTTTAGATACACCGATGTATAATAATATTAACTAAGTTTTGTACTATTAAAATATTGTATAATATCGATTTTTCACTGTTTCGGAAATCGAATCGGTGTCGTTAAACAATATTGATATTACATCATTTTTCCACCATTGCCAAATCCGATGTCATTAACTGATATTACATCAGTTTTACACAGTTGCTGAAACGGTGTCGTTAAGTGATACTACATCGGTTCATAACCGATTCAAAAACCGGTGTCGTTAAGTGATACTACCGGTTATAACCCGATGTCTAAAATGACAGACCTTTTACATCGCCTTCATAGACATCAATCGATTTTGTAATAGACAGCGGTGGAAAATCGATGTCTATGAGGATTTTTCTTGTAGTGTTGGTTGCGCATGTTATCCTTGGCTACGACCTTATTCTAAGCACAAGTTAAACCCTCACTTTTTAAATGTGTTTTCCTTGGTTATAGTAATTTGCATCATGGGTACCGTTGTCTCCATATTTCGACCGATCGGATATATATTTCTCGACATGCTACTTTTGATAAATCTCTATTTCCGTTTGCAGTTGCTACCTCATATCCTCTAGATAATCAAGGCAACTATCTAATATCACCAAGTAATATACTAGAAGCCCTACATATTGATTCTTCAAGACATATTGAGAGTACAAGGGGGGACGGTATCTTGGGTCCTACTCCATCTCCACAAATTCTTGTAGACTCGGCGTCTAGTGGTGATCCACTCTCTAGTTCTGATTCTCATCCGTCTGACCACTCATCTCCAAGTAGCTCTAATGATGATATTCCTCGGTGGATGCTTTCTCTAAGCAATATTTATGCACGATGTTAACGAGTTTTCACTCGTTATCCTCTTCCACGTGCTCTTTTTGCTTCGTCAAATTATGTTGAACCTTCTAGTTTTACATAGGCAGTCAAAGATCTAAATTGGCGTGCTACGATGGTTATAGAATTTGATGCTCTTCTTCACAATGCAACCTAGAGCTTAGTTCCTCGTACCCTATCTATGAATATTGTGGGCTCTAAATGAATTTACCGAATTAAGTATTGTGCAGATGGTTCTATTGAACGTTACAAAGCTCGCCTTGTTGCTAAAGGCTTTAATCAACAGCCAAGTACTGACTTCAATGATACTTTTAGTCTCATCGTTAAAATTACAGCTATCAGATTACTATTATCTATCACTGTCGGCTCTAATTGGTCAATACTCCAATTAGATGTTTCCAATGCTGTCCTTCATGGACACCTTGAAGAAACTGTTTATATAGAGCAACCTCCTGGATTCATTCACCCACAACTTTCAACACATGTGTGTCAACTTCAGAAGTCTATATATGGTCTTCGACAAGTACCTCGTGCAAGGTTTCATCGTCTATCTACTTAACTTCATAATCAAGGATTTTCTGGCTCAAAAACAAACTCTTCCCTATTCTAAGAATGTCATGAGAAATTTTCAATATTTGTTCTGATTTATGTGGATGATATATTAATAACTGGTAGTGATCAAAACAACATTACTACTTTACTACATCTTCTCCGTCAAGAGTTTCCTATTCATGATCTTGTCAATGCTTGTTTTTTCCTTGGCATAGAGTTTCTCTCACATTCTGAAGGTTGTCTTCTCTCTCAGAGCAAATATATTACTGGACTCCTACAACGAGCTAAAATGGATGGTGCACATCCTATCTCCACACCAATCATTGAGGGTGGTTTCAATGCACCTTCATCCTCCTCTTCGATGTCTGACCCCCAGATCTACCGTAGTATTGTTGGTGCCCTACAATATGTCACAATTACACGACTCGATATTATTTTCGCTGTGAATCATGCCTGTCAATTTATGCATGCTCCTACTGAATATCATTGGGAAAGTGTTAAGAGAATTCTTCGATGGCTGAAAGACACTATTCTACATGGTCTTCTTTCATATCGCCAGTTTTCATGAGAGTTGATTGCTTACAGTGATGCAGATTGGGCTGAGTCTCCCGAAGATAGACGTTCTACTAGTAGATATGTTATATTTCTTAGGTGAAATCTTGTTTCCTGGCTTTCAAAGAAGCAACCTACAGTCTCCCGTTCAAGTACTGAAGCTGAATATAAAACTATCGCTAATGCAACGTCAGAAATTATTTGGCTAAATCTCTTCTTTCGGAATTACACTTTTTCCCAACTGCCACGCCTAAAATCTGGTGTGATAATATTGGAGCAACTTATCTTGCAGCAAATCTTATTTTTCATTCTCGTACAAAGCATGTAGAGATTGATTTTCATTTTGTTCACGAGTGTGTGGTGACTCGACAACTTTCGATTTCTTACATCTCTACGGAAGATCAAATTGTTGATATATTTATCAAGCCATTATCTAGGCAGCATTTCACCAAGTTGGCACTCAAACTTAACGTTCAGGCACTCCCGTTGAGGTTGTCGGGGGGTAATGACAATAATGGAAAATAATCTCTAATTGATTTCAATCAATTGGGATTTATTATATTTGGCATCACAATCCAGATCGACATTAATCAAATAGTAAAAAAATAATATTTTCAAGTCTATTATATTACTATGTTTATGATTGTATGCCATATTTAATATTTCCATTATTGTTTTAGACAACTTGTATAAATAAGCCTATTGGCTTTAGTAATAATATAATCAAAAAGTTTTATATTATTTCTTTCCTCTACCTATTATTTTCTACACAACCAAATTTGCCATCAACCCCTACAATCTCAATTGAAGTACCACAACCAGAGTCTTGAGTTATCTCTATTGTTCATTGATATGGTGCATAAAGGTGGGGTCCGATAAGAGCAGGTAGTCAAGAGTCAATAGGATGTGACAGTCAGAAGTCAAGAGGACGGGACATTCAAAGGTTAAGAGAACGTGATGGTCAGAAGTCAAGGGGATGTAGCAGTCAGGAGTCAAGGGGATATGACAGCCAGAAGTTAAGAAGAAGGAGTTAGGTGGCTTGACATCGTCAACCACATAACTCCCGGTCGGGTATTGATAGATCAGGATGTCAGCTTTGGGATATGATCAGAGGCGGCCTGGAATAAGGCCAACTCTCGGTCAGCTCTTTAGCAGTCCAAACAGGAAGATGGGGCCATCGTCACAACTCATCCTTCTCATCAAGGTTAGAGCCAGGTATTATACTCGAACGATCATCCCGAGCTGCCCCTAAGCAGACCGGGACGAGACAGAAGGCACTAGGCGACAACAAGGTCAGGGAATCGTAATCGTCTGTCAGAGAATAATTACTACATGTCAGGGAATATTCCAATAGTCTGCTGTCATCTGCGAGTGGAACCTTCTTCAAGCCCGTTGTGTCTAAAGGATGTCCACATATCTCCACAATGACATGATATTTTATGCCAAGAACAACTGCAGTTCATCGAAATCCAAGCATATCGACATCAAGTTTCTAGCGATTAAGAAATAGTTCAGAGTAGTCAGATTATAGTTGAGCACATCAGCACATATTCTATGTTGGCTAATCCACTCACCAAAGGCTTGGTGCCTTGAAGGGCGCTGGAATTCTGTTATGTTTAAATTTCCCGTACACAAAAAATTGTACAAGTACAGAACTATTCCTAGCAACCCGCACATTCGATCAGACATGTGTTTGATCAATCAAGCAAGTTCTTGAATGATCAAAGCACACCTTGATCGAAGTACAAGATCGCTGGCATCTTGTGTTGGTACTCCAAATCGATATCCAAAATCGATACGAAGAAAACAAAACTAGATACGCAGCGGAATTAAAGAACTAGTTGTACCTTTCTTCATAGCTAAAGACCTCTTGATCTTCTGCCGTATTCCTCTCCTTTTCTTGGACGTCATGTGGGCGACGATCTACCAAGACAACACCACCCTTCTTTTCTTCTCTTTCTTCAAGCCGTCGGCCACCAAGATGAAGAAGTGGTGCTGGCCCTAAGCAAGGAGGAGGAGGGGGAAAGGGGCGTCGACCACAAGGAGGAGGAGAGGGGTTTGTGCCGCCGACCCTAGGAGGAGGAGAGGGGGCGACAACCACAAAGAAGTGAGTTCTAGAATAATAGTAAGTTCGGTTTTAGGGACCACATCCTACTCCTTTTTATAGACTAGCCGTCGGTTTCAAGGAAAGAAAAATTAACAAAATTTTGTTTAGAAAAAATCTAAACAAATTATGTTAAACCAAACCAAGTTAAGTTAAACCAAACCAAGTTAAGTTAAACCAAACCAAATTAAATTAAACCAAACCCGGTTATGGAAGGGTGGATGCGAGACTTTATATATAGAGGCTACAACAGGGACCTAGAGGAGGAATTGGTTTAGGTCTCCCGATGGGCTTGGGTTTCCCATGTTCGCCCTGAACACCCAACTCAAGTCCATCAATAATAACTCATACCACTAAAGAGTTATTATTGAACTACCGCACCAATCCCATATTACAATATGGGTTCCTTCTTATTATGAGTGTGTTAATCTCCCCGTGTTTAAGATATCGTATGTCCGTTAATTAAATGAGTTACTAACAACTTAATTAATTAACATCTGAGTCCAAGAGTAGTACCACTCAACTTTATTATCATGCCGGACTAAGTCCACCTGCAGGGTTTACATGATAATCCTTATCAGCTCCTCAAGGGGACATCATCAACCAAAATAATTAGGACATAATTTCTTCTATAATTAACAACACACCATACAAAGAGTACTATTTCCCAACTTATCGAGCATATTGATTTAATGGATAAATCTCACTTATTAATAAGTTAAAGAAATAAATACTAATTATACGTGCTTGTTATTATATAGGGATTAAGAGGACGTACATCCATAATAACAGAGGTTATGTTCTTTTATATAGTCAGTATAAATCAAACAACCTCAAATGGTCCCGCGCAATACACACATAGTATACTAGTGTAATTTTATAGTCAAGACAAACTAATATCAAATTACACTACAACTGTTCCAATGGTTTGTCTCTATCCATCTTGGTTGTGAGCTACTATTTATAATTTATAAGGAACTGATAACATGATCTTCTGTGTGACACCACACACCATGTTATTTACAATATAAATTAAATGAACAACTACATTGACATGCAGATATTTGACCAAAGTGATTCTCATTTCAAAATATTTCAAAACAGTTGTTCATACAAACTGCTACGCTTATAGTATACATCCCAACAATCTCCCACTTATACTAAAAGACTATGCTACCATAAATGCTACCATACATCTGATTCTCATCCCTTCAAC
The DNA here is from genome assembly GCF_018446385.1 of Zingiber officinale. Lineage (NCBI taxonomy): Eukaryota > Viridiplantae > Streptophyta > Magnoliopsida > Zingiberales > Zingiberaceae > Zingiber > Zingiber officinale. The sequence goes on from NC_055996.1 coordinate 61,110,405, forward strand.
ATGCCTATGAAAAGCTCCCACGAGAAGGGCCTTAGTGAAAGGATCTGCCAGATTATCTACTGATGTAATCTTGGTGACAACAACCTCTCATTGTTTGACGATGTCTCGTATCAGGTGGTACTTGCGCTCAATGTGTTTACTTACCTTATGAGCTTGTGGTTCCTTCGAGTTTGCTACTGCACCACTGTTGTCACAATAAATTGTGATAACTTTGGACAAACCAAGAATCACATCTAAGTCCATCAAGAAGTTTCTGAGCCATACAGCTTCTTTGGCTGCCTCAGAGGCTGCCACATACTCAGCTTCCATGGTAGAGTCTGAAACATATTTCTGCTTAACACTCCTCCATGCTATGGCTCCACCTCCCAAAGTAAACACATATCCCGAGGTTGACTTACTATTGTTCCTATCTGATTGGAAGTTCGAATCCGTGTAACCCACAGGGAGCAAATCATTTGCCTGGTAAACCAGCATATAATCTCTAGTCCTTCTCAGGTACTTTAATATATGCTTTACGGCAGTCCAATGTCCCGGTCCTGGGTTACTTTGATATATGCTAACCATGCCCACGGTAAAACAGATATCCGGTCTCGTACATAGCATCGCATACATTAGGCTTCCTACAGCCGAAGCATAAGAAACTGCCTTCATCTCCTTTATCTACTTTGATGTTTTAGGACACATTTCTTTAGATAAAGGTACTCCATGCCTAAAAGGTAGAAAACCTTTCTTGGAGTTTTGTATGCTAAAACGAGCTAGGATAGTATCAATGTACGAAGCTTGGGATAAACACAACATATATCCTTTTCTTACGATCCCTTATTACTTTGATCTCAAGAATATGTCCACATTCTCCCAAGTCCTCCATATCAAACTGCTTGGACAATCATACGACGTCTGACTACACTTTGACATTGTTGTCAATGAGCAAAATGTCATGTACGTATAGTACAAGAAATACCACCACGTTTCCGTCATTTTTCTTGTATACATAAGACTCATCTTGACACTATATATTTGATAGTAAAGATAAACATTTTATTTTGATTATTGTACTTACTTAATATTCAAAATATTAATGGGAATTTTATATATTTATTTGACACTATGACTGTGATATCATCATTTACTATTGCTGTTTAGTATTTGGTATTTGTAAATATGATACAGATTTCTTTTAAAATAATAAAGTTGATCATGATTTACTATTGCAGTTTAGCATAAAGTATTTCATAAATATAATCTGATCTCTTTTGGGGTCATCTTAGGACCTGTTGAAAATTGACATGTATTGATAGCATTTCATGTAATTTTCACTTTACACATTTACATCTTGATCTATGTTATTTATGACATTGGTATTGTGATTACTGTTGGAGCTTGTTATGATCATATACAGTAGCTATGACCTCTTTAGTCCTATTCCAATGAAGTTAATAGATCAAATTATTTACAGGGATATTCTATACACATAAAGTTTGATATCAGCTAAAGTTTTACTTGTATTGCATATACAACTCACAAATAACCCAAGTGGGAGATTGTTGATTATTATATCTAACTGGTGGGCTTAATTGTAAGTTGTGCATATGAGTACAAACTGAACCTATTAAAGTGATCTAACTTAGGTTTATTGGATTTTAGTTGTTGGATGTGGACTTTAACGTAGTCCCGCATCTATTATCATCTATATGCTAATAATAGATGTTAAGTATATATATGGATTTATAGTCCCGCATCTATTATTATTTATGGGTTGATAATAGATATTCACTATATGTAGGGTTGGTCCCCAAGGATTTAGGAAAGAATCTTGACAGAGCTTTTGGTTCTCCATTGACCTAAAGTTTTTCAGCGCTGTCACCCCTAAGCCTCTTGGAAGACCTTTCTTTTCTTTCCACTACATCTTATTCTACAGGGATTATTTCTAAACGACGCTAAAGACAAGGATGAATCTTCAATTAGGTTCCTTGTCATATTATGTTTATATATTTTACTTTCTTATATGTCATATTTTCGATGAAATGAAGATCCATGCTCATATATTTTTATTTTCCCTATTAGGAAATAATTATTATAAGTAAATAGTTATTTGTTTCCTAGTTATTAGGGAATAATTATTATTAGAAAATAGTTATTTGTTTCCTAATTATTAGAGAATAATTATTATTACGAAATATTTATTATTTTCCTAATTTATGTATTTTCTTATTTTTAGTTATTTGTTTCCTAGTTATTAGAGAATAATTATTATTAGGAAATATTTATTATTTTCCTAATTTATGTATTTTTTTTATTTTCACTTGTAATGGTATTATATATACTATATGCTATTATTAATAACATATGTGAATTCTTTCATCAATATGGTATCAGAGAATGTGAAATATTGCAGTAATCTTGGCTAAGACCATTCAGGACACGAATAGAGAGCTCATCAAAGTCAACTTTGACATTCATAAGCATAAGAGCGTCAATATTTCTTTTGATATCTTGCATATAATCAGTGATAGATATGTTACCTTGTTGAGGGCTGGCAAGATTTTGACGATGAGGCATAATCCTGCCATGTGAGGGAGCGGCGTAGGTTCTCTCCAGCATCTGCCATGCGTCTCTAGATGATGCTGATGAAGAAATAAATTGCATAAGAGTAGGAGACATCGAACCTATAATAGCGTTGAGGAGAAGTTGATCCTGGCGGAGCCAGAGAATATGATCAGGATTCGCCTGAGGGAGCGTGACATCTGTAGGTATTATCTAGGCAGGGGGCAGGGAAGTGAGCCATCAACAAAATCCAGTAAGTCATATCTGAATAGAAGAGATGTGAACTGTAAGCGCCAGGCAGAATAATTGGAGGTGGTGAGTTTCAACGGTGCCTGAGCATTGACGTTGAGAACCACAAGAGCAGCAGGAGAATCAGGAGTATTTGTAAGAGATAGTCGACGGTTGATATCATTGGCGACAACCATTGTAGAAGGCGGATGGTAGGTATTGTGGAGAAAAGAAAGAGAAAAAAAGGGTTGCTGTTAAGCTTAGGGCTCTGATACCATCAAGAGTATGTGTGTCGTTTGCATAAGGCGCTTTATGGCCTGAAACAGGCTCCGCGCGCCTGGTATTTTGAGCTTCGCGCTTTCTTGGTATCTCTTGGCTTTATCGTATCCCGAGCTGACACCTCCTTATTTGTTTATTCTCGGGATGATACTGTTATCTATTTCCTTGTATATGTTGATGATCTAATCATTAAAGGGAGTGATGCTTCTTCTGTTGACGTCATAGTATGTAAACTTCATGCAAAATTTACGATTAAGGATCTTGGGGCTCTTTCCCTCTTCTGCGGTGTTGAAGTTCGCCCAACCTCAAATGATCTTCTCTTGTCTTAGCAAAAGTATGTCACTGATCTTCTCTACAAATACAACATGCTTGACTCCAAGGCGGTCTCCACTCCTATTGCTGCTGGCTCTCGTCTTACTTTGCATGATGGGTCTTCATCTTTTGATCCGACTAAGTTCCGACAAGTGGTTGGAGGCTTACAACATCTCCGTATGACTCGTCCTGATATTTCCTTTGCGGTCAACAAGCTTTCACAATTTATGCATGATCCTTCAGAGACACATTGAGGTGCTGTGAAGCGTCTACTTCGGTATCTCAATGGTACTAGGGATCTTGACATTCATCTTCTTGCGGATACACCTTTTACTCTTCATGGTTTCTCCGATGCAGACTAGACAGGAGATCTAGATGATCGGTGTTCTACTGGTGCATATATTATTTGTCTAGGTGTTAATCCAGTTTCCTGGAAATCTACCAAATAGCACACAGTTGCATGCTCTTCGACTGAGGTTTAATATCATGTCATTACCTTTGCAGCTACTAAGATCCAATGGATTAAGTCACTTTTGACATATCTATTTCTTCCGATTACCATGCCTGCTGTGCTTTTTACTGATAATTTGGGTGCCATATATCTTTCAGCTAATCCTATTTTTCACTCTCGGATGAAACATCTGGCTATTAATTATCACTTTGTTCATGATCTGGTACAGGCCTCTGAACTACGAGTTACTCATATTCCTGCTGAGGATCAGTTGGCTGATGCACTTATAAAGTCGCTTTCTCGACCTCGGTTGTTTGCTATTTACAGCAAGATTGGTGTCAATTCTGAGACACCATCTTGAGAGGACGTATTAGGAAATAATTATTATAAGTAAATAGTTATTTGTTTCCTAGTTATTAGAGAATAATTATTATTAAGAAATAGTTATTTGTTTCCTAGTTATTAGAGAATAATTATTATTAGGAAATATTTATTGTTTTCTTAATTTATATATTTTCTTATTTTTAGTTATTTGTTTCCTAATTATTAGAGAATAATTATTATTAAGAAATACTTATTGTTTTCCTAATTTATGTATTTTCTTATTTTTCACTTGTAATGGTATTTATATATATCATATGCTATCATTAATAACATATGTGAATTCTTTCATTAATATTTTCTACATTCAAATTCTTGTTTCGGTTGTCTAGAATTCATGCGGCTTAAGTTTTACAAGAACTATCAAATGCATATTTCCTTCGAGGTATTGTTCATTGAGGAGCTCTTTGGCCGAGAGGGAAGAATTGACAATGTGCCTCACCACCTTTAAATTCTTCTTCTCGTCCGCCACACGAACAACGTTGGTTCCTTAGCGTTGTTGTTCTTCTATCCAGGGCATCAGGGCAATACGCCAATATCTCCTTGATCGTGTTCAAGTTGTCTACACTTGCTGCGGTGTGGATGATGGAGAAACCTTCTTTCATCCTACATGTAGCCTGCAGAGGCATCTCGTTGCAGAAGCAGCCATAGCATGGCAGCATCTCCACATGTTTTTATATACTATTCTCAAAGAATATCATTATTGACCTTTTTCTACTAACATATATTTAATAGTTCATAGATCATACATAATTTTTCCTTGAATATTAGCAACAAAGTTAACATCTCTTTGGGGAAAACCTTGCCATCCTAATTTGTGTCAGTATGTTGAGTTTTTTATGGTGAAACTTTGTTATGGTTGTTTGAATATAAATTGGTTGTACTTGCTTCCTATTAACTATTGAATCATAGACTTGACTATAAATTGAACCCGTGATTTATCTCCCTTCACATAATTTAAGGACGAACTATAAGTCTAGGTAAACGTAATCATCTTTTACTACAATAATTCAAATTCCCTCAAGTTTTCATCATTTCAAGATTTTGATTTTTCTTTTCTTTTTATGGTTCTAAAGATTCTACTGAGGAAAATACTCTTGTGATTTTCATCCCTGGAGGCTCTGAAGTGCATGTCTTTTTCGATCCAGAATTGTGACAATTTTGACAATTGTGGAACATTGGATAATAATAAAATGTTTCTTAAATGTATTGGCTAGATCAAGGTATTTAAATTTGGAGGGTTGAACTTCTCTGATTTTTCCCCGTGATTGATTGACACAGTTTCAATTGAGGCGGAGGGGACTTTCATTTGTTGAATCTGTTGCATCTCAACAGTCTATTTTGTGGCTATCTCAACAGAACTATATATGTTTTAAGCTTATTGGGTAAAACAATATGTTGCCGAAGACTTTAAAAATTTAACCAAATTTAAATATACAAACTTAAATTCAACTTACACTACAACAAAAACATTAAAAGACAACGGTTAAAAACTGTTGTCGTAGGCCCTTTAAAATCGTTATAGTTGGCAGTGTTGTTAAAAGTGGGGGCTATGAAAACAGTTTTAAACCGTTGTCTTTGAATGAAAAGACAACAGTTTTGCAACGATTTTAAACCGTTGTCTTTGAATTAAAAGACAACAGTTTTGCAACGGTTTTAAACCGTTGTCTTTGAATGAAAAGACAACGATTTAAAACAGTTGTTGTTTAGAGCATTTTTAATAACACTGCTAGTTACAATCATTTTTGGGACTACGACAACAGTTTTTAACCGTTGTCTTTGAGGGTGATAGACAACAACAACGGTTTTAAACCGTTGTCTTTTAAATTATTATCTTTTAATACCAATATATCATATTTCAATATAAAAATATAATAAAGAATCATAATCACACAAAAAAAAAGAATATTCCCCACATCAATGTCATTCATAATGTTACTTATACAAAAATTACAATCACAAAAGAAGAAATATGTTTCATGTTCAAATAAAATTTATCTCAATACAAATAAATAAATAAGCTCCATTTACAACTAATGAACAATAGCCAAAAGACTAGAAACTTGTGATGGTGATTCATGCCATGTAGGATTGCACTTAATTATTATCAACCCAAGTCCCATCACAATCTTCAACTTGTAGGATTTCATTGAACTCCTTTTTCTCACTTGCTCATTCTTTCATACCAATCTTTTCCATCATCAGTTCCATAATAAATCTAGTCTTCCCCACACCAGCTCCATCAAATAGTCCAATCTTTTCACCCCTTTGATAAGACACCAGGAGATCAATAACCTATTGATATCAAAAGAAATACAATATTATATGTACAAAAAAACTTGTTCTGAAAGAATAATAAATACACATATGTTTTTACAACATGTTAAGTTTATACAGAAGCATACCATAACCATGCTTTCTCTGATCCCTTTGCTGCATACTGATCATCGAATGTAGAATTTCAGAGACTTGCAAACCATGCTTTCTCGATTTTAGTGTAAAAAAAATATAGTTCCAATCATAGCAAGCAGCTAGAATAGTTAACAGGAGCAACAAAAGAAGGAATCATAGAGAAAGTTATGTACCTTTTTTCTACATAATATTAATGATCCATCACTGTTTCACACGCTAACATATCATATATATATATATGTGTGTGTGTGTGTGCAAAAATTCAACACTCAAGTAAGATCTCAAATCTTACGGATGTGCAGTTTGCATGAAAACCACAAAGTAGTATACAAAATCAGTTTCAACGTTACTTTATTTCTATGAAAAAGCAAGAACAAACTAATTCATTAAACCATCTAAACTGTTAATCACTTCATGCAGTTTAAAATAAGACTTTTTAAACTGATAATTACTACTATCTAAATGTATATTCACTATAAACTTAACTGATAATCATCACAAAAAAGTTAGTCTTATAGTAATGTGTTTACCAGCAAATGATATATAAGGTTGAATATCTCAAAATCTTAAGATGTTGGAAATCACTTCCTGTATTTCAGAATAAGAATAATAATAAAAAAGATGTTCTACCTGAATGTCATACTCACTGAAGTTTTAATAATCATGATGTTTCCTAGGAGAATATATGTTAGGACCAGATCATGAGTCATCAGCCAGAACTGGACCTACAAACTAATTTTATGAGAAAAACTGGAACGATTTATGCATGTGCGTATCCAGTTGGGGTATCCATATACGGCGACCAACTTTCACAGCCATGATTAAATTAATAGTATCTCACAGTAAAAAATAACTTATGCATTGCAAAATAAATAAAAAAATGTAATATGAAATGATAATAACTTACATTACTAAGAGCATAATAATATAACAGAACCACCACATAAAAAAAATCAAGAAATAACTAAATTCAATTAATAAAAGAAGAATTCCTAACATGGTAATTATACCATAGCCTTAGAAAGTAGCAGTTTAACTAAAGTTAATACCTCAATTTCATTTCTTTTAACATTTTCTAGTGAATCATCTCTATAACCTGTAATGCCTTCATCAACAGATAAAAGGAGGAGATCTAATCCATAGTTGTGTCGATGATTCGACTGTGACATAACATATGCAAGAACAGTTGACTCTATATAGAAGAAATTTGTCATTTGTGTGAGAGGAAATTAGAAAAAAAAATCTATCTTTGAACTGAGGTAATTCTAATTAACTGGAGAATGAAACTATTTACTCTTGGAACATGACAGTAAAAGTTTCCAGTAAACTCCTGTAGAAGCATTGTGTTAATAGAGAAGCCTCACCTTGTATATACAAACACATTTTTTGTTAAAAGGGAAAAGAATAAATATTACTCGGCATTTGATACTTGTAAGAACTTGTCATTCACCTTTTCCTCCAGAAGCTGTAACTGCAACACGATCACCAAGTATTAATAGGTTGTTATCGATAATAACTTTATGTATCTCATCTTCAAAAACAATGTAGAAGCATTCCTTACAAATCTACAAAAAGAAAAACAAAATCAAATAATATTCATTTGAGTGTATGCCATTTTACATATGTAACATTCAAACTTGTTCTTAGGAAATTGCAATTAGTTTGTGTTTAAAATATATGCCTCAAAGGAAGAAATATTTCCTAATTTCTAGATCATCCCCATCATGTTATTGAAGCTTTAATTTGAACCCACCTCAGAATGCAAATTAGTAAAGGTCCTTCCACAAAAATTTGGAATCCAAAATCCATAATAGCAATTTCATCTTAATCTTCATCTAAGGCTATTGGTTAGCTACGTATTCCTTTCTTTTCACAATAAGTGAAATTGTCCAGTACGACATCTAATAATTGGCCAATAAGTGAAATTGGCCAATTATGTAGGCTATATATACAAAAATGGAAATGGAGTTTAGTAAAAAAAAAAAAGGTTTCTTGAAACTCCAGAATGCGCAGAGGCATACAAGGTTTCTTGGAACTCCATCTAAATGACACTGAGTATATTTTATATGGTGGACCTTTAATTTCTCTAGATCTAGAATATTGTCTGGTCCTCTAAAATATTTTTCCCTTTCATACAAAGAAAGAAAGGATGATACAAAATCCTCAAAAAGAAAAATGAAAGAAACAAAAACTGTAGTAGTTCAAATAACCAAGAGATTGTCAATAAACAGAATGCAGTTGTCGGAATGCATAACTTCACTAGATCTACCTTCAACATTTCCTCTAAGTCATCATTATACAACATGTGAATAAGACATGTAACAGAATTTTGCTCCTCCTTGAATTCCTCTTCGTTAATCTACATCCAACGGAAAGACATAGCACAAAAGAAATTAGGTTGTTAGCAGTATAACTTAATATAATACCTACATCACAGGGAGATACAGAAATTTATCTCAAGCAACCGTGCTTACACTCTTGACCGGCCAAGACTCTTATTGAGAAAAAAAAACAAATGCACTTTATATAGAAACTTTATCTAACTGGAAAAGAGTAATCCAATATGCACACCTCATCATCTTGAGTTTCATCAACATCTTCATATGTCCTTTTACCACAGTAGTTATGAATATCTTGAATCAACATGACAATCTAAAGGTATAAAATTTTAACCTCTATAAGATTTTCTCACAAAAAAATGGTTACCTAGAAGTTGCAGGATAGACACATCCACTTGCATTTGCAATACCAAAACCATATATTAGCATCCTATTCTTCCATGGCTTTCAATGATTTGATAGGCTAAGAGAAGGGACTGCTTGCTTGGATTTGAGAAGGTGAGCATGGCTGTAGAAGGGGTTGCTTATTCCCTCTCCTAGTTAGACTATTATGAAGAGGAAACGAAGACGCTGGGTCAGCCTGCTATGAAGAGGGAATGAAGGTGGGTGGTTCGGCGGAGATGTTCAGCGAAAGAAGGACTCAACTTAAAAGGGTTATGTGGAAAGGAATTCAGAGGAGTGGTTAGGCGGAGAGGAGTTCGCAAAGAGGGGATCGTCGGCATAGAGGGGGTTCGGCAGCGTGAAGAGATTAAGAAAGAAAAATGTGAAGAGATCGTGGATGGAAATGCTTAAGGTTTGAGAAGGCAAAGGAGAAGGGAGTCGCGGCGACAAAAAATTTCGGGGAGAGGGAAAGAAAAACTCGGCGGCAAAAAATGGCGAAGGGAAAAAAATGACGAGGGAAAAAATAATGGTATTCAACAACACTTAATAGACAACGTTTTTTAAAAACCGTTGTTGTAACCCTAAAAAAAGCGCACATAGACAACGGTTTTCAAAAACCATTGTCATAGCCTTTAAAAACCGTTGTCGTAGCCCCAAAAAAGCATAAATAGACAACGGTTTTTAAAAATCGTTGTCCTAGGCCAAAAAAATTGCTAAAAGACAATGATTTTTGTTAAAACTGTTGTTAAAAGGCAAAAAAAAAATAATGATTTGGTATAAAACGGTTGTTGTTTGAGTGTTGTTAAATGAGGATTTTCTTGTAGTGTTATCTGTTGAAATGACCTAAGCTGATAATTTTAGGTTGTCAGCAGGGGCTGATGTCTACCAAGTGCCAATCGCAGGCTTCACAGTGGTCGAGCGAGTCGAGCAAGCATCTAGCAAATGTCTGGCTGGGCAAGTGAATTGACCGATTGGCTGGGCGAATTAGCTGAGCGAGTAAATGGTCGAGTCGGCTGGGGAGCATCCGGGAAAATAGGACGAGCAGGCAGGCCGGGTGACTGAGTGAACGTGCGGCCGAGTGACCGATACAACCAAGTGGTCGATCGGGCAGAGCAGCAAAGCGACCAAATGATCGAAAGGGTGGGCGAACGAACGAGCGACCGAGCAAGTGAGCCTTTGGCTGAGCGAATCAACCGGGCGGGCAAAGCGACCCGGCGAGTGAGATTTTGGCCGAGTGAATCTACCGAGCTGCTGGGCGAGCTTATTGCCAAGCAGACCATGCGAGTGACAAGGCCGAGCAAACTGAGCGAGAGACTGAGCAAACTATTGAGCGAGCGGTTGAGCGAACTGTTGAGCGAGTGGCTGAGCAAACTGCCGAGCGAACTGCTGAGTGAGCAGCTGAGCGAACTGCCAAGCGAATTGTTGAGCGAGCGATCGTTGAGCGAGCTTGAGGCTGGTTGGGCAAAGCGTAAAAATTGGCAGGGCGAGCGTACTAAGAGAGTGGTAGCGTGAGTGTACTAAGCGTACCGAGGCCTGTGATGAATGCAGTTTCCTTGAAATAGATTCATCTCACCTCTAACTGTACTTCGAGGCTTTCTCGGGTCGTCTACTTCCCAGGATACAATGGTGAACCATGATTACCACCAAGCACTGATGGTCACGGCGAACTGAGAGGTACCCGACTGCTATCACAGGCACCCCGCCGAGCAAAGGATGCACAACAGAGGAAAAGGGAAAACATAGGTGGAGAGCTTCAATTTTTTGAGTGTGTAACCTTTTGCCTGTGGTCGCAACCTCCTTATATAGGAGCTCAGACCAATGGGTAGCGTTAATGATCATTTAAAGATCATTATTCTCCAGCTGTGAAATGCCAACGTTTCGCTGCGCTGCGTTAATATTTAATTTAATGTATTCGTCACACTCTTAAATAAGTGGCTCTTGGCGTAGTGGGGCCAGCAAGAGAGGGTTGAATCGCCTGAAATACTAAAATTCCTTTCTCGTTCTTTCAACTCTATTTAAAATGCAAAAAAAATAATAAAATAAAAGTGACAAAAAAATAAGGAAGAGACTCAGGATTTATTTGGTTACAACTTAGGTGGTTGTTAATCTAAGTTAGTTGCAAAGCCTACTAAGAATCTCCTTCTCTAAAAGCGGAGAAGCCTTTTTACACACAATGAAAGCTCAAACAATTGCTAGGAAGTTAATACAAGAGTTGATTATCTATTTCCTAACTCCAGGGGTCTTTTTGTAGCTCCTGAATCCTATCCGTAGCTTGAGGGCGCCTCCAAGGAGATTGGAGGGTGCCTCCAGCGAGGCAGCAGTGGATAAAGGTTTATCCGCTGCCAACGGCTACTTTGGCCAGGTTAAGGGCGCCTTCCATAGGCATGGAATGCACCTCCCTTGCTTATGGAGGGCGCCTTTCATGCCCATGGAAGGCGCCTTCCATGCCTATGGAAGGCGTTCTCCGCTTGAAGGAAGCGGAGGCGCATAGGGCGCCTTGGAGGTGCCTTCTATTCCTTTAGAAGGCGCCTTCAGCAGATTCTCCAGGCTCCATATAGTCTTGAGTTGATCCAATCGCCTGGGTGATTGCGACCTACCGAAATAGGGTTCACCCGAATATAATTTCTGGCCTTCTCCTCGAGCAAGCTTCGGCTCCGACTTCCCATCCCTCGAACGTCGCATACGTTCTTCTCATCCATCGGTGTACTCTTCCGCAGTATTTCGTCCCTCGGATGCACCGAGCCTGTCGGCTCTCTTCTCGTACCATTCTTCTCGCTAGCTGCGTATTCCGCTCGACTTTTTGTGCTCCTAAGCTCTTGCACACTTAGACACAGGGATCAAACCAACACAGGACCTAACTTAACTTAGTTTATCACATCAAAACAGCTACGGGGTTCAACAGTAGCAAAAAGTTTATGTGGTAAAATGTTGGTTGTTCTACTTGGACAAATTTTGCCTCGACCGGTCCAACATTCGGCGCACGCAGGTATTGCTCACACATAAGTCAACTTAGTTCAATGCACGACCTGTGCGCGTCGAATGCCGAATTGGTCGGGGTAAAATTTGCCCAAGTGGAATAACCAACATTTTTCCATATAAACTTTATGCTGCTTATTTAAGGATGTGATGGATGTATTAAATTAAAGAGTAATCCAGCCGAGTGAAACGTTGGCGTTTCACAGCTGGAAAATAATGATCTTTAAAGGATCATTAATATTGCCCATTGATCTGAGCTCTTATATAAGGAGGTTGCGATCACAGGTAAAAGATTACATACTTAAAAAGTTGAAGCTCTCCACCTACGTTTCCCCTTTTCCTCTGTCATGCATCCCTTGCTCAGTGGAGTACCCATGATAGCAGTCGGATACCTCTCAATTTGCCATGACCATCAGTGCTTGGAGGGAATCATGGTTCATCGTTGTATCCTAGGAAACAAATGACCTGAGAAAGCTTAGAAGCACAACTGGAGGTGGGACAAATATGTTTCAATGAAACTGCGTTCATCGCAGGCCTCGATACGCTTAGTGCGCTCACGTGACCGCTCCCTTAGTACGCTTGCCCTTCCTATTTCTATGCTTTGCCCGGCCAACCTCAAGCTCTCTCAGCAGTTCGCTTAGCAGTTCACTCAGCAGTTCGCTCGCCCACTCACTCAGCAGTTCGCTCAGCCGCTCACTCAGCCTCTCGCTCGACCGCTCGCTCGGCCGCTTACTCAGCAGTTCGCTCGGCCGCTCGCTCAGTAGTTCACTCAGCCGCTCGCTCAGCAGTTCACTCAGCCACTTGCTCAGCAATTCACTCGGCCGCTCGCTCAGTAATTCGCTCGGCCGCTCGCTCAGTAATTCGCTCGGCCGCTCGCTCAGCAATTCGCTCGTCCGCTCACTCAATTCACTCGGCCTTATCGCTCGCATGGTTTGCTAGGCAGTAAGCTCACCCAGCTGCTCAGTCGATTCACTTCACCAAAGGCTCACTCGCCCGATCGCTTTGCCTGCCCGGTCAATTTGCTCGGGCAAAGGCTCACTTGCTCGGTCGGGCATTCATTCGGCTGCCCTTTCGCCCATTCGGTCGCTCTGTTGCTCTGCCCGATCGACCACTTGACTGCATCAGTTGCCCAACTGCATGTTCACTCGGTCTCCTAGCCTTCCTGCTAGGCCTATTTGCTCGGACATCTCCCAGCCCACTCGGTCGTCTACTCGCTCGGCCTATTTGCCCGGTCAGCCCCTAGCCCAGTCGGTTGTCTACTCGCTTGGCTAACTCGCCCGACCGACCTCTCTCCTAGCCAATCCATCAATTCACTCGCCCAACCAAACACTTGATAGACGCCCGCTGGACTCGCTCGACCACTGTGAAGCCTGCGATCGACACTTTGTAGACACCAAACCCTGCTGGCAGCTTGAAATTATCAACTCAGGTCATTTCAACAGATAAGTTGAATTTAAGTTTATATATTTAAATTCGGCTAAATTCCCAAAATATCTGGCAACAGATTGTTTTACCTAACAAATTTGAAACATATTTAATTCTATTGAGATAACCACAGAATAGAATGTTGAGGTGCAATAAACTCAACACATGAAGGCCCCCGTCCACCCCGATTGGCATTGTGCCAATCAATCACGGGAAAAAGTCAGAGAAGTTCAGTGGACTGAACTTTAAGAGGTGGCAGTAGAAAATGCTCTTCTACTTGACCACACTCAATCTGGCTCGGTTCTTGACTGAGGACCCTCTCAAGCATGCTGAGGATGCTAATGCGCAGACCATCAGTGTAGTGGAGGCATGGACTCATTCTGAGTTCCTTTGCCAAAACTACATCCTCAACTGCCTTGCCGACTCACTATGCATTGTGTATAGTATGAAAAGAGTAGCTAAGGAGTTGTGGGAGTCCCTGGATTAACAGGGGCGTAGCCTGGATTTTCGATTAGAAGGGGCAATTTTCAAAAATTCATGAAACGAGAAAGGAATAACTTACAACTCTTGGAAGATCATTGTTTTTGAGAAAAATAGAGAAGATAAAGTAGAGAGGAAGAAGTAAAAAAAAAAAAAAAAGGAGAACTTTACTTTCTTCGTTAGAAACCTTGACTAGTTTCAGTGAGCTCGGCAATAACACAAAGAGAGAAGGTAAGACAAAACATGACTATTTTGCTGTGCCAATAAAATTCTAAAAAAATATTAGACGAGGAAGAAGATAGGGGGGGTTGATGGCTACTTGATCTTGTTGCTAGAAGAGGACAACAACTGGTATTGCATTTCTTGCTTATAGGAGAAGGGAAAGGAGAAGAAAAAAAACTCTTGTGCTTTAAAAAGGAGAGGAAAAAATTGTAGGTTTACTAACGTTGGAGAAGAGAAGGAGAAGAAGCAAATGAGGAAGAAGAGGAAAAAAAATAAAAAAGAGGAATGGGCGAAGGGGTGACATACGGTACGGTTGGGATGTAACATTCATAGGGAGAAGAGGGAGAGAAAAAAAAAATGAAAGGTTTCGTCAAAAATATCCTAATTCTTTTTAAATCGTTCGAACTCGTTTAAACATTAAACTTGGTTTGGTCATAACTCAACTTCAAATCAATTCCAATTTGAACCAACATAATACTTATCTCCATATCTACCCGTTGAATTTGTTGGAAATGGGGATAGTGGGGAACGTGGCCCATGTTCCCCACTACACATAATGGAAAAGTCCATTATGCCCCTAGTGTATTTCCCTATATAAAGGGGGTCCGTCCAAGGCTCAGGGTGTGTGAAATCGCGATCGTGCGACGAGAGTAAGAGGAGAACATCCAAAGCGGCGGGATTTGGTTTGTGGAATTGCGGAGGGCTTTCCGATCCTGTGATCGCTCTTCCGATAGCGAGCTTCGTCATTGCCGATTGCGGATCTGCGGGAGATCGCTGTAAGTTTTATCGCATTTAATTAATTCGTCTATCATCCATTTAGAACATATTTTCTACATTGGTATCAGAGCGCGTAGTTTGTTCTAAATGTATGTGCGATCTCCTGTTTAAAATTGCTGCCGTGAACGGAGTCCGTCTCCGTCTAGTTTTGCCATAGCCAAGCATATTGCGTTCATGTTGCAATCTGCTACAGTCGTCGGCATCAAAAGCAGCCGTAATCAACGTCTGTTGAAAGGTCTCGAATGAACAATCATGGAGTTTGTCTCTGTGTGTTGGCCAACGGCGTACTCGAGGCTGCCTTTGAATTTTCTGTACAGTGTTCGTCGCTGTGAGGCTGGCTGCAGAGGGGAGGTGATGTGCAACGTGGGCAGTTGCGGAGAATTCGGCAGAATAACGAAGCACAGTGCTTCGTGTGAGATAAAGTTTGATTTTGAAAAATCAAATAATAAAAAAAAAACCGTGAACGAAAATACAGCATGCATATGAAATTAAGAAACATAATATGCTTATGTTTTTAAATTAAAGTTTAATTTTTTGTTTGCCAAATGATGCATCGTTGAAATATGCTAATGCATGCTTATTGTTTCATGCTAATGTATGCCTACTGTAGCATTTTTTTTAATTTGGATGCATGCCTACCGTAGCATTAATTTCAATTTGGGTGCATACAGTAATTAATTGAAAATAAGTTCAATTAATTTTATCATTAATGATAAGTGATCAAAATAAATTTTGGTCCATTTAGACCCGGTTTAAGTATATATCATTAGTTGGTTTAACTGAACCAATTTGGTCCAAACCCGAAATTAATTTGGGTTGATTAATTGGACTTGGACCAAATATGATCAAATGACCAGATTTGTTTTAATGGGTTAGATTTGATCAAAACAATTAGATTTGTTCTAATTGGTCAGACTTAAACCAATGGCATTGGTTTGATCAAACGAATCTGAGTTTGATCAATAAGTCTGAAATTGGTTGAAATGGACTTAGAGAAAAATTAACAGAACATAGGTACAAAAATCCCTGTCCAATTAGATTAGTTCTAATTAAGGACAATGGACCAAGCTTAAGATCTGGATCCCTAATCAACCGATCCAATGGGTTTGACCAATTAGATTAGTTCTAAATGTCGACTTGAACTCCTGAAAATTGAGAAGATTTGTTTTTCTTGATTTTTTTATGTTGGTACTATGCCTGTATAAATTGAAATAAGCCGGTTTTGTACTGGTTAGTCGGTTTTGTACTGACTTATTTATTTTCAATTTTTCAGATGGCACGGACGATTACCACATTGACTCGTCGCGAAGTGCGACGAAATCAGCTCAGGGAGGAGATTCAGGAGATAGAGTATAACTCTGCTTATGGAGTCGACGGACACATTGGACGGCTTGATGATCTGTTTTGGAAACTTGAGCAAGAAGAGTTTCCAGTCCTGGACAGTTATAGGATTTGGGCTTTGATGCAATCATTGCCAGAAAATCCTAGGATGATAGCAGATTATATTTGGGGGCGTCATCAAGGACGCGTCACATATTCTGTATTATGTGAGGAACTGCTTCATTATATGACTGAAGAGGATCCGGAAGAGTTCGAAGAGGACCCGGAAATGATCGAGGAGGAACCAGAAGAGGATCCAAAAGAAAATCTTGAAGCTGTCATGCCTGGGATTACCCCAAATGAGTCCAGGCTGAGAGGGATTATATTAGCCACTGCACTAGTGTCTGTCCTAGTGGGAGTGGTAGTTGCCTATCTAGTTTATTAGAGTTCTGTTATTTTTATTGTCGTTTTGTATGAACAATAGTTAGTCCATTTCATTCATGTCAGTTGGTTATATGTTAACAATTTGCAGCATAATTTTATATTAATGATATGTTCATTTATTTATGCTGTTTGCTTGACATGATACATGATTAGTTCATGATGTATTAAATGATTAGTTCATTTAATTAAAAAAAAACATGATATATTAAATGATTAGTTCGTTTAATTAATGAATTCATGATATTATAAATGATTAGTTCATTTGTTGGGATGTATGTAATAGAATTGATTAATATTAATTTGATTGGTCATACGGATGATGAGTGAAAACATAGTTGTCACTTGATTTTGTAAACCAACTCAAAGTAATATTAAGTCAATCATAAATTGCATACATATGATATACACTGAATACTAAATAATTTATTTATTTATGATAGATTATGGCAACCAAAAACATAATAGCTGAACTCAACAAAGGTGAAAAACTTAATGGGGATAACTACAAGATCTGGCACCTCAAGATACAATATGTACTTGAGGAACAAGAAGTTCTAGAGGCTGTAAATCAGGTTATGGAAGTACCTGTAGATGGTCCCACTGCACAACACAGACGAGATCTTGATGCCTATAAGGCATGGAAGAAAAAGGACTCCACTGCAAAGGGTATATTGATTAGTTCAATGGTAGACGACCTAGCTTTTGAATATGAGTCATATCTTACGGCTCATGAAGTCTGGGTTGCCCTTAAAGAAAAATACAGTGGAGTAAGTCTGAGCAAGCTTCGACAACTGACAATTAAATTTGACAGCTACAAAAAGCGTCCGAATGTGTCAATGGTTCAACACCTCAGGGAGATGTCGAACATGATTCGGGAGCTTAAAACTGCTGGTCATGAGTTGACTGATGAACAACAGGTTCAAGCAGTTATTCGTTCACTTCCAGATTCTTGGGAAACCATGAAGCAGACCTTAACTCACAGTGAGAGTATCAAGACTTTCACTGATGTCTCACGCCATGTAGAATTGGAGGCGGAGAGAGTTGAATCCGCAAGGATTTCTGGACAAGCCTATGTGGCTGAAGGTTCTGCAGGATCATATGGATCCAAGAAAAAGAAATGGTTCAAGAAAGGGAAGGGAAAGAAGAAGGAAGCTGCTGGTGTGGGACAGGGCCCAATCAAGAAGATAGTCAAGAAGACTGGAAAGAAACCTAAAAACAAGTTGACTTGTTTTAACTGTGGCAAAAAGGGCCACTTTGCTCGGGAGTGCCGAAAAAGGTAAATCCAAGTGTGTCTTCTTTTCAAGAGCATTTTGTTGCTAGTTCGGTGTTGTTAGTGATTCTTATCCTTTGTGGATTATAGATTCGGGAGCAACCAACCATGTAGCTCGGGAACGAGTTACATTTGTTGAGTATTGTCGGGTATCACCTGGCAACAAGTGGATCTATGTGGGAAATAATGCAAGAGTTGAAGTCAAAGGAGTCGGCACTTGCAAACTCAACCTACGTGGTGGTAGAGTTTTATTTCTACATGATGTCCTGTATGCTCTCGAATATCGGAATCTTGTTTCCGTTACGTGTCTTCTTGATTTAGGGTATTGTATTAATTTTACAATAGTCGATTGTTGAACTTAAGATTGACTCGATGTCAATCGGATATTTTTAACAAATGATTTTATGGTTCTTGATGTAGAACCGGATGTCAATTATGCTATTGATGGTTGTTTTTAAACATTGCTTTAACTAGTGATGCGAGATATAATCGATGAGGTTTGGCATGCTAGATTAGGACACATAGGACAAGAACGTATGAATCGATTAGCTAAAGAGGGTCTATTGGGCACTCGGGCTAAGATTCAATTGTCTATATGTGAGCATTGTCTTGTTGGAAAAGCAACTAGGAAACCATTTGGTAAGGCTATTAGATCTGAATCAACATTGCAGTTAATTCATTCGAATATTTGTGGTCCAATGAATGTGAAGGCTAGACATGGAGCTTCCTATTTCATTACATTTATTGATGATTTCTCTAGGTTCGGTCATGTGTATTTGATTTCTCACAAATCCGAAGCATTAGATTGCTTCATTCGTTATATGAACGAAGTTGAGAATCAAACGGAACGTAAAGTTAAGACTTTACGCACTGACCGTGGTGGGGAGTATTTGTCTGATATGTTCAAGACAATATGTAATGATAGAGGGATTATTAGACAGCTGGCAATCCCTAGAACTCCACAGCAAAATGGGGTAGCTGAAAGAAGAAATAGGACTCTTCTTGAAATGGTTAGGTCTATGATGGCGCAAGCTAATTTGCCAATCTCCTATTGGGGAGATGCATTATTAACTGCAGCCTATATACTTAACAAAGTGCCTTCAAAGTCAGTTCCATCTACCCCATATGAACGTTGGACAGGCAGAAAACCAGATTTGAGTAATCTGAGACCTTGGGGGTCAACTGCTTATGTTCATGATAGTTCTCACAAGTATGGAAAACTAGGGCATAGAGGTAAGAAATGTATCTTTATAAGATATCATGAGACCTCCAAAGGTTATGTTTTCATAGGTGAGCAACTAGATGGAACCATCTCCGAAATAGACTCGAGAGATGCGACTTTTCTCGAAACAGAGTTCCCAATCAGAGGTGATGTTGATAAAAATGTTCCTCTATTTGAGGAGGATGAGATATTATCAACAAGAGAGGTGTCAAAAGGGATACCTGAGTCTAGTCAACCGAGTGGGAGTGATATGCCGAGTCATGAGTTGACTTCTCAACAACCCAACTTACGGAGAAGTGTTCGTAAGATCAAACCTAAGAAGAGGTTTGATATTGAGAATGAGGCATTGGTTACACTTCCAATTGATGACGACGAGCCTCAATCCATTGAGGATGCATTGGGATGTAGAGTTAGAGAAAAATGGAAAGCTGCAATGGTTGAAGAGATGGAGTCCATGATTCAAAATCATGTTTGAGACTTAGTCGATCTTCCTCCGGGCCGAAGGGCTATTGGGAATAAATGGATTCTCAAAATAAAGAGGAAAGCAGATGGATCGATCAACAGATACAAAGCTCGTTTAGCTGCAAAAGGATATACCCAAATGGAGGGTATTGACTTTGAAGAGACATTTTCTCCCGTAGTAAAATTTGTGTCAATACGAGTTATTTTGGCCTTTGTGGCACATTATGACTTGGAATTAAATCAAATGGATGTAAAAACCGCTTTCCTTAATGGTGATCTTGACGAAGAAATTTATATGGTTCAGCCAGAAGGTTTCATTGCTGAAGGCCAAGAGCAGAAAGTATGTAGACTTAGAAAGTCTATATATGGGCTAAAACAAGCGTCAAGACAATGGAACATAAGATTTAACGAAGTCGTTTTATCTTATGGTTTCGAGATGATCAATGAGGATCATTGTGTTTTTCTGAAAAGGGAAAAAGGAAAGTATGTCATTTTATCATTATATGTTGATGATATGATGATAGCTGGAAATGACATAGGATATGTGAATGAAGTCAAGAAGTGACTGTCATCACAATTTGATACAAAGGCTATAGGAGAAGCTGAATACATCTTAGGAGTGAAAATCATAAAAGATCGTCCTAAAAGACTTTTGGGTCTCACAAGAGTCTTATATAAATAAGATGTTACATCATTTCAGCATGTCAAATTGCAACGTAGAACATACACTTATTGTGAAAGGTACTGTTTTGAGCAAGAGTATGTGTCCTAAAACTCCAGAGGAAATAGTTGAGATGAATAAAAAACCATATGCAGTGCTATTGGTAGTTTGATGTACACTATGTTGTGTACACGTCCCGATATCAGTTATGTTGTGGGCTTAGTCAGTCGCTTCCAGTTAAACCAGGACCGAGACACTGGAAGGCGTAAAAAGGATATTCAGATATCTGAAGGCGACAATGATTATTGTCTCTGTTTTCAAGGATCGATATGAGTCCGAAAGGTTATTCAGATGCAGATTGCTGGAGACTGGATGATAGAAAATCCACATCAGGCTATGCATTCTTGCTGAATGGTGGCGCCATCTCCTGAAACAGCAAGAAACAAGCTTGTGTAGCTTTGTCGACTATGGAAGCTGAATATGTGGCATGTTCAGAGTTGTGCAAGAAGCAATCGGTTGAGAAGGTTTCAAGCATCCGAAAATTACTGAGGATAGTGTTCCAAGGATCCCAAATATCACAGCAAAGGCAAGCATATAGAAATTAAATATAATTTTGTAAGGGATATTGTGGCTAAAAGAAAAGTCATTCTTGAGTATGTCCCTACACGTGTTATGCTTGCAGATCCTTTTACTAAGCCAATGACTAAAGAGTCATTTAAAGAACATGTAAAGTCTTTGGGACTTCGTAGAATGTAACAATATTGAAATAACAATCAAACTTTGTGTTATGATTGTGTAATTTGCCATAATTTATTCAGTGTATATGTTGTATTTGTTACATTCATGTAAGATCTCGGTGAGCATGTTGGCAGGTGGAGATTGGTCCACTCACATGGACAATCATCTCTGTTTGTTAAGTACAAATAGGGGTAAGACCGTTACTTATGAAACAGCTTACGTAGCTGAAATTATGAAATTAGAGACAGATTCATAAGTTGAGGTTGCCTTGATAATTGTGTCAAGATGAGATCATTTATGTGTAAATAATGATCGAAGTAAATGAACCCACCATTTACTAAACCTGTTGAAAGCCAGATTAGAATTCATATGTTGAATTCAGGATTAGACGTTAGGTATGTCTAGATCGAAATTTGTACGATGTTAAATTTGAAGACAACATGCACTCTTTTTCGTAAAGAGGATAACATCGTAGCATGTGATTCATACCACATGTGCTATTGCGACAATAAAGGTTGTAGGAGAATGAATCCCTGTTTCTCTACTATGTGAGACCTTTGAGATTATATGTTAATCTCAATTTTTGCCTTAGTGACTATTTAGCTGTCTACTTGAAGTTTTGATCAGTGTCTGCTACTTTAGCGTGTATCCTATGGCTATGGATGATTCGGTCTATGGAGCATAACTAGGAAAGCGACTGATTAAAATGAATTGATTCTAGCTAAAAAGGAAGATTAAATATATTTACATCTTTTGTTGTTATTCACTGGTCGACCCATTTCTGTTATGTACGGAAATGAATGTGAATATTGGATATGGAACATGCTCATGACATAGTGGTCATTATAAGGGATTAGAGATGTTCATATCGATGTAAATGAAAATTATTTAATCTGGGTAAATAGCAAGACATGGATATCTTCAAGATAATGGCTGTGTGTCATTTGAAGATTGGATGAATCCTGGATGAAGGCTATGTGCCACCAGGAAAGAGGCTATGTGCCATGTAGAGTGTGTCTCTAATTTATTTGAGCAGCTAAGCAAAGTGTAACAACTTTATTAGCATTGATTGCTCAACGAGCGGCTAAGTCAAGGTGTAACAATCTTCTTAGAAACTATCGCTCAATGTGCTTACTGTCGCACGAACCATTTTCTCTAAGTATGGATTGGATGTTCTCATATGGTCTATGTGACCAAACTCTCTAATAGTCTATGTGACTAATTAAGTCTTTGTGACTTACCTGAATGAACTATTCTTTGTGACTTACCTGAATGAAAAAGTCTTAGTGACTTACCTTGGACGAGTGGGAGATGTTGGAAATGGGGATAGTGGGGAACGTGGCCCATGTTCCCCACTACACATAATGGAAAAGTCCATTATGCCCCTAGTGTATTTCCCTATATAAAGGGGTTCCGTCCAAGGCTCAGGGTGTGTGAAATCGCGATCGTGCGACGAGAGTAAGAGGAGAACATCCAAAGCGGCGGGATTTGGTTTGTGGAATTGCGGAGGGCTTTCCGATCCTGTGATCGCTCTTCCGATAGCGAGCTTCGTCATTGCCGATTGCGGATCTGCGGGAGATCGCTGTAAGTTTTATCGCATTTAATTAATTCGTCTATCATGCATTTAAAACATATTTTCTACAGAATTTAGTTCAAACTCGATTCAATTTTAATTTAGCTTCCTTACTTTGTGCCCTATGATTTAGTTTATCTGTTTATTATTATATATTTTATTTTTAAAATTCAATGCTTAATAGTTTTCGACATTGAATGGAGATGAATCAACTACTCAAAGTGAGGATAAGAATTTATATATATATATATATATATATATAATTTTTTAATAAAATATGAGAGGGGGCGGTCGCACCCCCTCTCCTTAAGGTGGCTACGCCCCTGCCTGGATAAGAAGTACAAGACAGAGGATGCAAGGGCCAAGAAGTTCATTATGGGCCGATTCCTGGACTACAAGATGGTTGACTCCAAGTCAGTGATCAGCCAAGTCCAGGAGCTTCAAGTGATCTTGCACAAGATCCACTCAGAAGGGATGGTTCTGAGTGAAACCTTCTAGGTGGTTGCTACATTGAGAAGCTTCCCCCCAGCTGGAAGGACTTCAAGAACTGCCTAAAGCATAATCGGAAGGAGATGAATGCGGAGGAGCTCATTATTAAACTTCACATCGAAGAAGACAACAAGAGTTCAGAGAGACAGTTATTCTCTCAAGATACTATGAAAGTCAACGTGGTCGAGCACGGTCAACACTAAAAACTGAAGAACCACAAGTCTTCCAAGATGGGACCTAGAGGAGGCATCGACAAGAAGAAGTTCTTTGGGAAGAGCTTCAATTGTGATCGAGTCGGTCACAAATCTTCGGAGTGCAGAAAGTCGAAAAAGAAGCAAGAGGCCAACCTGAACGAGGGACTAGAAATGGATGACCTATGCGTAGTGGTCTCAAAATTAAACCTAGTCGGTTCAAACCTGCGGTAATGGTGGATCGATACTGGAGCCATCAGACATATGTGTTGCAACAAGGAGTTATTCCATAACTTTAAGGAAGTCAATAAAGACAAGCTGTTCATAGGGAATTCAGCAACCTCATACATTATGGGCCAAGGAAAAGTGGTGATAAAGATGACCTCGGACAAGGACCTCACTCTGAATAATTTGTTGTATGTTCCAAAGATTCGGAAGAATCTAGTGTTCGGATCACACATTATTTTTTAGTCAAACAAAGTTGTACTGTCTAAGAATGGAATGTTTGTAGGAAGAGGTTATGTATCGATGGGTTGTTTAAGCTCAATGTAATAGCAATTAGGCCTAAGATAAATAAAAATGAAAGCTCGTCCACTTATATGCTTGAGTCTTCATGTTTGTGGCATGGCAGACTAAGACATGTTAACTATGATATATTGCGTAAATTAATAAACATGCAGAACATACTTACAGTCCACCTTGACCCAAAATACAAATGTGAGATTTGTGTTGAATTGAAAATGACAAGGTCATCCTTTCAACATGTTGAGAGAAGCAACGAACCACTTAGGCTAATTCACACCGACGTGTGCGACCTTAAAAGTACTCCAACACGTAGTGGGAACAAATACTTCATCACTTCTGTAAATGATAACACAAAATATTATTATGTGCATCTTTTTAAAAGTAAGGATAAAACTATAGAGAAATTTTCTCTTTATAAAAATGAGGTTGAAAACCAACTTAATAGAATGATTAAGGTGATTCGAAGTGACCGAGGCGGTGAATATGTATCACCGTTCACTGAGTTGTGTGCTAAACATAGGATCAAATACGAAATAATAGCTCCTTATACTCCTAAGCAAAATGGAGTTGCTTAGCGAAAAAATCGAACTCTAAAAGGAGATGATGAATCCTCTTCCTTTAGAGCTCTGGACTGCCAGAGTTCATGTTCGGGGAAGCTATATTAACAGCTAATTACCTTTTAAATAAGATGTCCCGAAAGAAAATAGATAAGAGCCCTTATGAGTTGTGTAATGGAAGACAACCATCCTACAAATATTTACGAATGTGGAGGTGTCTTGCCAATGTTTTATTGCCTGATCTGAAAAGGATTAAGATGAGACCAAAGACTGTTGATTGCATATTCATTGGATATGCATATAACAGCACTGCGTATCATTTTTGTCTGTATAAGTCACACATACCGGAGATACACAAGAACTCGATAATTGAATTGAGAAATGCCTCGTTCTTCGAGCATGTATTTCCATCTAAGACCCGAGAGGATGCTAGCTCCTCAAAACGGGCGATCAAGTGAACGTGCGGTCGGGCGATCGAGTGAACGTGTAGTTAGTGTTTGGTGGGAATCACAGTTCACCGTTATATCCTGGGAAATAGACGGCCCGAGAAAGCCTCGAAACATAGCCAGAGGTAGGACGAATCTGTTTCAAGGAAACTGCGTTCATTGCAGGCCTCAGTATGCTTAGTGCGCTCACGCGACTGCTCTCTTAGTGGGCTCGCCCGGCCGATTTCTACGCTTTGCCCGCTCGGTTGTTTCATTCGTTCGATAGAAGCTCGCTCGACCTCTTTGCCTGGTCAGCCTCACGTTCGCTCAGTAGTTCGCTTAGCAGTTTGCTGGGCCGCTCACTCAGCTGTTCACTTGACTGCTCGCTCAGCAATTTGTTCGACCGCTTGCTCAGTTCACTTAGCCTTGTCGCTCGCACGGTCTGCTCGGTAGTAAGCTCGCCCGACCACTCAATCGATTCACTCAGCCAAAGGTTCACTCGCCCGGTCGATTCGCTCAGCCAAAGGCTCACTTGCTCGGTCGCCCGTTCATTCGACCTCCCTTTCACTCGTTCGGTCGCTTTGCTGCTCTGCCCGACCGACCACTTAGCTGCAACGGTCACCTGACCGCACGTTCACTCGGTTGCCCCGCCTGCCCGCTCGGCCTATTTTGCTCGGACGACCCCTAGCTCGCTCGGTCATCTACTCGCTCAGCCTATTTGCCCGGCCGACCCCCAACCTGCTCGGTCGTCTACTCGATCAGCTAACTCGCCCGGCCAATCGGTCAGTTCGCTCGCCCGACTAGACACTGGACAGATGCTCGCTCGACTCGTTCGGCCACTGTGAAGCCTATGATCGGCACTTGGCAGACACCAGCCTCTGTTGACAACTTGAGATTATCAACTTAGATCATTTCAACAGATAAGTTGAATTTAAATTTGTATATTTAAATTCGACTAGATTCCTAAAATCTCGGTCAATAAATTTTTTTTGCCTAACAATTGTCCCAACTAATTTACCCACAAAGAACATCAAAGACTGCATTCTTACAGGCTTGTGTACTTTATATATGATGCCTTCTTTTCTTGCTTTCAGATCTTTCTTGCACATGAAGATTCTTACATGGTGATCCATTCGAATCAATTTTTTGGTAATGTAAGTTGACTTTGTTTTGCTTCTGTTGAGTCCAGAAATTTCTATATTTCTAAAACTTAAAAAAATTAATTATGGAGGCAAGCAAATTTCGGGGCAGAAAGGAAATGCAGTCCCAGTAATATTTGATACTGGAAGCTCGTACACTTACTTTCCTGATGAAGCATATTGGAAGCTAACCGCATATGTAAGTCATAAGAAAAAAATGAAATTCCAGATTACATTTCTTCAGTATCATCAATATTTACCATGTGAATTTCACAAACACGCAGCTCCAGTCGATGTCCAATAACTTCATCCAAGATGCCTCTGATCTTACAATGCCAATATGTTTGCGTGCCGAATTTCCTATCAGGTGATCTCTTATTAACTATCTTAACCATTTTCTCACAATGCTTTTGAGTATACTATGTTTCTGCTTTTCTACATTTTGTAAAATGTTCTTGAAAATTCATATATGGAAATTTTCATCTTGTCTCATAAACTAAAACACCTGAGCACCGAGTGTCTGATGAGGTTCATCATATTTACAGGTCTTTTAAAGATGTGAAGCAATTCTTTAAACCATTAACCCTTCAATTGGTAAACAAATGGTGGACCATGTCAAAATCATTCACTATTCAACCTGAAGGTTACCTAGTAATCAGCGTATGTCTCCTCACATCTTCTTTTGGGAATTTGACAACATATTACAAGAAGTTTGCTAGCTATCAGAAACTCCAACCTCTATTCGGAACATGGTCAGAGGATGCCATGCTAGAATTCGGATGAGTTAGGTTCAGGTCAAGTGGGTTTGTCTAAACTGAGTCTAGTTCAGCTGAATTGGGTGAGGATGTTCGATTTGTCAGATACTTGAACTGACTGGTTCGGTCGAACAAATGAGGACAACCTGTATTTGTAGCTGAGCTCTATTTGAGCTTAAAAACTTTTTAATAAATGAGGCTTAAGTATTTCTGATCTAAAACCCCGCTCTATATATTTCCCTTCAGCGGAAGCGTTAAACCCCTTTTAACAATTACAAATCTAATTTATTTATACTAAATAATTATTGATATGCAAAGAAAATTAATTAAAAAGAAATAAAATAATTATTTCACAAATTACATTTAGAAAATTTTTTCCGTTAAGAATCGAAGTATTTTGAAAGATGGTAAAACCATTA
The DNA here is from genome assembly GCF_018446385.1 of Zingiber officinale. NCBI lineage: Eukaryota > Viridiplantae > Streptophyta > Magnoliopsida > Zingiberales > Zingiberaceae > Zingiber > Zingiber officinale. Next base: position 61,137,802 of record NC_055996.1, read on the forward strand.
GGGGGCATTTTAAAAACCATCCAATTAAATATAAAATTTTGGTTTTATTTTCGAATATCAATAATTGAGCTTTAATTGGCATTTTAAATCAACACTAGTGATTTAACTTTATAAAATAAACTCATTTATGTTTGTTTAACATTATAAATATCTAAAATAAATAAACATAAATACTAGTGAGCTTGACATGGTAATGTTCTTGGCTTGACTATAAATTTATCTTGGTAATGTTCTTGAACAAGCTTGACTATAAATTTATCTAATAACTTATTTAAGATCCAACTATGACTGCTTCTTTTGTGTTTTGTTCAAATATAAAAGAAGTGCACTACATGTATCATATACACTTTTATATCAATCATTCTTAATACCTTATAAATTGTAAATTTTTATAGTATGTTAAATATAACAAAATGATATAGAGTTGATTTATTGGATGGATGTTTTAATTGTATCACAAGGACAACCTCTATATGGAGCTGAGCTCTAGCACGGGGAGTCCTTTCGGGTGGTGCGGTGATTAAGTCATGGGGTATTACTATATAAGGTATTAGGGTCGAAACTTAACATATTCGAGCATGTCATCCCATGCCTTGTCACTTGCACTAATAGCTAGTAGTCACCCGTAATTGACCTCCTCCGTGTTAACCTAGGAACAGGTTGACGGGGGTGTTGAGGGTGAGCAAATCGTCTTTTACCACATGAGCTCTAGCACAGGGTAAATGATAGAAATTAGAGTTTTCTTCTAATCATATGAATTCCAAGAATGGATAAGAACTCAAATAGAGAACATCTAGAACAAGGATCTAGTTTTATTTATAAACTTAGCATAATAATTAAATACGAAATACTATAATTACAAAGAACATGAATGCAGCGGAATTACCATTGTTCTTCGTGTAGATCTCTTTGATCTAACAATTCTATGGAAGAAGAAGAAGGTTGGTCTTCTGGAGGAGTTTGGGTTGAAAACACTGAATCCTCTTTGTCAATGGGAAATGATAAGACGTCTCAAAAGATGCCCTAATCTTCTGAGGACCAACCCATTTATAGTGCACATCCATTATCAGCTCATAGATAATAATAGATGCGGGTAATGGATTCTACACATATGAGATCCACATCTGATAACTCGAAAACTCAATAATTTTAAGTTAGATCACCTAAATGAGTACAGTTCGCATTAGCATATATAAATTATAATTAAGCACACATAATAGAGATAAATTTCAACAATCTCTCACTTCGGCTATTTGTGATTTGCATAAGATATACAAGTAAACTTTAGTTGATATCAAACTTTATGGGTACAAAATACCCTTGTAAATAATTTGGTTCATTAACTTCATTGGTATAGGACTAAAAAGGTCATAGCTACTGTATATGATCATAACAAGCCCCAACAGTATCACAATACCAATGTCATTAATGACATAAATCAAGATGTGGATGTGTAAATAACAATTACATGAAATATGATCAACACATGTCAATTTTCAACTAGCCCTAAGTGACCCAAAAGGGTCTGATCATATTTGTAAATACCGTATGCTAAACTGCAATAGCAAATCATAATCTAAATCTTATGATTTCTAAATGAAATCTATATCATATTTACAAATGCTAAACAACAGCAGTAAATCATGATATTGTATTTCAGAATGTTCAACAAACAAATAAAATCCCATGAATGTTTTGAACTTTATGTATAATAATCAAAACAAAATATTTATCCTTATTATTAAATATAGAGCAATAAATTTAGACTTCCACTAGATGAGTTCTTCTTCCATAAGAAGGACTCTCATATCCACAACATGCACATGAAACACCTTAGGCGCCAAGCCTTTGGTGAATGAATCAGCTAACATGAAATCTGTGCTAATGTGCTCTACCATGATCTGAAAACTCCAAACTCTTTCTTTAACCGCTAGAAATTTGATGTTGATGTGCTTGGACTTCAATGAACTGCAATTGTTCTTAGAATAAAGTTCTGCGGCTTGATTAACACAGTAGATCCTCAGTGGTCTGTCAATGTGATCAATGATCTGCAATGCTGTGATGAAGTTCCGCAGCCAAATTCCATGATTGGATGCTTCATAGCATGCTATCAACTCTGCCTCCATAGTAGAAGTAGTTATTAGTGTTTGATTGATGCTCTTCCAAGATATAGCTCCTCTAGCCAGTATGAAAACATAGCCTGAAGTGGACCTCCTCCTATTTAAGCATCCAGTAAAATCGGAGTCTGAATATTCAATGACCTCTAGATAATTTGATCACTGATACGTGAGCATATGCCATTTAGTTCTTTGCAAATACTGCATCACTCTCTTAACCAATTTCTAGTGTGATGGTCTTGGGTTACTAACATATTTACCTAACATCCCTATTATAAATATTATATCTAGTCGACTACAAACTTATGCATACATGAGACTTCCCACTATTGATGTATATGAGAATTGTTCCATCTCCTTTATTTCAAGTTCAAGTCGTGGACACTACTGCATGCTAAACTTATCACCTCTTGACATAGGTGTGTCACTAGGTGTACAGTTCTGCATATCATACCTTATAAGTACTCTTTTCAATATAGGTCTATTGTGAAAGTCCAAGAATTCCTCTTGAACGATCATGATAGATATGTATGCCTAAAACAAAGAATGCTTCACCAAGAACTTTCATTTCAACACTACTAGATAGAAATAACTTGGTTTCATGTAGCATACTCTTATTATTGCTTAAAATAATATATCATGTACGTAAACAATAAGTATAATAAATTTGCTCTCACTGAACTTAACATGTATGCACTGATCAACGAGATTCTCTTTAAATCCAAATGAGGTAACCACTTGATCAAATTTTTAGTACCACTGATGGGACGCCTATTTTAAACCATAAATGAACTTTTTTAATCTACATACTAGGTGCTTGAGTTCTTAAACTCAAAGTTCTCTGGTTGTACCATATATATAGCCTCCTCTATGTCTCCATTAAGGAATGCAGTCTTTACATCTATTTGATGTAGCTCCAAATCATAATGAGCTACAAGTACCATGATTACCTTAAGCGAGTCTTTCGTCGACACAAGTGAGAAAGTCTCCTTGTAATCAATGTCTTATTTCTGAGTGAATCCCTTGACAACAAGATGAACCTTATACTTTTCGACATTGCCTCTTGAATCCTGCTTGATTTTAAATATCCATTTACAACCAACTGGCTTCTTACCTTCAGTCAATTTGATAAGTTCCCAAACATCATTATCTGCCATAGACTTCAACTTTTCTTGCATGACATTAATCCACCATTCAGGGTTAGGGCATTGCTTGACTTCTTGGAAAGATATAGGATCATTTTCCAACCCTATGTCAAAATCATGCTCTTGGAAATAAACATAATCATGAGAATTAGTGGTTTTTCGTTCCCTTAAAGATCGCCTTAAAGACAGTTGTGTTTGAGGTTGTTGAGATACTTGCTTATCAATATGAGGTAATACTTTAATTTTAGTGGCAGGCTCCTCCAATTGCATTGGAGATGTTATGGAAATATATTGGTTCACTACGCTGACTAGATGTGTGATACCCATAATGTGTGGTATGATAACCACACCGCTACTGATCGCACTAGTAGTGACCACAGCAGGATTGCCAATGTATTTCTCAAAAGATATTTTCCTGACCTTATCACTCCCACTGCCCTCAATGAACTTGGCGTTTCCCATTTCAAAGAAGGATCTATTAGAGAGATCATAAATTTATACTCTCTTGACTTTTCAGAGAAACCTATAAAATTACAGCTAATCATTCTTGAGTTCAGTTTTCTTTCATTAGGCTTGTGAGGCCTAGCTTTAGCTAGACAGTACCAAACGTGTAAATGCATAATGGTAGGCTTCCAACCCCGTTCACATCTCGAATGAGGTTTTAGTTACTATCTTACTAGGAACTCTATTAAGTAGGTAAACTGCAGTCTTGAGTACTTCACCCCACAAAGACTCTGATAGAGAAGTGAAAGTCATCATACTTCTTACCATGTCTTTTAGGATATGATTGCGACGCTCACTTACACCATTTTGATTGGGAGTACCAAGCATAATATACTGAGGTATAATCCTACACTCAACAAGGTAATTTACAAAAGGTCCTAGACGTTGTTCATCCATCATATCGATCATAATATTTACCTTCATGGTTGGATCAGACGATTTTAATTTTCTTACCTAGTTGAAGTTCGACTTCGACTTTAAAAATTTTGAACATGTCTAAAGATTATGACTTCTCATGAATAAGGTACAGATAGCCAAATCTGGAATAATCGTCTATGAAAATAATAAAATATGTGTGTCCATTCCAAGATGCCTTAGGGAATGATCCACAAATGTTCATATGTATTAATTCTAAAATGTCACTACAACGGCTAACCCCCTTGTTCCTTTTGTTAGTGGGCTTCCCCTTAACATACTTTATGTAGACATCAAAGTCTGACATGTCAAGAGAATCGAGAATTCCATTTGACATTAACCTTTCTAGACGTTGTTTAGATATATGTCCTAAACGTTTATGCCACAACATGAAAAAATTCTAGTCAGACAATTTGTGTTTCGTACCTATACTATACATTATTACGTTGTCAATCGTAGGAGTAAAAGTGCTCAATATATAAATCTTATCAACCAAGGAATCATTGCCAACCAACACCGAATTAAAGAAAATACTGAAAATTTCATTTCTAAATGAACAAGAATAATCTGATTTGTTCAAACAACAAATTGAAATTAGATTTCGTCAAAAAGATTTTACAATAAATGTATTTTCTAAATCCATAAAAAATTGGTTTCTAAATAAAACCTAAAAACACCGATCAACTCGACTTTATCCTTCTTTACATTTCCTGTATGGATATAATTTTCACCATCAAGCGGAAGTCGGCTCCTGAGACAATCTTATATAGTTACACTTATGTGAGTAGTAGCACCGGTATCTATCCACCAAGTGTCAATGGGTACAACAACTAAATTGACTTCCGAACTAATAAAGTTGAGAAGTTTACCCTCTTTACTTCGTATGGTCATGCCAGTTGGCGTATTTGAGGTAGTTTTTCTTCGTATGGTCATTTTTCTTGCAAAAGAAATAAGTGGATTCCTTATCCTGCTTCTTGTGCTCCTTATAGCCTTTGCCTCCAGAATCTATAGTTTGTTTTCCTTTTCCTTTATTATTGATCCTCTTTCGCTTCTTGCTCGCACTTTGAGAACCAGATGCTAAGTGAGTACTCTCAGATGTCTCAATTTTTAGTCTCCCCTCCTCTTGCATGCATTGAGCAATGAGCTCATTCAATGTCCACTTTTCCTTTTAATTATTATATGATATCTTAAAAGGAGTGAACTGTGCAGGCAGAGACATCAAGATGAAATGCATTAACATACCCATAGACATATCGAGTTTTAGTGATTTAAGACTTGTCATTATATTTGACATCTCTATAATATACTCTCTTATGTTTCATTTACCACTGTACCACATGGTTACCAACTTCGTAAGAAGTGTGGTAGTCTCGACCTTTTTATTTGAGGTGAATCGGTCTGTCAATTGGTCCAGAAAACTCCTAACATTTCCTCCCTCTGTTATTGAGCTATTTATTTGTGCCGGTATGGAAAGTCTCATGATACTCAGACACATATAATTTGATTTCTCCCATAGCTAAAATTCAGCCCTCTACTCTATAATGTTAGCACTGGTCAGAGGTGCGGGACGATCATTCCTTAATATATAGTCTAAGTTCATGCAACATAAGACTACGATCACGTATTCTTTCCATTCAGTAAAATTTGAACCAGTTAATGTTGGATGTTATTAATACTGACAGTTATAGATTACACTGAAATTTAAAGAGAGAAATTTATTTAAGTTCACGATTTAATTAAGCTAAGAACGTATAAGTAACATAAAATTATGTAAATAAAATAAAATTTTAAATGCACATAAATGAGCTCTTTATAAGATACCAAATACAACATAATGTGTCTTCGTTTGGGTCGATACATTATTTGTTAGCGATACTCTCTGATATAACTCAAACTTTTGAGCCGACCCATTGTGTACATAATATGACACTTTATATGAGTTATAAATTGATCTATAGCTTACAACAACTTTAATCTGCCACGCAATTTGTCTTTCTTTGGGCTGACATATTTTGTGCATGATTTGAACAAAATAAATTCTATTCTATATTTGTAGGTGACCTTGAGCATATATTTGATATAAAAGTAACTTTCCTTTGGGTCGATTACTCTTAGCATATATATACGTCTGCCAATACAAAATACACTAAATCTACCTAAGGTGTTTTCCTTTGGACAGAATAGTTCAACTTAGTAGCACATTGTGTAGATAGATCCTGAAAATCCTAGGAACTTTAATCGAATAGATAATCACTTAATTATTCTTAATAACTCAAAATTAAGCTTATTAATCGATTGCCACAATATGACAATTGATTGATTTTACTCAATCGATTACCACAATTGATTTGAAAGTCTATTATATGTGACTATATGATCAAATATAGAACTGGGTTGTCCGTCATGCGCTTCCCAATTTACTCTAGTGGTCGATGAAAAAATTCCGTCGGACCGGACCGATCACATCTAAAGATAGTTACTGAGACTAACTAAATTTATGATGATCAAATATAGAGCTCATCTTAAGAAGTTAAAGCTTCCATTAAGTTCTTTGATTAAATTATTAATTAAATTCCTTTTAATTGATTTTAATGATATCATCGTGCATGAAACATTTTTTAATGCAATTTAAAATCATTCTTTTAATACCATTTAATCAATTGTTTTAATACCATTTAAGTAACTGTTGCACACAAGATTAATTTAATCGATTGAAAATAAATTTAAATCGATTAAGAATTTATCAATTCGCAGGCAAGAAACCGAATTAGAATTGAAACAATATTAATACTGTTTAACAAAGACAACATTCTTGATCGATCAAAACACATCTGATTAAAATAAATCTTAATCGATTGATGTTGTCGCAACTTAAGGCTAATAATCGATTATTTTTAAAAAAAAATTAATTCAGATAATTTAATCGATTATTTGATCGATTAGAAATCGATCCTTTATTCGATAATGTCATTTTAATCGATTAATCAATCAATTGATATCAATTGAATCAATTACAGATGGTCCCGTTCGTTAATTTTAACTTGGTCATTGATTGACCGATTAAGCCGCGTTTTTTACAGAACTAAAAAGAACATTTGGTAATGCACTGCTTGGAAAAAAATGTATTAGGAGTGATGGATTGAGTAAGTTGAGTTTAATATATATTTGTTGATGTAAATATATGTTGGCTGATTTCGACGAAGTTTCAGTTAGGGTTTAATTACTTTTCCTCTCTTTGCAGACAAAAACTAGGAGAACTATAAAGACATCTGAAGTAAAGTTTGACTTGTCTTTTATATTATTTTTGATGGTTGTTTGGAAAAAAAATTGATAAATGTCGATTGATCGGGTCTAAGAATGGAGACATTTGATTTATCGATAATGTACTATTTTTATTAGTGGGTAGGAAAGTGGTGTGAAGACTCATAGAAAATGAATTAAAATGATGGTCAAGGAAGTTTCCGACAAGGTTACTCCGATGTAAAAGTTAATTTTTTTATGAACACGAAAGTAATGGTTGGAATTTAGGGTTTGAAAAATAAAATAAAATAATTATTTGACAAATTACGTTTTGAAGATTTTTTTTTTCCCGTTAAGAATCGAAGTATTTTGAAAGATGGTAAAAACCATTAGTGGGCATTTAAAAAACCATCCAATTAAATATAAAATTTGGTTTTATTTTCGAATATCAATAATTATGCTTTAAGTACCCTCAATGTGAACAAAGAAAATGGGTTGAGACCATATGTTGAAATTATGAGAAAAAAAATGATAAATTATATTAATTAAATTAATTTTATAAATATACATACACATCATCTCATTTGTAGGGGTGTAATCGAACCTAGCCGAGCCGCTTGGATGTTTGAACTTGGCTCGTTTATAATCGAGCCGAGCTCGAGCTTTATTTAACGAATATATTCATGGCTCACGAGCTTATTCGAGCTTTTATCGAGCCTAAACGAGCTTAATAAATATAAATTATAAATTTAAATATTCATTAAAAAATTAAATTATATATTTTTTAAAAATTATAATATTCTTGTTAAAATTTATAATTTTATTCTAATAAATAAATTTAATATATTTATCTATGTTTTTCATAAGTAAAGTGTAAAATCTATGAATTCAATATTAAAATTATTATTATTTTTATTTAAAAGTTGATTCATGAGTTTAACGAACATGTTCACGAGCTAACGAGCCGAATATTGTGAAGCTTGAGCTTGGTTTATTTATCTTAACGAGCCTCATTAAACGAGCTCAAACGAACTTTTATCGAATCGAGTTTCGAATAGTTCACGAGCGACTTGGCTCATTTACATCCCTACTCATTTGTACACAAAAGTCCAATTCTGAACTGCGTCGAAAACTAAAATTTTATTTAGGAGTAAGTTTAAATTTTTGTATCAGCTAAGCTTATTGTGATTGAAAAAATTACAATGATAATTTCAATTTTTTATAATTCAGGTGTTTAAGATGGAAGTTTGATTCATTAATTCCGGAGATAGAATATCTTTTTTCTAATTTATCTATTAAAATATAATTTAAAATATAAATCTTTTAATTTTTTTATATTGATATCGTGGATATATTTGTAAAGTTATCTAACTTGTGGATTGATTAACATGCTAACCTGAAATTCTTACCTTGATAAATAAATTAATCTTTTATACTCAGTTTCATCAGGTATTATCAATCTAAGATAAATTAGGTTTAGAAAGACCACCACGAACACCTTCCAATTTATTCTAGCCAGGAAGATTGTCCCAGGACTAATCCGTTTGAATAACGCGCGGGATTAATACCTAATTCCAGTTAAAAAAAAAATTCATAAATTAGATTCGAGGAAATTATGTCTAGACAGAAGAAAGCATCTTCATTTTATTTTATGAAGAATGGTGGACGTAAAAAATCTCTGTTCCCCTTCGTGGAAAGTTCCCTGCGCAAGACTTGCACGTAACTTCGGGCAAAGTGACTCTATATACATATGTGGAGGATAGATCAACAATATGCCAATTACAGTTATAATCTCAAGCAAAGATTATAGTGTAATATTTAATGGAGGCCATGGAGGAAGGGAGGAGCAACGATATCATGGACCCGGAATTGTGGAAGGCAGCAACCTCCGGAGATGCAACATTCATTAAAAGAGTTATTCGAACAGACAAGATGCGCCTTGGCAAGGTTACCATCGATGGCAACTCGGCGCTGCACATCGCCGCAAAGCACGGCCGCATGGTGCTCGTCATGTGCATATGCGCAAAGCAGCCTTCCCTCCTCACGCTGCCCAACAAGAGCGGAGACACCCCCCTGCACTTGGCGTCGGCCGCTGGCCATCGCGGGATCGTGAAATTTTTCATTCACGAGCACAAGCAACTTAGGCAGCACCACCGGCCGTCATCTGGTGGTGTTGAGGAAGACGGGATGCCGATGGACAACGAAATCGGGAACACCGCCCGACATGCGGCAACCATCGGTGGCCATGTCTCTGTTGGGGAACGGCTTCCGTGTGCCGCTCCCGAGAGTGTGCCCCCTGGGATCCTCAAGGAGCACCATCGGCCGTCATCTGATGGTGTTGAGGAAGACGGGATGTCGATGGACAGCGAAATCGGGAACACCGACCTACATGCGGCAACCATCCGTGGCCATGTCTCTGTTGTGGAACGGCCTGAGATTCTGCCCCGTCGGATGATGCCCAAGAAGCCCCCGCGGCCACCATCTGATGGTGTTGAGAAAGACGGGATGCTGATGGACAACAAGATCGGGAACACCGCCCTACATGCGGCGATCATCGGTGGCCATATCTCTGTTGTGGAACGGCTTCTGTCGTCGGCTCCCAAACTGGTGACCATGACCAACCGATATTGCGTTTCTGCGCTCTATATGGCGGCCGAGAGGGATTTGCCAGATATTGTGGAGAAAATACTGGCAGTCTCCGACGAAGAAGTCTCGCACGAAGGGCCTCGTGGTCAGACGGCACTACACGCTGCTGTACTTAGAAGCCACAGTGAGTTAATTACTTCCTACCTCAAAATCAATTAAGATTGATTAGATATCGATTTCTGAGTTGTTTACTCTCGACAGAAATAACAAATATGATACTAGACAAGAATATTCCTTCGTGTCTGAGACATCAAGATGACTCCAAAAGCACTCCGCTTCACTTTGCAGCGGCCCAGGGAGATGTTGCCATGCTGCGGTTGCTTCTGGAACGAGATGCCACTGCAGGTTATATGAAGGACGATGGAGGTTTCGCTATCATCCACATCGCAGCAAGTGTAGGCGACCGGAACATGATCGAGGAGATATTGGTGCGTTGCCCTGATGCCTTGGAACAGAAGAACAACCAAGGACGCAACTTTGTTCATGTGGCCGTCGAGAAGAAGAATCTAAAGGTGGTGAAGTACGTTCTCAATTCTTCTCCCTCGGCCAAAGAGCTCCTCAATGAACAAGATCATGAAGGAAACACGCCTTTGCATCTTGCGGTTCTTGCAAAAGACCAGAAGATGATTCGAGTGTTGTTAAGCAGTCGAATCGCGGACTCTGCCCTCATGAACAGCTCAGGTTTCACACCGGTCGACCTTGCTTCCTCGAATTTCAGAACACGAGTCAGCCTTCGGATGGTAAGTGTTCATCATTTCATATGTAATTCACAAGGTAATATAATGGTTATCTTCCAGTTTCTATTTTAATTATGAGTTCCTTTTAAGCGTTCTCTTACTCTCTAAATATTCAGTTACAGGTTTCAGATTGCTTTGTCTGATATAACAACTATTTTCTTTGGTTTTGCAGTATAACATTATGACAGATTTAATCTCATACGGTTCGCGTTTCAGTCCGCAACGAGTCGATCACATAAGAAACCACATGCGGAGAAGTCAAGATGAAGAAATAGATCGGTATCGAGCATTGACCAACAATCTTGCTATCGTTGCTGTGCTCATCGCAACCGTCACCTTTGCAGCTGCATTCACCTTACCAGGAGGATACAGGAACGATTCTGGATCAGATGAAGGGATGGCCATTCTATCGAACAGAGCTGCCTTCAAGGCATTCTTGATCTCAGACACCTTAGCCATGGCTAGCTCCATCACAGTAGCACTCGTACTGATATATTCTGGTTCTCTAGATCATGATGTCCGGTTGCAGTCCCTTATGACTGCAATGAAGTTAGTGTGGGTTGCAGTTGGCTCCCTCAGTGTGGCATTTGCTACCGGCGTGTACTCTGTCGTTGGGCCCGACTCTGAGTGGGTTGCAATTCTTGTGATCCTAATAGTTTGCAGTCCGCCATTGGTTGCCATTCTCGTTGCTTATCGGCATTCCTCGGGCTACTTAAAGATGAAGTTAGGTTCCTCGTTGGGTCAGAAGAGGGTTAACGACCGAGATCCTGCTACAGGTGGGAATTCTAAGTCAGTGGATTTGAGGATATTAGAACGGGAATTTATTAGATCTCAGAACTTTGATCACATGAAATTTAAAACACCCCACAACTCACAGACGGCCCAAGCAGCTTCGGTATCATTTTCACCACCAACCCCTACAATCACAATTGAAGTACCCTCAACCTAATGGCAACAATAGAAAATAATCTCTAATTGATTTCAATCAATTGAAGTTTATTGTATTTGACATCATAATTCAGATCGACATTAATCAAATAGTAAAAAATAATATTTCTAAGTCTATTATATTACTATATTTACGATTGTATACCATATTTAATCTTTTTATTATTATTTTAGACAACTTGTATAAATAAATCTATTGATTTTAGTAATAATATGATCAAAATTTTTTATATTATTTCTTTTCTTTATCTATTATTTTTCGTTTTCTCTCCATCTGCTTTCTCCATCTTCCTTAATTCCTGCCGCTCACAACCATAGCAACTTTGTTTAGCTCTTCTTCATATCCTTCTCTATCTCCAGCAAATAGCCCTCTACCTTCTAGATTTCTTCCAAAGTCTCCTTGTCGTTCTTTGCCAATTTCGATGTCGACATCCTTTACTGCTAATTTTGGCACCGACATCCCTTGCTGTCGATTTCGACGCCAACGTTCTTTGCTGCCAATTTCGGTGTCGACGTTCTTTGCTGCCGATTTTGACGCAGACGTTTTTTGCTGTCGATTTTGGCACCGACATACTTTGTTGCCAATTTCGGCGCCGACGTCCTTTGTTACCGATTTCAACGCTGACGTCCTTTGCTGTCATTTTCGGCACCGACAATCCAGGGGTTCTATCACCGCTACTTTTCATCCTTTTCGATGTCAGATACTCAACGACATCAAGGTGGTCAAAAGTAATGTTTAGACCGATGTCAAATTTATCACATCATTGTTCATACTGGTATTCATTGTTCTAGAAGATTTGATTGGTCTTATAGTCAGAGAAAATATCAAATTTGTCTCAGAACTGGACATATTGGTATTCAATGTCCTAAAAGATTTGACTCAAATTTTGTTGGTGGTCCTGCAGCATTGAGACAACCAACTATTTCACAAGGAGAGCATGCATCTTCAAATCGACCACCACCTTCTTGGCATTCTACATCCATGTCATATCATTCTGGAGTTTTCTCACATTCTATCTCTCCTAGTATAGTTTCATCGACTCTTGAGAACCCAGAATGACATCCAGATTCTGGAGCAACTCATCATGTTGCACCGGAGTATAATATTCTCACAGAAGCTTCGCCTTAGGATGGACCCGACATGGTACAAATAGGTAATGACTCAGGTTTGCAAATTACTCATATTGGAAACACATCTTTTTACTCATGTGGTCAAACTTTTCATATGCGCAACACTCTTCATGTTCCTTCTATCACCAAAAATTTACTTTCTGTGAGTCAATTTGCTCTTGATAATAATGTGTTCTTTGAATTTCATCCTCATCATTATCTTGTGAAGGATCTCACAATAGGAAATATTCTACTCTGAGGAAATATTAAAGACGGTCTTTATCATCTTCAGCCCACCTATACTAATGCGTTTGTCGGAGAACGCACTGATAAATTCTCTTGGCACGCACGTCTTGATCATCCGTCTCTACGTGTTTTTCAGAATATCATTAACCAGTATGGTTTGCCAATTTCTTTAGTCTACTTTTCTCATTTATGTGAAGCTTACATGAAAGTAAAATCTCATAAATTATCTTTTGTGTCTTCTTCTCGCACTTCTAGTTTTCCTTTAAAAATTATTCACTCTGATGTGTGGGGTCCTACTCCTATTCTATCTAATCAAGGTTTTCTTTATTATGTTATTTTTTATTGACAATTTCAGCAAGTTTACTTGAATTTTTCCTATGAAAAGAAAGTCTGATCTCTTTGATATTTTTTGCACTTTTAAAAATAAGTTGAGCGCTATTTTGATCGTAAAATCCTCTCCCTTCATTCTGATTGGGGTGACGAGTATCAAGTGCTTCATCGTCATCTTACTTCTTCTGGCATTATCCATCGAGTCTCTTGTCCCCATACTCTTGAACAAAATGGATTCGCCGAAAGAAAACATAATCATGTGGTTGAAACTGCCTTAGCTCTTCTTAATCATGCCTCGGTTCCACTTAAATTTTGGGATGATGTTGTCCAAACCGTAGTATACCTTATCAATCGTTTACCCACTCCACTGCTTCAAAATAAGTGTCCCTTGGAAAGACTTTATAATTGTCTTCCAAATTACTCTCTCTTTCGTATCTTTGCACTACAAGAAAAACCCTCATAGACATCGGTGGAACAACAGCGGTTTTAAGCAAATTTCGATGTCTTTGAATATTTTACATCAATTTTTTCAAAAATCGGTGTCTATGAGCGCAGATTTTCGCTCATAGACATCGAGTTTTTTAGCCGATGTCTATGAACGCCCTTTTTTCGTTAATAGACATCGATTTTAACAGTGATTTTTAAAAACCGGTGTCTATGATAGTTTCCTTGTTCTATCTACGAAATCGGATAATAAAAAACCGTTGTTAAAAGTGGTGTTAATGAACCAAAATAAAATAATTTAATTTTCCCACCAATACTTAGCCAAAATTTACAACACTTCACTCTTCCCTCCAAACCTAAATCTGTATCGCGTCGTCCACCGTATATCCCACCACCACTTTCCTCTTCGCCGCTGGAATATTTTAACAAAATGTCTTTCTTAGGATTTGTTCGCGACGTTTCTCTCTGCGCTTCTCACAGTTCTCATGGGAGTGGGAGAGGCGGGCGACACTAGATGCAACCCAAGCTCCCAGATCCGGCTACTGGCACTAACCCTAGCAGCATTCCCCCTCTCAATGCCTCCTAGGGCTCCCAGATCTGCGCTTCTCACAGTTCTCTTGGTCAGAATCACTAAGTTTATGGTAAGTGAAAGCTCTCGCTTTTATTTTCCTTTTTTTTTCCTTGTAGTTCAAGATTCTGAGTTGGGATCTTACGTTCTGAACTCAACTCATGCTATTAGTATTTTCAGGATAGTTTGTTCATGCTTTTGCTACTGTTATATATTTAAGCGATTTTATGTAAATTGCCTTGCTTTTTCTTTTACTGCCTCTTCATTCATTATGGGATGCTTGTTGCAGAAATTAACTCTACGTGGTGGAGCAATACTTGTGCTTGTTTGTGTTATATCTTCCTGCAATTTTCTGTGAAGTGCTTGGTATCCCCAAGTCGATATCTTTGAGATCCTTTAGTATTATCCTTCTGTTAGGTCAGACCACCAAAGTGCAAAGGAGCAGAGATGGGTTTGTAACGAGCTTGGCCTGGTAACAATCCATTTTAGACAACAAGACTGCTTCCTAGATTCCTAATTCTGCCAGCTATAGGTTTCTTATCTGGGCTCAAAAGCAATGGCTTCCAGCAAAGATGATGTTGATCAACCTACTGATTCCTATTCTCTGCAAGTGTTTTCTTTCCAGTTTTCTATGATTTGAGGGTTTTGATTTATTTTTTTTTTGGTGTGTGTGCGTGTGCTAAACAATATTTTTCTACATACTTAAGAATCCTTACAAGGATCCTGATGATAGTCGCCAGCGGTTTCTTCTTGAGTTGGAGTTTGTTCAATGCCTTGCCAATCCAACTTATATCCACATTGAGTTACTGCTTGACTGAGAACTATAAATTCTTTGTTTCATTCTTTTGGAGTCCACAAATCTTCTGTATAGTCCACAAATTTTCTGTATGAAGTTATACTTCAATATTGACTAGACTTTCATGCGGATTTTGTGAAGTGGTTATCTTTCTTTCATTCTTGATCGAATGGAAAAAATGCTACAGTTGTTTCTATCTCAAGTATTCAAATATTTGGTCATCTGCATTTTTTCTTCAATATTCTTCTTGAATCTCTCAGTGCATTCAATTAGGAGAAAAATACCTTTGAATATCAACGAAAATTATTCATATTAGGTTCAGTCCTTTCATTGTAATTTTTGTTGAATTTTTTCTCGATAGCTTTGTAATTGCCTCTCCTGAAAATTATGTGCAAAGTTGAATATTGGATTCTGAAACATATTAGGTTCAATCCTTTCATTGTATTTTTTTTTTGGTTAAATTATCTCTTGATTACTTCGTAATTGTTTTTCTCTTAAAAATTGTGTACAAAGCTGAATATTAAATCTTGAAACATATTGCTAGTCTTTTGGATTACTCTAATCAATGTTTTTTCTTTTTGTTTATAGGCGATGAGTATGCCACCGCATCAGAAAAGGATCCAAAGATTTTGTTGACTACATCTCGTGAGCCAAGCCAGCGTCTTGGTCAGTTTGTTAAAGTGTGTTTCTGTACCCTCCCAATATTTCACCTGGTGTTGTTTCGTAGAAGCATCAAAGCTTTGTCCGTAAGTTTGACATGATTATGTTATTCATTTAGGAATTAAAATTGGTGTTTCCCAACGCAGCGAGAATGAACCGTGGTAGTCAGGTATGTTCCTCAATTCTTCTGTAAGTATAAAACTGAGGCATGCACTTATAAGTGCAATTGTATTTAGTTATTGCTTTTTACAAATTAACTCATTTATTTTGCCATACTTGTTGATATTTTGTTGGTGGGATGAAATTTATTAACGCTAAGAATATGGGAATCCATTGCATAGCATGGTCATCCTCATTTTTATGATTTGAAGCTTGTTTAAAAAATAAACTTCATAGTGCCATTTTTATAAAAAAAAAATCTATATTGTTAGAGATTCGTATCTATTTGTTGGATGTTTTTATAAATATTTTCTTGTTATCAACTGACACAGTTATACATTGTTCTGTAGGTGATCTCAGAAATTATTGAGTTTTGCCGAGCGCATGAATATACAGATGTTATTTTTGTGCATGAACATCGTGGTGAGCCTGATAATTTGGTCATTTGCCACTTGCCATTTGGTCCAACTGCATTCTTTGAGTTGCTGAATGTGGTATGTAGAAGTAAATTTTGTATCTTGCGTAGTTTGTACATTTGTGAAACATCTGTACAAACTACAGCTTTGTACAAACTTGTTTTGCTTCATTGTGAATAACTACAGCTTGGTCAAAGGACTGCAAACATCCTTAAACATCTCTTTACTGTGCCTAAACCTGAAACTAAACGAATAATCACATTTGCCAACAAGTCCGATTACATCTCATTCAGGTACTCCTTGGCCTTCACAATTTATTCTTTGATTTTCATTATCTGACTCTGGTTTAGGCTTTTTACTCATACCCTACTTTCTGATGTTTAGACATAAAATTTTTATGTGTAGATAAAGGGGTATCTATCATGCAGTGGTTTTCGAGTGAACTCTACAATCTGTATAAATCTACACTTGAACAATAATTCTTTCTCTTTTTGATGTATTTAATGAATGGATTTCACATAGTGTGTTAGAATTGTTACTCCAAGAGTTGATAAAATAATAGCAATTAGTTGTAGCTCCTATACATTCTTGTCAAAATTGGTATTGGAATTGAATAAAAAAAAAAAAAATTTAAGTAGGTTATTTCAAATTGGTAGGATTGATGAAATTAGAATCATTTAGAAATAACAAAATAACAGTTTCATATGTTAGATACTAAACTATAAGTGGGCGATGCTTATAGCATTGTTCACAGTGATTTTTATTATTTTTAAACTCTCGGTTATGCCAATAAGATTTTGCTTTTAGGATTTAGGGATTGGATTATAGTATTAAGCAAAAAAAAAATTCAAATCGAAAAAAAATTTAGGTGCTCGTGGCGTGTGGAAGGTAAGATATGCAGCATAACATTTCTCTCTCTCTCTCTCTCTCTCTCTCTCGCCTGGATTCAAGATTGGAAATATGTTGTCAACATGTAAGTTTTTTGACTTCTTTTCTTACCTTTGTTGAAACATGGATGTATTTTGATGTGGCAATACAATTCTCATAGGTTATATGCATGAAGGTGATTTGTCATCAGCCAATGTGATTTAGGCATCATAGTTAATTATCTTGGAATACATCTAAGTTTATACTTGAACAAAATACATATAGCCCCTCTAGCTGATGACCAAAACTATAAATCTTGTAAGAATATCCATATCAGTAATAATTCTAGTGAAAAAAGGCTTACAATTCAGTATTTAACTTGTAAAGAACTGGTGTTTAATACTAAGGTTATAAATTGCATATATTTCAACAAATAACCTTTTTTTATAGTGTTTTAGATATTCAAACTCGGTGAAATTTATTTTTGTTTGTATCTTTCTGCTTATACATACTGTAAGTCGTAGATAAGTACTGATTAATTAAATTGCAACTATGAGAAAAATTCGTTGTAATAATTTCTGATTTGGATTATATTAAGTTCCCAGGAATGATAGATCTATCACTATATGATGTGGTTGAGATAATTGATGAACGTTTTGTTGGATCGAGATGCGCTAGAGGGGGGGGGGGGGGGGGGGAATAGCGCTCATGGATTTCACTCGTTTCAGATTCGTAAAGCGATAGAGAATTAAGCAGCGGAAATAATGAAAACACACGCGAACACAAGTTATTATTACTTGGTTCGGAGCCTTGGTCGACTCCTACTCCAAGGTCCACGATTGTTGATCGCTTTCGGTGGCAACAACTATAATATCGTTAAAAGAGTTACAATTTGAAGTACAATTATCAGCAATAAAAATATACCGACGACAAGAAAATTGAAGATTTCGGAGTGCTGGGTCGTCGGGAACTTGCTTTAGCTTTGTCAGAACTTCTCGTTAGCAGCTAGATGCAGAAGGGTTGCTTGTTAATTGATACTTCAAAGGTGCTACTCGAACCCCCTTATATAACCTGCTGGAGGCGCCTCAAACACCATCCAAGGCGCCTCCAACACGCTAAGTCAACCGCGTGGATCGGTGCTGAAAAGTTCGCCTCTGATCCACTTGAAGGTGCCTCCATGCCAGTCCAAGGCGCCTCCAAGCCCTAGTCCAAGGTGCCTCCAGCTCCGTCGGAGGCGCCTCCAAGCAACAGTCCAAGGCGCCTCCAACTCCCATGGAGGCGCCTCCAGCTCCTCTTCGCAGCCAGCTTTTGCTTTGCACCCGAGGCACCTCCAAGCTCCATGGAGGCGCCTCGGGCACTGTTCATCTGAGGCTTAAGGTTGCTACTTTGTACTTGCAAGATACGTTAGTCCCAAAAATATCCTGCAACACAAAGTTAGCACATAATATCATAAATATAAAGTCTAACAGTCATCGGACTGTCCGGTTCTGACTTCGAATTTCCACCGGAAGCCCTAGGTCGAACCAACGCCTACTGTTCCCTCTTCCAGGGAGCGCGTCCTCACCTACTCCCCTCAGGAGAGATTACCTGATGCCCGTTTGGTCCTCCAGACCGACTGAACTTTTACTCAGCATCTGATGCTTCCGGTCTTCATGCTGGACGTCCGGTCCACGACCCATCCAAACTTCTACCCGGTTCGCGACACCAGGATTTCAACCTAGGGTTACCTCCCCCTAGGATTTTTCCCGAAGCTCCGACCCGCTAAGACTTTCTGCATAGGGTTACCACCCCCTATGACCTAGGGTTACCACCCCCTAGGGTTTTCCCGTTGCCTAACTACAGCTAGGACTTTTTGCCTAAGAACCTTAGAACTTTCCTACAACGCTCATTCAACATTTTAGTAAACAAAACACCTTAACTTTGAACCCTTTGACATAATCAAAACCTAGGTTCTATTGTCGGATGCTTCCCGCACCAATACGTTTCTCTTTTTAAGCATTCCAATTAGTCATCTTGTTACATGGTGCTCTTACTGCTTTTTCAACTATGATTTTTGGTCTTGGTTTACTAATATATTATTTATGTGTTTTTACAGTTTACAAATCTCAAGTACTCCAGAGTTGAAATTGATGAAGTGCGGTTCGAGTGGGTTGAATGCATACTAGATTACATTTGAGTAGGAAAGTAATTTGATTTTTGAAAACTTTGGATGATGCATGCATTTGCATGGAATGTAAATTGCGGATACTACCTTGATGTTGTAAAAAGAATATTATGTGTATTTTATGGATACTAACTTGATGTGTATAATATCTATTACCTTTTGATGTTGTAAGAAGAATATTTGTGTAATTTGTGGATACGGACTTGATGTGTACAATATCTATTATCTTTTTATGTTGTAGAATAATATTTATGTGTTGGTTACATGGATATTGACTTGGTGTGTTTAGATACACTGATGTATAATAATATTAACTAAATTTTGTACTATTAAAATATTGTATAATATCAATTTTTCACTGTTTCGGAAATCGAATCGGTGTCGTTAAACAATATTGATATTACATCATTTTTCCACCGTTGCCAAACCCGATGTCATTAACCGATATTACATCAGTTTTACACCGTTGCTGAAACGGTGTCGTTAAGTGATCCTACACCAGTTCATAACCGATTCAAAAACCGGTGTCGTTAAATGATACTACACCGGTTATAACCCGATGTCTAAAATGACAGACCTTTTACATCGCCTTCATAGACATCGGTCGATTTTGTAATAGACAGCGGTGGAAAACCGATGTCTATGAGGGTTTTTCTTGTAGTGTTGGTTGCGCATGTTATCCTTGGCTACGACCTTATTCTAAGCACAAGTTAGACCCTCACTCTTTACAATGTGTTTTCCTTGGTTACAGTAATTTGCATCATGGGTACCGTTGTCTCCATATTTCGACCGATCGGATATATATTTCTCGACATGCTACTTTTGATAAATCTCTGTTTCCGTTTGTAGTTGCTACCTCATATCCTCTAGATAATCAAGGCAACTATCTAATATCACCAAGTAATATACTAGAAGCCCCACATATTGATTCTTCAAGATATATTGAGAGTACAAGGGGGGATGGTATCTTGGGTCCTACTACATCTCCACAAATTCTTGTAGACTCGGCGGCTAGTGGTGATCCACTCTCTAGTTCTGATTCTCATCCGTCTGACCACTCATCTCCAAGTAGCTCTAATGATGATATTCCTTGGCGGATGTTTTCTCTAAGCAATATTTATGCACGATGTTAACGAGTTTCCACTCGTTATCCTCTTCCACATGCTCTTTTTGCTTCGTCAAATTATGTTGAACCTTCTAGTTTTACATAGGCAGTCAAAGATCCAAATTGGTGTGCTAAGATGGTTACAGAATTTGATGCTCTTATTCACAATGCAACCTAGAGCTTAGTTCCTCGTACCCCATCTATGAATATTGTGGGTTCTAAATGGATTTACCGAATTAAGTATTGTGCAGATGGTTCTATTGAACGTTACAAAGCTCGTCTTGTTGCTAAAGGTTTTAATCAATAGCCAAGTATTGACTTCAATGATACTTTTAGTCTCATCGTTAAAATTACAACTATCAGATTACTACTATCTATCACTGTCAGCTCTAATTGGTCAATACGCCAATTAGATGTTTCCAATGTTGTCCTTCATGGACACCTTGAAGAAACTATTTATATAGAGAAACCTCCTGGATTCATTCACTCGCAACTTCCAACACATGTGTGTCAACTTCAGAAGTCTATATATGGTCTTCGACAAGTACCTCGTGCATGGTTTCATCGTATATCTACTTGACTTTATAATCAAGGATTTTCTGGCTCAAAACAGACTCTTCCCTATTCTAAGAATGTCATGAGGAATTTTCAATATTTGTTCTGATTTATGTGGATAATATATTAATAACTGGTAGTGATCAAAACAACATTACTACTTTACTACATCTTCTCCGTCAAGAGTTTCCTATTCAAGATCTTGGCAATGCTTGTTTTTTCCTTGGCATAGAGTTTCTCTCACATTCTGAAGGTTGTCTTCTCTCTCAGAGCAAATATATTACTGGACTCCTACAACGAGCTAAAATGGATGGTGCACATCCTATCTCCACACCAATCATTGAGGGTGGTTTCAATGCACCTTCATCCTCCTCTTCGATGTCTGACCCCCAGATCTACCGTAGTATTGTTGGTGCCCTACAATATGTCACAATTACACGACCCGATATTACTTTCGCTGTGAATCATGCCTATCAATTTATGCATGCTCCTACTGAATATCATTGGGAAAGTGTTAAGAGAATTCTTCGATGGCTGAAAGACACTATTCTACATGGTCTTCTTTCATATCGTCAGTCTTCATGAGAGTTGATTGCTTACAGTGATACAGATTGGGCTGGGTCTCCCGAAGATAGTGTTGGTGCGGTTAGCACTAACGATTTAACCCAGGTTTTGATGAATGACAAATAGGTTAAGTTAGTTTTGTTGTTGTCTGACACTTTGATCAAGTGTGCAGGAGAAGTCCAGCTAGGTCGACGGGCTGACCGGATAGCTGGCGAGAAGTCCAAGCAGGTCGACGGGCTGACCGGACGCTTGGCGAGAAGTCCAGCTAGGTCGACGGGCTGACCGGATAGCTGGCGAGAAGTCCAAGCGGGTCGACGGGCTGACCGGACGCTTGGCGAGAAGTCCAAGCGGGTCGACGGGCTGACCGGACGCTTGGCGAGATGTCCAGACGGGTCGACGGGCTGACCGGACGTCTGGCAGGTAAGTGAGGTAAGTCACTGGAGGGGAGTGACTGTGAGGACGCGTTCCCGGGAAGGGAACATTAGGCGTCGATCCGGCTTAGATCCATTTCGGATGTCTAAGTCGAGATCGTGACTAGATTCCGGTCTCGAAAAGACGGAATCTAAGTCATACTCTTTTTGTTATCCATCTGTTGAACTTTAACTGTGCTAACAATATGTTTTACAGGATACATATTTGCCTCGGACTAACTTTGTTTTGCAGGAAAAGGGAGCTTTCTGAAACAAGGTGGTCCGGGCGCCCGGAGGGGATCCGGGCGCCCGGAAGGCGAATTTTATCCAGCCGAGTCGTCGCCACGTGGAGCATCATGGTTTGTGCAGCTACGTCACGTTCCAGGCGCCCGGAAGGGATCCAGGCGCCCGGGACAGCATATAAAAGAAGCCCCAGGCAGGAGCTTCAGAATCAATCAAGTTGCACTGAGAACTCTTCTACTGCTGATCTTGCTGCTCGACTCTATAGTGCGACGCCAACAACGCTCCGACAAGAGTGCTCCTCCGGTTTTTATTTAGTCCTCTTTGTCGGTATTGTTTTATTGTCACTAGCATTTCCTGTACTTATTCTGTAATCATATTTCGACTTGTTAGTGATTGCCCAACGAAAGTGGTCAAGGACCACGGGCCTTCGAGTAGGAGTCGTCACAGGCTCCGAACGAAGTAAAAAACATCTGTGTCTATTTTATTTTTCCGCTGCGTTTATACTCGTCTTTCTCGAATCGATATTCACCCCCCCTCTATCGACTCTAACGGTCCTACAAGTGGTATCAGAGCAGGTTCCGCTCTGATTTGGTGCAACCACCAATCAGACAGGGGGTGAATTGTTTTTGGTTCGACAATTAAATTTTTTTGTTAAACTTAATATTTCTCTAGTCAATTTAAATTAGTGCACTACGAATCTAGATTTTCTTCCTTTCTTCTACTTTTTTTCTTCCCGCACTGCTAATCCAAGACCAAGTCTTGGGATTTTTTTTGGTAATTTACCTGTGCACAGAATGTCTCAACAAGAAGGATTCAGCATGGTACGACCTCCACTCTTCAATGGGGACGACTTCCCATACTGGAAGAAGCGCATGGAGGTCTACCTCAAAACAGACTTCGACCAGTGGATGAGCATTACGAGACCTTACAAAATTCCGGCAGACATCTCCGGGAATATACTGGATCCTGAAGACTGGACATCTGACTTGAAGAAGAAGGCGTCAACTGAAAACAAAGCAATCAACACTCTACAGTGCGGACTAACAAGAGAAGAGCTGAACAGAGTCGGTCCACACAAAAACGCTAAAGAACTGTGGGACAAACTGATCGAGCTGCACGAGGGAACAAGCGATGCTAAGGTAACAAAACGAGACCTGCTTTTAAATAAAATTTTTAATATAAAAATGCAGGAAGGAAAAACAGCGAATCAACTCCACGGAGGATCAAGGACATCCTTAACGGGCTTCATGCGATAGGCCACCAGATGGATAATAGAGACTTAATAAGGTACGCATTAAACGCCTTTCCACGTAATAGCTTGTGGGCATCGATAGTGGATGCCTACAAAATTTCAAAAAATCTTTCTAAATTAAAATTGGATGAGCTCTTCTGTGAATTAGAATTACACGAACAAACTAATGCTGGAGCCGAGAAAGGTGTAGCTTTATTTGCAGGTTCCTCCAAAGAAAAGAAAAGCAAGCCTGAATTTGAAGAAGACTCCGACCAAGACTCCGAAGATGAAGAACACCTGGTGAACTTGGTAAGAAAAATGTTCACCAGGAGAAAGAGGAGCTTCAGCAAAAAGGACCTTCAAAAGATCAGCTCTCCCTCAGAACAAAAGAACGTGACTTGCTACGGCTGCAATAAAAAGGGACACTACAAGAACGAATGCCCAAAACTGAAGTTCGACAAATCAAAGCCAACCAAAAAGAAGGCACTCAAAGCAACGTGGGACAACTCCTCGGACGAATCGAAGGAAGAAGAGCAGAAACATCAGAGCCACCTTGCACTGATGGCCCGTGAGGCTGAAACAGAAAACGAATCGGAAGATGAAGACGGGTCTGAACCCGAAACAAGTCACGAGTCCGTACTCGTTTCCGAAGGCCCGAATGAGGTATACTTTAATTTAAACAAATTTTTTTTTAGAATTATTTCCTGTTTAAATAGTAAATTAACTAAATTAGAAAATGAAAACAAGTCAGTTCTTGAGGAAAATCAAAACCTCAAAAAACAAATCATAAATTCAAATCCAACTCAAGATCTAACACTTGAGGAAGAAAATTTATCACTAAAAAATGAGATTAACAATTTAAAGGAAATGTTAGAAAAGTTCACAACAAGATCAAAAAATTTAGACTTAATCCTAAATAATCAAAAAGCATGCTATAATAAAACCGGACTCGGATACAAGTCAAACTCAAATAAAACTTTTAAGTCATTAATAACTCAATACAAATCAACTAATCAGGCTTGGGTCCCGAAAGCATATCTGACCACGCAAGTAGGAATTAATCAATATTATATACCCAAAGAAAAAATACATTATATAAAATCGAATAAACCAAACCAAAATACAAAATACAAACCTAAACCAAATTCAAAATCTAAACATTTTAAAAATCAACAAAATTATCACCAAGTTAACCATAACTATAAGAATCGACACAAACCTAAAACCAAAACTTAATCAATGGCCAATAATTCAGGGGGAGGCTCCAGAATAGCTGGCACCTCCAAAACTAACTTACCTGGCAGGGTAACCAAAAAACTAACCCGGCAGGGTAATTAGGATTAATTAAAAAGAGACCAAGTTTAACTTAAATCATGGTACTGGTGAAATTTTTGGATGATAGTACGTTAGGGAAGCTTGGGCATCGCATGTCTAGAAAGATATGGCTTCGATCTGGTGCATTTGGCCAAGTGGAACTGACCGAAGCTACCCTTAAATGGATCCTAACCAGTTAGACCAAGATTTAGTACTAAGTTCCGTGGATAGGACTATTCGGAAAACCTCGAAAGGTTGGTTACTTCTAATGATGTCCATGTGACTCACCAAGCTTAGAAGTTTATCCGAAGAATGCCTATTTGTGGAAACCAAAGCTAAATCTGAATCTAACACAAGTTAAACCAAAACTCTGTAATCAAAACAAATTTTATCTCACAAAATCATAGGATTCCCTGATTGATAATATAGATCGGGTGAGATAAATAAGGCCAAAACTTTTAAAAATTATTTTCAAAATCTTAATTTTAAAACTTAAAAAATTATTTTCAAAATCTTAATTTCAAAACTTTTAAAAATTATTTTCAAAATCTTAATATTAAAACTTAAATTTTTTTTTTTTCAAAATCTTAATTTCAAAACTTAAAAAATTATTTTCAAAATCTTAATTTCAAAACTCTTAAAAAATAATTTTCAAAATCTTAATTTTAAAACTTAAAAATTATTTTCAAAATCTTAATTTCAAAACTTTTAAAAAATTATTTTCAAAATCTTAATTTCAAAACTCTTAAAAAATTATTTTCAAAATCTTAATTTTAAAACTTAAAAATTATTTTCAAAATCTTAATTTCAAAACTTTTAAAAAATTATTTTCAAAATCTTAATTTTAAAACTTAAAAAAAATTATTTTCAAAATCTTAATTTCAAAACTTTTAAAAAATTATTTTCAAAATCTTAATTTTAAAACTTAAAAAAAATTATTTTCAAAATCTTAATTTCAAAACTTTTAAAAAATTATTTTCAAAATCTTAATTTTAAAACTTAAAAAAAATTTATTTTCAAAATCTTAATTTTAAAACTTAAAAAAAAAATATTTTCAAAATCTTAATTTTAAAACTTAAAAACTTAATTTCAAAATCTTAATTTTAAACTTTTTAAAAATTTAACTTAACTTCATTTTAAACCTTTTAAAAACTTTAATTATAAAATTTTAACTTAAAATACAAAATGCATGCTCAAAAGACTAACTTCAAATCCTACTTACTGTAGGAAATCAAGTGGATTTTGGACAGTGGTTGCTCCAAACATATGACTGGAGATCATACCAAGTTCACTCAACTCACTTACAAAAGCTTAGGAACAGTTGCCTTTGGAAACAACGGCAAACTCAAGGTAATTGGTATAGGTAATATTGAATTAAAATTAGACTTTATAATTACAAATGTTTTACTTGTTGAAAATTTTAAATATAATATTCTAAGCATAAGTCAATTGTGTGATACTAGGTATAAGGTCAAATTTTTATCCACAGAGTGTTTAATCAAACATCTAGATAATCCTACCATAAGCCTAAAAGGCTTTAGAAAAGATAACATCTATGCCATCAACTTAACCATTTCTTCCATTAAGTGTTACTTAACACAAAAAGAAGAAACTTGGTTATGGCATAGGAGGATGTCTCACACCAACTTTAGAAATATAAGTAAACTAAATGGACTTGTAAAAGGATTACCAAAATTACCTAACTTAGATTCAACCATTTGTAATGCTTGTCAACAAGGCAAACAAACTAAATCAACCCACAAACAAACAAATCAACCACAAACTAACTCAATATTAGAACTTCTACATTTAGACCTCTTTGACTCCCATGGAGTCAAATCTATAAATGGAAACTTATATTGTTTAGTAATTATAGACGATTATTCCAGGTTTACTTGGGTAAAATTCTTAAAACATAAAGATGAAACTTTTGAAATTTTTACAAATTTTTGCAAACAGATTGAAAACGAGAAAGATATTAAAATTAAAAGAATTAGGAGTGACAACGGGGGAGAATTTAAAAATCACAACTTTAACAGTTTATGTCTAGAAAACGGTTACCATCATGAGTTCTCATGCCCCAAAACCCCCCAACAAAATGGAATTGTAGAAAGAAAAAATAGAACCTTACTTGAAGCTTCTAGAACAATGTTAAATGAGTATAACCTACCTAAATACTTTTGGGCAGAAGCCGTTAGTACAGCCTGCTATGTACAGAACAGAACAACAATAAACAAAACCCATAACAAAACGCTCTTCGAAATGTTTTATAATAAACAACCAAACATAAAATATTTTAAAGTATTTGGATGCCCAGTTTTTATCTTAAATACAAGAGAACACTTGGGAAAATTCACATCTAAAATTGACAACGGAATCTTTGTAGGATATTCCCTAAATAGTAGAGGCTACAGAATTTACAATAAGGTTATCTTAAAAATTGAAGAAACTACTAATGTAAAATTTGAAGAAACTAAACAAGACATAGAACCTACACAACCACCTGAGTTTGTTCCAGAAACCAACCAAACTCTAAGTCATGAAGAAGAGGAACAACACCAAGAGAGTCAACCACCTAGAACAATAAGGGTTAACCCAAGTCATCCAACTGATCAAATAATTGGTGACCCAGACTTAAGAGTTCAAACCAGATCATCCTTTAGAAACCTAAGTCAAATTTCATTAATTTCAAAAGTTGAACCCAAAACTGTAGATGAATCCCTACTAGGCCCAGATTGGATTATAGCAATGCAAGAAGAACTAGCCCAATTTGAACGTAATGAGGTTTGGGACCTAGTACCACCACTTAAGAATAAGAAAATAATAGAAACAAAATGGGTATTCAAAAACAAACTAAGTGAAACTGGAGAAATTACTAGAAATAAGGCTAGGCTGGTTGCCAAAGTGTTTAGTCAAGTTGAAGGACTTGACTATGATGAAACATATGCCCCAGTAGCCAGATTAGAATCCATTAGAATGTTACTAAGCTATGCAGCTCATAAGGGATTCAAACTATACCAAATGGATGTTAAGTCTGCCTTTCTTAATGGACTAATTAAAGAAGAAGTTTATGTAGGTCAGCCTCCTGAGTTTGAAAGTCTAGAACACCCTGACTATGTTTTTAAATTAAAGAAAGCACTATATGGATTTAAACAAGCACCCAGGGCATGGTATGAAAGGCTAACATCTTACTTAACATCTAAAGGATTCAAACAAGGTCAAATTGACCCAACCTTGTTTGTTAAATCATTAAATACAGACATATTTATTGCACAAATATACGTAGATGATATAATATTTGGCTCAACAAATTCAGAATTCTTAGAAGAATTTATTAACCTAATGGAGAAAGAATTTGAAATGAGCTTAGTGGGAAAATTAACCTATTTCTTAGGATTACAAATCAAACAAACAAATGAAGGAAATTATATTTATCAACATAAATACACCAAAGAATTACTTAAAAAATTCGGAATGGAAAATACAAAAGAAATAAAGACACCTATGGCAGTAAACACAATCTTAGACAGTGACCCAAATGGAAAACCAATTGATTTAAAACATTATAGAAGTGCAATAGGTAGCCTACTGTACTTAACTGCAAGCCGACCTGATATTTTATTTGCAGTTAGTATGTGTGCTAGATACCAAACTTGTGCTAAGGAATCCCATTTGACACAAGTTAAAAGAATTTTTAGATATCTTAAAGGTACAACAAATGTAGGAATCTGGTATCCTAGGACAAATAATTTTGAACTAATAGGGTATTCTGACTCAGATTATGCTGGATGCAAATTAGACCGCAAAAGCACAAGTGGTGGATGCCAGTTATTAGGATCATCACTTGTGAGCTGGTTTAGTAGAAAGCAACACTGTGTTGCTCTATCTACAACTGAGACCGAATACATAGCCATAAGCGAATGTGTTGCACAATTATTATGGATGATGCATACTCTAAAAGATTTCAACTTAAATATCACAAATGTAAAAGTATTAATTGACAATATAAGTTCAATTAACTTAACCAAGAATCCTGTGCATCATTCAAGAACCAAACATATTGAAATTAGGCACCACTTCATCAGGGATCATGTTACTAAAGGTGATATTGAACTCAAGTACATTGAGTCCAAATCAAATTTAGCTGATATTTTTACAAAACCACTCCCTGAAAGTGAATTTAGCAACTTACGGCGAAAATTAGGAATGTGCTTAATAGACTAGGATCTTTCAAAAATGGTTTTATGAAATTATAGGTTAAACTTGTGTGTTTTCAAAACTTTCCATTTTTAAATTTTCAAAAACAGTTTTTTGGCCTTAGACTAGTTTTGAATCCCTAGAAAGCATGTACCCATAGGACTAGTTTTCGAGCATCTCACCAACACCGTAGGTTTACCTTGATTGTGTTTGACAAACATAGAAAGGGGTGAGATGCATAGGCCAACTGTCTAGACTTAAGATGCTTATTTCAGTGCATCAGCATAAGTCTGGACGTTAAATACAAATCAGACAGTAATCAGATTAAAGATCCTCAGTCAAGTCATACACTGACCTTAATCTGACTAACCAAGTGAAAGCTACTATTTTCTGATAGTTAGTTAGTACCTAATTGGTTAGACAACTGTTTAATTTTAAAATATCAAGTTCAGGGGGAGAAGTTAATAGCAGACCTTGAAAGGTTAATCCCATCTATTTTTATTAAACCTGGGTTTAAAAGTTGAATATAGCAAATTTAAAACTTAGTCAGTCTTTATCACATTATCCCAAAAAAAAAAAAAAAAATTATTATGTTGGCTTCTTGAAAAATTACTCTTACTTGCTTAAATTTACCTTGAAAAATTTATGTTGAAAAGTAAATGGTATTTAAACATGCAAAGTAAATTTGAAAAACTAATTTGAAAATCTTTTACACACTTGAAGAGTGAAACCTAATTAACTTTATACTTTTCAAAAAATTCAACTTGACTCTCCCAACTCAATTTGATTACTTTTTGCAGTAATTCAACACTATGATTATTTACCCGTGCTAATTTTTGATGAATGCCAAAGGGGGAGGGTTAGGTGGTTAAGTTAGCTAAACCAATATGAAAATATAAACTAACTTTAAAAAACCACATAAATGCATGTTGCTTCTCGCATATGTTAACACTAACTTAACCAGGTTGTCATTCCATCAAAAAGGGGGAGATTGTTGGTGCGGTTAGCACTAACGATTTAACCCAGGTTTTGATGAATGACAAATAGGTTAAGTTAGTTTTGTTGTTGTTTGACACTTTGATCAAGTGTGCAGGAGAAGTCCAAGGTCGATGGGTCGACCGGATAGTTGGCGAGAAGTCCAAGCGGTCGACGGGCCTGACCGGACGCTGGCGAGAAGTCCAAGGTCGACGGGCTGACCGGATAGCTGGCGAGAAGTCCAAGCGGTCGACGAGCTGACCGGACGCTGGCGAGAAGTCCAAGCGGTCGACGGGCTGACGGACGCTGGCGAGATGTCCAGACGGGTCGACGGGCTGACCGGACGTCCGGCGGTAAGTGAGGTAAGTCACCGGAGGGAGTGACCGAGGACGCGTTCCCGGAAGGGAACATTAGGCGTCGATCCGCTTAGATCCATTTCGGATGTCTGTCGAGATCGTGACTAGATTCCGGCCTCGAAAAGACTAATCTAAGTCATACTTTTGTTATCCATCCGTTGAACTTTAATCGTAAGCAATCTGTTTTACAGGATACATATTTGCCTCGGACTCACTTTGTTTTGCAGGAAAAGGGAGCTTTCTGAAACAAGGTGGTCCGGGCGCCCGGAGGTCCGGGCGCTCGGAAGGGATCCGGGCGTCCGGAAGGCGAATTTTATCCAGCCAAGTCGTCGCCACGTGGAGCATCATGGTTTGTGCAGCTGCGTCACGTTCCAGGCGCCCGGGACAGCATATAAAAGAAGCCCCAGGCAGGAGCTTCAGAATCAATCAAGTTTCACTGAGAACTCTTCTACTGCTGATCTTGTTGCTCGACTCTACAGTGCGACGCCAACAACGCTCCGACAAGAGTGCTCCTCCGGTTTTTATTTAGTCCTCTTTGTCGGTATTGTTTTATTGTCACTAGCATTTCCTGTACTTATTCTATAATCATATTTCGACTTGTTAGTGATTGCCCAACGAAAGTGGTCAAGGACCGCGGGCCTTCGAGTAGGAGTCGTCACAGGCTCCGAACGAAGTAAAAAACATCTGTGTCTATTTTATTTTTCCGCTGCGTTTATACTCATCTTTTTCGAATCGATATTCACCCCCCCCCCCTCTATCGACTCTAACGGTCCTACAGATAGACGTTCTACTAGTAGATATGCTATATTTCTTAGGTGAAATCTTGTTTCCTGGCTTTCAAAGAAGCAACCTACAGTCTCCCGTTCAAGTACTGAAGCTGAATATAAAACTATCGCTAATGCAACATCAGAAATTATTTAGCTAAATCTCTTCTTTCGGAATTACACTGTTTCCCAACTGCTACGCCTAAAATCTAGTGTGATAATATTGGAGCAACTTATCTTGTAGCAAATCTTATTTTTCATGCTCGTACAAATCATCTAGAGATTGATTTTCATTTTGTTCACGAGTGTGTGGTAACTCGACAACTTTCAGTTTCTTACATCTCTACGGAAGATCAAATTGTTGATATATTTATCAAGCCATTATCTAGGCAACATTTCACCAAGTTGGCACTCAAACTTAACGTTCAGGCGCTTCCGTTGAGGTTGTCGGGGGGTAATGACAATAATGGAAAATAATCTCTAATTGATTTCAATCAATTGGGATTTATTATATTTGGCATCACAATCCATATCGACATTAATCAAATAGTAAAAAATTAATATTTCCAAGTCTATTATATTACTATGTTTATGATTGTATGTCATATTTAATATTTCCATTATTATTTTAGACAACTTGTATAAATAAGCCTATTGGCTTTAGTAATAATATAATCAAAAAGTTTTATATTATTTCTTTCCTCTACCTATTATTTTCTACACAACCAAATTTGCCATCAACCCCTGCAATCTCAATTGAAGTACCACAACCAGAGTCTTGAGTTATCTCTATTGTTCATTGATATGGTGCATAAAGGCGGGTTCCGATAAGGGCAGGCAGTCAAGAGTCAAGAGGATGTGACAGTCAGAAGTCAAGAGGACGGGACATTCAAAGGTCAAGAGAACGTGATGGTCAGAAGTCAAGGGGACATAGCAGTCAGGAGTTAAGGGGATATGGCAGCCAGGAGTTAGGTGGCTTGACATCGTCAACCACATAACTCCCGGTGGGGTATTGATAGATCAGGATGTCAGCTTTGGGATATGATCAGAGGTGGCCTGGAATAAGGCCAACTCTCGGTCAGCTCTTTAGCAGTCCAAACAGGAAGATGGGGTCATCGTCACAACTCATCCTTCTCATCATGGTTAGAGCCAGGTATTATACCCGAACGATCATCCCGAGCTGCCCCTAGGCAGACCGGGATGAGACAGAAGGCACTAGGCGACAACAAGGTCAGGGAATCGTAATCGTCTGTCAGAGAATAATTACTACATGTCAGGGAATATTCCAATAGTCTGCGGTCATCTGCGAGTGGAACCTTCTTCAAGCCCGTTGTGTCTAAAGGATGTCCACATATCTCCACAATGACATGATACTGTATGCCAAGAACAACTGCAGTTCATCAAAGTCCAAGCATATCGACATCAAGTTTCTAGCGATTAAGAAATAGTTCAGAGTAGTCAGATTATAGTAGAGCACATCAGCACATCCACTCACCAAAGGCTTGGTGCCTTGAAGTGCGTTGGAATTCCGTTCTGTTTAAATTTCCCATACACAAAAAATTGTACAAGTACAGAACTATTCCTAGCAACTCGCACGTTCGATCAGACATGTGTTTGATCAATCAAGCAAGTTCTTGAATGATCAAAGCACATCTTGATCGAAGTACAAGATCGCTGGCCTCTTGTGTTGGTACTCAAAATCGATATCCAAAATCGATATGAAGAAAACAAAACTAGATACGCAGCGGAATTAAAGAACTAGTTGTACCTTTCTTCATAGCTAAAGACCTCTTGATCTTCTGCCGTATTCCTCTCCTCTTTTTGGATGTCGTGTGGGCGACGATCTACCAAGACAACACCACCATTCTTTTCTTCTCTTTCTTCAAGTCGTTGGCCACCAAGATGAAGAAGTGGTGTCGACCCTAAACAAGGAGGAGGAGGGGGAAAGGGGCGTCAACCCTAAGCTAGGGGAGGGAAAGGGCGTCGGCCACAAGGAGGAGGAGAGGGGTTTGTGCCGCCGGCCCTAGGAGGAGGAGAGGGGACGACAACCACAAGGAGAGAAGTGAGTTCTAGAATAATAGTAAGTTCGATTTTAGGGGCCACATCCTACTCCTTTTTATAGACTAGTCGTCGGTTACAAGGAAAGAAAAATTAACAAAATTTTGTTTAGAGAAAATCTAAACAAATTATGTTAAACCAAACCAAGTTAAGTTAAACTAAACCGAGTTAAGTTAAACCCAACCAAGTTAAGTTAAACCAAACTAAGTTAAGTTAAACTAAACCAAGTTAAGTTAAACCAAACCAAGTTAAATTAAACCAAACCAAGTTAAACCAAACCCGGTTATGGAAGGGTGGATGCGAGACTTTATATATAGAGGCTACAACAGAGACCTAGAGGAGGAATTGGTTTAGGTCTCCCGATGGGCTTGGGTTTCCCGTGTTCGCCCCGAACACCCAACTCAAGTCCATCAATAATAACTCATACCACTAAAGAGTTATTATTGAACTACCGCACCAATCTCATATTACAATATGAGTTCCTTCTTATTATGAGTGTGTTAATCTCCCCGTGTTTAAGATATCGTATGTCCGTTAATTAAATGAGTTACTAACAACTTAATTAATTAACATCTGAGTCCAAGAGTAGTACCACTCAACTTTATTATCATGCCGGACTAAGTCCACCTGCAGGGTTTACATGATAATCCTTATGAGCTCCTCAAGGGGATATCATCAACCTAAATAATTAGGACATAGTTTCTTCTATAATCAACAACACACCATACAAAGAGTACTATTTCCCAACTTATCGAGCATATTGATTTAATGGATAAATCTCACCCATTAATAAGTTAAAGAAATAAATACTAATTATACGTGCTTGTTATTATATAGGGATTAAGAGGACGTACATCCATAATAACAGAGGTTCTATTCTTTTATATAGTCAGTATAAATCAAACAACCTCAAATGGTCCTGCTCAATACACACATAGTATACTAGTGTAATTTTATAGTCAAGACAAACTAATACCAATTACACTACAACTGTTCCAATGGTTTGCCCCTATCCATCTTGGTTGTGAGCTACTATTTATAATTTATAAGGAACCGATAACATAATCTTTTGTGTGACACCACACACCATGTTATCTACAATATAAATTAAATGAGCAACTACATTGACATGCAGACATTTGACCAAAGTTATTCTCATTTCAAAATATTTCAAAACAGTTGTTCATACAAAATGCTACGCTTATAGTATACATCCCAACAATCTCCCACTTATACTAAAAGACTATGCTGCCATACATCTGATTCTCATCCCTTCAACATGCCTATCAAAAGCTCCCACGAGAAGGGCCTTAGTGAAAGGATCTGCCAGATTATTTGCTGATGTAATCTTGGCGACAACAACCTCTCCTTGTTTGACGATGTCTCGTATTAGGTGGTACTTGCGCTCAATGTGTTTACTTGTCTTATGAGCTTGTGGTTCCTTCGAGTTTGTTACTGCACCACTGTTGTCACAATAAATTGCGATAACTTTGGACAAACCAAGAATCACATCTAAGTCCATCAAAAAGTTTCTGAGTCATACAGCTTCTTTGGCTGCCTCAGAGGCTACCACATACTCAGCTTCCATGGTGGAGTCTGAAACATATTTCTGCTTAACACTCCTCCATGCTATGACTCCACCTCCCAAAGTAAACACATACCCCGAGGTTGACTTACTATTGTTCCTATCTGATTGGAAGTTCGAATTCGTGTAACCCACAGGGAGCAAATCATTTGCCTGGTAAACCAGCATATAATCTCTAGTCCTTCTCAGGTACTTTAATATATGCTTTACGGCAGTCCAATGTCCCGGTCCTGGGTTACTTTGATATATGCTAACCATGCCCACGGTAAAACAGATATCCGGTCTCGTACATAGCATCGCATACATTAGGCTTCCTACAGCCGAAGCATAAGAAACTGCCTTCATCTCCTTTATCTACTTTGATGTTTTAGGACACATCTCTTTAGATAAAGGTACTCCATGCCTAAAAGGTAGAAAACCTTTCTTGGAGTTTTGTATGCTAAAACGAGCTAGGATAGTATCAATGTACGAAGCTTGGGATAAACACAACATCCTTTTCTTACGATCCCTTATTACTTTGATCTCAAGAATATGTCCACATTCTCCCAAGTCCTTCATATCAAACTGCTTGGACAACCATACCCTTACGTCTGACAACACTTTGACATTGTCGTCAATGAGCAAAATGTCATCTACATATAGTACAAGAAATACCACCACATTTCCGTCACTTTTCTTGTATACATAAGACTCATCTGGACACTATATATTTGATAGTAAAGATAAACATTTTATTTTGATTATTGTACTTACTTAATATTCAAAATATTAATGGGAATTTTATATATTTGTTTGACACTCTGACTGTGATATCATCATTTACTATTGCTGTTTAGCATTTGGTATTTGTAAATATGATACAGATTTCTTTTAAAATAATAAAGTTGATCATGATTTACTATTGCAGTTTAACATAAAGTATTTCATAAATATAATCTGATCTCTTTTGGGGTCATCTTAGTGTTAGGACCTTCGGATGCGGCTAGAGAGGGGGGGTGTGAATAGCCGACCCCAAATTCTCGTTTATTCCTACAATTTGAGTTAGTGCAGCGGAAATAAAGAGTAGAAACGAAAGTGAAGATGATCAAACCTCAAACACGATGATATAACGAGGTTCGGAGATGATACTCCTACTCCTCGGCTTGTCCGTAAGGTGGACGAATTCTATCAACCCGTCGGTGGATGAGACCCCGGAAAATCTGCTAATAAGAAACTCCTTCTGGGTGGAGAAACCTCGCCACAATCTCTCTTGCAACAGCAAGATAGGAGTACAAGAAATACAGCAAGAAGCCAAGAACAATATGAATGTAAAAACACTAGTTTGCTTGCCTTCTTGTCGACTGGTGATGAAGCAGCAACTTCACTGATGCCAACCACAACAGCAACTGATCAGTTGGAGTCCAGCCGAGAGAAGCTCACACGAAGCTTCAGAGGTGGAGAGCTCAACAAAGCTCAGATCGCAGGAGCAAGAACTAGTCAGCAAGAATTCTCTTCCACCTTCACTGTAGAGGCCTTATATACTGCACCTGCGAAGAAGACAAAGAAGAATCCAGAAATCTAGCCGTTGAGTCACAACGGCTAAGCCTGGACCGATCAGGCTCCATCCTGATCGGTCCAGGAGGTCCCTGATCGGTCCACAGACCGATCAGGGATACAGGACCGATGCCTGATCGGTCTGTGGACCGATCAGGCCCTAGGCTGATCGGTCCCCAGACCGATCTCCAACTCTCACAGAGAGTTGGTTCCAAAGCCTGATCGGTCTGTGGACCGATCAGACTGTAGGTGGATCGGTCCACAGACCGATCCCCTCCTATAGCTCTCTGAATTCCTTCGCTTCCTGATCGGTCTACAGACCGATCAGATAACCCACAGTAACCTTCTGTTTGGTTACTGATCGGTCACCAGACCGATCAGATAAACCGAAGTATCACTGGATCGGTCAACAGACCGATCCAATGCCTATGTAGGTTTTAGAGCTTCCCAGCCCTAAACCCTAAAGCCTTCCCGGTCTAGAGAACGAGCTACCGAGCCCTCTCTGACCTAGTCCGGAGAATGAGCTACCGAGCCCCTCCGACTTCCTCATCCGGTTCAGAGAACGAGCTACCGAGCCCTCTCTGACCTAGTCCGGAGAACGAGCTACCGAGCCCTCTCCAACTCTGTCTAGTCCAGAGAACGAGCTCCCGAGCCCTCTCTGACCTAGTCCGGAGAACGAGCTACCGAGCCCTCTCCGACTTCGTCCAGTCCAGAGAACGAGCTCCTGAGCCCTCTCTGACCTAGTCCGGAGAACGAGCTGCCGAGCCCTCTCTGACTTCGCATGCCAAGCTTCCATACTTGGACTTCTCCCGTGCCAAGCTCCCTGCTTGGACTTCTCCGTGCCAAGTCTCCATACTTGGACTTTTCCCGTGCCAAGTCTCCATACTTGGACTTCTCCCGTGCCAAGCTCCCTGCTTGGACTTTTCCCTTGCCAAGTCTCCATACTTGGACTTCTCCCATGCCAAGCTCCCTGCTTGGACTTTTCCGTGCCAAGTCTCCATACTTGGACTTTTCCCGTGCCAAGCTCCCTACTTGAATTTTTCCGTGCCAAGTCTCCATACTTGGACTTTTCCCGTGCCAATCTCCCAAGTTTGTATTCTTGTCAAACATCAAAATACAACTTCTCTATTCTTGTCAAACATCAAAATATACCTCGAGTCAGGTCAACTTGAGTCGGGTCAACCAGGTCAACCTTGACTTAAGGTTGCACTTTAAAATAATAAAGTTGATCATGATTTACTATTGCAGTTTAACATAAAGTATTTCATAAATATAATCTGATCTCTTTTGGGGTCATCTTAGGACCTGTTGAAAATTGACATGTATTGATAGCATTTCATGTAATTTTCACTTTACAGATCTACATCTTGATCTATGTTATTAATGACATTGGTATTGTGATTACTGTTGGAGCTTGTTATGATCATATACAGTAGCTATGACCTCTTTAGTCCTATACCAATGAAGTTAATAGACCAAATTGTTACAGGGATATTCTATACCCATAAAGTTTGATATCAGCTAAAGTTTTACTTGTATTGCATATACAACTCACAAATAACCCAAGTGGGCTCTAACTGGTGGGCTTAATTGTAAGTTGTGCATATGAGTACAAACCGAACCTATTAAAGTGATCTAACTTAGGTTTATTGGATTTTAGTTGTTGGATGTAGACTTTAACGTAGTCTCGCATCTATTATCATCTATATGCTAATAATAGATGTTCAGTATATATATGGATTTATAGTCCCGCATCTATTATTATTTATGGGTTAATAATAGATATTCACTATATGTAAGGTTGGTCCCCAAGGATTTAGGAAAGAATCTTAACAGAGCTTTTGGTTCTCCATTGACCTAAAGTATTTAAGCGCTGTCACCCCTAAGCCTCTTGGAAAACCTTTCTTTTCTTTCCACTACATCTTCTTCTACAGAGATTATTTCTAAACGACGCTAAAGACAAGGATGAATCTTCAATTAGGTTCCTTGTCATATTATGTTTATATATTTTACTTTCTTATATGTCATATTTTCGATGAAACGAAGATCCATGCTCATATGTTTTTATTT
Source organism: Zingiber officinale (assembly GCF_018446385.1). Taxonomy (NCBI): domain Eukaryota; kingdom Viridiplantae; phylum Streptophyta; class Magnoliopsida; order Zingiberales; family Zingiberaceae; genus Zingiber; species Zingiber officinale. The sequence continues at coordinate 61,176,273 of NC_055996.1, forward strand.
TCCCTATTAGGAAATAATTATTATAAGTAAATAGTTATTTGTTTCCTAGTTATTAGGGAATAATTATTATTAGAAAATAGTTATTTGTTTCCTAATTATTAGAGAATAATTATTATTAGGAAATATTTATTATTTTCCTAATTTATGTATTTTCCTATTTTTAGTTATTTGTTTCCTAGTTATTAGAGAATAATTATTATTAGAAAATATTATTTTCCTAATTTATGTATTTTTTCTATTTTCACTTGTAATGGTATTTATATATACTATATGCTATTATTAATAACATATGTGAATTCTTTCATCAATATGATATCAGAGAATGTGAAATATTGCAGTAATCTTGGCTAAGACCATTCAGGACACGAATAGAGAGCTCATCAAAGTCAACTTTGACATTCATAAGCATAAGAGAGTCAATATTTCTTTTGATATCTTGCATATAATCAGTGATAGATATGTTACCCTGTTGAGGGCTGGCAAGATTTTGACGATGAGGCATAATCCTGCCATGTGAAGGAGCGGCGTAGGTTCTCTCCAGCATCTGCCATGCATCTCTAGATGAAGTTGATGAAGAAATAAATTGCATAAGAGTAGGAGACATCGAACCTATAATAGCGTTGAGGAGAAGTTGATCCTGGCAGAGCTAGAGAATATGATCAAGATTCGCCTAAGGGAGTGTGACATCTGTAGGTGTTATCTACGCAGGGGGCAGGGAAGTGAGCCATCAACAAAACCCAGTAAGTCATATCTGAATAGAAGAGATGTGAACTGTAAGCGCAAGGCAGAATAATTGGAGGTGGTGAGTTTCAACTGTGCTTGAGCATTGACGTTGAGAACCACAAGAGCGGCAGGAGAATCAGGAGTATTTGTAAGAGATAGTCGGCGGTTGATGTCATCGGTGACAACCATTGTAGAAGGCGGCTGGTAGGTATTGTGGAAAAAAGAAAGAGAAAAAAAGGGTTGCTGTTAAGCTTAGGGCTCTGATACCATCAAGAGTATGTGTGTCGTTTGCATAAGGCGCTTTATGGCCTGAAGCAGGCTCCACGTGCCTGGTATTTGGAGCTTCGCGCTTTCTTGGTATCTCTTAGCTTTATCGTATCCCGACCTGACACCTCCTTATTTATTTATTCTCGGGATGATACTGTTATCTATTTCCTTGTATATGTTGATGATCTAATCATTAAAGGGAGTGATGCTTCTTCTGTTGACGTCATAGTATGTAAACTTCATGCAAAATTTACGATTAAGGATCTTGGGGCTCTTTCCCTCTTCTGCGGTGTTGAAGTTCGCCCAACCTCAAATGGTCTTCTCTTGTCTCAGCAAAAGTATGTCACTGATCTTCTCTACAAACACAACATGCTTGACTCCAAGGCGGTCTCCACTCCTATTGCTGCTGGCTCTCGTCTTACTTTGCATGATGGGTCTTCATCTTTTGATCCGATTAAGTTTCGACAAGTGGTTGGAGGCTTACAACATCTCCGTATGACTCGTCCTGATATTTCCTTTGCGGTCAACAAGCTTTCACAATTTATGCATGATCCTTCAGAGACGCATTGAGGTGCTGTGAAGTGTTTACTTCGGTATCTCAATGGTACTAGGGATCTTGACATTCGTCTTCTTGCGGATACACCTTTTACTCTTCATGGTTTCTCCGATGCAGACTAGGCAGGAGATCTAGATGATCGGTGTTCTACTGGTTCATATATTATTTGTCTAGGTGTTAATCCAGTTTCCTGAAAATCTACCAAATAGCACACAGTTGCACGCTCTTCGACTGAGGTTGAATATCGTGTCATTTCCTCTGCAACTACTGGGATCCAATGGATTAAGTCACTTTTGACATATCTGTTTCTTCTGATTACCATGTCTGCTGTGCTTTTTACTGATAATTTGGGTGCCATATATCTTTCAGCTAATCGTATTTTTCACTCTCGGATGAAACATCTGGCTATTAATTATCACTTTGTTCATGATCTGGTACAGGCCTCTGAACTACAAGTTACTCATATTCCTGCTGAGGATCAGTTGGCTGATGCACTTACAAAGTCACTTTCTCGACCTCGGTTGTTTGCTATTTACAGCAAGATTGATGTCATTTCTGAGACACCATCTTGAGAGGGCGTATTAGGAAATAATTATTATAAGTAAATAGTTATTTGTTTCCTAGTTATTAGGGAATAATTATTATTAAGAAATAGTTATTTGTTTCCTAGTTATTAGAGAATAATTATTATTAGGAAATATTTATTGTTTTCTTAATTTATATATTTTTCCTATTTTTAGTTATTTGTTTCCTAATTATTAGAGAATAATTATTATTAGGAAATACTTATTGTTTTCCTAATTTATGTATTTTCCTATTTTTCACTTATAATGGTATTTATATATATCATATGCTATCATTAATAACATATGTGAATTCTTTCATTAATATTTCCTATATTCAAATTCTTGTTTCGGTTGTCTAGAATTCATGCGGCTTAAGTTTTACAAGAACTATCAAATGCATATTTCCTTCGAGGTATTGTTCATTGAGGAGCTCTTTGGCCGAGAGGGAAGAATTGACAATGTGCCTCACCACCTTTAAATTCTTCTTCTCGACCGCCACACGAGCAGCGTTGGTTCCTTAGCGTTGTTGTTCTTCTATCCAGGGCATCAGGGCAATACGCCAATATCTCCTTGATCGTGTTCAAGTTGTCTACACTTGCTGCGGTGTGGATGATGGAGAAACCATCTTTCATCCTACATGTAGCCTGCAGAGGCATCTCGTTGCAGAAGCAACCATAGCATGGCAACATCTCCACATGTTTTTATATACTATTCTCAAAGAATATCATTATTGGCCTTTATCTACTAACATATATTTAATAGTACATAGATCATACATAATTTTTCCTTGAATATTAGCAACAAAGTTAACATCTCTTTGGGGAAAACCTTGCCATCTTAATTTGCGTCAGTATGTTGAGTTTTTTAAGGTGAAACTTTGTTATGGTTGGTTGAATATAAATTGGTTGTACTTGCTTCCTATTAACTATTGAACCATAGACTCGATTATAAATTGAACCTATGATTTATCTCCCTTCACATAATTTAAGAACGAACTATAAGTCTAGGTAAACGTAATAATCTTTTACTACAATAATTCAAATTCCCTCAAGTTTTCATCATTTCAAGATTTTGTTTTTTTCTTTTCTTTTTATGGTTCTAAAAAGGTAGATCCGCTACCTTAGCGGCCCCCTAGTGCCGGCTCCACGGATATGGAGGGAGGTTCATGCAGGTACACAAGCCATAGGCACATGGCGGGGTAAATCACAGGTCGTCAGTTCATGAGAATCGACCCCTGGCCATTACGCCAGAGATACCATGCGCTCATCGTCTGCGCTACGCCCTGGGGACACTTTTTATGGTTCTAAAGATTGTACTGAGGAAAATACTCTTGTGATTTTCATCCCTGGAGGCTTTGAAGTGCATGTCTTTTTCGATCCAGAATTGTGACAATTTTGGCAATGGTGGGACATTGGATAATAATAAAATGTTTCTTAAATGTATTGGCTAGATCAGGTATTTAAATTTGGAGGGTTGAACTTCTCTGATTTTTTCCTCGTGATTGATTGACACAGTTTCAATTGAATTGAGGCGGAGGGGACTTTCATTTGTTGAATCTGTTGTACCTCAATATTCTGTTTTGTGACTATCTCAATAGAACTAAATCTGTTTCAAGCTTATTGGGTAAAATAATATGTTGCCAGAGATTTTAAGAATTTATCCAAATTTAAATATACAAACTTAAATTCAACTTACACTACAACAAAAATATTAAAAGACAATGGTTAAAAACCGTTATCGTATGCCCTTTAAAACCGTTGTAATTGGCAGTGTTGTTAAAAGTAGGGGCTATGACAACGGTTTTAAACCGTTGTCTTTGAATGAAAAGACAACGGTTTAAAACCGTTGTTGTTTAGAGCATTTTTAATAACACTGCCAATTACAACCATTTTTGGGGCTACGACAACAGTTTTTAACCGTTGTCTTTGAGAGTGATAGACAACAACAATGGTTTTAAACCGTTGTTTTTTAAATTATTATCTTTTAATACCAATATATCATATTTCAATATAAATATATAATAAAGAATCTTAATCACAAAAAAAAAAAAATATTCCCCACATCAATGTCATTCAGAATGTTACTTATACAAGAATTACAATCACAAAAGAAGAAACATGTTTCATGTTTAAATAAAATTTATCTCAATACAAATAAACAAATAAGCTCCATTTACAACTAATGAACAATAGCCAAAAGACTATAAACTTGTGATGGTGGTTCATGCTATGTAGGATTGCACTTAATTATTATCAACCCAAGTCCCATCACAATCTTCAACTTGTAGGATTTCATTGAACTCCTTTTTCTCACTTGCTGATTCTTTCATACCAATCTTTTCCAATATTATTGATCATCAGTTCTATAATAAATCCAGTCTTCCCCACACTAGCTCCATCAAAAAGTCCAATCTTTTCACCCCTTTGATAAGACACCAGGAGATCAACAACCTATTGATATCAAAAGAAATACACTATTATATGTATGAAAAAACTTGTTCTGAAAGGATAATAAATACACATATATTTTTACAACATGTTAAGTTTATACAGAAGCATACCATAACCATGCTTTCTCTGATCCCTTTTCTGCATATTGATCATCGAATGTAGAATTTCAGAGACTTGCAAACCATGTTTTCTCTATTTTACTGTAAAAAAAATATAGTTACAATCATAGCAAGCAACTAGAATAGCTAACAGCAACAACAAAAGAAGGAATCATAGAGGAAGTCATGTACCTTTTGTCTACATAATATTAATGATTCATCACTGTTTCACATGCTAACATATCATATATATATATATATATATATATATATATATATATATATATATATATATATATATATAATTCAACACTCAAGTAAGATCTCAAATCTTACGGATGTGCAGTTTGCATGAAAACCACAAAGTAGTATACAAAACAAGTTTCAACATTACTTTATTTCTATAAAAAAGCAAGAACAAACTAATTCATTAAACCACCTAAATTGTTAATCACTTCGTGCAGTTTAGAATAAGACTTTTTAAACTGATAATTACTACTATCTAAATGTATATTCACTACAAACTTAACTGATAATCGTCACAAAAATGTTAGTCTTACAGTAATGTGTTTACTAGCAAATGATATATATGGTTGAATATCTCAAAATCTTAAGATGGTGGAAATCACTTCCTGTATTTCAGAATAAGAATAATAATAAAAAAGATATTCTACCTGAATGTCATACTCACTAAAGTTTTAATAATCATGATGTTTCCTAGGAGAATATATGTTAGGGCTAGATCATGAGTCATCAGCCAGAATTGGACCTACAAACTAATTTTATGAGAAAAACTAGAACGGTTTATGCATTGCGTATCCAATTGGGGTACCCATATACGGCGACCAACTTTCATAGCCATGATTAAATTAATAGTATCTCACAGTAAAAAATAACTTATGCATTGCAAAATAAATAAAAAATGTAATATGAAATGATAATAACCTAGATTACTAAGAGCATAATAATATAATAGAACCGCCTCATAAAAAAAATCAAGAAATAACTAAATTCAATTAATAAAAGAAGAATTCCTAACATGGTAATTATATCATATAGCCTTAGAAAGTAGCAGTTTAACTAAAGTTAATACCTCAATTTCATTTCTTTTAACATTTTCCAGTGAATCATCTCTATAACCTGTAATGCCTTCATCAACAGATAAAAGGAGGAGATCTAATCCATAGTTGTGTCGATGATTCGACTGTGACATAACATATGCAAGAACAGTTGACTCTACATAGAAGAAATTTGTCATTTGTGTGAGAGGAAATTAGAAAAAAAAATCCATCTTTGAACTGAGGTAATTCTAATTAACTGGAGAATGAAACTATTTACTCTTGGAACATGACAGTAAAAGTTTCCAGTAAACTCCTGTAGAAGCATTGTGTTAATAGAGAAGCCTCACCTTGTATATACAAACACATTTTTTGTTAAAAGGGAAAAGAATAAATATGACTTGGCATTTGATACTTGTAAGATCTTGTCATTCACCTTTTCCTCCAGAAGTTGTAACTGCAACACGATCACCAAGTATTAATAGGTTGTTATTGATAATAACTTTATGTATCTCATCTTTAAAAACAATGTAGAAGCATTCCTTACAAATCTACAGAAAAAAACAAAATCAAATAATATTCATTTGAGTGTATCCATTTTACATATGTAACATTCAAACTCATTCCTAGGAAATTGCAATTAGTTTGTGTTTAAAATATAGGCCTCAAAGGAAGAAGTATTTCCTAATTTCTAGATCATCCCCATCATGTCATTGAAGCTTTAATTTGAACCCACCTCAGAATGCAAATCAGTGAAGGTCCTTCCACAAAAATTTGGAATCCAAAATCCACAATAGCAATTTCATCTTAATCTTCATCTAAGGCTATTGGTTAGCTACATATTCCTTTCTTTTCACAATAAGTGAAATTGTGCAGTATGACATCTAATAATTGACCAATAAGTGAAATTGGCCAATTATGTAGGCTATATATACAAAAATGGAAATGGAGTTTAGTAAAAAAAAAAAAGATTTCCTGAAACTCCAGAATACGCAGAGGCATACAAGGTTTCTTGGAACTCCATCTAAATGACACTGAGTATATTTTATATGGTGGACCTTTAATTTTTCTAGATCTAGAATATTGTCTGGTCCTCTAAAATATTTTTCCCTTTCATACAAAGAAAGAAAGGATGATACAGAGTCCTCAAAAAGAAAAATGAAAGAAACAAAAACTGTAGTAGTTCAAATAACCAAGAGATTGTCAATAAACAGAATACAGTTGTCGGAATCCATAACTTCACTAGATCTACCTTCAACATTTCCTCTAAGTCATCATTATACAACATGTGAATAAGACATGTAACAGAATTTTGCTCCTCCTTGAATTCCTCTTCGTCAATCTACATCCAAAGGAAAGACAAGGCACAAAAGAAATTAGGTTGTTAGCAATATAAATTAATATAATACCTACATCACAGGGAGATACAGAAATTTATCTCAAGCAACCATGCTTACACTCTTGACCGGCCAAGACTCTTATTGAGAAAAAAAACAAATGCACTTTATATAGAAACTTTATCTAACTGGAAAACAGTAATCCAATGCACACCTCATAATCTTGAGCTTCATCAACATCTTCATATGCCCTTTTACCACAGTAATTATGAACATCTTGAATCAACATGACAATCTAAATGTATAAAATTTTAACCTCTATAAGATTTTCTCACAAAAAAATGGTTACCTAGAAGTTGCGGGATAGACACATCCACTTGCATTTGCAATACCAAAACCATAGATTAGCATCCTATTCTTCCATGGCTTTCAATGATTTGATAAGCTAAGAGAAGGGGCTGCTTGCTTGGATCTGAGAAGGTGAGAATGGCTGTTGAAGGGGCTGCTTATTCCCTCTCCTAGTCAGACTGTTACGAATTAGAGGAAACGAAGAGCGCTGGGTCAGCCTGCTATGAAGAGGGAATGAAGGTGGGTGGTTCGGTGGAGATGTTCAGCGAAAGAAGGATTCAACTTAAAAGGGTTATGCGGGAAGGAGTTCAGAGGAGTGGTTAGGTGGAGAGGAGTTCGCAAAGAGGGGATCGTCGGCATAGAGGGGGTTCGACAGTGTGAAGAGATAAAGAAAGAAAAATGTGAAGAGATCGTGGATGGAAATGCTTAGGGTTTGAGAAGGCAAAGGAGAAGGGAGTCGGGGCGGTAAAAAATTTAGGGGAGAGAGAAAGAAAAACTCGGCGACAAAAATGGCGAAGGGAAAAAAACGACGAGGGAAAAAATAATGGTATTCAACAACACTTAATAGACAACGGTTTTTAAAAATCGTTGTCGTAACCCCAAAAAAAGCGCACATAGACAACGATTTTCAAAAACCATTGTCGTAGCCTTTAAAAATCATTTTCGTAGCCCCAAAAAAACATAAATAGATAACGATTTTTAAAAATCGTTGTCGTAGGCCAAAAAAATTGCTAAAAGATAATGATTTTTGTTAAAACTGTTGTTAAAAGGAAAAAAACAATGATTTGGTATAAAATCGTTGTCGTTTGAGTGTTTTTGAATGAGAATTTTCTTGCAGTGTTATATGTTGAAATGACCTAAGCTAATAATTTTAGGGTATCAGCAGGGGATGATGCCTGCCAAGTGCCGATCGTAGGCTTCACAGTGGTCGAGCGAGTCAAGTGAGCATCTAGCAAATGTTTGGCTGGGCAAGTGAATTGACAGATTGGCTGGGCGAATTAGTTGAGCGAGTAAACGATCGAGCGGGCTGGGGTTTGTCCGGGCAAATAGGACGAGCAAGCAGGCCGGGTGACCGAGTGAACGTGCGGTCGAGTGACCGATACAACCAAGTGGTCGGTCGGGCAGAGCAGCAAAGCGACCAAATGAGCGAAAGGGTGGGCGAACGAACGAGCAAGTGCGCCTTTGGCTGAGCGAATCGACCGGGCGGGCAAAGCGACCCGGCGAGTGAGATTTTGGCCAAGTGAATCGATCGAGCTGCTGGGCGAGCTTACTGCCAAGCAGACCGTGCGAGTGACAAGGCCGAGCGAACTGAGCTAGCAACCGAGCAAACTATTGAGCGAGCGGTCGAGTGAACTGTTGAGCGAGTGGCTGAGCGAACTGCGGAGCGAACTGCTGAGTGAGTAGCCGAGCGAACTGCTGAGCGAGCGGCCGTTGAGCGAGTTTGAGGCCGGTTGGGCAAAGCGTAGAAATTGGCAGGGCGAGCGTACTAAGAGAGCGGTCGCATGAGTGTACTAACCGTACCGAGGCCTACGATGAACGTAGTTTCCTTGAAATAGATTCATCTCACCTCTAATTGTGCTTTGAGGCTTTCTCGGGTCGTCTGCTTCCTAGGATACAACGGTGAACCATGATTACCACCAAACACTGATGGTCACGACGAACTGAGAGGTACCCGACTGCTATCACGGGTACCCCACCGAGCAAAGGATGCACGACAGAAGAAAAGGGAAAACGTAGGTGGGGAGCTTCAATTTTTTGAGTGTATAACCTTTTGCCTGTGGTCGCAACCTCCTTATATAGGAGCTCAGACCAATGGGTAGTGTTAATGATCATTTAAAGATCATTATTTGCCAGCTGTGAAATGCCAACACGCTGGGCTGCGTTAATATTTAATTTAATGTATCTATCACACTCTTAAATAAGTAGCTTTTGGTGTAGTGGGGCCGACAAGAGAGGGTTGAATCGCCTGAAATACTAAAATTCCTTTCTCGTTCTTTCAACTCTATTTAAAATGTAAAAAAAATAATAAAATAAAAGTGACAAAAAAAATAAGGAAGAGACTCAGGAGTTATTTGGTTACAACTTAGGTGATTGTTAATCTAAGGCAGTTACAAAGCTTACTAAGAATCTCCTTCTCTAAAGGCGGAGAAGTATTTTACACACAATGAAAGCTCAAACAATTGCTAGGAAGTTAATACAAGAGTTTATTATCTATTTCCTAACTCCAGGGGCCTTTTTGTAGCTCCTGAATCCTATCCGTAGCTTAAAGGCGTCTCCACGGGGAATGAAGGGCGCCTCCAGCGAGACAGCAACGGATAAAGGTTTATCTGCTGCCAACGGCTACTTTGGCCAAGTCAAGGGCGCCTTCCATAGGCATGGAATGCGCCTCCCTTGCTTATGGAGGGTGCCTTTCATGCCCATGGAAGGCGCCTTCCATGCCTATGGAAGGCGATCTCCGCTTGAAGGAAGTGGAGGCGCATAGGGCGCCTCGGAGGTGCCTTCTATTCCTTTAGAAGGCACCTTCAGCAGATTCTCCAGCCTCCATATGGTCTTGAGCTGCTCTAATCACCTGAGTGATTGCGGCATACCGAAATAGGTTTCACCCGAACATAATTTCTGGCCTTCTACTCGAGCAGGCTTCCGCTCCAGCTTCTTGTCCCTCGAACGTCACATACGTTCTTCTCGTCCATCAGTGTACTCTTCCGTAGTATTTCGTCCCTCGGATGCACCGAGCCTATCGGCTCTCTTCCAGTACCATTCTTCTCGCTAGCTGCGTCTTCCGCTCGACTTCCTGTGCTCCTAAGCTCTTGCACACTTAGACACAGAGATCAAACCAACACAGGACCTAACCTAACTTAGTTTATCACATCAAAACAACCACGGGGTTCAATAGTAGCAAAATGTTTATGTGGTAAAATGTTGGTTGTTCAACTTGGACAAATTTTGCCTCGTCCGGTCCGACATTCAGCGCACGCAGGTATTTCTCACACACGAGTCAACTTGGTTCAGTGCATGACCTGTGCGCGTCGAATGCCAAATTGGTCGGGGTAAAATTTGCTCAAGTGGAACAACTAACATTTTTCCATATAAACTTTTTGCTGCTTATTTAAGGATGTGATGGCTGCATTAAATTAAAGAGTAATGCAGCCGAGCGAAACACTGGCATTTTACAGCTGGAAAATAATGATCTTTAAATGATCATTAACATTGCCCATTAATCTGAGCTCCTATATAAGGAGGTTGCGATCACAGGCAAAAGGTTACATACTTAAAAAGTTGAAGCTCTCGACCTACGTTTCCCCTTTTCCTCTGTCATGCATCCCTTGCTCAGTGAAGTACCAATGATAGCAGTTGGGTACCTCTCAATTTGCCATGACCATCAGTGCTTGGAGGAAATCATGGTTCACCGTTGTATCCTAGGAAACAAATGACCTGAGAAAGCCTCGAAGCATAGCTGGAGGTGGGACAAATATGTTTCAATGAAACTGCGTTCATCGCAGGCCTCGATACGCTTAGTGCGCTCACGTGACCGCTCCCTTAGTACGCTTGCCCGTCCGATTTCTATGCTTTGCCCGACCAGCCTCAAGATCTCTGAGCAGTTCGCTCAGTAGTTCACTCAGCAGTTCGCTCGGCCACTCGAATAGCAGTTTGCTCAGCCGCTCGCTCGGTTGGCCGCTCGCTCGGTCGCTTACTCAGCAGTTCGCTCGGCTGCTCGCTCAGCAGTTCGCTCGGCCGCTCGCTCAGCAGTTCGCTCGGCCGCTCGCTCAGCAGTTCGCTCGGCCGCTCGCTCAGCAGTTCGCTCGGCCGCTCACTCAGTTTGCTCGGCCTTATTGCTCGAACAGTTTGCTCGGTAGTAAGCTCACCTGGCTGCTCGGTCGATTCGCTCCGTCAAAGGCTCACTCGCCCGGTCGCTTTGCCTACCCGGTCAATTTGCTCGGCCAAAGGCTCACTTGCTCGGTCGCCCATTCGTTCGGCGGCCCTTTCGCTCATTTGGTCGCTCTGTTGTTCTGCCCGACCGACCACTTGGCTCCATCAGTCACCCAACCGCACGTTTACTCGGTCTCCCAGCCTGCCTGCTAGGCCTATTTGCTCGGACGTCTCCCAGCCCACTCGACTGTTTACTCGCTCAGCCTATTTGCCCGGTTGGCCCCTAGCCCGGTCGGTTGTCTACTCGCTTGGCTAACTCGCCCGACCGACCTCTCACCCGGCCAATCAGTCAATTCACTCGCCTAGCCAAACACTTGCTAGATGCTCGCTCGACTCGCTCGACCACTGTGAAGCCTGTGATCGGCACTTTGCAGACACCAAACCCTGCTGGTAGCTTGAGATTATCAACTTAGGTCATTTCAATAGATAAGTTGAATTTAAGTTTATATATTTAAATTCGGCTAAATTCCCAAAATATCTGGCAACAGATTGTTTTACCTAACAAATTTGAAACAGATTTAATTCTATTGAGATAGTCACAGAACAGAATGCTGAGGTGCAATAGACTCAACACATGAAGGCCCCCGTCCAGGCCGATTGGAATTGTGCCAATCAATCACGGGGAAAAGTCAGAGAAGTTCAGTGGACTGAACTTCAAGAGGTGGCAGTAGAAGATGCTCTTCTACTTGACCACACTCAATCTGGCTCGGTTCTTGACCAAGGACCCTCTCAAGTGTGCTGAGGATGCTAATGCACAGACCATCAGTGTAGTGGAGGCATGAACTCATTCTGAGTTCTTTGGCCAAAACTACATCCTCAACTGCCTTGTCGACTCACTGTACGCTGTGTATAGCATGAAAAGAGCAGCTAAGGAGCTGTGGGAGTCCCTGGATAAGAAGTACAAGACAGAGGATGCAGGGGCCAAGAAGTTCATTGTGGGTCGATTCCTGGACTACAAGATGGTTGACTCCAAGACGGCGATCGACCAAGTCCAAGAGCTTCAAGTGATCTTGCACAAGATCCACTCAGAAGGGATGGTTCTGAGTGAAACATTCTAGGTGGTTGCTACATTAAGAAGCTACCCCCTCAGCAGAAAGGACTTCAAGAACTGCCTAAAGCATAATCGGAAGGAGATGAATGCGGAGGAGCTCATTGTTAAACTTCACATCGAAGAAGACAACAAGAGTTCAGAGAGAAAGTTATTCTCTCAGGATACTATAAAAGTCAATGTGGTCGAGCACGTTCAACACTCAAAACGGAAGAACCACAAGTCTTCCAAGATGGGACCTAGAGGAGGCATCGACAAGAAGAAGTTCTTTGGGAAGAGCTTCAATTGTGATCGAGTCTGTCACAAATCTTCGGAGTGCAGAAAGTCAAAAAAGAAGTAAGAGGCTAACCTGAATGAGGGACTAGAAATAAATGACCTTTGCGTAGTGGTCTCAAAATTGAACCTAGTTGGTTCAAACCCGCGGTAATGTGGATCGATACTTGAGCCATCAGATATATGTGTTGCAACAAGGAGCTATTCCATAACTTTGAGTGTAGCACCCCTAGAAAGCCTAGATAAAGTAAAGGCAATGAGAGTACGAATGTAATGAAAAGAATGTGTAGATAGTCTACGTTGAATGTTACGATGGGAAGGATTTAGATGATTAAAAACTTTATGAAAGAAAATAAAGTTGAGAATATAAAGTTCTATACATGATTTATAATGCAAGGAATTAATGTAAACAAAAGAAATATGAGATATTATATATGCATGTATGAAATATTTATGCATAATGCATATACATGAATTATTTTGTACAAAAATATGTTAGGAGAAGGATTTGATCCTTGGTTCTCTTGTGGATGCATGCATGTGTTAACCAAATGTGATAGGAGTGAATATTGTAAGAGGAGAGATGAGAATTATAATTAAAGGAAAGAAAGGAGAGAAATTAAGAGAAAGAAAAGAGAGAAACTCAAGAAGCATTTCTCTAGCATATTCTTTCTCATTAAGAGGAGAAGTAAATGAGGAGGATGAATCAAGTCAAGTTTTCCTCCCTCACTTTAGTATAAATAGGCATGGAGGGCTTCATCCTCAACTCACTCTCCTCCTCTCCTCCATTTGTGCCGAGCACTCTCCCTCCCTCTTTCCTCTTGTTGCCGAGAGCAACAACTCTCCCCCTTCTTTCTTTCTTTTTGTTGCCGAGCAACACAAGAGGAAGAAGCCTCCTCTTCTTCCTCCTCCTCTCCACCAAAAGACCTAGCCACTTCTTCCTCCATTGGTGCCGAGCAAAGCAAGCAAGGAAGAAAGGTCCACAAGCAAGTTCTCAACTCTAGGAAACTTAAGCAAAGAAAGTAAGCTTCCCCTCACCTGCGGTACAAGGCTTTCATGTGATTTTCGGATTCCTTTTTCTATGCCTTGAAAGAAATTTTTCCCCTATGTTTTTATACATATATGATACATGATCAGAGGTGTATGTAACCTTAGAATTTCAATCAAAAATATTGTAAATAGGTTAGGAAAATTATTGTCTAACCAAACTAGTGCAAGGTTCCCTCTATGAAATGCTAAGGACCTTCCTATGGTTTTCTTGCTTGGAAGTTGATTGGAACCAAAAGAACCCCACTCTCATGTTTCGGCCAAGAAAGAATTTAGGGTTAGGAGGACCTTGAATTTAAAATAACTATGCTTATATGACATGATATAAAGTTCTTAAGAGTTGTATACTTGTATGTTGAAAGAAACTCATGAACCTTACTCTTAATATTTCGGCCATGGTAAGGTGATGGTTTAGAGAAGCTTAAACAAAATTCTAATATGCTCAATGACCTCTGTGATATTATGTTATGAAAGATGATTAATGCTCTCATGTTTAATTGGAATGTAGAAAATTAGTTACATGATTTATGACATGTAAGATCACAAGAGTCCTAGCTTGTTTATGATCCAACTTTGTGTATGATGTTCTTAGTAAATCTTGCTATGAAATTTACTTAGGTTTCCCATGCTTTAGGCCACTTAAAGGAAGTTTATATTCTATGAATTTCGGCCAAGTAAGGTTTAAAGGACCTAGAGGCCTTGGAAATGAAACCTAAGGGGTTAAAAGTACTTTTTATGAAAACTTGATAATGTGTGAATGTGATACATGTTTGTATGACCTAAATGAATCATTATGTGTTCGGCCATGAAGGGATAGATGCCCTAGAAACCCTAGAACAAAAATTAAATATGTCTATGCCATGCTGTATGAAAATGATATGATAATAAGTTAGAATGCATGATTGCTTTAGTTATGAAATGATATGCATAATGAAGTTATATTATGAAATATGCCATGATGTGTTATAGCATAGAAAATGCTATACATAATGAAAAGAAATGAAGTTATGTTATGATATGTGATAGCATAGAAAATGCTATACATAATGAAAAGAAATGAAGTTATGTTATGATATGTGATAGCATAGAAAATGCTATACATAATGAAAAGAAATGAAAAGAATAAATGCATGAAAGATTGTTAAGGACATGATATGATAGTTATGCATGATAAGTTATTTTTATGGTTTGTACCAAGGGTGGGCTCAGTAAACGCCTGGGGTCGATGGAGTAAGACTCGGGCCTCGTCAGAATGGGCCTTTGAGTGCCCTAGGTCGATGGAGTAAGACTCGGGCCTAGTATGTATGCATGGTAGGGCTCAAGACTTGCTACCTTGGACCTACGCATTAAGTATGTGGTACAAACCGGGATCCCAAATGATGATGATATTAATTTCAAGTACTATTAAGTATAAGTTTTCAAATTCACGATGCATTGCCTACATTCATATGTGCTTGAATTATATGATGATATGATATAATGTCATGTGATATTATGATATGAATATGATGCCCTTGTATGTCTTATGCTTGTGATTTATTTGTTTTATGATATGATATTCATGCTTCTATGAAATGATATGTGAATAAGAAATATGCATGATATGTTTGAATAGAATGATATGTTATGTTATGATTAGTTGAGACGATGATATGTTGATCCATTCTTGATATACGATGATTCTCGATTTTAGTGAGTAGGAAAGGAACTTACTGAGCCATGAGTGCTCATAGCTTACTTTCCTTGTACCGCAGATAAAAGAGAAAGCTGGATGAACAACGGAGCAGCAGGAGGAGCAGATAGTGATGTGTGTGGTGGTGGCTCGGCTAGGACGATTCGGACAAATTAATATTTTTAGTTCAATATATGCACATTTGAACAAATCAGAATATGTGATATTATGCTTAATAAATTAAATTCTTTAAAGTTTTTATTCTTCCGCTGTTATAGTAAAACATGTACGTAAGTAGTATAAGAACGTAGCGCCGCCCTTAGGTAAGAAGGGTGGGCGTTACATTGAGGAAGTCAATAAAGACAAGCTATTCATAGGGAACTCAACAACCTCATACATCATGGGCCAAGGAAAAGTAGTGATAGAGATGACCTCGGACAAAGACCTCACTCTGAATAATTTGTTGTATGTTCCAAAGATTCGGAAGAATCTAGTGTTCGGATCACTGTTAAGCAAACATGACTTTCACATTATTTTTTAGTCAAACAAAGTTGTATTGTCTAAGAATGGAATGTTTGTAGGAAGAGACTATGTATCTGATGGGTTGTTTAAGCGCAATGTAATAGCAATTATGCCTAAGATAAATAAAAATGCAAGCTCTTTCACTTATATGCCTGAGTCTTTATGTTTGTGGCATGGTAGACTAAGACATGTTAACTACGATGTATTGCATAGATTAATAAACATGTAGAACATACTTACATTCCACCTTGACCCAAAATACAAGTGTGAGATTTGTGTTGAATTGAAAATGACAAAGTTATCATTTCAACATGTTGAGAGAAGCAACGAACCACTTGGCCTAATTCACACCGACGTGTGCCACCTTAAAGGTACTCCAACACATAGTGGGAACAAATACTTCATCACTTTTGTAGATGACAACAAAAAATATTGTTATGTGTATCTTTTTAAAAGTAAGGATGAAACTATAGAGAAATTTGCTCTCTATAAAAATGAGGTTGAAAACCAACTTAATAGAATGATTAAGGTGATTCGAAGTGACCGAGACAGTGAATATGTATCACCGTTCACTGAGTTGTGTGCTAAACATAGGATCAAACACGAAATAATAGCTCCTTATACTCCTCAGCAAAATGGAGTTGCTTAGCGAAAAAATCAAACTCTAAAGGAGATGATGAATCCTCTTCCTTTAGAGCTCTGGACTGCCAGAGTTTATGTTCGGGGAAGCTATATTAACAGCAAATTACCTTTTAAATAGATGTCCCGAAAGAAAATATATAAGAGCCCTTATAAGTTGTGTAATGGAAGACAACCATTCTACAAATATTTACGAATGTGAGGGTGTCTTGCCAATGTTTTATTGCCTGATCCGAAAAGGATTAAGATGAGACCAAAGACTGTTGATTGCATATTCATTGGATATGCACATAACAACACTGCGTATCATTTTTGTGCATATAAGTCACACATACCGGAGATACACAAGAACTCGATAATCGAATTGAGAAATGCCTCGTTCTTCGAGCATGTATTTCCATCTAAGACCCGAGAGGATGCTAGCTCCTCAAAACGGGCGATCAAATGAACGTGTGTTCGGGCGATTGAGTGAACGTGCAGTTAGTGTTTGGTGAGAATCACGGTTCACCGTCATATCCTGGGAAATAGACGACTCGAGAAAGCCTCGAAACACAGCCGGAGGTAGGACAAATCTGTTTCAACGAAACTACGTTCATTGCAAGCCTCAGTATGCTTAGTGCGCTCACGCGGCCGCTCTCTTAGTGCGCTCGCCTGGCCGATTTCTACGCTTTGCTCGCCCGGTTGTTTCATTCGTTCGACAGAAGCTCGCTCGACCTCTTTGCCTGGTCGGCATCAAGTTCGCTCAGCAGTTCACTTAGCAGTTTGTTGGGCTGCTCGCTCAGCTGTTCACTTGACTGCTCGCTCAGCAATTTGTTCGGTCACTCGCTCAGTTCACTCAGCCTTGTCACTCGCACGGTCTGCTCGGTAGTAATCTCGCCCGAACACTCAATCGATTCACTCAGCCAAAGGTTCACTCGCTCGGTCGATTCGCTCAGCCAAAGGCTCACTTGCCCGGTCGCCCGTTCGTTCGACCGCCCTTTCACTCGTTCGGTCGCTTTGCTGCTTTGCCCGACTGACCACTTAGCTGCATCGGTCGCCGGACCGCACGTTCACTTGGTTGCCGGCCTTCCC
This sequence comes from Zingiber officinale, assembly GCF_018446385.1. NCBI lineage: Eukaryota > Viridiplantae > Streptophyta > Magnoliopsida > Zingiberales > Zingiberaceae > Zingiber > Zingiber officinale. Next base: position 61,193,875 of record NC_055996.1, read on the forward strand.
GCTCGACCTATTTTGCCCGGACGACCCCCAGCTCGCTCGGTCGTCTACTCGCTCAGCCTATTTGCCCGGCCGCACCCCAGCCCGCTCCGTCGTCTACTCGCTCAGCTAACTCACCCGGCCGACCTCTCGCCCGGCCAATCGGTCAGTTCGCTCGCTCGACTAGACACTTGCCAGACGCTCGCTCGACTCACTTGACCACTGTGAAGCCTGCGATCGGCACTTGGCAGACACCAACCTCTGCTGACAGTCTGAGATTATCAACTTAAGTCATTTCAACAGATAAGTTGAATTTAAATTTGTATATTTAAATTCGACTAATTTACCCACAAAGAACATCAAAGACTGCATTCATACAGGTTTTTGTACAGGCCCGACTCAAGGCATAGGTCATTAAGGCCTATGCCTAGGGCCCCAATTTTATTGGGGCCCATTGATTAGTTAATTAAAGATATTGAAAAAATTAAATTAGCATCATTAATATTAATTAATTATAAATGTCTTGCTAATTCATTAATGACACTTGTCAATTAATTCATTATTGATTCCACTTCCTATTTATACCTTGTACTTATCTTTATTTCCTGATTAATTGCCTACCATAATTTTATATGAGATTTTATTCTGCCTTAAATATAATTCATTTTTAAATTGATATATTTCTTTCTTTTTTTATTATTACTCCGATTCCCATTTTCTTTTGCAATTAGTAATACTATTCTTATAAAACCTAATGAATTCTTTTCTCCTCAATATTTCTTAAAAATTCTAATAGTTCTCTCACCAGTGCATTGTGCCCTTTTCTTTTTTCATCAGCGATTTTGTATGTTTCTCCTTCCTCACCGATAATACTCGCAGAGAACGTCTTTCTCTTCCTTTGCCGATAATATTTCTTCCTCGCTCTTTCTTTTTATTTCTCGATAATAATATGAATTCGAGATTTTTTTATCATAAAATACAAAGTAAAATGCATTTGCAAAAATAAATTTTTTAAAATTAAAATTAATAAAGTCTATTTGACATTCTAACTAAAAAGATTAAATAATTTAATAATTTTATTAATAAAAAATAAAATTATTATCAAAATACCCGTCGAAAACTAAATTTTATATCAAAAATTAGTTTTTTTAATAACTAATTTTAAAAATATTTTTTTAAAATTATTATTTTCGGTCCCAAATCTAAATGAAAAATGTTAAAGAAAATTAAAAATATATTAAAAAAATTATTTTTTAAATTTTTTGCTTAGAGCCTCAAGGAATCTTGCGATGGCCCTGCTTTTGTACTTTATATATAATGGCTTCTTTTCTTGCTTTCAGATCTCTCTTGCACATGAAGACTCTTACATGGTGATCCATTCGAATCAATTTTTTGGTAATGTAAGTTGACTTTATTTTGCTTCTGTATAGTCCAGAAATTTCTATATTTCTAAAGCTTAAAAAAATTAATTATGGAGGCAAGCAAATTTCGGGGCAGAAAGGAAATGCGGTCCCAGTAATATTTGATACTGGAAGCTCGTACACTTACTTTCCTGATGAAGCATATTGGAAGCTAACATCTTATGTAAGTCATAAGAAAAAAAGGAAATTCCAGAGTACATTTCTTCAGTATCATCAATATTTACCATGTGAATTTCACAAACACGCAGCTCCAGTCGATGTCCAATAACTTCATCCAAGATGTCTCTGATCTTACAATGCGAATATGTTTGCATGCCGAATTTCCTATCAGGTGGTCTCTTATTAACTATCTTAACCACTTTCTCACAATGCTTTTGAGTATACTATGTTTCTGCTTTTCTACATTTTGTAAAATGTTCTTGCAAATTCATATATGGAAATTTTCATCTTGTCTCAAACGAAAACACCTGAGCACCGAGTGTCTGATCAGGTTCATCATATTTACAGGTCTTTTATAGATGTGAAGCAATTCTTTAAAAATTAAACCATTAACCCTGCAATTGGAAAAGAAATGGTGGACCATGTCAAAATCATTCACTATTCAACCTGAAGGTTACCTAGTAATCAGCGCATGTCTCCTCACATCTTCTTTCGGGAATTTGACAACATATTACAAGGAGTTTGCTAGCTATCAAAACTCCACCCTCTATTCGGAACATGGTCAGAGGAAGCCAAGGTAGAATTTGGATGAGTTAGGTTCAGGTCAAGTGGGCTTGTCTAAACTGAGTCTAGTTCAGCTGAATTGGGTGAGGATGTTCGATTTGCCAGATGCTTGAACTGCCTGGTTCGGTCGAATAAATGAGGACAACATGTATTTGTAGCTGAGCTCTATTTGAGCTTAAAAAACTTTTTAATAAATGAGGCTTAAGTATTTCTGATCTAAAACCACGCTCTATATATTTCCCTTCAGCGGAAGCATTAAGCCCCTTTTAACAATTACAAATCTAATTTATTTATACTAAATAATTATTGATACGCAAAGAAAATTAATTAAAAAGAAATAAAATAATCATTTGACGAATTACATTTAGAAGATTTTTTTTCCGTTAAGAATCGAAGTATTTTGAAAGATGGTAAAAACTATTAGGGGGCATTTTAAAAACCATCCAATTAAATATAAAATTTTGGTATTATTTTCGAATATCAATAATTATGCTTTAAGAATGTGAACAAAGAAAATGGGTTGAGACTATATGTTGAAATTATGTAAAAAAAATTTAAATTATATTAATTAAATTAATTATATAAATTTATACACATCATCTCATCTATACTGAATCTCTCATTGGTTGTCCCCAGAGCGTAGCACAACTGGGGGCGCATGATTTCGTAGTCGAGAGGTCCAGGGTTCGATCCTCGGGGTGTCATTATCTGGGGTTAACGTCCCGGCCATAAGCTTTCAGCTGTGTACTTGCATTTACCTCCCTCCATATCCGTGGGACCGACTCTAGAGGGGCCGCTGATATGGCAGTTCCATATTTTTTTAATATCTCATTGGTCATAGAATATATCTCCTGGTTCTTTTTTTGGTCGGATCATGGCCGTAATCTTATCATAATTGGTTATGATCCCTTCATATATTGACCATCCCCTCCAAGTTATAGTTTGACTCGGAGTCGCACGGAGGCTGCCCGAAGGCCACTAATGGTGGACAAGTGGCTAGATTGTTAGGCGTTGAGCTAAATTATAACTTAGAGGGGACGATGAATTCAAGAAAAGATCATAATTAATTATAATCAGATTATAATCACGATCTAATCGTAATTATAAATGATCCATTCCCTCCTAAATAAAAAAAGACCAAGAAAACTGCTCCCATTAGTCTTTTGTTTAAAATCAAGTTGTATACAAAAGTCCAGTTCGGAACCGCGTCGGCTGTTGCCCAATTTGACAATTGAGATGAAAGGCGTCGCACCTGAGATTTCCCATTGGTCTCTTTTTCAAAATCAAGTTCTACACAAAAGTCGAGTTCTGAACCGCGTCGCCTGTTGTCGATTTAACAATTGAGGTGAATTTAAGACAAGTTTAATTACACTTTTATCTACCATCCCAATTTATTAAAATTGCTGGTTAAAATGTTAATCAGTAAATTAGTTTTTTATTCATTAAAATTACTGGCCATAATTTTAGTGGGTAATTTTATCAAATTTCAAAGGTTAAAAATTTTGAAATAAAAATCCTCTTAAATCAAAATTTTGAATGTGTTTTTAGAAAAAATATAAAATAAATTCGACCAATAAATATTTTTAATTTGCTGACTAAAGTTAATTTTTTTTATTTTTCAAACTAAAATTTATTTAGGAGTAAGTTTAATTTTTTTTATCAGCTAAACTTATTATGATTGAAAAAATTACAATGATAATTCCAATTGTTTATTATGCAGGTGTTTAAGATGGAAGTTTCATTGATTAATTCCAGAGATAGAAGATCTTTCTTCCTAATTTAGCTATTAAAATATTAATTTTTTAATTTTTTTTATATTGATACTGAGGATATATTTATTAGGTTATCTAAGTTATTGATTGATTAACAATCACCTTAAATTCTTCCCTTGATAAATAAATTAATCTTTTATACTCACCTCCATCACGTACTATATATCAATCTTTTAATTAATGGATTCGAATAATTGGATACCTAATTCCAATTTTTAAAAAAAAGTCATAAATTAGATTCGAGGAAATTATGTCCAAGACAAAAGAAAGCATGCATCTTCATCGTTTGAAGAATGGTGGATGCAAACAACCTCTGTTCCCCTTCGTGGAAAGTTCCCTGCGCAAGACTTGCACGTAACTTCGGGCAAAGGGACTCTATATAGTGTATAATGGAAAAGATCAACGATATGCCAAAGTTGTAATCTCAAGCAAAGATTATAGTGTATAATGGAAAAGAGGCTAGGGAGGGAGGGATGAGCAGCGATATCATGGACCCGAAATTGTGGGAGGCAGCAACCTCCGGAGATGCAGAATACATTGAAAAGAAAAAGAATCTCCTTGGCCAAGTTACCATCGATGGCAACTCGGCGCTGCACATCGCCGCAAAGTGTGGCTTTGAGGAGCTCGCCAGGCTAGTGAGCAGGGCGCAGCCTTCCCTCCTCACGTCGCAAAACAAGAGCGGAGATACACCCCTGCACTTGGCGTCGGCCGCTGGCCATCTCAGTATCGTGACCCTTTTGATCAACCACCGGCCGTCATCTATCGGTGTTGAGGAAGACGTGACGCGGATGGCCGTCATTGCCAACAAAATCGGGAACACCGCCCTACATGCGGCGACCATCGGTGGTCATCTCTCGGTTGTGAAACTGCTTCTGTCGGGGGCTCCGGAACTGGCGATCATGACCAACGGAGCTGGGGTTTCTGCGCTCTACATGGCAGCCGAGAGGGGATTGCTAGGGATTGTGAGGAACATACTGATGTTCTCGCCCGCAGTCTCGCACGTAGGGCCCTGTGGTCAGACGGCGCTACATGCTGCTGTTCTTAGAAGCGACAGTGAGTTACAAATTAATTCCTACCTCAAAGTTTGATAAATTTACGTACCTTCACTGAAATTAAGCAAGATTTCCCACTTGCCCCTTCTCGACAGAAATATCAATGGCGATAATAGAAAAGAATCGTTCGTATCTGAAACATCAAGATGCCTCCCAAAGCACTCCTCTTCACTTTGCAGCGGCCAGTGGAGATGCTGACATGCTGGGGTTGCTTCTGCAACAAGATGCCTCTGCAGGTTACATGCAGGACGAAGATGGTTTCGCCATCATCCACATCGCAGCAAGTGTAGGCAACCTGAACATGATCAAGAAGATATTGGCGCATTGCCCTGATGCACGGGAACAGAAGAACAACAGAGGAAGCAACTTTATTCATGTGGCCGTCGAGAAGAAGAATCTAAACCTGGTGAAGTACGTTCTCAGTTCTTCCTCCTCTGCCAAAGAGCTCCTCAACGAACAAGACCATGAAGGAAACACGCCTTTGCATCTCGCGGTCCTTGCGAGGGATCGGAAAATGATTCGAATGTTGTTATCCAGTCGAATCGTGGACACTGCCCTCACGAACAATTCGGGTTTCACACCGATCGACGTTGCTTCCTCAAAAGTCAGAATAGAAGTCAGCCTTCGGATGGTAAGGGTTCATCATTTCATTTCATATGCGATTCACATTGTTTGAATTTCAATTTGTATGAGTTTTCTCCTTCAAATATCATTCAGTTTCAGATTTAAGTTTGCTTTGTCTGATTGAATCCAACATTTTCTTTGGCTTTGCAGTATAACATCATGACAGATTTAATCTCATACGGCTCGCGTTTCAGTCCACAGCGAGTCGATCACTTAAGAAACCACTTGCAGAGAAAGCAAGATGATGAAATAAATCGATATCGAGCATTGGCCAATAACCTTGCTGTTATTGCGGTGCTCATTGCGACAGTCACCTTTGCAGCTGCATTCACCTTACCGGGAGGATACAACAGCAATGCTGGACCAGATGAAGGAATGGCCATCTTATCGAGCAGAGCTTCCTTCAAAGCATTCATGATCTCAGACACCTTAGCCATGGCCAGCTCCATCACAGTAGCACTCGTTCTGATCTACTCTGGTTCTCTAGATCATGATGTCCGATTGCAGTCCCTTATGACCGCAATCAAGCTATTGTGGGTTGCAGTCGGTGCCATGAGTGTGGCATTCGTCACTGGTGTGTACGCTGTCGTTGAGCGCGACATCAAGTGGATTGCGGTTCTTGTCGCCCTAATAGTTTGCAGTGTCCCTTTAGTTGCCTTTATCATTACTTATCGGCATTCAGCAGACTACTTGAGCATGGTGAAGACACAGTTAATCCCCTCATTTGGCCACAAGGAGGAGCAGATGGATTTAGATGAGTTCAAGGACGGTACAACCAATAAAAGGATACAAATGAAATTTGTTGAATCTCATAGAGTTGATGTCATGGACTTTAGAACACCAGAGTCATCGGAGGCAGCTACATGAGGATCAAATTGTTTTAAGATTTCTTTATTTCTTTTGGAAAAATAATATGTTATCAGATAATAATGCTTATAAGACTTTTGTGTATGTTCATTGTGTATAGATATACGCTTTCTGTATGTTTATTATGCATAGATATAATTATAATCTCAGCTAATCTTATTAACTATTTTTAGGAGTGACAGGTCCGATTCTATAAAAATTTTCTACTAGACATCAGGGTAAATCGGGAAGCACACACGGTGGCTAGCCTAGAAACCCATCATCCTTTGGTTGCGCTCCCCATTTGAAGAAAAAATTCTTATAAATACGTCATAGCTAGGGATCGAACCGCGGGTATCTGGGTGACAATCTAGATATCCTATCGCAGCACCATAGCCCTGAGGACTTAATGTGCATAGATATAGTCCTTTCAACCATTCACCCCAAGGCAATGGTGCCCGATGTCTTTTTAGTTTCTAGTCTCAATTTAAATAAATTAATGAATAATTTTTTTTTAATGGTGATTGACCTAAGAATGTTGGTATGATAGGCCATTCATTGTGAGCGCTTCTTAGTTACCTTGATGGTCGGTGAGAAAGTTCTGTAGAATCAAGCCGATTACTTTCATAATTAGTCAGTATAAGTTAGATACTTTGTATATATATAATCACCTGGCCGCACAACCTTGCGAAGCTTTTCCTAGAGATTTGGGATGAGAAACACATCAAGAAGTTAGAATGACGACCAAGGATTCCCTGTGCATAGTCACTTTGACGCTCAAGCAAGTCCTTAAAGAAGTAGAAGATGCGTAAGAGAATTAAGTTTTGATGAGTTGTGTGCGCGTAACTTTTCTCATGAGAGATGACTACCTTTTATAGGATTGTCACTATCCACCACGCTCTCCTTTTGACCCTCGTTCTTCATGATCGTTGCCACCTTTTTCGAAATAAATGACCATTACGACATATTTATTTTTGAATGAATAGCTGTGTTTTGCGCCTTTCTCGTGATAATGACTGCATTATCCACGTCCTTAATAAATAACGACTTGTTGCTTTATTTATAGAAAATTAGGGGCGTTTCAGTTTAGCCCGAGGGCGTCAGAACCTAAGCAAGTCAGGAGTCAGGGAGTTAGGGGTCGGAAAGTCAAGAGACGGGAGTACAACGAACTTTGACTTTTGACTGCCACCTTGGCAAGACTATTGACCTTTCTATCCATGTGGCTCTCGCTGATTGCCCTCATCACTAATCTCTCCCTTAAGTATAGTCGAATGAGGCGACAATCAGACTGATTGGATTGGTATGATGTACTGGATCGTTACGCATGTGAGAGGGAGGGGGTGAATCACATGATTTTAAAAAACTATCTTTTTCGAATTTAAAGAAGTACACAGTGGAATTAAAATCAATAAAAACAAGAAAAACCACAGTATGCAAGGAGTTACTTGGTTTAGAGCCTTCGACAACTCTTACTCCAAGATCCACGATCCCTCGGACTATATCGACAGGTAATCCACTATAATCCTCTTCCAAAACTATCAAAAGAGGGAATCGAGTACAAAAAATACGAGGATAAGTGTAACAAGCTACACTTTCTTTTATGCAGTAATTAAGTACAAAAATAAACTTTCTTTACCCAACACTTTTGAAGATGATCGGATCGAGCTTGGTGTTGGACGACTCATCACCAGTAGTCTAACGTAGTAGTGTTGGAGCATAATAGCAGCACGAAGTTAGAGCAGTTAGAGCATCTAACGATTGCGTAGAAGCTTGTAGATGAGTTGTGTTTGAAAAAGAGGTCAAACAACCCTTTTAAAGAGGACTGGAGGGGCCTCCAATGCCACTGGAGGCGCCTTTAACCTCAAAAGTTTTATCTTGAGAACTCCGCTTCTTATCGTTATCGAGGTCTTCTACGCTATTCAACTGAAGGCTCCTTCAAAACTTTCCAAGGGGCCTTCCAAGGCGCCTTCCTTCGCATGGAAGACGCCTTTGCACCTTTCTGAATGGGGCCTTCGACCAAGACTCCGAAGCGCCTCCACAAGCATAGGAGGCAACTCAAGTACAGCTCACTTGAAACATTTTGTCCATTTTTCTCCTGCAAAATATGTTAGTCTAATAGAAAAATATCTAACTTGTAAAATAAAGTTAGTACAATTTATAAAATAACAGTATTAACTAGACCCTATCTTCTCGAGACCAGGATCTAGTCACGATCTCAATTTAGATTTCTAAAATGGATCTAAATTGGACCTGCGCTTAAAGTCTCTAATTGGGACTCGTCCTCACTAGAACTTTCTCTTCCAGTGACTTACCTTACTTATCATGCAGAATCGCTTAAGATCCACCAGGTCTTCCGGCTAGTTGTTAGGTCCACAGACCTAACTAGACTACGGCCAGTAGTCGGTGTTGGGGATCGGTCGGCCGGCTTGAAGGGGGGTTGGATAGACGGCACCCCCAAATACTCGCTTTCTAGACTATTGTTAGTATGCGCAGCGGAAATCTAATACTAACTACAAATATGAATACAAAGAAAGCTTAAGACAAGAATAAGAAATGCAAACCAAGCTAACACGTTGTTTAACGTGGTTCGGAGATTAGGGCTCCTACTCCACGGCTGTCCGTAAGGTGGACGATCTCGATCCTTCGGTGGATTACTCCCCGGAAAACTTCCGGCTAGCTCAAACCTCCTTGTGGGTGGAGAAACCTCACCACAACCCTCACAAGAGCTCCTTTGACGCTAGGGCACAGGTAGACTACTAATAGAGATTAACCACCTCTATTTCGTCAACTCAAACCAAGCTCCCAAGCTTTGGTTTTATAGGCCACGGGTTGGAAAACCCCGCCTACCAGTCGACATGCCCTCTGTGGAAATTCGACCGTTACATCCCAACGGCTCGATTCCACACATTCTGCTCACGCCGATCGCCCCCGATCGATCACATAAGATCGCTACAAGAGCGCTATAGTACTGATGGCGCTACGATCGCTCACAAGATCACATAAAGAAACCCTAAAAACTAGGATTTTGCTCCGAGTACAATCTCTCGTGCACTCGTACCCTCACCCTTATGACTCACTTGATTCTTCCTTTGCAGCTTTGACCTTTTGCCTTCAAGCCTACTTCCTTTGGCTCTCGTCCCTCGGATGCATTCAAGCCTGCGGCTCGTCCTCAATGTCATCCTTCGCGTATGCCTCGAAGTCGCTTCTATCGGCCCTTGTCCTCGCTGCCTTGTCCACGGTCCCTCGGATGCTCCATCCTTCACCGGACCCGAAGCCATCAACCTGAGTCATATGTGTATCCTGCAAACCTGCACAACTCAAATACACATATCAAATACAAGGGTGAACCTAACTTAAACCCTTTGCCCAAACACCAAAACACATGGTCCCGCGGACCATTGGGATTGCTCCAACAATCTCCCCCTTTTTGGTGTTTGGCAATACGTTTAAGTTAGGGAAAACATATAGCAAATAAACATGCTAAAACAAATGGACTTACGTTGCCAAGGCTACACACTTGGACTTACACCGCCGAATGGACTTACGATGCCAAGGCTACACACTTGGACTTACAACGCCGAATGGACTTACGTTGCCAAGGCTACACACTTGGACTTACACTGCCGAATTGGGCTTACGTTGTCAAGGTTACACACTTGGCAACCGCCGAAACAATGCACAGGGCTTTTTAAGAACCTATCCCAAGGCTCCCCCTACACCTAAGCTCCCATTGAGCTAGGATTTTCCACATAAGGCTTTTTAAGGACCTATCCCAAGGCTCCCCCTTTACCTAAGCTCTCCATTGAGCTAGGATTTTTACAACGGGCTTTTTAAGAACCTATCCCAAGGCTCCCCCTACACAAAGGTACTTTCAGGTTTTCCTAACTAAACCTTACTTCTCCCCCTTTGCCTAACATCCAAAAAGTTCTCCAACAATATCCCAATTATTGAAAACTTGTCATCCAAATGACCCTAAACTCATGTATGTATCACCCATGGATCCCATACATCTATATGAGCTGACCCGGTCAAAATCTAGTGCTGAAAACACTTTCAGACTGGTATCAGTCGACTGCAAGAAGTACCAGTCGACTGCCCCCATGAAAACGAGCTTACAGAGACATTCTGTGCTCGTGAACAGTGTTACCAGTCGACTGGTAACTGTACCAGTCGACTGGTACACTATTCATGAAAAAATCAACCTTTTCTGGCCAACTTCAGAAATGCGCCAGAAATTCCACAGACCTCCAAAAATCCCCAAATTTTGTGGAGAGGTCTATTATATCAATATCTACTTGGGAAAAATATATATAAAAATATATCTATCACCAATCCCAAGATTGACACAAAACACAAAACTAGCTAAAAAGTTCAATTGAATCTTGACCTAAAGTCCTAGTTTTGGCTTCCTCTTGATGTATTTGCCCATACTAACCCATAATTCATCCCTAGCATTGATTTATATGGCATCTATACATCCAAAACCAATTATCATGCTATATGACCCCAATTGTCATATTTCTTGCATGAAATACAAACCATGTGTGCCAATTCCTTAGGTTTGAGACTCAAGTCCGTCTCTAAACCACTTGGCACACTCCATGGCTCCTCTAGACCCCCAAGTAGAACCCACCTGAGATCCATTGGCCATGGGTCCCAAATTGACTCTTTGAGCTCCCCCTAGAGCTCTTAACCTTAGTCACCTCCCTAGGTGACTCATCCACAATGGCTAGGCCACATCGGTCCACCCCCGGTGAAACTTGGCCTACAAATCTAACTTTCTTAACCTTGGACACTTTGTCCTTGGTTAATTTCTCCTTACCATTAAATGGTTTTCCCTTGCCATTTATTGGCTTCTCCTTGCTATAGTCATATGCAACCCTAGCATAAGACTTTCCCTTAGCTTTGGAGGACTCTCTCTTGCCATGATCATGTGCCACCCTAGCACATGGTCTCCTTTTGACCTTGGAGGGACTAGATTGGTATCCCAAACCCGATCTATCATTATTGGGTCTTTGACTACCCAACACCATATTTAATCCTTTAGATCCAATAGTGAATCTCTTAAGGAATTTCTCCAAATTATCAAGCTTTAACTTCAAAGCTTGATTCTCCCTCTCTAGGTTCCTAACCCTAGAGTCAACATGTCCACCATGGACATTCCTAGACCTACCCTTTTTAGGCATGTGTCTCCCCTTCTTGGGATTAATGCCTTGGGTCTCCTTAGGTCTATCATTTCTAAATTTATCATGCATAGATTTCCTAGGGTTATGATCCACATTTACCCTACTCCTATCATGATATCTAAATCCAAAATTTTTCATTGCTACATAATGATAATCATTATTTCTCCTAGCATGCATGGGAAGATAAGAATTTGAATTTGAATTACACTTCAAATTAGGGTATACCTCCCTTACCCTTGAAGCTCCCCCTTGACTTGAGCTCCTCTTCTTCTTCTCCCACTTCTTTAGATGCTCCAACTTCTTGAACTCTCCCTTCCTTGAGCATCTTGTGTGGTAGTGTCCAAGTTCTCCACACGTGAAGCATCTAATGTGCTTCTTCTCCTTCTTCTTCCTACAACTCAAATTAGATTTTAAAGGAATTGAATTGAGTTTAGGAGATACCTTCTTCTTACTCATTGGACACCTACTCTTGTAGTGTCCCTTCTCATTACATCCGAAGCAAATTATGTTGTTCTTTGACTTCACTTCGATGGAGGTGCTTGCTATGTTTACTTCCAAGACTTCATCTTCTTCACTTGTCTTGGAATCTTCTTCAATTCTTGAGGATGTAGATGATACCTCATCTTCCTTCTCCTCCTCGGATATTGAGCGTGACTCAACTTCCGTTTGCTCCACCTCCTCTTCTTGAGCTACTAAACCCAACTCCTTGGGCTCCACATCCGATTGGTCCTTCTTCTCCTCTTGGACCACTTCATCACTTTCTTCGGATTTTTCTTCTTCTTCTTGTGTAGGCAAAAATTCCTCCCATGGAAATTTCTTCACTTTACTCCACAATTCATGGGCGTTCTCATATTTACCTACACCACTTATCACATTAGGAGGCAATAAATCAATTAAAATTGCTATTACCTTTGAGTTTGCCTCCGATCGTGAGGTTTGCTCCTCCGTCCAATGTTGTGTTCAGAGCTTCTTCCCTTTCTTGTCTTTAGGGACTTCAAATGGCTCTTCCACCACCATCATTGTGTCCCAATCCATCTCGAAGAAGTTCTTCATCTTCACCATCCAAAAGGTGATATCCCATAAGCTTCCTCCTTCGAACTTTGGCGGATCTATCAAGCCGGTCATCTTTGCTTCCTCGGCGGTTAGTCCGACGGAGAGCGGCCTTGCTCTGATACCACTTGTTGGGGATCGGTCGGCCGGCTTGAAGGGGGGTTGGATAGACGGCACCCCCAAATACTCGCTTTCTAGACTATTGTTAGTATGCGCAGCGGAAATCTAATACTAACTACAAATATGAATACAAAGAAAGCTTAAGACAAGAATAAGAAATGCAAACCAAGCTAACACGTTGTTTAACGTGGTTCGGAGATTAGGGCTCCTACTCCACGGCTGTCCGTAAGGTGGACGATCTCGATCCTTCGGTGGATTACTCCCCGGAAAACTTCCGGCTAGCTCAAACCTCCTTGTGGGTGGAGAAACCTCACCACAACCCTCACAAGAGCTCCTTTGACGCTAGGGCACAGGTAGACTACTAATAGAGATTAACCACCTCTATTTCGTCAACTCAAACCAAGCTCCCAAGCTTTGGTTTTATAGGCCACGGGTTGGAAAACCCCGCCTACCAGTCGACTGCCCTCTGTGGAAATTCGACCGTTACATCCCAACGGCTCGATTCCACACATTCTGTTCGTTGCCAGTCGACTGCCCCAGTCGACTGCACCAGTCGACTGCTAAAACATGCAGTCGACTGCTACAGTAGCGCTACAGTACTGCTACAGTAAAACCCTAAAAACTAGGATTTTGCTCCGAGTACAATCTCTCGTGCACTCGTACTCTCACCCTTATGACTCACTTGATTCTTCCTTTGCAGCTTTGACCTTTTGCCTTCAAGCTTACTTCCTTTGGCTCTCGTCCCTCGGATGCATTCAAGCCTGCGGCTCGTCCTCAATGTCATCCTTCGCGTATGCCTCAAAGTCGCTTCTATCGGCCCTTGTCCTCGCTGCCTTGTCCACGGTCCCTCGGATGCTCCATCCTTCACCGGACTCGAAGCCATCAACCTGAGTCATATGTGTATCCTGCAAACCTGCACAACTCAAATACACATATCAAATACAAGGGTGAACCTAACTTAAACCCTTTGCCCAAACACCAAAACACATGGTCCCGCGGACCATTGGGATTGCTCCAACAGTCGGGTCTCGCGGATCTAATCGGACTTCCCTCCATATATCAAGTCACAACTTGACCTATCTGGACTTCCACACCTAGACCCGACCCCGGGGTGGGTCTGGCCCGGACCCGGTCCGGGCCCGTAACCGGGTCAATGGGTCGGTTGCCCGTTGACCCGGTTCACTGGGTCGAACCGGAATCGGCCCGGCAACTTGCCGGGCCGATTCCGATTCCGGTTCAGTTGCTGTAAAATCGGTGAACCACCGGTTAACCGACAGTTCAGCCCGCTGGTTCAGGCGCAAATATTTTTTTTTGTAACGGTTTGAACCGCAGGTTAACCGGCGGTTCATAACCGTTGGAACCGCAGGTTAACCGACGGTTCATAGCCGTTGGAACCGCCAATTAATCGGCGGTTCATAGTCGTTGGGGGAGTTTTTTGGATATTTTTTTCAATGGTTAGGATCATTTGACTTTTTTTTTTATCAATGACTATGATTTAGTGTCCGTTACTATCAAAACTCTATAAATAAAGAGCTCATTTCATCATTTTCACACACATCTTCTCTACTCTTACTCTTAATCTCAATTTCGTATTCTCTACACGCTTTCGTTTCCAATTTTCAATTACAATGGAAGGAGGCCGCGGAGGTGCATCATCTCGAGCTCGGAAGGGAAAGCAAATAATGAATTCGCGGGAGGAGGACCCCAACATTCAATCCACCGATGATGAGATCGAGCATCTTCCGAATTCGACACCCGAAACACAAGGAAGTACCGATGCAATTACTTCTAAGGTTCGAGAACTTCCTCCTCTAAAGTCTTCTATTTTCACTAAACATTTTGAGAAGGTTTCTTTTTCGTCGGGAGAAATGCGTGCAAAATGTAAACACTGCAATGCTTCCTACAAATTCCAAGCCGGTGGTGGCTATGGGTCGTTGAAACGACATGTAGAAATGAAGCACCTGACGCAATATGGGCTCGACCATTCTCAAACACAATTATCAAGATTTTCTTCAACTAGCGGTAGTATCGATTCTGGTTTATTTTTATATTTGGATAATAAATTAAGAGAATCATTAGCTAAATTTGTTTCCATAGAACATCTTTCTTTTAGTTTTGGATCTAAATATACATTTGAAGATTTTTGTAAAGAATCTCTTAATCCATGTGCTAAACGTGTTCCTAGGACTACACTTACTCGTGCAATTAAAAAATTAGTAAAACAAGGAAAAAAGAATTTAATTGATGAATTTAGTAAATTAGATAATAAAGTTTCTTTATATTCCAATATTTGGAGTGATCATTGGCAAACACATTCGTATATGGGTGTGACTTGCCATTGGATCAATAACTCTTGGAACCTCCAAAAAAGATTGTTAGCTTATAGAGTTTTTGATGAATCACATAATGCTTATAACATCGCATAAATATTATGTTTAATTTTAGAAGAATATGACTTAACTCATAAAATATTTTTAATATCATTAGATAATGCTAGTTCCAATACCACTTGTATAGATGATCTAAAATTTGTTTACCAACCTATTATTGGCGGTTTATTTTTTCATATTTGTTATGTATGCCATGTTTTAAATTTATGTGTTCAAGATGGTTTAAAAATTTTAGAAAGTTATATTAAAACAATAAGAATTGTAATTTCTTATTTATGGTCTCATCCATCTACAATGAAACAATGGGGTAGGTTTTGTAAAATTAATGGAATGAGACCTAAAAAATTTCCACGTGATATACCAACACGTTGGAATTCAACATACCAATTATTACAAGATTCATTTCAATATAAAGAATTATTATGTTCATTTTTTTGCATAAAATACTAATACTAATATATATTTATTTTTACAACAATGGAATATTTGTAGTAGTATTTGTGAAATTTTAAAAGTATTTAATGATGCAACCGAACAACTTTCCGGTGTTTAGTACCCCACTTCTCAATTAGTTTTACAAAATTTTTCTAATATAGTATTATTTTTAAATGAATATATTAGTAATGAATCTTTATCTCCTTGCATCTTAGCTATGAAAACTAAATGGAAAAAATATTTTTATTTAATTCCTGAAATTTATTTAATTGCATTCGCTTTAAATCCTAGATTTAAATTAGAAGTTTTACAAGAAATGTTAACTTTATATTATGACGATTTAATTCCAATTAAAGATTCTTCTTCCCCTGATCCAGTTAATATTATATATAATGTTAGAATTTATTTATATGATATTTATAATCAATATTATACAAAATATTGAACACAAATAATATTTCTGAAATACAACAAACTACTAGTAGTAATTTAAAACTTACAAAAGCACAACTCTTATTAAAAGAATTGATAAAACATCCACGAGGATCCTCAAGTTCCACACAGGAACTTGAGAATTATTTTACGACTTCTTTTGATTTTAATGAAGCAAATAGCGAAAATTTTGATATCTTAAAGTGGTGGTCCCAGAAGGCTCAAAGCTTTCCCATTCTCTCCGTGATCACCAAAGAAATATTAGCTTGTCCAGTGTCAACTGTTGCTGTAGAGCAGACGTTCAGTGCCGACGGCAACATATTAGATGAACGACGATCAACTTTATCTCCAGACTCATTGGAAGCCCAAGCATTATTGGACGATTGGACCAGAGCGGAGAAAAGAATCCAAGGAATGCAACTTTCAGATGACGAAGTTGAAGATTTTGATACTGAAGGAACAAATACAACAGGAACAAGAATTGGAAGTGAGTGAAAATGTAAAAGGATAAAAATGTAAAAGAACTATGTGGACTTTGATTCCCCTAAAGGGATACGTAGGCAACTTAAATAAGTGCAAGCCCTTTTTTCCAATAAATTTTAATTTGTAATTTGTAATGTTTAATTTTTAATTTTTAATTTTTTAACATAATAATCTTAAACCGTGGCGAACCGTGATGAACCGCGAACCGAACCGTGAACCATAACCGTCTTGAGCAGTTAAGGTTAAGGGGCGGCCTGTCTGGAACCATCATACCTGCGGTTTTGAACCGTCGAACCGTCGGTTCCGAACTGTGGTTAAGTCTATCTACACTAGCTATTAGGTCCTCTAGACCTAGCTAGATTTTAACTTGGTGTTAAACCAATCAAGTCCTATACACTTAGTGGAAAGGTTAGATCACAACACATCTAACTTTAATCCACTTTTCATTGATCAAAACTTAGGTTTGATCATTGGTGTTAACTGCACCAACAATCTCCCTCTTTTGATGCAATGACAACCTGGGTTAAAGTTATAAAAATAATGCAATAAGAAATAGCAAAAATGATTTATAAGAAATCAAAATGATTTTGGTTGTGTTTATTCTCTTAATCACTTTTCAGTGTTAAGTTTTTGTTGGAATCTCGTGGTAGTTTTGATGTGATCAACCATGTTAAGTTAGTCCTGTTATGTTTTGATCCTTGTGTCTAAGTGTACAAGAGCTTAGGAACACTAGAAGTCGAGCAAAAGATGCAGCTAGCGAGAAAGATGGTATGGGAGGGGAGCCGGCAAGCTCGGTGCATCAGAGGGACGAAGTGCTGCGGAAGAGTACATCGGAGGACGAGAAGGACATGCACGACATTCAAAGGATGAGAAGTCGAAGCGGAAGCCTTCTCGAGGAGAATGTCAGAAAATGGGTCCAGGTGAGCCCTATTTTGGATGACCACGATCACCTAGGCGATCAGAGCAACAGAAGAGCGAAAGGAGGCTAGAATTGTTGGTTAGGCGCCTTAAAAGTGAATTGAAGGTGCCTCCGCATCTTCACTGTGGAAGGCGCCTTCGTACTTTTCATCGAAGGCACCTTCCAGCCCTATGGAAGGCTCCTTCGACCAGATTAATTTTATCGTTGCCAAGGGATAAAGCTTTATCCTTTGGCGCCTCGCTGGAGGCACCTTCTAGCCTGTTGGAGGCGCCTTCCACCCATGGATAAAGTTTCCCAAGAGCTATAAAAAGGCTCCTGGAGCTAGGAAATAGACAACAACTTTAGTATCAACTCTTATTTTAATTTTCTAGCAACTGTTTGAGTGTTTAATGATTGTAAGAGCTTCTCCGCCTACACAAAGGAGATCTTTTAGAGCTTTTCATTGCCCTTAGATTAACAATCACCTAGGTTGTAACCAAGTAAATAGTGTGCCTCATCTCTTTAGTTGTTAATTTAAGTTATTATTATTGTTGCTTTTAATTTGAGTTGAAAGAACGGGAAAGGTATTGTTTTCTTTTTCAGGTTATTCACATCTCCCTCTTACTGGCCTCCAAGGGTCCTAACAGTTTTGTTTTTGAATTTCATAATTTTCTTACTTTTTCTTACTTAAACCCTTACTCTCTCCCTTTGGCAATCATAAAAAAAAATGCATATAAGCATACCAAAAGGAAAAAAACAAGTAAATTTATAAAATAATAAAGTTTTATAGGTCTATTTCAGGGAAGGGTGAAAGACTTCAAGAAAATTTTCAAAAGAATTTTGAAGGTAATTAAGAGATTTTCAAGTTTTCAAAGTAATTTGCAAAAATGCATTGTTAAGTATTTTTTAAAAACAATTTTGCGAAACATTTTTAAGTTTGAAGACCAATATTTGCAAAGCATTTCCTAGTATTTTTCAAAAAAAATATTTTAAAAGTTATCATGTTTATAAAGAAGTGCTTGTCAAAAGCATTCTCAAGGGTTTTCCAAAGCAAATTTAAAACAAGTTTTTGAATAAGCTTTTCAAATATGTTTAAGGACTTTTTACAAGTTATTTTCAAAGTGTTTTCAAAACAATAAAGTAATTTTCAAAACATGTCTCAAAATGTCTTTAAAGAAATTACAAAAAAATAATTTTGAAAATACTTTGAAATTAAGTTTCAATAAAGTTTCAAAAGAATTTGCAAACCAACAGTTTGAAATAACTTGCAAAAAACTCTTTGAAAGTAATTTTCAAATATCCTCCCCATTAACCTAATATTATTTTTTAAAAAATAGTATTTATCTAAAAATTATCCTGAAATGTCTAACCTTTAGTTATTAACTAACTATCAGAAAATAGTATCATTCACTTGGTTAGTCAAGTTAAGTATATGTATCTAGTTAGTTATCTACTAAGAAAGACTACTTAACTTGATCATTGTATTTTTATATTTTTCACCCAGACTTTTGTTGATGCACTGATATAAGTATCTAATGTCCAAGCAAAGTCCTAAGCATCTCACATCATTCTATATTTTCGAATACACAAGTAAGGTAAGCCTAGTGTGTTTGTGAGATGCTAGCTGCCTAAAACTATAGGATCATGATTTCTATGGCAAGTTTTGGGCTAAGTTCATAACAATTTTAAAAGACTAGGAAAATTGGGATTTTGAGAAAATATTATTGAATTTTCCTAGAATTTAAAAATTATTTAAGGAAAAAGACATCTTATCCTTTAATTGGATTTTCAAAAAGAATGTACTAGGTTATCAAACTAAGGTAAATAATACATAACTACCCGATATATAAACTGTAAAAGTCAAGTAGACAAGCCAAGTCAAGTGAACAATATATACAAGGGCACTGAATAAAGTCAAATCATCATCGGCAAGTAAATGTAGGGGTTGATCAGTGATGTGCAAAGCCTGAAGTATGACCTTCATTTATAGGTCTAGCCGCCTAAACCTAGTGGTCATGTCACTACGAAGAGAGGTGAATCCCTTCGATACTGACTATCAGATCTATGCGGAAGACACCTCAAGTCTAGAAAGGCGCTCATTAGTGGAAAGTGTGGTTGAAGGCTAGGTCATAGTTAGAGGAGATGCAAAGTACTTGTCAAATATAAACTCCGGCATCTCTTCCTCTGTAGCAGCGGCTACCTTGTCGACCTCGGTTGAAATAACTAGTGGGATTCCCTCATCGACCTCATTTGGAACGGTTGGCTGAGGACCCGCTCTCTAAGTCAGTCCCCCTTGAGCGGTAACCTCCATATGCGCTAATGTAAGCTGACGTCGACCAATTTCATCATACACGCTAAGGAAAGTAAATGTACCCTGAGTCATGTCTACCCCTATGATTGAAAATATAAAAGTAAAAATGTGGTAGTAGGGCATATGGATATGTCCCCTAGTAATGAGACTGGATGTATAAATGACATTCTAAAACATATGTAATGCAATTTCGATGTCTAGTCGTTAGCATAATGTAGAAAGGAAGAAAGAATGTGAGGGTCGGATCATCGCAACATCGCGAGATGTGATCTGCAAAATGCAGGTGGGAAGGACTCTATACAAGACATAGTCCTGAACCCTAAGAGAGAGATCTAAAGTCAGTCATAGTAGGTACTCTCTCCTCCCTAAAAAATATATATATAGATAGTATCCAGTATAATATGGGAGTAGAGTTTACCAAATGACAAGTCCGTACTAGGGTAATACAAAAACGGGCATGCAGACCACCTAAATCCCAAATTATCATATAGTAGAGTGGGTGAGAACCTAAAGTCCTCACCACCTACTCTGGTGGAGTATTTCAAGTCATCTATCTTTAACTAAGTTATTATAAAATTGGGCTAATTTTACATATGATGTTGCTCGGCAATAAATTGACCATAATTTGGTCATTTTGTCATTAGCCTCGCTTCTTAGCATTTGCTCCTTGCTTCAATTGCTTTTCTTGAGAATTTTACCTTTTGAATCATTTTGATGCTTCAAAACCTTCCATTAGAGCAAACTATTGCTCTATCTCTATCATGAAGAAGTTTCAATTCTTGATTTCCAAGAATCGAAGCTTGTAAATGTAAATGGTGGAGGCATTCTTGTGTTGAATCCGAGTTCATCTCGAGAATCCATCTTAAAGTTGAGCTCCTTTTTGATGATAGTCTTTAGCATGCTCAAATTAGGGCTTCAACTTCTTCTTCTTCCTTTAGCTCATTGCCCTTTCCGGTGATGAGTCTGGTGAAGAGCGGTCTCACTTTGATACCACTTGTTGGGACACTTCAGATCAAAAGGGGGGGGTGAATAGCTCGCTCTCTTCACTTCGATGATGATGATGTAGCGGAAAAACTTGAAGCAACTCTCCTAATGCTAATATAAGGATTTACTTAGTATCCACCTAAAGAAGAAGTGACTAATCCAAGAATACACACTCTCACACACATTACTATCAAAATACTCCTTCTCAGAACAACCAGAGGTGGAGAAACCTCGTACAATCTCACACGGAGATATACAACAAGAATACAAGAACAAATGAAAGTAAAAACACTTAACAATGAAATTTTTGCTTAGCTTGCTATCTTCTTATTGCTTGGAGTCGCTCCTTATTGATTCAAAAGTGCAGCAACACTTCACCCATAATCGTCCAAGAAGTGGTGGAGAGAATCGTGTAAGAGCTCTTTGTTTGAACCTTGTCGTCGCCTTTATACTCAGCGATATAGGGTTCCCAATCGATTGAACTTACTCCCAATCGATTGCCACGTATGATCTGAGCAATCTCAGCTGTCCAAAAGTCACAACATGTGTAATAGTCATCTCCCAATCAATCGATTGATCGATTGGGAGCATCTGGATCGATCGGCTAATTCATCTAGTGCACTTCTTGTTGGTGCGGGAAGCATCCGATGGTCGAACCTGTGTTTTGATTATGTCAAAGGGTCTAAAGTTAAGTTGTCTTATTATCTAACAAGGTTCATTGAGCTTACAGAAAAGTCCTAAGTTATCTTAGGCAAAAGTCCTAGTGGATTCTAGACAGGTGGGAAACCCTAGGGAGTGGTAACTTTAGGTCCTAGGGGGCAGTAACCCTAGGTGGTGGAAAGTCCTAGCTGCAGTTAGATAGGTGGAAAACCCTAGGGGATGGTAACCCTAGGTCCTAGGGGGTGGTAACCCTATGCTGAAGAAAACTCTAGAGGGTGGTAACCCTAGGTCCTAGGGGATGGTAACCCAAGGCTGAGGAAAACCCTAGGGGGTGGTAACCCTAGGTCCTAGGGGGTGGTAACCTTATGCGGAAAGTCTAGATCTGGCAACAGGTAATCTTTCATGAGATGAGTAGGTGAGGGCGTGTTCCCCGGTGGGGGAACAGTAGGCATCGGTTCGACCTAGGATTTTCAGAGGAAATCCGAAGTCATAACTGGATAGTCCGGTGACTATCAAATACTTGTATTTATCGTATTTTATTATGCTAACTTTGTTTTACAGGGTATGAGTGCCCTAGGCTCATGCTTTGGTCGAGGGCTGGTTCAGCCCGGTTCGGGCGCCCAAACCTGCTCCAGGCACCCGGACTAGAAAAATCTATCTGTGTCATGCTGTCGCGATCCGTTGCGTCGTGGATAAACTTTTATCCATACTCATACGCCCTGAACCCTTCCAGGCACCCGGATCAGGTTTCTAAATACAACCCTGATTTCAGTAATTAGAAACAATGCTTGTAAACGAGTTCTCTTTCTATTCTATTACTGTGTGAGCTGACAACGTTATAAGAGGCTACTCCACCCTCATGAGATCCTCATAGTGAGCTTCACTTATCTTGGATTAGCAATCCTCTTATTGCAAATCAAGTAAATCATTCTTGCCTCTATCTTTATTTTTTGAATTTATTTTCTGTTATTATACAAGTGTTGCCTAACTTAGTCTGAAGATCGAGAAAGGGTATTCGTTTATTTTTCAGGGTTATTCACCCCCTCTAGCTGGCCGCTAGGGGACCAACACAATCTCTCCATTTTTGATATTTGATAATACGTTTAAATTAGGCTAATCCCATAGGCTTAACTTCTTCTTCATCCTAAAGCATGAATGAGAATTTCCTTCATTCTTCCCTTAACATAAGGATTTTCACAATCTTCCCCTGTGAACATGGAGAATTTCCTAACTTAAACTCCTATATTCTCCCTCTTTAGCATACATAAAAAACTCTTCTCCTTAAAAGTTATCTCATGTTATTTAGAATATCACCATGAATGTCCCATACCCTTCATTGCATCAATGCTCTCCCTAGAGCATACTTCCATTATACAATGCTCATCCTAAAGCATACACAATAATGAAGGTTTACAACCTCCCATTTGGTTCGAAGAAAAATAATTCATATCTTTAAGGAGTAGCTCCCCTCAAAACATACTCTAACCTTCTATCATTGCACCAACAATGACTTGGAGTTCATAAAACTTTAGAAAACCCAAAATTTAAAGTTTTGAGGTTCAAGAATCAATATTGAATGCAAACCTCATCCTAAACTCCAACTTAGTCTTTCTTAACCATTCTAATCTTATTTTCATCATGAAAACTACCCATAAATGTTTATAAATGAGTTTCATAGGGTTAGGGATGGTTAATATGACTAAAAGTGTCTTAATGGATAGGAATCAGACCATTTCAGCCAAAATAAGCTTTTCCAATTGATTGAAGTTGGGATTCAATCGATCAACTGATGAATTCTGCAAGCTTCTGTTCGCAGGAAATGCCCTTGAATCAATTAATTAATCAATCAAGGCAGGGTTGAATCGATCGACTTATCAATTCCATAAGCTACTACTCACAGAAATCCCAGTTCAATCGATTAGCTGATCGATCGAACATGCCTAATCGATCGGCTGATCGATTGGGTTTTTGAAGTTTCTAATTTTGAAATCAGACCAAATTTCAAAAATTTCTAACTAATTCTACATTTATCAAAAATTCACTAAATTTTGTGTATACATTAGTTTTGTCATATACTATCAAGGAAAAATTGTTTTATATGAAAATACATCTTATTTTCAAAATTGAGACAAAGTTGGAAACTCTTGAAAACTTCAATGTTTCTTCTAGGTTTATTTCTAACTATGCAATAGTGATTCCTATCAAAAGATAGCCTTCATCAAGGTTTTTCAAAGTATATCTAAAATTATTTTCAAACCCAATTTCTAACTATGTTCCTTGAGCTAAATACATATGACTTGTACATTAGATTTTCCAATGATTGGAAAACACATAAACTAGGTGTTTTGATGAATTTAAAACTCAAAAGCATGTACTAAATCAACATCTTGAGTTTTGTTCATTCTCCTACATCTCACTTGTATCTAAGGTGCACTAAAAACATAAATACATACAAGTCAACTCATGGTCTTTGTGAGATGTAGATTTTGATTTTGCCCTAAACTAAGGGATCATGCATTTCTATCTAGCTATTTTAGACTTGATCATCCACCTAGGATGTCACCTATTGATTAATATCATTGTCCTTAATTACAAGGAATTAAAATAATGCATGATGATTTATGGCATACATCAAAATGAGTATTTTCAAAAGAAAATCTACTATAGCTACATGATGTATGTATGACATGACATGATATTTTTATTTTTCATAACAAATTTAAGTGTAAAATATGATGTCATGACATATGATGGCAAACAAATATAGTAATTTTAGCTACCTAGATTATTTATCGAAGTATCCCTAATTGATTGTAGATTAAAAATAATCCTAGATTGCTCCTTTTTCTCCCAAGAATATGTCAAAATTCCAACTTGGTATTTCTTTTAATTTTTCACAATTGTGCCAATCTAGTTAACTCTAAATCTTCAAATTTTGGCACATGTTACTCTTCCAAAAAGTAAGCATATAATCATTCTTATTTTTAAGGAGTATGACTACCTTGAAAATGCCCTCCAAGTGTCAACTTCTTCAAGATTGAGTTAACTACCCTTCCAATTGGAGTTGACACTCTCTAGACTCATCTAGGGTATAGAGAACATATTCCTAGGAGCCTAAAACCGATTGGTGCTCCTTGGATATTCTAGATATTCATTAGGGATAACTTTCCTTAATACCTTTCTAATGACCTTCTTAGGCTTCTTAGAAGCTTTGGTCATACCAGACTCCTCTAGGTTAACTCTAGGGATAACTTCCCTTGTGACAATCTTAATGACTTTCTTAGACTTCTTAAAAGTCTTAGTCACATTGGTCTTTTCAAGGTTGCTTCTAGGGATGACCTCCCTTGAAACCTTGACTTGCCCCTTAGACAGTTCCATAACTATATGGAACTCTAGGGTATAAAGTCTCATTCTTCTTGGCTTTATGTTTGTATCCCAAACCTCTATGGCCATTGAATGACTCTTCCTTATCTATTCCTAGGTTTTGTCCATTTTTCCCCTTAAAGATATTTTTCATTCTTTTTAGGGTCTTTTCTAATTTATTAAGACTTAAACTCAAGGCTTAGTTTTTCATTCTTAAATCCTTAGATTATTTTTTTTATTTTCCTTGATTTCCTTGGGCATTTCTATTTCTAGGCTTATATCTAAGATTCTTAGAATTATTGCCTAAATTATTATCTACCTTCCTAACCTTAGGTGAGGTAGTCTTAGCATGATATGCCACATGTTTTTCTTTAACCCTACCATGGCTCCTATTTTCATGATAAATTGCATTAAAATGATAAAGATTTGAACTGACATGCTTTTTATCATGACTCAAAGGAATTGGTTCAATAAATGATACCTTGGGTTTGCTCTTGAGAGCTCCCCCATGAGTTGATCTTCCTCTTTTGTTCTTGGCCGGTTTCTTCCCCTTAAGACATTGAATTCGATAATATCCTTTTTGATTTCAAGAGAAGCACACAATGTGCTCCTTACCTTTGTGTACCATGGAATCAACCTCCTTTGGCTTCTCTTTAGCCTTGGGTGCCACTTGATCTTTCTTCTTGATCAACTTAGGGCACTTACTCTTATAATGTCCTTTCTCTCTACACTCAAAGCACATATAATGTGATTTTTATTATTAACAATTGAAATTTGTATAACTTCATTTGTAGAGTTGGCACTTGATTCTCCATTTGATTTTTATTGATTTGTGGAGGTGGCATCATCCTCCTCTCCATTTGACCCAAAAGTATAAGCTTCTTGATCTGGTGTCAATGAATGACGCTACCCCCTCAATTCTAGAGGTGGAGGCCTCTTCATCTTCATCCTCATGCACATGAAACAAGGAGTACACTCCTTTGCCTTTGTCTTCGTGCTCTTTTGAGGATCGCTCTTCTTCTCTTTCTTCCTCTTCGAATGATGAGCATCTCTCAATCTCTGAATCACCTTCATCTTCTTCTTGATCCAATAAGCTAGCCTCTTTGATTTTTTTCTTGATTTAGTGTAGTAGAAGGTTCTTCTTGGATTCTTCCCAACTGGCTCCAAAGTTCCTTAGTATCTTGGCAATCCCTAATTTTACATATGATGTTGCTTGGCAATAAATTGACAAATAATTTGGTCATTTTGTCATTAGCCTCACTTCTTAGCATTTGCTCCTTGCTTCAATTGCTTTTCTTGAGAATTTTACCTTTTGAATCATTTTGATGCTTCAAAACCTTCCATTAGAGCAAACTATTGCTCTATCTCTATCATGAAGAAGTTTCAATTCTTGATTTCCAAGAATTGAAGCTTGTAAATGTAAATGGTGGAAGCATTCTTGTGTTGAATCCGAGTTCATCTCGAGAATCCATCTTAAAGTTGAGCTCCTTTTTGATGATAGTCTTTAGCATGTTCAAATTAGGGCTTCAACTTCTTCTTCTTCCTCTAGCTCATTGCCCTTTCCGGAGATGAGTCTGGTGAAGAGCAGTCTCACTTTGATACCACTTGTTGGGACACTTCAGAGCAAAAGGGGGGTGAATAACTCGCTCTCTTCACTTCGATGATGATGATGTAGCGAAAACACTTGAAGCAACCCTCCCAGTGCTAATATAAGGATTTACTTAGTATCCACCTCAAGAAGAAATGACTAATCCAAGGATATACACTCTCACACACATTACTATCAAAATACTCCTTTTCAGAGCAACTAGAGGTGGAGAAACCTCGTACAATCTCACACGGAGAAATACAACAAGAATACAAGAACAAATGAAAGTAAAAACACTTAACAATGAAATTTTTGCTTAGCTTGCTATCTTCTTATTTCTTGGAGTCGCTCCTTATTGATTCAAAAGTGCAGCAACACTTCACCCATAATCGTCCAAGAAGTGATGGAGAGAATCGTGTAAGAGCTATTCGTTTGAACCTTGTCGTCGCCTTTATAGTCAGCGATCTAGGGTTCCCAATCGATTGGACTTACTCCCAATCGATTGCCATGAATGATCTGAGCAATCTCAGCCGTACAAAAGTCACAACATGTGTAACGATCATCTCCCAATCAATCGACTGATCGATTGGGAGCATCTGGATCGATCGGCTAATTCATCTAGTGCACTTCTTGTTGGTGCGGGAAGCATCCGATGGTTGAACCTGTGTTTTGATTATGTCAAAGGGTCTAAAGTTAAGTTGTCTTGTTATCTAACAAGGTTCATTAAGCTTGCGGAAAAGTCCTAAGTTGTCTTAGGCAAAAGTCCTAGTGGATTCTAGACAGGTGGAAAACCCTAGGGAGTGGTAACTTTAGGTCCTAGGGGGCGGTAACCCTAAGTGGTGGAAAGTCCTAGCTGCGGTTAGACAGGTGGAAAACCTTAGGGGATGGTAATCCTAGGTCCTAGGGGTGGTAACCCTATGCTGAAAAAAACCCTAGAGGGTGGTAACCCTAGGTCCTAGGGGGTGGTAACACAAGGCTGAGGAAAACCCTAAGGGGTAGTAACCCTAGGTCCTAGGGGGTGGTAACCTTATGTGGAAATTCTAGATCTAGCAACAAGTAATCTCTCATGATAGGAGTAGGTGAGGGCACGTTCCCCGGTGAGAGAACAGTAGGCATCGGTTCGACCTAGGGTTTTCAAAGGAAATCCGAAGTCAGAAGCGGACAGTCCGATAACCGTCAAATACTTGTATTTATCGTATTTTATTATGCTAACTTTGTTTTACAGGGTATACTCTATTTGTCGACTAATATTCCTTGCAAGAAGGGAGTTACACAGGAGAATCCTAGGATGAACAGTGTCCGAGGCACCTCCGGGGCTGTTGGAGGCACCTCGGGCGCCTTGGCTGCAGCTGCGCAGGAAGTAGGGCAGAAGGCGCCTTCCATGGACACTAAAGGTGCCTTAGACAGCTAATGGAAGGTGCCTTCCAAGGACACTGAAGGCACCTTCGGGCAGAGCTTATCGACGCTGTGGATTCGGCAGGCTGGAGGAACCTTCTATGGAGGTTGAAGTCGCCTTCAGCAGGCTATTTAAGCAAGTGTCGAGTAGATGCATAGGTACAACACAAACTTGCAATCCTTCTTCCGTGTGTTGCTCAAAGAATGATTCGACAAAGTCATAACTAGACTCTGATAACCGAAAGTCTTAATTTCTCCTTCCTTATTTGTCGGTATATTTTTTAGTACATTAATATTGTAATTCAAAGTTGTAATTTTCTGAAGCTATAGTGATTGCCCATCGAAAGCATTCTTATGTGCGAGCCTTGGAGTAGGAGTCACCACATGCTCTGAACAAAGTAAATCCTTGGTGTTTGTGTTTTGTTTGTCTCTCTCTTATTTCCGCTGCATATTTACTTTAAGTTTACTCGAAATGAACGAATAAGCCATGAGTACTATTCACCCCCCTTCTAGGGTTTTTCGATCCTACAATTAGTATCAGAGCGGGATTGCTTCAAATCGGTGAAACCACCATTCAAGCAATTTTTTCGTGGTAATTTTTAAATTTTTCAGAGTCAATCGGAATCGATAAAATTACCACCTTCCAATCTTTTTGTTCGATCGAGTTCTTTCGTTTCTCAAAGTCGGTGCAACACCACTCGAACTTGCCTATTTAAATTCATTATCCCGCACTACTAATCCAAGACCAAGTCTTGGAACAAGTTTTCTTGTTTTCTTTTGTTCTAGATTTTTAAATGGCTCACCAAGAAGGGTATAGCACTGCACGCCCTCCTCTCTTCTCTAGCGAGGATTTTGATTATTGGAAGAGTCAAATGGAGTACCACCTCAAGACGCAAGTCGAGATGTGGGTAATCATCCAAACTAGTCTCGAACTTCCACTCGACGGCACTGGAAAGCCAGTATCATGAGTGAACTGGGACACCAGCTTGATGAAGAAAATCGAGGTTGACACCAAAGCAACCTGCACCCTTCAATATAGCTTAACTAAAGAAGAGCTGAACCGAGTCAGCCCATTCTCAAGCGCGAAAGAACTATAGGAGAAGCTGATCGAGCTACACAAAGGCACTTCTGATATGAAAGTAAGTAAGCATGATTTAATTTTGCATAAATTATATAATATAAAAATGTAGAAAGGTGAGTCAGCGAGCCAACTTCATGCTCGAATACAAGATCTACTGAACGAACTCCACGCAATCGGACAAAAGGTAGAAAATCGTGACATCATCAAGTATGCATTAAATGCATTTTCGAGGAACACCTTGTGGGCATCCATGGTAGATGCTTATAAAGTGTCTAAGGATTTGTCATTAATCAAATTAGATGAATTATTTCTTAATTTAAGTTACATGAGCAGACTAATACTACTTTGGCCGAGAAATGTGTTGCTTTGATTGCATGTATGAGCAGAACGCGGGAAGTAAAAGTAAAGCACAGAACTGAACCCGAGTCCGAAGATGAACCAGACTCAGAAGACGACGACGATGAGATAACAGCCGAACTCGTCAACCTTGTACGAAAGCTCTACAAGAAGAAGAAAGGGTTCACCAAGAAAGACATCAAAATGTGATTTAGTCCAAGACGGTGCAAGCAAGTCCAAAAATGAAGTCTGAGGTAACCTGCTATGGCTGCAACAAGAAGGGACACATCAAAGCCAACTGTCCAAACCAAAAGGAAACAAAGAAGCAAAGGAAGCAGAAAGCACTGCAGGTGACGTGGGATGAGTCTTCTTCAAATGAGTCTGATGAAGAGCTCGAACAAACGAGCTTCCTTGCGCTTACGACCTGGGAACAAGTCAACAAATTAGAAATTGAGAGCGAGTCGGAAACAGAATCTGAGAGAAGTCACAAATTTGTATCTGTTTCTGAAGGACCTAACCCCACTGTAAGTACCTCTCAGATAACTAAGCTGCATAATTTGGTTAATTATCTTATGCGTAAGTTGGCCAAATCTAACGTCCGGGTTAAGTCACTCCAAAAGGAGATAACAATTCTTAAGGAGGAGACTAAACTAAGTCCTTTGACTGAGCCAGTTCAAAATGGAAATTTAACTCAAGTCCAACAACTTGAGGAAGAAAATTTTAATTTGAAAACTCAAGTTAAAGAACTAAAAAATACGTTGGAACGGTTCACTTTGGGTTCCAAGAATCTTGATCTAATTTTGAAAAATAAAGAGCCGTATACAACAAATCCGGACTTGGATTTAAGGCTAAATGAAAATACAAGTCTTACTTATCACTTGTAAATAGAACTAATAGAACAATAGTCCAAGCATGGGTCCCCAAGTCAAACTTAATTAATTAAGTTGGACTTGATTAATATTGGATCCCCAAGGATCAAATCCACTACCTTGATAGACCCTATCGAGGCTATGATCCAAGGGGAGCCAATAGAAAGACAATCTTTATCGATAAATAGATTTGGTTGATGCTTGCTTTACTACTTTTCTTATACATGCTTAGACTAGGTTAGATAAGGACTCAGACATGATTCACACTTGATTAGTTCGACCTAGGAGTTTCAGAAAAGAAATTAAATATCCAATTTCTTTGAAAAACTTTATCTAGAAGTGGCGGATGATCCCATATCCAAGAAGGCCTAGTGCCTCGCCACAACCTGGAAGTCAATCATTGAAATAAATATTTAACTGACTAACTGTAAAATCTTAGTCTAACTCAATTGTAAATCAATCCTTAGATGGTAATCTAAATTAAAGATAAAATTAACCATCTCACAAAAACCTATAAGGTTCCCTATTTGATAATTTAGAAAAGGTGAGATGGACTTAGGTAAAAATTTAGAATAATCTTAATCAAATTAATTAATGAATAATCTTAATCAAATTAATTAATGAATAATCCTAATCTAATTAATTAATAAATAATCTTAATCAAATTAATTATTAATAATCTTTATCAAATAATTAATCAATCTAACCAATTTAAAACTTAGCTTAACTTAATAAATTCAATCAAACACAAAACCATCTCACAGTCGCCCATAGGAATAACATGATTGAAAACCTAGATTGAGTGAGATGAAAAATAAAGGGTTGAACCCAATCCAATCTATCTTACAATCCTTTAAAATTGGTTCCAAATCAATACTTTATGTGTAGAGACATAATGATTTGGACCAATGGATGTTGGATAGTGGATGCTCCAGATACATGACTAGAGACCGATTGAAGTTCACCAAGATAAAATTCAAAAATCTAGGGTCAGTTGCATTCAGCAATGACAAAACACTTAAGGTAATCAGAACAGGTAATATCAAACTGAGTTCTGACTTTTATATTCGAAAAATTTTATTAGTTGATAAATTAAATTTTAATTTACTTAGCATTAGTCAGTTATGTGACTCTGGGTACTTAGTCACATTTTCAAAATCTGACTGTTTAATTAAAAATATTAAAAATCCTGAAATTACACTTAAGGGAATTAGGAAAAAGAACGTCTATACAATTGACCTACCAACCTCCTCACTAAAGTGTCTCCTGACACAACAAGAGGAGACTAAGTTGTGGCACAGAAGATTGGGTCACACTCATACCAGACTCATTTCAAAACTGAGTCAAAATGGCTTAGTTAGAGGTTTACCCAAATTAAGAATTATAGAAAATATAATCTGTAATGCTTGCCAACAGGGTAAACAAACCAAGTCAACCCACAAGTTAACCAACTTAAATAGAACTAACTCAATACTTGAGCTCCTACACTTAGACTTGTTTGATTCACATAGAGCCAAGTCACTAAGCAAAAACCAATATTGCTTAGTTATAATTGATGATTACTCAAGATTTACTTGGGTAAAATTTCTAAAAACTAAAGATGAAACTTATGAAATCTTTAAAACCTTTTGCAAGTTGGTAGAAAATGAAAAAGATACTAAAATTAAAAGAATTAGAAGTGATCATGGAGGAGAATTTGAAAATAATAAATTTACTGAATTTTATGAAATTAATGGATACAAACATGAGTACTCATGCTCTAGAACCCCCCTAACAAAACAGTCTAGTAGAATGGAAAAATAGAACCCTACAATAAGCCGCTAGAACCATGTTAAATGATTATAACCTAAACAATCAATTCTAGGCTGAGGCAATAAATACGGCTTATTATATTCAAAATAGAATTTTAATTAATAAATTTCATAATAAAACTCCATATGAAATATATTATAATAGAATTCCCAACTTAAATTATTTAAAAGTGTTTGGATGTAAAGTCCACATTCTAAACACTAAGAACTACTTAGAAAAATTTACATCAAAATCAACCCCAGGAATCTTCTTAGGATACTCCGTAACTAGTAGGGCTTACAAAGTCTATAACAAAAATACCCTAAAAGTTGAAGAAACAACCAATGTGATTTTTGATTAAGAAAATAACTTAACTAATTTAACAAATGAAAATGTCAATACAGAAAATGTTAATTCAAGAAACATAGGCGATGATGAAAATTTTAAAATTAAATCTAATGAATCACAAGAACCAATTAGTAACCCTAATATAAGACCATCAAAAATAATTACCAATCAACCATCTGACCAAATTTTGGATGACCCAACCCTAGGAGTTCGAACTAGATCATCCTATAGAACCCTAAGTCAGATAGCCCTTATTTCCAAAATTAAACCCAAGACCATAGAAGAAGTCTTACCTGACCCAGACTAGATATTAGCAATGCAAGAGGAGTTAGCCCAATTTGAAAGAAACCAAGTCTGAGAACTTGTATCTAAACCCATAAGTAAAATCATAGTTGACACTAAATGAGTATTTAGAAATAAATTGGATGATAAGGGTGAAATAGTAAGAAATAAAGCTAGACTAGTAGCAAAAAGATTTAGCCAAGTAGAAGGGTTAGACTATGATGAAACCTATGCACCCATAGCCAGACTTGAATCCACAAGGATACTGCTGGCCTATGCAGCACCCAAAGGATTCAAGTTATACTAAATGGATGTAAAATCTGCATTCTTAAATGGGTTCATCAAGGAAGAAGTGTATGTAAGTCAACCCCCAGGATTTAAGGATTTGGAACACCCAAACCATGTCTTTAGGTTAAAGAAAGCCCTATATGGACTTAAACAAGCACTTAGGGCTTGGTATGAACGTCTATCAACTTATCTAATATCTAAAGGATTTAAACAAGGTCAAATAGATCAAACTTTATTTGTAAAACCCCTAGAAAAAGACATCTTTATAGCCTAAATTTACGTAGATGACATAATTTTTTGGCTCAACCAACACTAAGTTTTTAAAAGATTTTAGCAAATTAATGGAAAGTGAATTTGAAATGAGCTTAGTTGGGGAACTTAACTTTTTTTAGGCTTACAAATTAAACAAACCAAAGAAAGAATATACATTTTTCAAACAAAATATACTACGAAACTAATTAGAAAATTTGGCATGAAAATTTCAAAAAATATCAATACCGCAATGACAACTAATGTTAAAATTGACTCTGACTTAGAAGGAAAATAGTAGACTTAAAATATTACCAAAGTGCTATAGGAAGTCTCTTATACCTAACTACAAGTCGACCTGATATTCTGTTTGCAGTAGCTATGTGTGCTAAGTACCAATTTTGTGCAAAAGAATCACACGTAAAAAATGTTAAAAGAATACTTAGATACATTAAGGGAACCCTAAATGTAGAACTTTGGTACCCTAGGACTAGCACCTTTGACCTAATTGGCTATTCTGACTCAGACTATGCTGGGTGCAAACTAGATAGAAAAAGTAAAAGTGGAAGTTGTCAATTTCTAGGTCAGTGCCTAGTAAGTTGGTCAAGCAGAAAACAACACTGTGTTGCTTTATCCACTACTGAAGCAGAGTACATAGCCATGGGGGAATGTGCATCCCAACTATTATGGATGATGCATACCTTAAAGGACTATTAATTAGAATATAAAAATACAAAAATTTCAATTGATAATGTAAGTTCTATTAACTTAACCAAAAATCCTATCCAACACTCAAGGACTAAACACATAGAAATAAAACATCACTTTGTAAGGGATCATGTAGCTAAGGGTGACATTATACTTAACTATGTTGAGTCCAAGTCAAACCTAGCTAACATTTTCATAAAACTCTTACCTAAACTTAAGTTCAGTGCACTTAGAAGACAAATAGGAATGTGCTTAGAAGAATAGAACTTATTTTTGAAAATATTCCTCTTTATTATTGTTTTTAACAACTTAGTTTTAAAACTCTAGGAAAAGTATTTTCAAAATTTTAATTTTATTAGTTTTTCAAAATTTGGACTTAGCCTAGGTATTTACACCCTAGAAAGCATGTTCCCCTAGGTTTTAGCCAAAGCATCTCACAAGCACACTAGGATTACCTTGCTTGTGTATGAAAAATACTTAGAATGGTGTGAGATGCATATGGTACTGCCTAAACTTCAGAATGCTTATGTCTGTGTATCAACATAAGTCTGGGCAATAAATACCAAATTTAAATTAATCAAATTAAGTTATCCATGCTTAGTCAAACTAACTGGAACACTTACTTAATTTGACTAACCAAGTGAAAGCTACTACCTCATGGTAAACAGCTAATAGCTAACGGTTAGACATTTGTTTAACGGTTGATCATATGTTGCTACTCATGCTTGGACTCTAGGACTTTAAAACTTAAGGAGTTTTTTTTTAGCATGAAGGGGGAGTGAAGTTAAATATCTTTGAAAGTTAAAATATTCTTTTTCAAACTTTCAAATTTAAAAGTATTTAAAAAAACAATTTTTTTTGTGTTTAAACAAAATTATTTTTAAACTAAGTGTTTAAGCAAAATTATTTTTAAAAGCTAAGTGTTTAAAAAAATATTTTAAAGTTAAATATTTAAGTAAAATTATTTTTTAAAAAAATCTAAGTGTTCAAGCAAATTTATTTTTAAGTTATGTACTTAACTAAGTTTTTTTAGCTAAATACTTAACTTAGTTTTTATCAATTTTTTTTTAAAAAAACTAAACTTTAATCAAAATCCTTTTTATGCTAGGTACTTTTAACTAACCCTTTTTCAAAACCTTTATAAAACTAAGTATTAAAACTAAGTTCTTATCAACTTCTCTCGAAAGCTAAGTACTTGACAAAATAATATTAGCTAAAAATTGGCTAAGTTTTTTTTTAAGTGCTACCATTCAAGGAGAGCTTTAAGTTAAATAAATTAAATATTTTTTTGTCTATCTTTACATGTAAAACAACTTTCTCTTTACTTAGTATTATTTTTGATTTATGTCAAAAGGGGAGAGAAAAGTCAAAGTTAAGAATTTAAAACATAATTTTTATGAAAGGGGGAGCATAAGGAAGTTTTTTACAAATTTATTTATTGTTATATTTTACTTAACTTTGAACCGTGTTGCCATAATCATAAAGGGAGAGATTGTTGATGTGGGAAGCATCCGACGATCGAACCTATGTTTTGATTATGTTAAAGGGTCTAAAGTTAAGTTGTCTTGTTATCTAACAAGGTTCATTGAGCTTGTAGAAAAGTCCTAAGTTGTCTTAGGCAAAAGTTTTAGTGGATTCTAGGCAGGTGGAAAATCCTAGGAGGTGATAACCTTAAGTCCTACGGGATGGTAACCCTATGTGATGGAAAGTCCTAGCTGCGGTTAGGCAGGTGGAAAATCCTAGGTGTGGTAACCCTAGGTCCTAGGTGGAGGTAGCCCTAAGCTTAGGAAAACCCTAGGGGGTGGTAACCCTAGGTCCTAGGGGGTGGTAACCCTAGGCGGAAAGTCCAGATCTGGCAACAGGTAATCTCTCATGAGAGAAGTAGGTGAGGACATGTTCCCCGGTGAGTGAACAGTAGGCGTCGATTCGACCTAGGGTTTCTGGAGAAAATTCGAAGTCAAAACCGGACAGTCCGGTGACTGTCAAATACTTGTATTTATCATTTTTTATTGTGTTAACTTTGTTTTACAGGGTATAGTCTATTTGTGGACTAGCTAATATGTCTTACAAGAAGGGAGTGACGCAAGAGAAGCCTCGGATGAACAGTGTCCGAGGCGCCTCCGGGGCTATTGGAGGCGCCTCAGGCACCTTGTCTATAGCTGCGTAGGAAGCAAGGTAGAAGGCGCCTTCCAAGGCACTGAAGGCACCTTGGACAACTGATGGAAGGCGCCTTCCAAGGACACTGAAGGCGCCTTCGGACGGATAAGCAGCGAAACCATAGGAGATTATCGACGCTGCAGATTCAGCGGGCTAGAGACACCTTCTATGAAGGATGAAGGCACCTTCAGCAGGCTATTTAAGCCAGTCTCGAGCAGATGCATAGGTACAACACAAACTTGCAATCTTTCTTCCGTGTGCTGCTCAAAGAACGATCTGACAAAGTCGTAACTCGACTTCGACAACCGAAAGCCTTAATTTCTCATTCCTTATTTGTTAATATATTTTTTAGTGCATTAATATTGTAATTCAAAGTTGTAATTTTTTGAAGCTATAGTGATTGCCCATCGAAAGCACTCTTACGTGCAAGTCTTGGAGTAGGAGTCGCCACAGGCTCCGAACCAAGTAAATCCTTGGTGTTTGTGCTTTGTTTGTCTCTCTCTTATTTTCGCTGCATATTTACTTTAAGTTTACTCGAAATGAACGAATAAGCCACGAGCGCTATTCACCCCCCCTCTAGAACTTTTCAATCCTACACTTCTGTGTTCTCACAGAAGACCCAGAATCGATTGGTCAATCGATTCTGGCTTCTTCGCGTTATCTCGAGAAAACCATCCCTAATCAATATCCTGATCGATTGGAGTAGCCCAATCAATTGGCTGATCGATTGGGAAGCACACTGTGCTCTTTGCACGAATGACCACCAATTGATCAACTAATTGATTGGAGCAGCCCCAATCGATCAACTGATCGATTGGGCTATTATTGCTCGTGCATACCTCCGAATCGATCAACTGATTGATTGGGCTTTGGTTCAATCGATCGACTGATCGATTAACCAATCCTAAACTCAAGTTAGGGTTTCTAATCCCAACATCCGATCAACCTTATGCCTAGAATTTGGTCAACCTTGACCTGCTAGGACTTCGTCACCAAATGTCCAGTCAATCCTTTGACTCACTTGGACTTTTTTCCTCGTGACAAGTGTCCGTTCAACTTTGACTTACCATATTTTGCCAAGTGTCCGGTCCTCCATGACCCACTTGGACTTCCAAACACTAGGTATCTGGTCTGAAGGGCACTGGAATTTCGTTCTGTTTAAACTTCCTGTAAAAAAAAAATTTGTACAAGTACAGAACTATTCCTAGAAACCCACACGTTCGATCAGACATGTGTTTGATCAATCAAACAAGTTCTTGAATGATCAAAGCATACCTTGATTGAAGTACAAGATCGTTGGCCTCTTGTGTTGGTATTCAAAATTGATATCCAAAATCGATACAAAGAGAACAAAACTAAATACGCAGTGGAATTAAAGAACTAGTTGTACCTTTCTTCGTAGCTAAAGACCTCTTGATCTTCTACCGTATTCCTCTCCTCTTCTTGGACGTCGTGTGGGTGACGATCTACCAAGACGACACCACCCTTCTTTTCTTCTCTTCTAAAACGCCGGCCACAAAAGGAGTCTCTAGGATGAGGCACCTTCTAATCTTCTTCCTCCTCTTCTTCTTCCTCTTCTTTCTCTTCTTCCTCTTCTTGCTTTTCTTCCTCTTCTTCCCTATCTTCAAGCCGCTGACCACCAAGATGAAGAAGTGGTGCCGACCACCAAGGAGGAGGAGGGTATAAGGGCGCCGACCCTAAGCAAGGAGGAGGAGGGTGAAAGGGGTGCCGACCCTAAGCTAGGAGAGGGAAAGGGCGCCAACCACAAGGAGGAGGAGAGGGGGTTGTGCAGCCGACCCTAAGAGGAAGAGAGGGGGCCGAAACCACAAGGAGAGAAGGGAGTTATGGAATAATAGAAAGTTAGGTTTTAGGGCCCACATCCTACTCCTTTTTATAGACTTGTCGTCGGTTACAAGGAAAGAAAAATTAACAAAATTTTGTTTAGAAAAAATCTAAACAAATTATGTTAAAACAAACCAAGTTAAGTTAAACTAAACCAAGTTAAGTTAAACCAAACCAAGTCAAGTTAAACCAAATCAAGTGAAGTTAAACCAAATCAAGTTAAGTTAAACCAAACCAAGTTAAGTTAAACCAAACCAAGTTAAGTTAAGGTGGATGCGAGACTTTATATATTGAGGCTACAACAAGGACCTAGAGGAGGAATTGATTTAGGGCTCCCGATGGGCTTGGGTTTCCCGTGTTCATCCCGAAAACCCAACTCAAGTCCATCAATAATAACCCATACCATTAAAGGGTTATTATTGAACTACCGCACCAATCCCATATTAAATATAGGCTACTTCTTATTATGAGTTCATTAATCTCCCCGTATTTATGATATCGTATATCCGTTAATTAAATGAGTTATTGACAACTCAGTTAATTAACATCTGAGTCCAAGAGTAGTACCACTCAACTTTATTATCATGCCGGGCTAAGTCCACTTGCAGGGTTTACATGATAATCCTTATGCGCTCTTCAAGGGGACATCATCAGCCTAAATAACTAGGGCACAAATTCCTTCTAAAATTAACAACATATCATATAAATAATATTATCTCCCAACTAATCGAGCCTATTGATTTAATGGATAAATCTCACCCATTGATAAGTCAAAGAAATAAATACTAAGTATACGTGCTTGTTATTATATAGGGATTAAGAGGACACACATCCATAATAACAGAGGTTCTGTTCTTTTATGTAGTCAGTATAAATCGAACAACCTCAAATGGTCCTACTCAATACACACATAGTATACTAGTGTAATTTTATAGTCAAGATAGACTAATACCAAATTACACTACAACCATTCCAATGGTGTGCCCCAATCTATCTTGGTTGTGAGTTACTATTTATAATTTATCAGAAACCGATAACTTGATCTTATGTGTGACACCACACACCATGTTATCTAAAATATAAATTAAATGGACAACTGCATTGATATATATAGAAATATAAAATGCAGACATTTGACTAAAGTGATTCTCATTTAAAAATATTTCAAAACAGATGTTCATACAAAAGCTAGGCTTATAGTATACATCCCAACAATCTCCCACTTATACTAAAAGACTATGCTTCCATAAATGTTGTCATACATCTGATTCTCATCCCTTCAACATGCCTATCAAAAGCTCCCACCGGAAGGGTCTTAGTGAAAGGATCTGCTAGGTTATCTACTGATGTAATCTTGGCGACAACA
The DNA here is from genome assembly GCF_018446385.1 of Zingiber officinale. Classification (NCBI taxonomy): domain Eukaryota; kingdom Viridiplantae; phylum Streptophyta; class Magnoliopsida; order Zingiberales; family Zingiberaceae; genus Zingiber; species Zingiber officinale. The sequence goes on from NC_055996.1 coordinate 61,232,901, forward strand.
ACCTCTCCTCATTTTACGATATCTCGTAGCAGGTGGTACTTGCGCTCAATGTGTTTACTTGCCTTATGGGCTTGTGGCTCCTTCGAATTTGCTACTGCACCACTGTTATTATCACAATAAATTGTGTTAACTTTAGACAAACCAGGAATCACATCTAAGTCCATCAAGAAGTTTATGAGCCATACAGCTTCTTTGGCTGCCTCAGAGGCTGCCATATACTCAGCTTCCATGATGGAGTATGAAACACATTTCTGCTTAACAATCCTCCATGCTATGGCTCCACCTCCCAAAGTAAACACATACCTCGAGGTTGACTTACTACTGTCCCTATCTGATTGGAAATCTGAATCCATGAAACCCACAGGGAGTAATCATCTGCCTGGTAAACCAGCATATAATCTCTAGTCCTTTTCAAGTACTTTAATATATGCTTTATGGCAGTCCAATGTCTCGATCCTGGGTTACTTTGATATCTACAAATCATGCCCACGGCAAAATAGATATCCGGTCTCATACATAGCATCACATACATTAGGCTTCCTACAGCCGAAGCATAAGGAGCTGCATTCATCTCCTCTATCTTCTTTGATGTCTTAGGACACATCTCTTTAGATAAAGGTACTCCATGCCGAAAAGGTAGAAAACATTTCTTGGAGTTTTGCATGCTAAACCTTTCTTGGTAATTCTGAAAACTCATCATTGATCTAACCATTTCCATAAGAGTCCTATTCCTTCGTTCTGCCACACCATTCTATTGGGATGTACCAGGTGCAGACAATTGGAATTAGATCCCGACCTCTGATAAGTAACTCCTAAACTCTCCTAAGAGGTACTCTCCACCACGATCAGACCGTAGTGTCTTGATACTTTTACCCTGACGTTTCTCCACATCAACCTTGTACTCTTTGAACTTATCAAAGCACTCAGACTTATGGCGCATCAAGTAAATGTACCCATATCTTAAATAATCATCTATAAAAGAGATAAAATATTTGAAACCACCTCTTGCCTGGATAGTCATAGACCCACACAAATCATAATGAACCAATTCCAACACTTCTTTGGCTCTATACCCCTTTTCCTTAAAAAGCCTCTTGGTCATTTTTCCTTCCAAGCAAGACTCGAAGGTTGGAAAATTTTCCTCTACCAATGAACCCAACGGTCCATCGGCTATTAACCTTTGAATCCTACTCAAGTTAATATGAGCCAACCTTAGATGCCAAAGATATGTTTGGTTCATTTATGAAAGTTATTTTCTCTTATTAGATTTAGAAGATGTGTTATTAATTTCCATTTGTTGTATCGTGGGAGTAATTGTATTAAGAGTATACAAATTTCCAACCAACATACCAGAACAGATAACCACCCTATTTTTCTTGACAACCACTTTGTCATCAGAAGAAATAGAATATCCATCCTTAAATAATTTAGAAACTGAAATCAAGTTCTTTCTAAAACATGGTACATAAATGTAAGGGAATAGGTTGCTTAAACACGCAAACGCGCAACGGAAAAATCTATTTCCTCCAGAAGATCCATGCGAAGGGAAACATAATCTTATACTAAGTTAGATCTAAAGACATGATAGAGTTATACCTTTGAAGCATACTCACGATCTCCCGACAGCTCGGATCACAGCATGATCAAGCGTTCGCGCCTCTACGGTATCCACACGAACAAGCCTTGCCTTCGTTTGTCTCACAAACTCAACAAGATGGAGAAGAACACACAAGGTTGTGCTAGCAACCTACAAGTGTGTTTCGGCCAAGATGGGAAGGAGGAAGAAGAAGAAGCAAAAGAGACCTTTCACCTTCTCAAGTGATCAAATCTTATGAAAAATATCATCCAAATGATATTTATAGCCATCCCATGGAATACCAAGAGTCTCCACCCTTTCATCTTCTAATCCAATGGCTCAAAATCAACCATTCAATCCAATGGTTGAATTTTGAACATTCAACTTCCTTGGTGAACTCAAGTTCACCCAATGAGTCTAACTCATTGATTCCCATGCAATTCGACTCAATCCAACAATTGGATCTATTTGAGTCTAACTCAATGAGTTTAATTCGGATTATACTTAATCCAATGAGTGTGAGTCTAACTCAATGATTAATCCAAAAAGCCTAATCATCTCATGATTGACTCTTAGGGCTAATTACTAATAATCTCCCACTAGCACTAGTGTCAATCACCACTAAGATGACACCAACACTTTTGATTTACCCATTATTCTTAATATCCATCTCCATATCTACTTGTTCTTTGTGTGTGACCCTGTAGCCTCTAGTAACGTTGGCAATGTATCCAAATCAACATTTGTGATACATAAGCAATGAGTGGCATCTAGCAAGGCATCATTGCTACCTAAGTGATGAGAAAGTCGTGATCCGACCTAACCTTTCCGTGGCTCTCATGTTGTATGACTTGGTCCCTCTATCCTTGATATCTAGATTGATCAATGAGGCATAGACCGTGTCATCCTCTTATCAATATTTGTGTTTCTTGATCTCCAAATAGACACACTCAATCAAATAAGCTCAATATCTCATATTGACTCATTTACGCATGGCCATGTTTTCTTGTGTCCTACTAATCAAGGGGCCCACAGATATCACTTCCGTCATATGAAAGGGATAGATCCCATCTACATCACTCACATCCCTTTGCATAATTTATTGCATACCTAGTGATCGACTTTATAGTCCACCATGTTATGGGTGACGTTTGACAATACCAAAGTATACAACTCCTTATGTAGGGAACTATAGTGACTTTAGGTCTAAGGACTATTCATACCAATAGTCACATGAGAATGTTTATGACACTTATACGACGATCCATGAAACATTCTCATGGCGGGTCATTCAATATATATTCTCTAATATATACCCATGTGTCAACCTGATATCTCATATCCATGACTTGTGAGATCAAGTCATCCGTTGACCTACATGCTAGTCTCAACGCATTAATATTGTCCTTGTATATTAATGCTCGACTAGGAATAGTTAAGAGTAGTGTTCTCTACAATATCTCACTATCAATTCAATCAATTGATTATTGTAGATAAGAGCCTACTACCCAAGGACATTATTATATTTATTCAATCGGTACTGAACTGCAATAAATATAATAACCATAACCTTTGCCTTTTAATTAATAGTGATATATGATACAAAATGAGCCCTTTACAATCATCTCATAATTGGTACTAGGGCTAATGCTAACAATCCGTTAGCACTAGTGACAATCCCTGAGGTATCGAATACCCATTGACCTAGTGTGACCATCATGCTTTCCCTGTGCCAAAGCTTTGGTCAAAGGATCTGCAATGTTAGCATCGGTTGGGACTTTGCATATCCTTACATCGCCTCTATCGATGATCTCTCGAATGAGATGGAATCGCCTGAGTATGTGTTTGGATCTCTGATGAGAGCGAGATTCTTTAGCCTGTGCAATAGCCCCATTGTTATCACAATGGAGGTCTATTGAGTTTCCTACACTAGGAACAACACCAAGCTCTGTAATGAACTTCTTGATCCAAACAGCCTCCTTTGCTGCAGCTGATGCAGCAATGTACTCGGCTTCTGTTGTAGAATCAGCGACTGTGTCCTGCTTTGAACTCTTCCATCTCACAACACCACCATTTAAATAAAATACATACCCTGACTGCGATCTGTAATCATCCTTGCCAGTTTGGAAGCTAGCATCGGTGTAACCCTTTACAACAAGCTCTTCATCGCCTCCAAAGATCAAGAAATAATCTTGAGTCCTTCTCAAGTACTTAAGAATATTCTTGACTGTTGTCCAGTGACCTTCACCTGGATCTGACCGGTATCTGCTCGTCATGCTTAACGCATACGAGACATCTGGGTGAGTACAAAGCATGACGTACATGATTGACTCTATAGCAGATGCATAAGGGATTTGATCCATGCGGTCCCTTTCTACCTTAGAAGAGGGACATTGAGTCTTCGAAAGACTCACACCATGTGACATAGGCAGGAATCCCTTCTTGGAATTCTCCATAGCAAAATGTTTAAGCCCCTTGTCAATGTACGTACTCTGACTTAGGTTAAGCAATCTCTTAGATCTATCTCTATAGATCTTAAGACCTAAAATATAGGCTTCTTCACCTAAATCTTTCATTGAAAAATAATTTCCAAGCCAAGTCTTCACTGACTGAAGAGTAGGGATATCATTTCTAATGAGTAGTATGTCATCTACATACAATATGAGAAAGAAGACTGTGCTCCCACTAACCTTCTTGTAGACACAAGGTTCATTTTCATTTTTAATGAAACCAAACGTTTTGATCGCATCATCGAATCGAAGATTCCAGCTTCTAGATGCTTGCTTCAATCCATAAATGGATTTTTGCAACTTACAAACCTTTCCAGCATGCTCTGGATCTACAAAACCCTCAGGTTGTGTCATGTACAAATCCTCGAGTAGATTTTCGTTAATAAATATGATTTTGACATCCATTTGCCAGATCTCATAATCATAGTAAGCAGCAATAGCAAGCATGATCCGAATGGACTTGAGCATCACAACTGGTGAAAAGGTTTCATCATAGTCTATGTCATGAATCTGCTTGAATCCTTTAGCCACCAATCTACCTTTATAGGTATGCTTATTTCCATCCATGTCAGTCTTCACCTTGAAGACCCACTTACACCCAATGAGTTTGATCCCTTCAGGTGGATCAACCAAAGTCCATACTTGGCTAGTGTACATGGATTCCATTTCGGATCTCATGGCCTCTAGCCATTTCTGAGAATTTGGGGCATGTACAGCTTCCTGATAAGATGTAGGCTCATTAAGACCAATAAGCTCTACATCACCGTGGTTAGACAAGAGAAAAGAATATCTCTCAAGTTGATGACGAATCCTATCAGATCTGCGTAGAGCTTGTGCTACTTGAACAGATTGTTGTTCCATAACTTCTTGTGGTGTAACAAGATCCCGATCCACAACATCTTGTGGTACCTGTTCAATTTTCATCAAGGTGTCAGTGCTAGTATCTTGAACTTCTTCAAGATCGACTTCACTCCCACTAGTTTTTCTAGAAATAAATTCCCTTTCTAGAAATACACCAGTCCTGCCAACAAACACCTTTCCGTGTGTTGGATTATAGAAGTAATATCCCTTTGTTTCCTTAGGATTGTAGGTGCAGCGGGGACCGGCAAGAGGGGGGTGAATTGCCTGAAAATAAAATTTACCCTCCTCAAAGCTTTTCAACTTTAAAATAAAGCAACACTTAATAATAAAACAAAATAACAGAAAAGAAATGAAACTCAGCTATTTGACTTGGCTACAACCGAGACGGTTGTTAATCCAAGGCGATGGAAAGGCGCACTAAAAGAGTCTCCTTCTTTGAAGGCAGAGAAGCCTTTTACACTTTGACAGCACAGTAGTTGCTAATAGAATGAGAGTACAAGAGTTGCTTTTTCCTTCGTTTGCGTTGTTCTTGTTCATTTCTAAAGCTGCCCGAGACCCTCCTTTATATAGGGGTTCTAGAGCTTATCGGATGACCTGATCTTCGGGATCAGGTTTTCACTCGAGAGGGATCGGTCGATCGATCACCAGGTTCGGTCGACTGAACCTGCTGTACCTGCCCAGTCTTCCGTCCAGGTGTAGTCTCTGTGGATCGAGCTTGGATTCGGTCGACCGATCCTCATGTTCGGTCAACCGATCGGCCAACGGTCTCCAGCTGAGTTGGCCCGATCAAATTGCTCATCTGAGTCTCTGGATAAACTTTGGTTTGGTCGACCGATCAGGAGGTTCGGTCGACCGATCAGCTTCTCTGACTTGGCCCGATGATCTCGGTCGACTTGGCGTCAGGTTAACTTGGGTTCGGTCGACCGATCATGAGGTTCAGTCGACCGATCACTTCACCCCTGGCTGATGTGATGCTGACGTGTCACCAACGGCTGTGCTCTGATGCAAAGGGTTCGGTCGACCGATCACGGTGTTCGGTCGACCGAACCATTGACAAGTCAACTTCCAGTTGACTTGCTCTGGTTCGGCTTCCTTGAGTGATTTCGGCCATCCGGAATAGGGCTCACCCGAACCCAGTTCCCGACCTTCTCCTCGAGCAGTCTTCCGTCCTGGCTTTACGTCCCTCGAACGCCGCACACGTTCTTCTCGCCCACCGGAGTACTCTTCCACAGCTCTCTCATCCTTTGGACGCACCGAGCCCGTCGGCTCCCTTCCCGTGCCGTCCTTCTCGCTAGCTGCATCTTCCGCTCGACTTCCTGTGCTCCTAAGCTCCTGCACACTTAGACACAGGGATAAGATAAACAGGACCTAACCTAAATTTGGTTGGTCACATCAAAACTACCACGGGATCCAACAATCTCTCCCATTTTTGATGTGCATCAACCCAAGTTCAGGTTAGGGTAAAACAAAGAGATAGTAATTTAAAGAAATTACTAAACTAACAATTCAGGCATAAATTTACAATTTTAAAATAAATTGCAAGATGGAAAATAATTTATACTAAGATAAACTCCCCTTAACTGAACTTATCTTTATTCTCTCCCTTTGATCATTGCAAAAACGGGAACACAAATATTCTCCCCCTTTTAAAAAAAATTAACTTTAGAAAAAAACTTTAAATAATTTTGAAACATTTTTCAAAATGCAAGCATTTTCAAGAAATTTTTTTTCTAAGTCTTAAAAAGAGATTTTCTAAGTCTTTTAAAGACACAATTCTAAGTTAAAAATTAATTTAGAAAAACTGAGTTAGGTTTAATTTCAAAAATTTCTAAGTTTTAAAAATTTTCAAAGTTCAAACAAAAACTTTTTTAAAGCATTATTTAATTTTTTAATGCTTTTATCAAAAAGTTAATTAAACATTTCATTTCTATATTTAGCTTCCAGGCAGTGGCGAGGCACTAGGCCTTCTTGGTTATTGGAGCAACAACCACTTTCTAGTCAAAGCCGCATAAGGAAATTCCTTGTTTAATTTATTCTCTGAAAGCCTTTAACCTTTTTAAATTTTAATCTAGCATGGATTTTGGAATCCAATAAAGATTCCTTCCTACAGGATTAATCAAAAACTTAGGGGGTACATAGTTTCTTGGTATTTTCCTAAGTTGACCCTGATGCTTCCTTATGTACCAATTTAATTTTCCATATAACTTTATTTTTGAATGTGGAAAAACATTTTTAAAACATGCATCATTTTTCAATTTTTTAATTTCTAATTTTAAATTTTCATTTTCTGATTTCAAATATTCATTTTCCTTTTCTACTTTATCTAATTCTTTAGAAAGAGCTTTTATAAAATGAAAGAACTGTTTAGGATTTAGGGCACGTACCTTACTTACCTCGTCTTGCGATGCTCCCCCTTCATCATAGCTTTCTTCTTCTTCTGTTGTTCCTCCCCCTTCATCTATGCTCATTTCTGAGCTAGACGTTTCTTCTAGCTGATGGTTGGCCGTCAGTGCTAGTCCCGAGAATTCTTCGACTTCGGATTCGGCGGATGATGAATCATCCCACATGACCTTTAGGTTGTATTTGGGTCAAGCTGGCTTCTTACTCTTTGCTTTGCTCTTTAGTTTTGGGCAGTCATCTTTGATATGTCCTTCTTCGTTGTAATTGTAGCAATGAACCACCCTTTTCTTTTGATGGAGCTTTTTCGACTGCGATCGAAATCTATTAGATTTAAAGAATTTATTAAAGTGTCTTACCAGTAGTGCCGCTTCGGATTCGTCGACTGAGGCTTCGGAGTCAGAACTGTTTATTTTTGCCTTTAAGGCAATGTTCTGACTGGTCTTCTCTACTCCATTGGGCTCTGCAACTCGAGATTCGTGAAGTTCAAAAGTAGAAAACAATTGTTCTAAACTACTTACCTTGAAGTCCTTAGAGATGTAGTACGCATCTACTAAGGAGGCCCACTCGGGAGTTCTCGGGAAGGCGATGAGCGCGTACCGGATCGAGTCCCGGTTCGTTACTTCTTCTCCAAGGTTGTTGAGTTGCGTGATCAGCTCTTTGATCCTCGCTTGGAGTTGCGCTACCTTATCGCCTTGGTTCATCCGGAGGTTCGTTAATTGGGTCCGGAGGATGTTGCACCTCGCTAGCTTAGCTTTCGAGGTACCTTCGTGAAGCTCCAGGAATTTTTCCCAGAGATCTTTTGCGGAGTCGTAGCTTCCGATCCGATTTACCTCTTGGGGCGGAAGAACACTGAGCAAGTGGAACTCAGCCTTTCCATTCGTGACGAAATCAGCCTGCTCCTTCTTCGTCCATTGGTTTTCTTCTTTGTCTTCCGGAGCTGCAAAACCATATTTTATTGTAATAAGAATGTCAAAATCCGTTTTAAAGAATACCTCCATTTTTCGCTTCCATGTAGCGAAATCTCTGTCGAACTTCAGGGGATGAATCTTCGCGCCGGCCATTGTTCTGATCTTTGTGCTTCAGATGGCGGTTAGTCCTTCTGAGGCTATTGGGCTCTGATACCACTTGTAGGTGAAGCGGGGACCGACAAGAGGGGGGTGAATTGCCTGAAAATAAAATTTACCCTCCTCAATGCTTTTCAACTCTAAAATAAAGTAACACTTAATAAAAAAACAAAATAACAGAAAAGAAATGAAACTCAGCTATTTGACTTGGTTACAAACGAGACGGTGGAAAGGCGCACTAAAAGAGTCTCCTCTGAAGGCGGAGAAGCCTTTTACACTTTGACAGCACAGTAGTTGCTAAGAGAATGAGAGTACAAGAGTTGCTTTTTCATTCATTTGTGTTGTTCTCGTTCATTTCTAAAGCTTCCCGAGACCCTCCTTTATATAGGGGTTCTAGAGCTTATCGGATGACCTGATCTTCGGGATCAGGTTTTGACTCGAGAGGGATCGGTCGACCGATCCCCAGTTTCGGTCGACCGATCCCCAGGTTCGGTCGACCGATCCCCAGGTTCGGTCGACCGATCCCCAGGTTCGGTCGACCGAACCTGCTGTACCTGCCCAGTCTTCCGTCCAGGTGCAGTCTCTGTGGATCGAGCTTGGATTCGGTCGACCGATCCTTATGTTCGGCCGACCGATCAGCCAACGGTCTCCAGCTGAGGTGGCCCGATCAAATTGCTCGACTGAGTCTCTGGATAAACTTTGGTTCGGTCGACCGATCAGGAGGTTCGGTCGACCGATCAGGAGGTTCGGTCGACCGATCAGCTTCTCTGACTTGGCCCGATGATCTCGCTCGACTTGGCGACAGGTTAACTTAGGTTTGGTCGACCGATCACTTCACCGCTGGCTGATGTGATGCTGACGTGTCACCAATGGCTGTGCTCTGATGCAAAGGGGTTCGATCGACCGATCAGGGTGTTCGGTCGACCGAACCATTGACAAGTCAACTTCCAGTTGACTTGCTCTGGTTCGGCTTCCTTGGGTGATTTCGGCCATCCGGAATAGGGCTCACCCGAACCCAGTTCCCGGCCTTCTCCTCGAGAAGTCTTCCGTCCCGGCTTTACGTCCCTCGAATGCCGCGCACGTTCTTCTCGCCCACCGGAGTACTCTTCCGCAGCTCTCTCGGCCTTCGGACGCACCGAGCCCGTCGGCTCCCTTCCCGTGCCGTCCTTCTTGCTAGCTGCATCTTCTGCTCGACTTCCTGTGCTTATAAGCTCCTGCACACTTAGACACAGGGATCAGACAAACAGGACCTAACCTAAATTTGGTTGATCACATCAAAACTACCACGGGGTCCAACAGGGATATCCAATAAAGTTGCACTTATCTGATTTGGGTCCTAGTTTATCTAAGACTTGTCATCGAACGTAAGCCTCACAACCCCAAATCTTTATAAACGACATATTGGGACTCTTCCCTGTCCATATCATATATGGTGTCTTTATGATGGCCTTGGATGGAACTCGGTTAAGTGTAAAAGCGGCTATCTCTAGAGCATGTCCCCAGAAGGAAGTAGGAAGATCTGTATCACTCATCATCGATCGTACCATATCTAATAAGGTACGGTTCCTCCTTTTTGATACACCATTCCATTATGGGGTTCCAGGTGGAGTGAGTTGAGATATTGTCCCACACTCAACGAGATGGTCATGAAACTCTTGGCTAAGGTATTCCCCACCTCGATCTGATCGAATCATCTTAATACTCTTACCAAGTTAGTTTTGTACTTCATTCTTGAATTCTTTAAACTTTTCAAAGGATTCTGACTTGTGTCTCATCAGATACACATAGTCATATCTACTAAAATCATCAGTGAAGGTAATGAAGTAATGATAGCCTCCTCTAGCTGCTATTCTGAAAGGGCCACATACATCAGTATGTATGAGTTTTAATAGATCATTAGCCCTTTCGCCATGTCCACTAAATGAAGTCTTTGTCATCTTTCCTTGAAGACAAGATTCACATAACTCATATGATTCAAAATCAAATGAGTCCAAAAGTCCATCCTTATGGAGTTGGGATATGTGACTCTCATTTATGTGACCTAAGCGACAATGTCAGAGATATGTTTGGTTCAGATCATTAGATTTGAACCGCTTGGTATTAATGTTATAGATTGAGTTTTCAAAGTCTAGAACATAGAATCCATTTATCAGAGGTGCACTACAATAAAACATGTCATTTAAATAAATAGAACAACATTTGTCCTTTCTTATAAATGAGAGCCCCTTCTTATCTAAACAAGAAACAGAGATTATGTTTTTGGTTAAAGCAGGCACATAACAACACTCTTCAAGTTCTAAAACAAGCCCAATGGGCAAAGATAAGGAGTATGTTCCTACAACGACGGCGGCAACTCTTGCACCAATGCCTACTCGTAGGTCCACTTCGCCCTTTGTCAATAATCTACTATTTCTCAGCGCCTGCACATTAGTACAAATGTGAGATGCACATCCGGTATCTAATACCCATGAAGAAGAAATAGATAGATTGACTTCTATAACATATATACCTGAGGCAGAAGTCTCACTTCTCTTCCGTTTCATTTCCTCTATGTACCTTTTGCAGTTCCTCTTCCAGTGTCCGATCTCACCACAGTGGAAGAAGGTCCCTTCCTTAGTAACCCCTCCTTTGGGTTTCAGTGCATGAGCCTTGCCCTTGCCTTTGGCTTGGGTCTTACCCTTACCTTTAGGCTTCCACTTGCCTTTGCCCTTAAATACCATCAGAATGAAACTAGGCTTTGCCTTCTGAAGGTTGATTTCAGCAGTTCTCAACATGCTTAACATCTCAAGCAGTGGCTTGTCAATTTCATTCATGTTGTAGTTCATGACAAACTGACTATAACTGTCATGCAACGACTGCAAGATAAGGTCAGTGGCCAATTCTTGGCCTAGTGGGAATCCCAACCTTTGCAGATTCTCCACATACCCGATCATTTTGAGCACATAAGGCCCTACAGGAGTTCCTTCTTGCATTCTGCATTGAAACAGTGCTTTAGAGATCTCAAATCTCTCATGTCTTGCTTGTCCTTGATACAGTTGTTTAAGATGTTCAACCATATCATAAGCATCCATGTTCTCATGTTACTTCTGAAGCTCAGAGTTCATAGTGGAGAGCATGAGACATGACACATCTACTACGTCATCTTGATACTTCTTGTAAGCATCCCTATCAGCTCTAGTGGCATTATCAAGGGGTGCTTCAGGAATAGGCTGCTCTAGAACATACAATTTTCATTCTTGTTTGAGGATTATTCTCAAGTTTCTATACCAGTCCAAGAAATTAGCTCTATTGAGCTTGTCCTTATCAAGGACAAATCGCAAAGAGAGGGTATTTGTTGTACTTGGCGACATGGCAATCTACAACAGAGAAATGCAGGTCTTAGTATCATATATCTATCATTTAATTAGGCCTTTAATTAAATGATTCTCCCACTAAATTCTAAAGCTTGATAGAAGCAAGTCACTACTAGTTCTATACCCATAAGCAAAGACATTCTAGCGGGACAAGATCCACATTATACCTCATCTTGAGTTAGCTTTGGCTAATCACCCAAGACTTGTATAAATAGGTAGGCAACGTGTACCAATTGGACAAAATTCATATTATACTTTTCTTGAGTTAGCTTTGGCTAATCTCCCAAGATATGTATAACATAGGTAGACAACGTTCACCAATTACATTCTATGTAACTCTTGTATCCTTAGATGAACAACATTGTTTATTCATTTTTCCATCTTATGAAATCCATATTATAATTAATCTTGAGTTAGCTTTGGCTAATCGCCCAAGACTAGTATAATATGATTTACATCTTATGGGATATGCCTTTAAGTTCTCAATCCAATTGAGGTAACTTAATTAAGTTATACCCAAAGGTCGGTAGTCGGACATCACAATTGTCCTGTCGCACTCTACCAAGATAAAATGAGCCACTTTGCTTTGGCAAACCTGACTATAGATGATCGAGGTAGTAATGAGTACCAAATTCTGGTAGGCATATGTAAATGACCTAATTACGATAGCTACACATGCATCACATACATCATGACATATCATGGCATATATCAACATATACACAAGTTTAAACGTGATATGGTTATAGCCCCCATAAACTACGATCTTCTCAAGCCAATGAGAATAGCGATAAGTCAACCTAGGTCTAAGCCGCTTCTCTAAGCACTTCCTTGGTTGTTGTGTGTTGTTGTCCTTCCTTCCTTTTTCACCCGTCTTCCAGAAGACTAACTCTTTCTAATTTTGTACATTACAAAATCTAAAGAAACTCGAGTTACATTCGAGTATAATCTAATTATAACAAGAATAAAGGGGATGAAGGCATGACACGCAAGCCGTATTATGAATTATAACATTACACACATCCAATCACATTTGGGTCAAAGGGCCATAACCATGCACCATGTCATTTATATTCACAATATACTAATGACATAAAATTTACTATGATTGGAGCAACTAATTATGAGCCGCAATGCCACGGCGGTCCCGCTAGCCGGTTAGTGGGTGGGGTCAAGGGGCAGGCCCCTTGCGGGGTTTTCAGGGGGCAGCGCCCCCGAAGCAAAATTAATTTTGCATACTCGTTTAGGAGTTGCTGCCATGCCCGAGACACTACCCACAATACCAACTATGTTTCATTCTAAATAAAATATCTCTAGCCGAGACCTTGTTGGTCATACACCAACTTCGTTTTGTTCCAAACAAAACAACTCTATCTGAGACCTTGTTGGTCACACACCAACTTTCGGTCAAGAGTCAAGATTTGGCCGAGTTGGTCACACACCAACTTTCGGTCATGACTCAAGATTTGGCCGAAACTCCAAATCTAGCCAAGACTCATAGTTTGGCCGAGACCTATAATCTGGCTGAGAGTCAAGTGTGGCCGAAACTCACAATTTTGCCAATCATAGAAAACCCTATCATGCAATTTCTATATCATATATAAAAATTCTAATAACTTAGCATATCCCTTCGCAAGTGGCTCTGATACCACTGTAAGGGAATAGGTTGCTTAAACACACAAACGTGCAGCGGAAAAACCTATTTCCTCCAGAAGATCCATGCGAAGAGAAACATAATCTTATACTAAGTTAGATCTAAAGACATGATAGAGTTATACCTTTGAAGCGTGCTCACGATCTCCCGACAGCTCGGATCACAGCACGATCAAGCGTTCACGCCTCTACGATATCCACACGAACAAGCCTTGCCTTCGTTTATCTCATAAACTCAACAAGATGGAGAAGAACGCACAAGGTTGTGCTAGCAACCTATAAGTGTGTTTCAGCCAAGATGGGAAGGAGGAAGAAGAAGAAGCAAAAGAGACCTTTCACCTTCTCAAGTAATCAAATCTTATGAAAAATATCATCCAAATGATATTTATAGTCATCCCATGGAATACCAAGAGTCTCCACCCTTTCATCTTCTAATCCAATGGCTCAAAATCAACCATTCAATCCAATGGTTGAATTTTGACCATTCAACTTCCTTGGTGAACTAAAGTTCACCCAATGAGTCTAACCCATTGATTCCCATGCAATTCGACTCAATCCAACAATTGGATCTATTTGAGTCAAACTCAATGAGTCTAAATCGGATTACACTTAATCCAATGAGTGGGTTCATTCGAGTCTAACTAAATAATTAATCCAAAAAACCTAATCATCTCATGATTGGCTCTTAGGGCTAATTACTAACAGTAAAAACAATTTTTCAAAATCAAAGTTTTATTCCTATCAAAAGATAAATATGCATCTCCCACTGCAACAGCCGCCACTCTCGTAGCATTACCCATGTAGACGGTGATCTCCCCTTCATGTAATCGTCGAATTTCCTAGAACCCCTGCAATGAATTGTAGACATGATCATTGGCTCCCGTATCTACACACCAGGAACCGGTAGATAACACCGCTAAACATGTTTCAACAACTAATGAATAAGATATGCCTATATTGTTCTCCTTTCTGCGAGGACTATTAGGATGTATACAAAAAGCCTAGCTTTTTGTATGAACATTTATATTTTGAAATAAGAATCACATTGGTCAAATATCTGCATTTATGTTAAATGTAGTTGTCCATTTAATTTATATTGTAGATAACATTGTGTTTCGTGTGACACAGAAGATCATGTTATCAGTTCCTTATAAATTATAAATAATAGCTCACAACCAAGATGGAATGGGGCAAACCATTAGAGTGGTTGTAGTGTAATTTGGTATTAGTTTATCTTAACTATAAAATTATACTAGTACACTATGTGTGTATTGAGCAGGACCATTTGAGGTTGTTTCTTTTTATACTGATTGCATAAAAGAACAAGACCTCTGTTATTATGGAAGTGCGTACTCTTAATCATGATATAATAACAAGCACGTATACTTAATATTTATTTCTTTAATTTATCAAAGGGTGAGATTTAGTTCATTAAATCAATAGACCTGATAAGTTTAGAAATGATATTATGGTGTGTTGTTGATTATATAATGAAATTGTGTCCTAGTAATTTAGGTTGGTGATGTCCCCTTGAGGAGCTCATAAGGATTGTCATGCAAACCCTACAGGTGGACTAAGCCCAATATGATAATAAGGTTGAGTGGTACTACTCTTGGAGCTAAATATTAATTAAGTGAGTTGTCAGTAACTCATTTAATTAGTGGGCATTCGATATCTTAAACATAGGGAGACTAACACACTCATTATAAGGATCCTATATTGTAATATGAGATTGGTGCGGTAGTGCAATAATAACTCTTTAGTGGCATGAGTTATTATTGATGAACTTGAGTTAGGTGTTTAGGGCGAACACGGGAAGCTCAAGCTCATCGGGAGACCAAAATCAATTTCTCCTCTCGGTCCCTGTTGTAGCCCCTTATTTATAAAGCCTTATATCTACCCAAAGCCCAGCTTCTTAACCAAGCTTAAGAGCCGGCCACATCCTTTCTTGGAGCCCAAGCAAGGGGTTGGCCAAGCCAAGCTTGGAGCTCAAGCTAGGGCTGGCCAAGCCTTGCTTGCAAGGGGTCGACCAAGCATTATTTGGAGCCAAGAGGTGGCCGGCCCAAGCATATCTTGGCGTCCAAGATATGGCCGGCCACATAGGAATAGAAAAGGAAGTTTTAATCTTTCCTTTATAGGCATCCACAAAAGGATTTAAAATAAAGATTTTAATCATAAAACGTTCCTTTTTTAGATCGATCACAAAAGGAAATAAAAGGGAGTTTTTATTTTGTTAAAAATTTTCCTTTTATGATGCTTTCCACATGGTTTTAAAAAGGAGTGTTAAATTTTAAAATATTTCCTTTTATAGCTTTCTACAAAGGATTAAAAGAGAGATTTGAAATCTTTCCTTATTTGTAGTTATCTATAATGTTTAAAAGAAAGATTTTAATTTTAAACTTTCCTCTTTGTAACCATAATATAAAAGGAGTTTTATTTTAAATCTTTTCTTTTATAAAAGAGAAGATTTTAATTTTATAAAACATGTCTTTTATAGCTGACAACAAAAGGGATTTTAAAAGAGAGATTTTAATTTTTTGTTTAAAATCTTTCCTTGTTTGATGCACAAGTGGTGGTCGACCATGTAAAGGAATAAAAGGAAGTTTTATTTTTTTTTTGTTTTAAAACTTTCCTTTTTTAGATTCACCAAGGATTATAAAAGAGAGGGAGAGGGTGCCTCATTGAGAACAACCTAAGCCTTGCATCCTCTCTATTATGGTCGAAACTCTTCTCTTCTATTCCCTTGGTAGTCGGCCCTCTTCCTTCTCTCTTCTCCTTTTGTTTTCTTTCTTGGAGGCCGGAGGCATCAAGCTTGGTTTTCTCTTGGTGGCCGGTTGCTTGAAGGAGAAGAAGAAGAGAAGGAAGCTCTCTTGTCTAGCATCCCTTGGAGGTTAGTTGGTGGTCGAAACATGGAAGCAAAGGAAGAAGGTTGGGTGGATTTCATCTTGGTAGATCATCGCCCACACGACGTCCAAGAGGAGGAGAGGAATACAACAAAAGATCAAGAGGTCTATAAGCTACTAAGAAAGGTATAACTAGTTATTTGTTTCCGCAACAGAACTAGTTCATCTTCTTTGTATAGATCTTGAAAAAACAAACACAAGAGGCTATCAATTTTAGGCTATCGTTTTTGTTATCGATTTTGTGTTTCAATTTCATGTTTCGATATTGTGCTTCTATTGAGGTCTCTGTAGTTAAACTTAGTTTACTGTAAGAAGTTAATTAATATCCATTTTCTTTGAAAGGTTTTGTCTAAGAAGTGGTGGATGATCTCATACCCAAGAAGGCCTACTGCCTCGCCATGTTTAATCTGGAAGTCGATCTTTGAAATAGATATTTAATTAACTTCTGTAATATGGTTTAACTTAGGAAGATCACATCGGTCAAACTTGGAGTAAAAATGTTAAGTATCGTTTCCAATCCAAGTTTAACTTCTGAAGGACAATTTGGATTAATAATGTTAAGCATCGTTTACAATCCAAATTTAACTTCAGTAGACCACATGGGTAGATAGGATAGTTCAATGCTTGTACAAATTTTTGTACAGGGGAACTAGAACGGTTTTCCGAGTAGCAACCAACAATTGGTATCAGAGCTAGGTTTTTGCCACTGTGTATTTTGTTTTCAGTTAATGATGCACTTTTCATACATAAGTTTAGGCAAGATAATAGTAGGATATTCAAATAGATTAACTCTGTGGTTGCAGACTCCAACTATTATGACCTATTGTGATTATGTATGATTGGACCCGAGGACATGTCGAGGACATTTTATATGTGTGCATGATTATAATTATTAAATACAGCAGGAGTTGTATTAGTTTTAGGATTTTACATTTTGTTCGATCTAGACTTTATGTATATTCCTTTATGGAATATAGGATCGATATATGTAAAATTTTATTTTTGTTGAGGATCATATCCTTGCGAGGCGTGGTGCTATTTGAGGACCAGAGGCGCAGCAAAAAAGGAAGCTCGATGGACGCGACAATATGAGACCTAGGGCTAGCGGCTAGGTTTGATGACTGCTAAGGCTTGTAGCACACAGAGGACAGCTATGGATGAGGTTATAATAGTTGGAAAATTAGTTTTCATATTTATTGTCTTTTATGTTGTGATGTGCTGTGTTTGTGTGCTTGTGTGCATGTTAAAATTCCTCGTTTCTAAATAACTAAGTGGGAGAGGAATTAATTAAATTCCACGGTCTCCATTACTGGTTTGTAAGTGATGCATTCAAACTTGCGTGTTGGCTCTGAGTGCCTTCCTCCACATCGGATGAGTTTGTTTGCGGATCACTAGATCAAACTTCCTTAATGGATGATTATAGGAAATTATTTAGGAGAGTGTGATCTTCTCCATCTGAAGGGGCATAATCTTATTTAATGGACTTAGTATTAAGTAATGGTATACACTTAGGCGCATTTAATAGTATCCTCCCCATTGGAGTCACTGCTATTATTTGTGTGACCGAAGAAAAAACAACTATTAATTTGTCATAAAGCTAGGTAAACCCCCCTCTTACAAATGATTGAATTCCACACTATCGTGGCATACAAATTCATTGTGTTTGAGGTAATTTTATTTGTCATAAAGTTAGGTTGACAAAATAAAATTAATGGGTAAAACCTCCTCTTACAAATGATTGAATTTGTATACGTCCACACTATCGTGGCATACAAAATTCACGGTATTTGAGGTAATAAAGTTAGATTGACAAGATAATTAATGGGTAAATCCCTCCTCTTACAAATGTTTGAATTTGTATACGTCCACACTATCGTGGCATACAAAATTCACGGTGTTTGAGGTGTTGGTGAATTTAAATGATATTGTTTGAGGAATCAATATTATTGTAAATTCTAAGGTTTTGACCAAATATTTGATCAAAGACAGACCAACTATTAATTTTATTTGTCATAAAGTTAGGTTGACAAGATAATAAAATTAATGAGTAAAATCTCCTCTTACAAATGTTTGAATTTGTATACGCCCACACTATTGTGGCATATAAAATTCACGGTGTTTTGAGGAGTTGGTGAATTTAAATGATATTGAGGAATCAATATTATTTTAAGGTCTTGACCAAATATTTTGTGATTCTTAGGATTTCAAATGGTTTTCAATCCCCTAGCTATTATATTAGAAGAAAACAAACTTACTAGTCCCAATTATATTGATTGGAAACAAAAGGAAGACTGTCCTCGCAAAATTAAGCACAATTTAGGTGTATCTTATTCATTAGTTGTTGAAACATGTTTAGTGGTGTTATCTACCGGTACCTGGTGTGTAGATACGAGAGCCACTAATCATGTCTGCAATTCATTGTGGGGGTTCCAGGAAACCCGACGACTACATGAAGGGGAAATCACCGTAAGCATGGGCAATGCTACGAAAGTGGCGGCTGTTGTAGTGGGAGATGTTTATCCTTTGATAGGAATAAAATATTGATTTTGATAAATTGCCTTTATGTACCAAGTTTTAGAAAGAATTTGATTTTAGTTTTTAAATTATTTAAGGATGGATATTCTATTTCTTTTGATGATAAAATGGTTGTCAAGAAAAATAGAGAGATTGTCTGTTTTGGTACATTAGTTGGCAATTTAATCTAAATCCAATAACTCCCACGATGCAACAAATGAAAATTAATAACACATCTTCTAATAAGAGAAAGGAACCTTTGGAAATGAACCAAACATATCTTTGGCATCTAAGGCTAGGTCATCAAAGGTTAATAGCCAATGGACTTTTGGGTTCATTGGTGGTGGAAAACTTTCCAACCTGCGAGTCTTGCTTGGAAGGAAAAATGACCAAGAGACCTTTTAAGGCTAAGGGGTAAAGAGCCAAAGATGTGTTGGAATTGGTTCATTCTGATTTGTGTAAACCTATGACTATCTAGGCAAGAGGTAGTTTCAAATTTTTTGTCTTTTTTATAGATGGCTATTCAAGATACAGGTACACTTACTTGATGCGCTGCAAGTTTGAGTGCTTTGATAAGTTCAAAGAGTACAAGACTGATGTGAAGAAACGTCATGGTAAAAGTATCAAGACACTACGGTCTGATCGTGGTGGCGAGTACCTCTCAAGAGAGTTTAGGAATTATTTATCAGAGGCCAGGATTCAATCCCAATTATCTGCACCTGGTACACCCCAACAGAATGGTGCGGTGGATCAAAGGAATATAACTCTTATGGAAATAGTTAGATCAATGATGAGTTATTCTGAATTACCAAATTCATTTTGGGGATATGCTCTGGAAATGGCAGCGTACATTCTGAACTTAGTACCTTCTAAATCAGTATCCTCTACTCCCACAGAACTGTGGAATGGGCGTAAGCCTAGTCTAGGACATGTTCGAATTTGGGGAAGTCCAGCACATGTGCTAAAGGGAGACGCTGATAAGTTAGAATTACGTACAGAAGTCCGCTTGTTTGTGGGATATCCTAAAGGAACGAAAGGTGGTTTATTTTATAGTCCTAAAGTTCAGAAGGTCATTGTTAGCATTGATGCCCGATTTTTAGAAGAGGACTATGTAATGAACCACAAGCTCATGAGTGAAATTGTTCTAGAAGGAATGAAAGAGGACACGTCTACTTTAGTACCAACAGTGCAAGATGAAATATCACAAGAAACTGCAACACGTACCACAAATGATGCACAACTACAAACAGTGCCTCGTCGTAGTGGGAGGGTTGTTAGGCAACCTGAAAGATTCATGTTTTTGGGAGAGTCTTCAGACTTGATCCTATGTAAACATGAACCTGATTCCCGAACATATGATGAAGGACTCCAAGATAAAGATGCAACATCTTGGCAAAGAGCAATTAATTCAGAAATAGAATCTATATATTTTAACAAAGTCTGGGAGCTAGTAGAACCACCAAATGGTGTAAAAGTTATGGATCTACAAAAGAAAAAGAGGGGTAGACGGAAAGGTGAAAACCTTCAAAGCAAGGCTTGTTGCGAAGGGGTATACTCAGAAAGAGGGAATCAATTATGAGGAAACCTTTTCACCGGTAGCTATGCTTAAGTCTATCCGGATACTTTTATCTATTGCTGCTCATATGGATTATGAGGTTTGGCAAATGGATGTCAAGACAGCTTTCCTTAATGGAAGTCTTGAAGAAAACATCCATATGAAGCAACCAGAGGGGTTTATTGTAAAAGGCAAAGAGCATCTTGCATGTAAGCTCAATCGGTCTATTTATGGACTGAAGCAAGCTTCAAGATCTTGGAACATCCGGTTTAATGAAGTAATCCAGTCTTATGGATTTATTCAGTGTTCGGATGAGTCTTGTGTATACAAGAAGTGTGACGGAAACGTGGTGATATTTCTTTTACTATACGTAGATGACATTTTGTTAATTGGCAACAATGTTAAAGTGTTGTCAGAAGTAAGGGTATGGTTGTCTAAGCAATTCTATATGAAGGACTTGGGAGAATGCGGACATATTCTTGGGATCAAAGTAATAAGGGATCGCAAGAAAAGGATGCTGTCCTTATCCCAAGCTTCATACATCAATACTATCCTAGCTCGTTTTAGCATGCAAAACTCTAAGAAAGGTGTTCTTCCTTTTCAGCATGGATTACCCTTATCTAAAGAGATGTCTCCTCAGACATCAAAGGATATAGAGAAGATGAAGGTGGTTCCTTATGCTTCGGCTGTAGGAAGCCTAATGTATATAATGCTATGTACGAGACTGGATATCTATTTTGTCGTGGGCATGGTTAGCAGATATCAAAGTCACCCAGGACCAGAACACTGGACTATCGTAAAGCAAGTATTAAAGTACCTGAGAAAGACTAGAGATTATATGCTAGTTTACTAAGCAGATGATTTACTCTCTGTGGGTTACATGGATTCTGACTTCCAATCAGATAGGGACAATAGTAAGTCAAACTCGGGGTTTTGTGTTTACTTTGGGAGGTGAAGCCATAACATGGAGGAGTGTTAAGCAGAAATACGTTTCAGACTCCACCATAGAAGCTGAGTATGTGGCAGCCTCAGAGGCAACCAAAGAAGTTGTATGGCTCAGGAACTTCTTGATGGACTTAGATGTGATTCCTAGTTTGTCCAAAATTATCATAATTTATCATGATAATAATGGTGCAGTAGCAAACTCGAAGGAACCACGAGCTCATAAGGCAAGTAAACACATTGAGCGCAAGTACCACCCGATAGGAGACATCGTAAACCAAAGAGAAGTTATTGTTACCAAGATAAAATCAGATGATAACCTTGCAGAACCTTTCACTAAGGCCTTTCCAGCGAGAGCTTTTGATAGGCATGTTGAGGGGATGAGAATCAGATGTATAGCAGCATATATGGCAGCATAATCTTTTAGTATAAGTGGGAGATTGTTAGGATGTATACTACAAGCCTAGCTTTTTGTATGAACAATTATATTTTGAAATAAGAATCACATTAGTCAAATGTCTATATTATGTCAAATGCAGTTGTCTATTTAATTTATATTGTAGATAACATTGTGTTTGGTGTGACACAGAAGATCATGTTATCAGTTCCTTATAAATTATAAATAGTAGCTCACAACCAAGATGGAATGGGATAAACCATTGGAGTAGTGGTAGTAGTGTAATTTGGTATTAGTTTATCTTAACTATAAAATTACACTAGTACACTATGTATGTATTGAGCAGGATCATTTAAGGTTGTTTCTTTTTATACTGACTACATAAAAGAACAAGACCTCTGTTATTATGGAAGTGCGTACTCTTAATCATGATATAATAACAAGCACGTATACTTAATATTTATTTTTTAATTTATCAAAGGGTGAGATTTAGTTCGTTAAATCAATAGGCCCGATAAGTTGAGAAATGATATTATGGTGTGTTGTTGATTATATAATGAAACTGTGTCCTAGTGATCTAGGTTGGTGATGTCCCCTTGAGGAGATAATAAGGATTGTCATGTGAACTCTGCAGGTGGACTTAGTCCAACATGACAATAAGGTTGAGTGGTACTACTCTTGGAGCTAAATATTAATTAAGTGAGTTATCAGTAACTCATTTAATTAGTGGGCATTTGATATCTTAAAACAGGGAGACTAATGCACTCATGATAACAAGGAGCTCATATTGTAATATGGGATTGGTGCGGTAGTGCAATAACAACTCTTTAATGGTATGAGTTATCATTGATGAACTTGAGTTAGGTGTTCGGGGCGAACACGGGAAGCTCAAGCTCATCGGGAGACCAAAACCAATTCCTCCTCTCGGTCCCTATTGTAGCCTCTTATTTATAAAGCCTTATATCTACCCAAAGCCCAACTTCTTAACCAAGCTTAAGGGTCAGCCACATCCTTGCTTGGAGCCCAAGCAAGGGGCCGACCAAGCCAAGCTTGGAGCTCAAGCTAGAGTCGGCCAAGCCTTGCTTGCAAGGGGCCGACCAAGCATTATTTGGAGCCAAGAGGTGGCCGGCCCAAGCATATCTTGGTGTCCAAGATGTGGCCGGCCACATAGGAATAGAAAAGGAAGTTTTAATCTTTCATTTATAGCCATCCACAAAAGGATTTAAAAGAAAGATTTTAATCATAAAACTTTCCTTTTTTAGAACGGTCACAAAAGGAAATAAAAGGGAGTTTTTATTTTGTTAAAAACTTTTCTTTTATGATGTTTTCCACATGGTTTTAAAAGAGAGTTTTAAATTTTATAATCTTTCCTTTTATAGCTTTATACAAAGGATTAAAAGAGATATTTGAAATCTTTCCTTATTTGTAGTTATCTATAATGTTTAAAAGAAAGATTTTAATTTTAAACTTTTCTTTTTGTAACCATAATATAAAAGGAGTTTTATTTTAAATCTTTTCTTTTATAGACATCCAGGAAAGGATTTAAAAGAGAAGATTTTAATTTTATAAAACATGCCTTTTATAGCTAACCACAAAATGGATTTTAAAAGAGAGATTTTAATTTTTTGTTTAAAATCTTTCCTTGTTTGATGCACAAGTGGTGGTCGGCCATGTAAAGGAATAAGACGAAGTTTTAATTTTTTGTTTTAAAACTTTCCTTTTTTGGATTCACCAAGGATTATAAAAGAGAGGGAGAGAGTGCCTCATTGAGAACAACCTAAGCCTTGCATCCTCTCTATTATAGCCGAAACTCTTCTCTTCTATTCCCTTGGTGGCCGACCCTCTTCCTTCTCTCTTCTCATTTTGTTTCTTTCTTGGAGGCCGGCGGCATCTAGCTTGGTTTTCTCTTGGTGGCCGGTTGCTTGAAGGAGAAGAAGAAGAGAAGGAAGCTCTCTTGTCTAGCATCCATTGGAGGTTAGTTGGTGGCAGAAACTTGGAAGCAAAGGAAGAAGGTTGGGTGGATTTCATCTTGGTAGATCATCGCCCACACGACGTCCAAGAGGAGGAGAGGAATACAACAGAAGATCAAGAGGTTTATAAGCTACTAAGAAAGGTATAACTAATTATTTGTTTCTGCATCATAACTAGTTCATCTTCTTTGTATAGATCTTGAAAAACCAAACACAAGAGACTATCGATTTTAGGCTATCATTTTTGTTATCGATTTTGTGTTTCGATTTCATGTTTCGATATTGTGCTTCTATTGAGGTCTCTGTAGTTATACCTAGTTTATTGTAAGAAGTTAAATATCCATTTTCTTTGAAAGCTCTGGTTGCTTGAAGGAGAAGAAGAAGAGAAGGAAGCTCTCTTATCTAGCGCCCCTTGGAGGTTAGTGTTAGAGTGTATACTAAAAGCCTAGCTTTTGTAAATATTTATTTTTGAAATAAAAGAATCACATTGGTCAAATGTCTATATTTATTTGTTAAATATAGTTGTTCAATTAATTTATAAAGTAGATAACATGGTGTGTGGTGTCACACACAGAAGATCATGTTATCAGCTCTTTATAAATTATAAACAGTTGCTCACGACTAAGATGGAAAGAAACAAACCATTGGTATAGTCGTAGTGTAATTAGATATTAGTTTATCTTGACTAATAAATTACATTAGTACGCTCTAAGTGTATTGAGTAGGGACATTTTAGGTAAGTTCTTTTTATACTGACTTAATAAAAGAACTAGACCTTAGTTATTATGGAAGTGTGTATTCTTAATCCTAATATAATAACAAGCATATATATTTAGTATCTATTTTTTTTTAACTTATCAAAGGGTGAGATTTAGCTTGATAAATCAATAGGCCCGATAAGTTTGGAAATGATATTACTTATAGTGTGTGTTGTTGATTATAGAAGGAAACTGTGTCCTAGTAATCTAGGTTGAGAATGTCCCCAAGAGGAGCTCATAAGGATTGTCATGTTAAACCCTGCAGGTGGACTTAGTCCGACATGACAATGAGGTTGAGTAGTACTACTCTTGGACTTAGAAATTAATTAAGTGAGTTGTCAGTAACTTACTTAATTAGTGGGCATTCGTTATCTTAAACACAGGGAGACTAACACACTCATGATATGAAGGAGCCCATAATGTAATTTGGGATTAGTGCGGTAGTGCAATAATAACTCTCTAGTGAAATGAGTTATTGTTGATGAACTTGAGTTGTGTGTTCGGGGCGAACACAGGATACTTAAGCTCATCGGAAGGCCAAAGCCAATTTCTCGTCTAGGTCCCTGTCGTAGCCTTAGTAAAGTCTCAAGTCCATCCAAATAAAAGCCCTTTTTGGTGTCTAAGAAGGAGGCCGACCCATTGCTTGGTGACCAAGCAATGGCTGGCCACCATTACCAAGCAATGGGCCGGCCACCATCTCCTTAAGAGGGTCGGCCCTCTTGCTTGGTGACCAAGCAAGTAGGGGCCAACCATAATAAATTCAAATAGGAGAGGTGTTTTGAATTTTTAAAATCTTCTCTTTGTAGAAAACTATAAGTTTTAAAAGAGATATTTTAATTTTAAAAACTTTCCTTATTTGAATTAGGCCACATGGTTTAATAGAGAGTTTTAAAAGTTTTAAAACTTTCTTTTTTTAACCATCCTCATGGTTTTAGAAAAAAGGAAGAGAAGTTTTAAAATTAAAATTTTCTATTTTTTGTAACCATGTTAAAAAAGGAAATTTTTGTAGAGAAGTTTTAAATTTTAAAACATGATTTTAATTTTTAAAACTTTCCTTTTTAACATCCACTTTTAGAAAGAGAGCTTGTAAAATTTTATAAGAGGTTTTCTTCTTTTATAAAATTTTATAAAAAATATTTTTCTTCCTCTTTAAGGGGTCGGCCACCCTTGCTTGGTGGCAAGGGGCCGGCCAAAATTAAATAAAATAAAATCAAACCAATCAATGATTGGTGATTAATTCAATCAAGAGAAAAGAAAAGGAAAAATAAAAAGGGAAAAGTAAAAACTAGAGGAAGATTTTAATTTTTGTAAAAATTCTTCCCTTATTTACCTTGGGTAAGTAATTTAAAAGAAGGGGTGAGGAGGCCTCATGAGAACACAACTCTTATTCTCTTGGTGGAGACTCTCTTGGTGGTTGGCCCTCTCTCCCTCTCTTCTCCCTTTGCTCTCTTTTCTTTTGTGGTGGTGGTGGCCGAAAGTTTAAGAAGGAGGAGGAGTTTTTAGGTGGTGTTCATCTTAGAGGATCGTCGCCCACACGATTTCCAAGGCAAGGCGAGGAATACGGCAGAAGATCTTGAGGTCATTAGCTTGCAAAGAAAAGGTATAACTAGTAATTTTCTTCCGCATCATGCTAGTTATTTTTCTTTGTTAGAATTTCAAACACAAGAGGCATTAGATTCTAGTTTTTCGGATTTTCTATTTAAATTTGTGTTTTTATTTTTTGAATTTGTGATTCGATTGTTCCTTTTGGTTAAACCTAGAGTTATATAAGGAAATTAAATATTAGCTTTCCTTAAAAGGCTTTGTCTAGGAAGTGGTGATTGCCCCCATATCCAAGAAGGCATTGTGCCTTGCCATGTTTAACCTGGAAGCTAATTTTGAAAATTAATATTTAATTGAATTTATAACGTAGGTGGATTTGGATCAATAGTGTTAAGTTCCGCTTGCAATCCAAGTCTAAACCATTAAGAACAGATAAGTTAAATTTTGAATCAATAATGTTATGTTCCGTTTGCGATTCCTAATTTAACTTCTAAAGAACACGATAGGTTATTTAGGAAAGGTTTGACACTTGTACAAAATTTTTGTACAGTGGAATCGGTACGATCTTCCTAGAACTGTTAGTTAGAACCCTAGAGCCAATCATTTGATGATTGTATGGACTCATGTATATCATATTCTTGTATATATATTAAGGCATTTGGTTTTTGGTTATTATGCTTATTTGTATTAGTGCCAGATAAAATAAGTATAGTAACGTCCTTGAGTAGAAGGTTTTTACCTATATCAATCGATTGGTTGAATCGATAGTGAGATGTATAGGGAACACTACTCTAAATCATTCCTAGTCGAGTATTAACATTCAGGGACAATGTTAATACAATAAGACTAGCATGTAGGTCAGCTCGATGACTTGATCTCACAAGTCATGGATATAGAGATATCAAGCTGACACATGGGTATGCATTAGAGAATGTATACTGAATGACCCGCCATGAGAAAGTATCATGGATCGTTATATGAGTGTCATATACTTTCTCATGTGGCTATTAGTATGACTATTAGTCCTTTGACCTGAAGTCACCATGGATCCCTACATAAGGAGTTATGTACTTTGGTTTCGTCAAACGTCACCCGTAAGTGGTGGACTATAAAGGCGATTACTGGGTATATAACAAATTATGCAGAGGGATGTGAGTGATGTAGATGGGATCTATCCCTCCCATATGACGGGAGCGACATCAATATTCTTGATAGAGTTAGACCACGAAGTGCATGGCCATGCCTAAGTGAGTCAACATGAGATGTTGAGCTCATTTGATTGAGTGAGTCTACTTGGAGTTCAAGATTTAGATTGATTAGAGGATGACACGGTCTATGCCTCACATTGATCAATCTAGATGTCTAGGATAGAAGGACAATGTCACATATTGTGAGTAGTCACAATTAGTAGTCACAAGGTGATGTCGGATCTCGACATTCTTGTAACTTGGGTAGTAATGATGTGTTGCTAGATACCGCTCATTACTTATGCTCCTAAATGGGTTTAGGGCATTGCCAACGTTACAAGAACCTATAGGGTCACACACTAAGGACAATTAGATGGAGATTTAGTTCATATGATGAACTAAGAGGATTAGATTTATTTGATGAATCATATTGGATTAAGAGTAATCCAAATTGGGCTAATTGAGTTGGACTCAAGTTGATTCATGTATTCAATGAGTCTAATTTAGATTATGACTCATTAAATCAACTTAATTTAATG
This sequence comes from Zingiber officinale, assembly GCF_018446385.1. Taxonomy (NCBI): domain Eukaryota; kingdom Viridiplantae; phylum Streptophyta; class Magnoliopsida; order Zingiberales; family Zingiberaceae; genus Zingiber; species Zingiber officinale. The sequence goes on from NC_055996.1 coordinate 61,260,625, forward strand.
AATTAGATTCATTATATTAAGTTGGCTTGAATCATATGGTTGGATTAGATCAACCATGAGAGAGATTTGATCAAGTTTGACTTGATTTGAGAGGAAGAGAAAAAGTCATGTTTGACTTGACTTTTTGCCACATCACTAGTGAGTTGGCAAGATGTGGACCAATAGAATTGCTCCACATCATCAATGTGTGCCATCTCATGGAGGTTACAAGCCTCCATAGCATTTAATGTGGCCGGCCCACATTAAATGAGGAGGTTACACTTGTTGCCATGTCATTTAGTGAGGTGGCAAGATGTGGACCAATAGTGTTGATCCACATCATCCTAGAGTGCCACCTCATGGGAGTTACAACTCTTAATGGTCTCCACATTAATTGGAATTAATGTGGGGGTTACACCTCCTAGAAGGTGGCCGGCCACTTGAATGTGGAGAACAATTTTCATTTTTGAAAATTGATTCTATCATTCATTCCTTCTTCTTCCTCCTAGAGTTCTTCTTGCACTCTCCCTCTCCTCCTTCCTTGGCCGAACCACATAGGTGCTAGCACACCTTGGTTTTTGGTCACCTCCATCTAGTGTGTCCATGTGGATACTTCTAGAGGACCGTGCGCTTGACGGTCTTGAGATCCGGCAACATTTGGACGAGCGGGATTCGCGTGGGGCGCGCATCAAGGGTAATGATCTTAACTTTAGTGTAGATCTAAAGTTTTTACAAACTCGTACAAGAAAAGGTTTTTCGAAAAGTTTTGTTTACGAATCTTTGCACGAGATCCATGGCTTCGGGTGACTCGGGGTTTCCGTGACGCGAAAAAATGATTTTCGAGGCCCGAAGAACCCAACAGTGGTATCAGAGCCACGTGCAAAGACTTGTACGAGTTCGTTTGTATTTTTATGAAAAAATATACCTTCTGTGATTTTCTGTAAAAATTGAGTTTTTAGAGTTTTTATGAGTAATTTTTCCGTAGAAACGAAGCACAAGTGTCTCGGCACTTGTAGGCTTCGGCTACCGGAAAGTTTTCTTTTAAACGGCTTCGTTTTGCCCCAAATCCGTTTGGGACAGCGGGGTCGGGTGCCATTAGATCGCAAAGGAGCAACTCACGATGGTTAGATCGTGGGTAGGGGCATTGCCCCTAACCCTGCAAGGGAATTTGCTTCGCGATTGCACCCGAAATCGCTAAAAACGAACCCACCGGGAAGATTTTTCCGAAACGGCAATGTCTCGACCCAAATCGTTTTGGGACAGCGGGTTTAGGCGCTGTTGGATCGCAAAGGAACTCTCGTGATGGTTAGATCGCGGGTAGGGGCGCTGCCCCTGGGCCCCGCAAGGGGATTCGTTCCGCGATTGCGCCCGAAACCGCTAAACGGGACCGCTAGGAAATTTTACTCATAAAAATTGTAAAAATTATTTTTAAAATTACAGAAAATTATGAAAAATATATAATTTTGAATTATATATTAATTTTTGATAGTCATGGCCCAAAATACCCAATAAGATTGGATTTGTGTTGTAATTCATAATACGGCCTGCGTGTTTTTATTTTTTCCCACGGCCTGCGCGTCGTGCCTTTCTCTTATTCTGGTTGTAAATTAGATTTAGACTCGAATGTAACTCGAGTTTCAAATTGTAATGTACAAATTGGAGCGGTGGAGGGTCCACACGAGACGGAGTTCCGAGGCGGGCACGAGCAACACAAGGTGGTCAAAGGGAGGAGCTTGGAGAAGCTGTTGACCCTAGGTTGACCATTCGATCTTCTCATTGGCTTGAGAAGATCGTAGTAGGGCCATGACTAAATCACAAATAGATTAATTAGTTAATTGCTTATGTATATGATGCATGTTTAATAAGTAATTAATTAATTAGTGCCTTACGATTAGATTAGATCTAAGTCGTGCACATGATGCACCCTTGCGATTAGATTAGATCTAAGTCGTGCACAAGATGCATCCTTTTCGGTTAGATTAGATCTCGATCGAACCAACTCTAAATGCTTAACCGTGCCGTGATACCTATCACTACATCGATCACATGTATTGTTGAATCTGCCAAAGCAGAGCAATACATATTATCTTGGTAGGGTACGGAGGGACAATCTTGGTCCCGCCTATCAACGCATGGGTGAATACAAACTCAATTAGATTGAGTATTCCTAGTTACTCGGTTGGATCGAGTCAACTTTAGGCATTATTCCAACGGTTGGAAAAGATAGGTCAAAATCACATCTATATTAACTCTCGGACGTATTAGCCAAAGCTAACTCGAGTTTTAATATAAATGCGGATATTGATTCTATAAACAAGAGTTGCATAGAGATGTAATTGGTAATCATTACCTACCGATCATACTATGCCTTGGGCGTATTAGCCAAAGCTAACTCAAGGGTTAGTATGATGTAGATCTTGTCCCACAAGAATTATAGAATTAGGGAGCATCATTTAATTAAAGGCCTAATTAAATGATTTTTAAAGAATATGATATTTATTTCGCAAATTTTCTGTTGTAGATAACCATGACGTCGAACACGAATTCCTTCTCCTGCGATCCGTCCTTGAGAAGGACAAGCTCAACGGGGCGAATTTGGTACACAGAACTTGAGAATAGTTCTCACCAAGAACGTAAACTGTCCTCGAGCAGCCCATTCCGGAGGCTCCTCCCGCCAACGCCATGCGAAGACCGATGCTTACAAGAAGCATCAAGATGACGATTAGATGTGTCTGTCTAATGCCCGTAACCATGAACTCGAGCTTCGTAGCAACACGAGTTGATGGGCGCTACGATATGGTTGAGCATCTTCACCAACTATATCGGGACAAGCGAGGCATGAGAGATTTGAGATCTCTAAGGCATTGTTTCAGTGCAAGATGTCCTGGAGGTCCTTATGTACTCAAGATGATTGGGTACATAGAGAACCTATAAAGACTGGGTTCCCACTTGGCCAAGAGTCGGCCACTGACTTGATTGCAGTCCTTGCCAGATAGCTATAGTCAATTCGTTTTGAACTATAACATGAACGAGATTGACAAGCCAACGCCCGAGCTACTTAGTATGTTACGAATCACGAGATTAACCTTAAGAAGGTTAAGCCCATTCTGATGGTCCAGAAGCACAAGGGCAAGGGCAAGCCCAAAGGTAAGGGAAAGTCCCAAACCAAGGGCAAAGGCAAGGCACTGAAGCCTAAAGGAGGGGTCGCCAAGGATGCTACCTGCTTCCACTGCGGTCAGACTGGGCACTGGAAGAGGAACTGCAAGGGGGACCGGGTTTATCTTAAGAAGAAGCGAAGTGAGACTTCCACTTCAGGTATATATGTTATAGAAGTCAATCTATCTATTTCTACATCATGGGTATTAGATACTGGATGTGCTTCTCACATTTGTACTGATGTGCAGGCGCTGAGAAATAGCAGAGCATTGGCAAAGGGCGAGGTGGACCTACGAGTAGGCAATGGAGCACGGGTTGCTACTGTTGCTGTAGGAACTTATCAGCTATCTCTGCCCTCTGGTCTTGTGCTAGATTTAGATGATTGTTGTTATGTGCCTGCTCTTACTAAGAACATAGGTTCAATTTCTTGTTTAGACAAGAAAGGATACTCTTTTATAATAAAAGACAAATGTTGTTCTGTTTATTTAAAAGATATGTCCTATTGTAGTGCACCACTAATAAACGGACTCTATATTCTAGACCTTGAGAGCCCTATCTATAACATTAGTACCAAGAGGTTCAAGTCAAATGACTTGAACCAAACCTATCCCTGGCACTGTCGCTTAAGTCATATAAATGACAAGCGTTTATCCCAGCTCCATAAGGATAGTTTGCTGGACTCATTTGATTTTGAATCATATGAGATATGCGAGTCATGCCTACGAGGCAAGATGACCAAGACTCCCTTTAGTGGGCACAGCGAGAGAGCGACTGATTTGTTAGGACTCGTACATAGTGATGTATGTGGCCCTTTCAATGTCGCTGTTAGAGGCGGTTATAGATACTTCATCACATTTGCTGATGACTTCAGTAGATATGGTTATGTGTACTTGATGACACATAAGTCTGAATCCTTTGAAAAGTTCAAAGAATTCAAGAATGAAGTACAGAACCAGCTTGGCAAGAGTATTAAGATACTTCGATCAGATCGAGGTGGTAAATACTTAAGCCATGAGTTTCGTGACTATTTAGCTGAGTGTGGGATTCTATCCCAACTCACTCCTCCTGGAACACCATAATGGAATGGTGTATCCGAAAGGAGGAATCGTACCCTGTTAGATATGGTACAATCTATGATGAGTCACACAGATCTTCCGACATACCTTTGGGGCTATGCTCTAGTCACGGCAGCTTTCATTCTCAACCGAGTTCCATCCAAGGCCGTGATAAAGACACCATATAGGATATGGACTGGGAGAGATGCCCAGGTGTCTTTCATGAGGATTTGGGGTTGTGAGGCTTACGTACGACGTCAAGTCTCAGACAAGTTAGGACCCAAATCCGACAAGTGCTATTTCATTGGATATCCCAAGGAAACTAAGGGATATTACTTCTACATTCCCAGTCAGCACAAGGTAGTTGTGGCAAAGACTGGGGTCTTTCTAGAAAGGGACTTTGTTTCTAGAAAGACTAGTGGGAGTACCTTTGATCTTGAAGAAGTTCAAGATGCGAACGATAGCACTAGAGCCTCGATGGAAGTTGAACTGGAACCACAAAGTGTTGTGGATGATATTGTTTCACAAGGAGTTGAGGAACAACAACCAGTTCAAGTAGACATACCTCTTCGCAGGTCTGATAGGGTACGTCGTCAGCCTGAGAGATACTCATATCTCTTGTCTGACCATGATGACATTGTGTTCATAGAGGATGAGCCCACCACCTATCAGGAAGCTGTGATGAGACCAGATTCCGAGAAATGGCTAGAGGCCATTCTCGGAGCTGGAATCTTCGATTCGATGATGCGATCAAACAGTTTGGTTTCATCAAGAACGAAGATGAGCCTTGTGTCTACAAGAAGGTTGTAGGGGATATAGTTGTCTTCCTCATATTGTATGTGGATGACATACTACTCATTGGGAAGGACATCCCTATGCTTCAGTCTGTCAAGACCTGGCTAGGGAGTTGCTTCTCAATGAAGGACTTAGGTGAGGCATCCCGCATTCTAGGGATACAGATCTATAGAGATAGATTTAAGAGATTGCTTGGCCTAAGTCAGAGTACATACATTGACAAGGTACTCCTGCGGTTTGCCATGCATAACTCCAAGAAGGGATTTCTGCCGATGTCACATGGCGTGAGTCTTTCGAAGACTCAAGGTCCTTCTTCTAGAGAGGAGAGAGACCGCATGGATCAGATCCCTTATGCCTCAGCCATAGGATCGATCATGTACGCCATGCTATGTACTCGACCTGATGTCTCGTATGCTTTGAGCATGACGAGCAGATACCAGTCAGATCCAGGTGAAAGTCACTGGATAGCGGTCAAGAATATTCTTAAGTACTTATAAAGGACTACAGAATATTTCTTGATATATGGAGGCAATGATGAGCTAACTGTAAAGGGTTACAGTGATGCCAGCTTCCAGACCGATCAGGATGATTAAAGATCACAGTCGAGGTTCGTGTTTTGCTTGAATGGTAGTGTTATGAGCTGGCAGAGTTCACAGCAGTTCTACAACGTTTCCATCTCATTCGAGAGATTATCGATAGAGGAGATGTGGAGATTTGCAGAGTACCTACAGAGGCTAACATCGCAGATCCCTTGACCAAGGCTTTGGCACAGAGAAAGCATGATGGTCACACTAGGTCATTAGGCCTTAGAGTCTATACTGATTGGCACTAGTGCTAGTGGGAGATTGTTAGTTAGAGCCCTAGAGCCAATCATTTGATGATTGTATGGACTCATGTATATCATATTCTTGTATATATATTAAGGCATTTGGTTTTTGGTTATTATGCTTATTTGTATTAGTGCCAGATAAAATAAGTATAGTAACGCCCTTGAGTAGAAGGTTTTTACCTATATCAATCGTTTGGTTGAATCGATAGTGAGATGATATAGGGAACACTACTCTAAATCATTCCTAGTCGAGTATTAACATTCAGGGACAATGTTAATACAATAAGACTAGCATGTAGGTCAGCTCGATGACTTGATCTCACAAGTCATGGATATAGAGATATCAAGCTGACACATGGGTATGCATTAGAGAATGTATACTGAATGACACGCCATGAGAAAGTATCATGGATCGTTATATGAGTGTCATATACTTTCTCATGTGGTTGTTAGTATGACTATTAGTCCTTTGACCTGAAGTCACCATGGATCCCTACATAAGGAGTTATGTACTTTGGTTTCGTCAAACGTCACCCGTAACAGGGTGGACTATAAAGGCGATTACTGGGTATATAACAAATTATGCAGAGGGATGTGAGTGATGTAGATGGGATCTATCCCTCCCATATGACGGGAGCGACATCAATATTCTTGATAGAGTTAGACCACGAAGTGCATGGCCATGCCTAAGTGAGTCAACATGAGATGTTGAGCTCATTTGATTGAGTGAGTCTACTTGGAGTTCAAGATTTAGATTGATTAGAGGATGACACGGTCTATCCCTCACATTGATCAATCTAGATGTCTAGGATAGAAGGACAATGTCACATATTGTGAGGAGTCACAATTAGTAGTCACAAGGTGATGTCGGATCTCGACATTCTTGTAACTTGGGTAGTAATGATGTGTTGCTAGATACCGCTCATTACTTATGCTCCTAAATGGGTTTAGGGCATTGCCAATGTTACAAGAACCTATAGGGTCACACACTAAGGACAATTAGATGGAGATTTGGTTCATATGATGAACTAAGAGGATTAGATTTATTTGATGAATCATATTGGATTAAGGGTAATCCAAATTGGGCTAATTGAGTTGGACTCAAGTTGATTCATGTATTCAATGAGTCTAATTTAGATTATGACTCATTAAATCAACTTAATTTAATGAATTAGATTCATTATATTAAGTTGGCTTGAATCATATGGTTGGATTAGATCAACCATGAGAGAGATTTGATCAAGTTTGACTTGATTTGAGAGGAAGAGAAAAAGTCATGTTTGACTTGACTTTTTGCCACATCACTAGTGAGTTGGCAAGATGTGGACCAATAGAATTGCTCCACATCATCAATGTGTGCCACCTCATGGAGGTTACAAGCCTCCATAGCATTTAATGTGGCCGGCCCACATTAAATGAGGAGGTTACACTTGTTGCCATGTCATTTAGTGAGGTGACAAGATGTGGACCAATAGTGTTGATCCACATCATCCTAGAGTGCCACCTCATGGGGGTTACAACTCTTAATGGTCTCCACATTAATTGGAATTAATGTGGGGGTTACACCTCCTAGAAGGTGGCTGGCCACTTGAATGTGGAGAACAATTTTCATTTTTGAAAATTGATTCTATCATTCATTCCTTCTTCTTCCTCCTAGAGTTCTTCTTGCACTCTCCCTCTCCTCCTTCCTTGGCCGAACCACATAGGTGCTAGCACACCTTGGTTTTTGGTCACCTCCATCTAGTGTGTCCGTGTGGATACTTCTAGAGGACCGTGCACTTGACGGTCTTGAGATCCGGCAACATTTGGACGAGCGGGATTCGCGTGGGGCGCGCATCAAGGGTAATGATCTTAACTTTAGTGTAGATCTAAAGTTTTTACAAACTCGTACAAGAAAAGGTTTTTCGAAAAGTTTTGTTTACGAATCTTTGCACGAGATCCATGGCTTCGGGTGACTCGGGGTTTCCGCGACGCGAAAAAACGATTTTCGCGGCCCGACGAACCCAACAAGAACTAACCAACAGTTAGTTGGTGGCCGAAACTTGGAAGCAAAGGAAGAAGCTTGGGTGGATTTCATCTTGGTAGATCGTCGCCACCACGACGTCCAAGAGGAGGAGAGGAATACAACAGAAGATCAAGAGGTTTATAAGCTACTAAGAAAGGTATAACTAGTTATTTGTTTCCGTATCATAACTAGTTCATCTTCTTTGTATAGATCTTGAAAAACCAAACACAAGAGGCTATCGATTTTAGGCTATCATCTTTGTTATCAATTTTATGTTTCGATTTCATGTTTCGATATTGTACTTCTATTGAGGTCTTTGTAGTTAAACCTAGTTTACTATAAGAAGTTAAATATCCATTTTATTTGAAAGGCTTTGTCTAGGAAGTGGTGGATGATCCCATACCCAAGAAGGCCTAGTGTCTCACCATGTTTAACCTAGAAGCCGATCTTTGAAATAGATATTTAATTAACTTCTGTAATATGGTTTAACTTAGGAAGATCACATCAGTCAAACTTGGAGTAAAAATGTTAAGTATCGTTTCCAATCCAAGTTTAACTTCTAAAGGGCAATTTGGATTAATAATGTTAAGCATCATTTGCAATCAAAATTTAACTTCTGTAGAGCACATGGGTAGCTAGGATAGTTTTATACTTGTACAAATTTTTGCACAGGGGAACTAGAACGATTTTCCGAGTAGCAACCAACAAGGACAGCCCACCTTTCTCATGGCCTCCTACCTGGTAGCCCAATTCTGGTGTCCGAAGAGTTCCTTGAGATTGAGCATCTTGTCATAGGCAGTGGGTAGAGCCTGATGTTGATGTTGCAGCACATTTGACATAGAAGCCAAAATGTAACACTGCGTCATCTCATCTGCCTTGACCCATTTCCTATGTCTCTCTATCTACTCTTCACTAGAATCTTTATCAGACACGCTAGGACAGACCTCAAGAAGTACAAACTTGTATTCTTCGGTAGTTAAGACAATGCCCAAGTTTCGTTTCCAATCAATATAATTTGGATCAGTAAGTTTGTTTTCTTTTAAAATAACAGCAAGATGATTGAAAGCCATTTTGAAATCTTGAGAATTAAAAAAAAAATATTTGGTCAAAACTTTAGAATTTAAAATAATATTGATTCCTCAAACAATATAATTTAAATTCACCAACACCTCAAAACACCGTGAATTTCGTATGCCACGATAGTGTGGACGTATACTAATTCAAACATTTATAAGAGGAGGTTTTACCCATTAATTTTATTATCTTGTCAACCTAACATTATGACAAATAAAATTAATAGTTGGTTCATCTTGGTCACACAAATAATAACAGTGACTCCGATGGGGAGGATACTATTAAATGTGCCTAAGTATATACCATTACTTGATACTTAGTCCATTAATTATGATTGTGCCCCTTCAGATGGAGAAGATCACACATACCTAAGTAATTTCCTATAATCATCCATAGAGGAAGTTTGATCTAGTGATCCGCAAACAAACTCATCCGATATGGAGGAAGGCACTTAAAGTCAACGCGCAAGTTTGAATGCATCACATACAAACCAGTAATGAAGACTATGGAATTTATTTAAATAATCCCTCTCCTACTTAGTTATTTAAATTGAGGAATTTTAATCATGCATGCACATCACAACACACACATCATAGCACATAAAAACAGCATATAAGGCAATAAACATGAAAATAAAATTTTCAACTATTTTGGCCTCATCCAACGCTGTCCTCCAATATGCCGTCAATGGATCGTTGTCCTCCAATGTGCCGCCAATGGATCAAGCCGTTGCGTCTATCTCGCTTTCTTCTCCACCGCCCCTCATGTCCTCAAAATAGCACCACGCATAGCAAGGATACAAACCACAACAAAAATAAAATTTTACATTTATCGATCCTATATTCCACAAAGGAATTTACATGTAATCTAGATTGAACAAAATGTAAAAAAAAAAACAATACGGCAACCGGCCATATTTAATATTTACAATCATGCACACACAAACAACCTCGATATGCTCAAGGATTCAAATCATACACAAACACACAATGCCATAATAGTTGGATCTAGGATGCTTGCAAGCACAGAGTTAATCTATCTTGCACATCCTACTATTATCCTACCTAAACTTATATATGATCAGTACATAATTTAACCGAAAATCAATCACACAAAACCAGAAAACTCGCTCTGATACCACTTGAAGGGCGCTGGAATTTCGTTCTGTTTAAACTTCCCGTACAAAAAATATTATACAAGTACAGAACTATTCCTAGCAACCCACACGTTCGATCAGACATGTGTTTGATCAAACAAGCAAGTTCTTGAATGATCAAAGCACACCTTGATCGAAGTACAATATGGCTGGCCTCTTGTGTTGGTATTCAAAATCGATATCCAAAATCGATACGAAGAGAATAAAACTAGATACGCAGTGGAATTAAAGAACTAGTTGTACCTTTCTTCGTAGCTAAAGACCTCTTGATCTTCTGTCGTATTCCTCTCCTCTTCTTGGATGTCGTGTGTGCGATGATCTACTAAGACAACACCACCCTTCTTTTCTTCTCTTCCTAAATGTCGACCACAAAAGGAGTCTCTAGGATGGGGCACCTTCTAATCTTCTTCCTTCTCTTCTTCTTCCTCTTCTTTCTCTTCTTCCTCTTCTTACTCTTCTTGTTTTTCTTCCTCTTCTTCCCTTTCTTCAAGCCGCCAGCCACCAAGATGAAGAAGTGGCGCCGGCCACTAAGGAGGAGGTGGGGATAAGGGCGCCGACCCTAAGCAAGGAGGAGGAGGGTGAAAGGGGCGCCGACCCTAAGCTAGGAGAGGGAAAGGGCACCGTCCACAAGGAGGAGGAGACGGGGTTGTGCCTCCAGCCCTAAAAGGAGGAGAGGGGGCGACAACCACAAGGAGAGAAGGGAGTTATGGAATAATAGAAAGTTAGGTTTTAGGGGCCACATCGTACTCCTTTTTATAGACTTGTCATCGGTTACAAAGAAAGAAATATTAACAAAATTTTGTTTAGAAAAAATCTAAACAAATTATGTTAAAACAAACCAAGTTAAGTTAAACTAAACCAAGTTAAGTTAAACGAAACCAAGTTAAGTTAAACGAAACCAAGTTAATTTAAACCAAACCAAGTTAATTGAAGGTGGATGCGAGACTTTATATATTGAGGCTACAACAGGGACCTAGAGGAGGAATTGGTTTAGGCCTCCCGATGGGCTTGAGTTTCCCGTGTTTGCCCCGAACACCCAACTCAAGTTCATCAATAATAACTCATACCACTAAAGGGTTATTATTGAACTACCGCACCAATCCCATATTACAATATGGGCTCCTTCTTATTATGAGTATGTTAATTTCCCAGTATTTATGATATCGTATGTCCGTTAATTAAATGAATTACTGATAACTCAGTTAATTAACATCTAAGTCCAAGAGTAGTACCACTCAAATTTATTATCACGCCGGACTAAGTCTACCTGCAGGCTTTACATGATAATCCTTATAAGCTCCTCAAGGGGGCATCATCAGCCTAAATAATTAGGACACATATTCTTTCTATAATCAACAATACACCATATAAATAATACTATCTCCTAACTCATCGGGCCTATTGATTTAACGGATAAATCTCACCCATTTATAAGTTAAAGAAATAAATACTAAGTATACGTGCTTGTTATTATATAGGGATTAAGAGGGTGCACATTCATAATAACAGAGGTTCTGTTCTTTTATGTAGTCAGTATAAATCGAACAACCTCAAATGGTCCTACTCAATTCACACATAGTGTACTAGTGTAATTTTATAGTCAAGGCAGACAATACCAAATTATACTACAACCATTCCAATGGTTTATCCCAATTCATCTTGGTTGTGACTATTTATAATTTATAAGGAACCGATAATATAATCTTCTATGTGACACCACACACCATGTTATCTAAAATATAAATTAAATGGACAACTGCATTGACATATATAGAAATATAAAATACAGGCATTTAACTAAAGTGATTCTCATTTCAAAATATTTCAAAACGGATGTTCATACAAAAACTAGGCTTATAGTACACATTCCAATAATCTCCCACTTATACTAAAAGACTATGCTGCCATAAATGCTGTCATACATCTGATTCCCATCCCTTCAACATGCTTATCAAAAACTCCCGTCGGAAGGGCCTTAATGAAAGGATCTGCTAGGTTACCTGCTGATGTAATCTTAGCGATAACAATCTCTCCTCGTTTTATGATATCTCGTATCAGGTGGTACTTGCGATCAATGTGTTTACTTGCCTTATGGGATCATGGTTCCTTCAAGTTTGCTACTGCACCACTGTTATCACAATAAGTTGTGAGAACTTTGGACAAACCAGGAATCACATCTAAGTCCATCAAGAAGTTTCTGAGCCATATAGCTTCTTTAGCTGCTTCAGAGGCTGCCATATACTCAGCTTTCATGGTGGAGTCTGAAACGCATTTCTGCTTAACACTCCTCCATGCTATGGCTCCACCTCCCAAAGTAAACACATACCCCGAGGTTGACTTACTACTATCCCTATCTGATTTGAAATCTGAATCCTTGTAACCCACATGGAGCAAATCATCTACCTGGTAAACTAGCATATAATCTCTAGTCCTTTTCAGGTACTTTAATATATGCTTTACGGCATTCTAATGTCCCAGTCTTGGGTTACTTTAATATCTACTAACCATGCCCACGGTAAAATAGATATCTGGTCTCGTACATAGCATCACATACATTAGGCTTCCTACAGTTGAAGCATAAGGAACTGCCTTCATCTCCTCTATCTCCTTTGATGTCTTAGGACATATCTCTTTAGATAAAGGTACTCTATGCCGAAAAGGTAGAAAACCTTTCTTGGAGTTTTGCATGCTAAAACGAGCTAGGATAGTATCGATGTATGAAGCTTGGGATAAGCACAATATCCTTTTCTTGTGATCCCTTATTACTTTGATCCCAAGAATATATCCACATTCTCCCAAGTCCTTCATATCAAACTACTTGGATAACCATACCCTTACGTCTGACAACACTTTGACATTGTTGCCAATGAGCAAAATTTCATCTACGTATAGTACAAGAAATACCACCACATTTTCGTCACTTTTCTTGTATACACAAGACTCATCCGGATACTAAATGAATCCATAACACTGGATCACTTAATCAAACCAGATGTTCCAAGATCTTGAAGCTTGCTTCAGTCCATAAATGGACCGATTAAGCTTACATACAAGATGCTCTTTGCCCTTCACAATGAATCCCTCTGGTTGCTTCATATAGATGTTTTCTTCAAGACTTCCGTTAAGGAAAGCTGTCTTGCCATCCATTTACCAAACCTCATAATCCATATGAGCAGCAATAGATAAAAGAATCTGGATAAACTTAAGCATGGTTACAGGCGAAAAAGTTTCCTCATAATTGATTCCTTCTTTCTAAGAATACTCCTTCGCAACAACCCTTGCTTTAAAGGTTTTCACCTTCCCATCTATTCCTCTTTTCCTTTTGCAGACCCATTTATATCCAATGGTTTTTACACCATTTGGTGGTTCTACAAGCTCCCAGACCTGATTAGAATACTCCTTCGCAACAACCCTTGCTTTAAAGATTTTCACCTTCCCATCTATTCCTCTTTTCCTTTTGCAGACCCATTTATATCCAATGGTTTTTACACTATTTGGTGGTTCTACAAGCTCCCAGACCTGATTAGAATACATATATTCCATTTCAGAGTTCATTGTACTTTACCAAGATGCTGCATATTTATCTTGGAGTGCTTCATCGTATGTCCAGGGATCAGCTTCATGTTTACCAGGGATCATGTCCGAAGACTCTCCCAAAAACATGAATCTATCAGGTTGCCTAACAACCCTCCCACTACGACGAGGTACTACCTGTAATTGTGCATCATTTGTGACACGTGTTGCAATTACTTGTGGTATCTCATCTTGTACCGTTGGTACTAACGTAGAAGTGTCCTCTCTTATTTCCTCAAGAACAATTTTACTCATGGGCTTATGGTTCATTACATAGTCCTCTTCTAAAATCGGGCATTGGTGCTAACAATGACCTTCTGATCTTTAGGACTATAAAACAAACCACCTTTTGTTCCCTTAGGATAACCCACAAATAAGTGAACTTATGTACATGATTCCAACTTATCAGTGTCTCCCTTCAGCACATGTGCTGAACTACCTCAAATCCGAATGTGTTTCAAACTAGGCTTACGCCCATTCCACAATTCTGTGAGAGTAAGGGGTACTGACTTAGAAGGTACCAAATTCAGAATGTACATCATCATTTCTAGAGCATATCCCTAAAATGAATTTGGTAATTCTGAAAACTCATCATTGATCTAACTATTTCCATAAGAGTCCTATTCTTATCTTCTTCCATTATGATGTGAAAACTAATAACTAGTTATACCTTTTATAGCTCATAGACCTCACGATCTTCTGTCGTATTTCTTTTCTTATTGATGTGCGTAGATTATATACCTTTGTTTAGCATGTTTTGACGCACATTCACATACTTTGCACATGCTTCATCTACGTATTTTTGTACTTCCAGCTTTCCTTTTAGCATATTTACTCTTTTTGTTCGGAGATCTACTTTTATGCATTTTTTGTACATAGGAGTCGAATTTGGTGAAGGTTTCATGTTCAAAGGCCAAATCTGCAATCGAAGCAAAGGAGGAAGGCATCATTCCTGAACCTCACACGGCCCAGCCATGGGGAGTTGCCCAAGCCGTGTAGCTACAGCATGAAAGGAAGATGGCTTGGCCGTGTGAACCTCACACGGTCGTGCCAAGATTTGAAGCCAAATGGAGCCAGGTCATGTACACCACACAGCCATGTAAGATTTCCAAAGACCAGGGAAGCCCTGGCCGTGTACACCACACGGTCGTGCAGGGTTTCCAGTAAGCAAGAGGGCTCTGGCCGTGTACACCACACAGTCGTGCCAGGTTTCCAGAGGCAGAAGCAGTCCAAGTCGTGTAGATCTACACGGCCGTGCAGGGAGGCAGTGGCAGAGCATGCCATGGCCATGTGAGCATAACACGGCCGTGTCACCTAGGTAGCAAGGGGAGTTGTCTAGGCCGTGTCCCACACACGGCCAGGTCATGGGGTCATGTGGCACCTGAATTGCCCCCTCTATATAAGGGTTTCTTTCACCATTTCAAGGGTGAATCTTCCCCCTTTTGGGGGGAAACAAGATTTGGGGCATTCCTTACCATTCTTGGAGGGATTTTCGGCGATCTAAGGGCGGATCTTCGCCGAATCGACTCTGGGAAAGCAAGGATTGGATCCGAAGATGTTCTTCTTTGTAGATAAGTTTTCTTTCTCTCTTTTCTTGGATTTAAGGGGATTAAGAATGCTTGTAATCTTATTTTCTTTGGGTTTCTTTCCTTATTTTATGGAGTAGATTTCTTGTTCTAGAATGGAGGGAGTAATTGTAAGGATGATTTGATGTAAAACTCTTGTGGATTTGTTAATTTTCATTTCTATGATTTTGCCCTATTTTGTATCTATTTGATCTTGTGTGGATTGTTGTGTTTGGACCTAATTACCATGCTTGATTGAATATTTGGATATCTTGTGGATCTTATAGAGATTGTACCTCATTCGAATTTTCGAGGGACGTTCGTTACAGGAACATGCCCGTGTAAGGACGTTTGAGGGATGATCTTGAGGGTGAAATAGGGTTATTCAAGGGGGTAGGATAGATTGTATGTGTTTGTATATTATATCTTGATGCGGTTGAGGAGGGATGAACTCTATGTTGATTATCCGAGGGACGCACGTGACAGGCAAGCCCGTGTAAGGACAACATAGATTCATTCCAAATTAATCACGTTTAGGTATAGATTTCAGTCCTAGGCCGATTGTCTATTGTAAGAGGGAACCGACAACCTTCTACAAATAATGGACAATTGAGAAATAAGATTTGATAGATCATTTACATGGAATAATCCTTACAAAGAAACCAAAACTCCTAAAAACATTCCCTTTATTGTTGCCCTTATTCTAGTTTCTTATTCTTTCATTTTCTATCTTACTTTTCATAGTTTTACTTTACACTTGTCAACCCATTGATTAGTTGTTTAGCTAACTCGTGTTGAGACATCTTTAGTGCTTATTCCAGTCCATGTGGATACAATATCTTTTATTATTACTTACGACATTTCCGTACACTTGTGGAGGTGAACAAGTTTTTGGCGCCGTTGCCGGGGACTGCGCTATAACATTAGGGATTATCAATTGAGTTAGACTAAACATAACTTTTCTTTTCATTTGCATAATTGAATCTAATTGTTAGAATTCTGTTTTCATAATTCTTTCTTGTATACCTTACTACTTCTTCACAATTCTTTTTAATTTCGGTAACTGTAATTTCTATCTCCTATTCCTTCTCTTTTGCACATCAAATATGGTATTTAGGTCATTAAGAGATTATAGAGCCCCAAAGTCTGCCAAGGGTTATGGCCAATTGTTTACCTTGAAATTCAAGCAAGAAATTTTATGCTTAAACCTTCTTTCATCTCAATGATTCAGAAAACTCAATTTGGGAGTCTAGAGATTGAGAACCCTTATTCACATCTCATGGAATTCTATAGATACTGTTATACTTTGAAATATGAGGAGGTTCCATCTGATGTTATACAGCTACTGGTTTTTTCATTTAGTCTGAAAGGTACTGGAAAGAGATGGTATAATTCTCTGAAATCTCAAACTATCAAAACATGGGATGAGTTAGAGCAGAGATTCTTAGGCAAGTATTTTCCCCCTCAGAAGACCACTTATTTGAGAAGTCAAATCTTGAATTTTAAGCAACTTGTTGGGGAGGAGCTACATCAAGCTTGGAAAGATATTCATCTCTTTTACAGTTATGTTCGCATCACGGTATTGAGAGATGGTTAATCATGCACTTATTCTATGTGGGGCGTTCTTTCTCAAATAAAAGTCAATTAGATATAGCCTCTAGAGGATCTTTTTTGAAGAAAAGCTTAGAGGAAGCCAATGAGATAATTTGCAGGATTGCATCAAATTTTAATGATTGGTCGGGACAGAATAACACAACTCTAATGGCTAATACAGTTGAAGAAAAGGAAAATGGCGAGAAAGGAATTACTCTAAATCAGAATAATCTTCAAGTATTATTGCCTTGGTGCTATGAGTCTCTTTCAAAAATATTTGATGAAGAGACAATTTCAATAGAAGAGAAGAAAGGGGATGATATTTCTCTAGAAGATGAAGAAGATTTGGAGAAGGGATCTCAAGAAGAAGAAATTAAGTTGATAGAGCAAGAGCTAACTGTGCCAGAAATAGTGTCACCTCAACTTGAACTTAAGCCATTACCATCAACCCTAAAATATGAATTCCTTGGACCAAATTCCAATTTTCCAATTATAATCAATGCCAATTTAACTGAGTCTGAAACACAGAGATTGATTGAAGAGTTAAAGCTGCACAAAAAAGCAATTGGATATACTATTGATGATATCAAAGGGATTAGTCCTTCCCTTTGCATGCATAGGATTTTACTTAAAGACGGTTATAAAAATTCAATTGAACATCAGAGGAGGTTAAACCTAAATCTGAAAGAGGTAGTAAAGAAGGAGGTGCTCAAACTTCTTGATGCCGAGATCATTTATCCAATTTCAGATAGTGAATGGGTGAGTCCAGTACACGTAGTTCCAAAGAAAGGGGGAATGACTGTTAACAAAAATGAGGATAATAACCCGATTCCAACACGAATAGTAACGGGGTGGCGAATGTGTATTGATTATCGGAAGTTGAATAAAGAAACTAGAAAGGATCATTTTCCCTTACCTTTTATTGATGAAATGTTTGAGAGATTGGCTAAGCACTCATATTTTTGCTATCTGGATGGATATTCAGGATTTTTCAAAATTCCAATTCATCCTCAAGATCAAGAGAAGACTACTTTCACATGCCCCTATGGCACTTTTGCTTATCGCCATATGTCATTTGGGCTTTGTAATGCTCTAGCTACTTTTTGTTAGTTAGAGCCCTAGAGCCAATCATTTGATGATTGTTGTATGGACTCATTGTATCATATTCTTATATATTAATAAAAGGCATTTGTTTTGGTTATTATACTTACTTGTATTGGTGCCAAATAACTAAGTATAATAGCGTCCTTGAGTAGAAGGTTCTTACCTATATCAATCGATTGGTTGAATCGATAGTGAGATGATATAGGGAACACTACTCTTAATCATTCCTAGTCAAGTATTAACATTTAGGGACAATGTTAATGCGACGAGACTAGCATGTAGGTCAACTCGATGACTTGATCTCACAAGTCATGGATATAGAGATATCAAGTTGACACATGGGTATGCATTGGAGAATGTATACTGAATGACCCGCCATGAGAAAGTATCATGGATCGTTATATGAGTGTCATATACTTTCTCATGTGGCTATTAGTATGACTACTAGTCCTTGGACCTGAAGTCACCATGGTTCCCTACATAAGGAGTTACGTATTTTGGTTTCGTCAAACGTCACCCGATTACTGGGTGAACTATAAAGGCGATTACTGGGTATGTAACAAATTATGTAGAGGGATATGAGTGATGTAGATGGGATCTATCCCTCCTATATGACGGGAGTGACATTGATATTCTTGATAGAGTGAGACCACTAAGTGCATGGCCATGCCCAAATGAGTCAATATGAGATATTGAGCTCATTTGATTGAGTGAGTCTACTCGGAGTTCAAGATTTAGATTGATTAGAGGATGACACGGTCTATGCCTCACATTGATCAATCTAGATATCAAGGATAGAAGGACACTTGTCATATATTGTGAGGAGTCACAAATAATAGTCACAAGGTGATGTTGGATCTCAATATTCTTATAACTTGGGTAGTAATGATGTGTTGCTAGATACCGCTCATTACTTATACTTATAAATAGGTTTAGGAGCATTGCCAACGTTATAAGAACCTATAGGGTCACACACAAAGGGCAATTAGATGGAGATTAGGTTCATTTGATGAACTAAATTGGATTAAGAGTAATCCAAAGTAGGCTAATTGAGTTGGACTCAATTTGGTTCATGTGTTAAGTGAGTCTAATTTGGACTTAGACTCATTTAATCAATTTAATTCAATGAATAGAGATTCATTAAATTAAAATTTACTTGAACCAATGGTTAGATTAGATCAACCAAGGGAGAGAAGTGGTCAAGTTTTACTTAACTTGAGAGGAAGATGAAGGGTCAATTTTGACTTGACCATTTGCCACCTCATTGGTGAGTTGGCATTAAGTGGTCCAATGATGATGCTCCACATCATCATGGTTGCTTAAGTGGAATGCCATCTCATGGGAGTTACCAAGAGTTGTGACTCTTGGCATCCCATGGAGGTTACAATTCCCCTTAAAGTGGCCGGCCACTTTTGATGAGGAGTTAGTGCATTTTTGTGTGCTTGTGTGAGTAACTCCATCATCTTCTTCCTCTCTAGTTTTCTTCTTGCTCTCCCTCTCCTCCATTACTGATCTCTAAGGTTGCTAGCACATCCTTAAAGGTTCTTCTCCATCTCTTGCTTGTGTGGATACACATAGAGAAGTGTCTACTTTGACACTTTCGAGATTCGGCGAACCGAGGACGAGCGGGATTGCGAAGGGCTTTGCATCAAGGGTAAATTCCTTCTCCTTGTAGATCTAGTTTAGAACTAGTGTAAGAAACTCGTACTCGTAATTCGAATTTTAATCTTCGCACGGATCCGGTGGCTGGGGTTTCGGGGTTTCCGCAATGCAAAAAGCTGTTTTTGCGGCCCGAAAAATCCAACAGTGGTATCAGAGCCACGTGCGAAGCGTGTACGAGTTTAATTTTTTTGTTTTATGACAAAAATTCAGTTTTGTACCTTTCTGTAATTTTATGATTTTATGATTTTTATGGGTATTTTTCTCGTAGAAGCGAAGCACAAGTGTTTAGACACTTGTAGGCTTCGACTACCGAGAAGATATTTCCCAAACGGCAAGGTTTCACCCCAAATCATTTTGGGACAGCAGACTAAGGTGCTGTAGGATCGCTTAGGGACACTCACGATGGTTATATCGTGGGTAGGGGTACTTCCCCTGACCCCGCAAGGGGCTTCATTCTGCGATTGCGCCCGAAAATCGCAAAACGGGACCGCCGGGAATTTTTACTCATAAAAATTGTAAAAATTATAGAAATTACATAATTTAGAATTATGTGTTATTTTATGATAGTCATGGCCCAAAAGACCCAATTTGATTGGAAAGATTGTGTTGTAATTCATAATATGGCCTGCGTACCATATTCTGTGTTTGCGTGTGTTGTTCTTGATTCACGGCCTACGCGTAGTGCCTTTCTCTATTTATTCTTGTTGTAAATTAGTTTAGACTCAAATGTAACTTGAGTTTCACCATTGTAATGTATAAAATTGGAGCGGTGGAAGGTTCACTCGAGACGGAGTTACAAGGAGGGCGCGAGCAACACAAGGTGGTCAAAGGAAGGAGCTTGAGAAGCTGTTGACCTTAGGTTGACCATCCGATTTTCTCATTGGCTTAAGAAGATCGTAGTAGGGCCATGACTAATCATAAAATATTTAATTAATTGCTTGTGTGTGTATATGTGATGCATGCTAGATTAAGTAATTAATTAGTGCCTTAACGGTTAGATTAGATCTAAATTGTGTACAAGATGCACCCTTAACAATTAGATTAGATCTAAATCGCGTATGTGATACACATCATCGATTAGATTAGATCTAAATCGTGTCGACTCTAAAATGCCTACCATGCCGTGATACCTATCACTACCTTGATCACATGTTGTTGTTGAATCTGCCAAAGCATAGCAATACATATTATCTTGGTAGGGTACGGAGGGACAATCTTGGTCCCGCCTATCAACGCATGGATGAGTAAAACTCAATTAGATTGAGTATAACTAGTTAAATCAAGTTTAACTGTAGGCATTTATCCAATAGTTGGAAGATAGGACAAAATCACATTTATATTAACTCTTGGGTGTATTAGCCAAAGCTAACTCGAGTTTTAATATAAATGCGGATCTTGATCCTATAAACAAGAGTTGCATAGAGATGTAATCGGTAATTAGTTACCTACTGATCATACTAAGTCTTGGGCGATTTAGCCAAAGCTAACTCAGGGCATAGTATGATGTGGATCTTGTCCCACATGAATTATAGAATTCAGTGGGAGCATCATTTAGTTAAAGGCCTAATTAAATGATTAATAGAATATGATATTTATTTATTTTTCTGTATTTTTTTGTTGTAGATAATCATGACGTCAAACACGAACACCTTCTCTCTGTGTTCTGTCCTTGACAAGGATAAGCTCAACGGAGCAAATTTCCTGGACTGGTACAGGAATCTGAGAATAGTTCTCACCAAGAACGTAAACTGTACGTTCTAGAGCAGCCCATTCTGGAGGCTCCTCCTGCCAATGCCACGCGAGCAAACAAAGATGCTTACAAGAAGCATCAAGATGATGCATTAGATGTATCATGTCTAATGCTCGCGACCATAAACTCTGAGCTTCAGAAGCAACATGAGTTAATGGGTGCTTATGATATGGTTGAACATCTTCGTCAACTATATCAAGGACAAGCGCGACACGAGAGATTTGAGATCTCAAGGGCACTATTTCAGTGCAAGATGTCAGATGGGGCTCCCGTAGGCCCATATGTACTCAAAATGATTGGGTACATAGAAAACCTACAGAGGTTGGGATTCCCGCTTGGCCAAGAGCTGGCCACTGACCTGATCTTGCAGTCTTTGCCAGAGAGCTACAGTTAATTTATCATGAACTACAACATGAATGAAATTGACAAGCCACTGCCTAAACTGCTTAGTATGTTACGAACTACTGAGCTCAACCTTGAGAAGGTTAAGCTCAACTCTATTCTGATGGTTCAGAAACACAAGGGCAAGGGCAAGCCTAAAGGCAAGGGAAAGTCACAAGCCAAGGGCAAAGGCAAGGCACTAAAGCCTAAAGGAGGGGTTGCCAAGGATGCTACCTGCTTCCACTGCGGTTAGACCGGGCACTGGAAGAGGAACTGCAAAGTGTACCTGGAAGATCTTAAGAAGAAAAGGAGTGAAACTTCCACTTCAAGTATAAATGTTATAGAAGTCAATCTATCTATTTCTTCATCATGGGTATTAGATACCGGATGTGCTTCTCACATTTGTACTAATGTGCAAGCGCTGAGAAATAGCAGGGCATTAACAAAGGGCGAGGTGGACCTACGAGTAGGCAATGGAGCACAGGTGGCTGCTGTTGCTGTAGGGACTTATTTTCTATCTCTGTCCTCTGGGCTTGTACTAGAGTTGGATGATTGTTGTTATGTGCCTGCTTTGACTAAGAACATAATTTCAGTTTCTTGTTTGGACAAGAAAGGTTTTTCATTTATAATAAAGAACAAATGTTGTTCAGTTTATTTAAATGACATGTTCTATTGTAGTGCACCTTTGATGAATGGACTCTATATTCTAGACCTTGAGAGCCCTATCTATAACATAAGTACCAAGAGGTTCAAGTCAAATGACCTGAACCCAACTTATCTCTGGCACTGCCGCTTAAGTCATATAAATGACAAACGCCTATCCTAGCTCCATAAAGATGGTTTGCTGGACTCATTTGATTTTGAATCATATGAGACATGCGAGTCATGCCTACTAGGCAAGATGACTAAGACTCCCTTTAGTGGATACAGTGAGAGAGCGACTGACTTATTAGGTCTTATACATAGTGATGTATGTGGCCCTTTCAACGTCGCTGCTAGAAGCGGTTATAGGTACTTCATTACATTTACTGATGACTTCAGTAGATATGGTTATGTGTACTTGATGACACATAAGTCAGAATCCTTTGAAAAGTTTAAAGAATTCAAGAATGAAGTACAAAACCAGCTTGGCAAGAGTATTAAGATACTTCGATCAGATCGAGGTGGAGAATACCTTAGCCATGAGTTTCGTGACTATCTAGCTGAGTGTGGGATTCTATCCCAACTCACTCCTCCTGGAACACCACAGTGGAATGGTGTATCCGAAAGGAGGAATCGTACCCTATTAGATATGGTACGATCTATGATGAGTCATACAGATCTTCCTACATCTCTTTGGGGCTATGCTCTAGACACAGTAGCATTCATTCTTAACCGAGTTCCATCTAAATCTGTAATAAAGACACCATATAGGATATGGACTGGGAGAGATGCCCAGGTGTCTTTTATGAGAATTTGGGGTTGTGAGGCTTACGTTAGACGTCAAGTCTCGGATTAATTGGGACCCAAATCCGATAAGTGCTATTTTATTGGATATCCCAAGGAAACGAAGGAATATTACTTCTACGTTCCCAGTCAACACAAGGTAGTTGTGGCTAAGACTGGGGTTTTTCTAGAAAGGGATTTTGTTTCTAGAAAGACTAGTGGGAGTACGTTCGATCTTGAAGAAGTTCAAGATGCGAACAATAGCACTGAAGCCTCGATGGAAGTTGAACTAGAACAACAAAGTGTTGTGGATGATGTTGTTCCACAAGGAGTTGAGGAACAACAACCAGTTCAAGTAGACATACCTCTTCGCAGGTCTGATAGGGTACGTCGTCAGCCTGAGAGATACTAATTTCTCTTGTCTGACCATAATGACGTTGTGCTCATAGAGGATGAGCCCACCTCCTATCAGGAAGCTGTGATGAGACCAGATTCTGAGAAATGGCTAGAGGTCATGAGATACGAGATGGAATCCATGTACACTAACCAAGTATGGACTTTGGTTGATCTACCTGAAGGGGTCAAACCCATTGGGTGTAAGTGGGTCTTTAAGAGAAAGACTGACATGGATGGACTTATTTATAAGGGTCGCTTGGTAGCTAAAGGTTTCAAGCAGATTCATGGTATTGACTATGATGAAACCTTTTCACCAGTAGCGATGTTTAAGTCCATTCGGATCATGCTTGCTATTGCAGCATACCATGACTATGAGATATGACAGATGGATGTCAAAACCGTGTTTCTGAATGGAAACCTGCTTGACAATGTGTACATGACACAACCTGATGGTTTTGTAGATCCATAGCATTCTAGCAGAGTATGCAAGCTGCATAGGTCCATTTATGGACTAAAGCAAGCTTCTCGGAGATGGAATCTTCGATTCGATGATGCAATCATACAGTTTGGTTTCATCAAGAATGAAGATGAACCTTGTGTCTACAAGAAGGTTGTAGGGAACACAGTTGTCTTCCTTATATTGTATGTAGATGACATACTACTCATTGGGAATGACATCCCTTTGCTACAGTCTGTAAAGACTTGGCTAGGGACTTGTTTCTCAATGAAGGACTTAGGTGATGCTACCTGCATTCTAGGCATACAGATCTATAGAGATAGATCTAAGAGATTGCTTGGCCTAAGTCAGAGTACATATATTGACAAGGTACTCCTACGGTTTGCCATGCAGAACTCAAAGAAGGGATTTCTGCCGATGTCACATGGCGTGAGTCTTTCGAAGACTCAAGGTCCCTCTTCTAAAGAGGAGAGAGACCGCATGGATCAGATCCCTTATGCCTCAGCCATAGGATCTATCATGTACGCCATGCTATGTACTCATCCTGATGTCTCGTATGCTTTGAGCATGACGAGCAGATACCAGTCAGATCCAGGTGAAAGTCATTGGATCACAGTCAAGAATATTCTTAAGTACTTAAGAAGGAATAAAGAATATTTCTTGATATATGGAGGCGATGATGAGCTAGCTGTAAAGGGTTACAGTGATACCAGCTTCCAGACCGACCAGGATGATTATCAATAGCAGTCAGGGTTCGTGTTTTGCATAAATGATGGTGCTGTGAGCTGGAAGAGTTCGAAGCAGGACACAGTCGCTGATTCTACGATAGAGGCCGAGTATATTGTTGCATTAGAAGCAGCAAAGGAGGCAGTTTGGATCCGTAAGTTCATCACTGAACTTGGGGTGGTTCCTAGTATCGCTGACCCTATTGAGCTCTATTGTGACAACAATGGAGCAATTGCGCAGGCTAAGGAACCTCGCTCACACCAGTGGACCAAACACATACTACGACGCTTCCATCTCATTCGAGAGATTATTGAGAGAGGAGATGTGAAGATTTGTAGAGTACCATCAGAGGCAAACATCGCAGATCCCTTGACCAAGGCTTTGGCACAGAGAAAGCATGATGGTTACACTAGGTCATTGGGGCATAGAGCCCACACTGATTAGCACTAGTGCTAGTAGGAGATTGTTAGTTAGAGCCCTAGAGCCAATCATTTGATGATTATTGTATGGACTCATTGTATCATATTCTTATATATTGATAAAAGGCATTTGTTTTGGTTATTATACTTACTTGTATTGGTGCCAAATAACTAAGTATAATAGTGTCCTTGAGTAGAAGGTTCTTACCTATATCAATCGATTGGTTGAATCGATAGTGAGTTGATATAGGGAACACTACTCTTAATCATTCCTAGTCAAGTATTAACATTCAGGGACAATGTTAATGCGACGAGACTAGCATGTAGGTCAACTCGATGACTTGATCTCACAAGTCATGGATATAGAGATATCAAGTTGACACATGGGTATGCATTGGAGAATGTATACTGAATGACCCGCCATGAGAAATTATCATGGATCATTGACCTAGCTTTTGCAAACATTTAATTTTGAAATAAAAGAATCACATTGGTCAATATCTACATTTATTTGTTAAATGTAATTGTTCAATTAATTTATGTAAGTAGATAACATGGTGTGTGGTGTCACACACAGAAGATCATGTTGTCAGTTCTTTATAAATTATAAACAGATGCTCATGACTAAGATGGAAAGGAACAAACCATCAGAATAGTCATAGTGTAATTAAGTATTAGTTTATCTTGACTAATATATTACACTGATACACTCTAAGTGTATTGAGTAGGACCATTTAGGTAAGTTCTTTTTGTACTAACTTATTAAAAGAACTAGACCTTAGTTATTATGGAAGTGTGTGCTCTTAATCCTAATATAATAACAAGCACATATATTTAATATTTATTTCTTTGATTTATCAAAGGGTGAGGTATAGCTCGATAAATCAATATGCCCGATAAGTTAGAAAATGGTATTACTTATAGTGTGTGTTGTTGATTATAGAAGGAATCTGTGTCCTAGTTATCTAGGTTGAGAATGTCCCCAAGAGGAGCTCATAAGGATTGCCATGTTAAACCCTGCAGGTGGACCTAGTCCGACATGACAATGAAGTTGAGTGGTACTACTCTCGGAACTAGATATTAATTAAGTGAGTTGTCAGTAACTAACTTAATTAGTGGACATTCATAATCTTAAACACAGGGAGACTAACACACTCATGATAAGGAGCTCATAATGTAATTTGGGATTGGTGCGGTAGTGCGATAATAACTCTCTAGTGGAGTGAGTTATTATCGATGAACTTGAGTTGTGTTTTCGGGGCGAGCACGGGATACTCAAGCTCATCAGAAGGCCAAAACCAATTTCTCCTCTAGGTCCCTGTCGTAGCCTCATTATAGCCTCAAGTCCATCCAAATGTAAAGCTCTTCTTGGTGTCCAAGAAGGGGGCCGGACCATTGCTTGGTGACCAAGCAATGGCCGGCCACATCTCCGCTTAATAGGGCCGGCCCTATTGCTTGGTGACCAAGCATATAGGGGTCGGCCACAATTATTTCAAATAGGAGGGGTGTTTTGAATTTTTAAAAATCTTCTCTTTGTAGAAAACTATAAGTTTTAAAAGAGATATTTTAATTTTTAAAACTATCCTTATTTGAATTAGGCCACATGTTTTAATAGAGAGTTTTAAAAGTTATAAAACTTTCCTTTTTTAACCATCCTCATGGTTTAGAAAAAAAAAAGGGAGATAAGTTTTAAAATTAAAATTTTCTATAATCATGTTAAAAAAGGAAATTTTATAAGAGAGTTTTTAAATTTTAAAACATGGTTTTAATTTTTAGAAACTTTCCTTTTTTAACTCCTACTTTAGGAAAGAGAGCTTGTAAAATTTTATAAGAGTTTTTGTTGTAAAATTTTATAAAAATAAAATTCCTTTTCCCCCCTGATGAGGTGGTCGGCCACCTTGCTTGGTGCCCAAGCAAGTGGCCGGCCATATTAATTTAATTAAAATCATCACAAAATTAAATTTGGTGATTGATTCAATCAAGAGGAAAGAAAAAGAAAAATTAAAAAGGAAAAGGAAAAACTCTTGGATGATTTTATTTTTTGTAAAAAGTTTTTCCTTATTTGCCTTGGGCAAGTAATATAAAAGAAGGGGTGAGGGGGGCTTCATGTTAAAAAAAAAAAACTCTTATTCTCTTGCTTGGAGATCTTTTGGTGGTCGGCCCTCTCCCTTCTCCCTTTCCCTTTGCTCTCTTCTCCTTGGTGGTGGTGGTGGACGAATCTTAGAGGAAGAGGAAGGACTCTTTTGGGTGGTGTTCATCTTGGAGGATCATCGCCCACACGACGTCCAAGGCGAGGCGAGGAATACGGCAGAAGATCTCGAGGTCATTAGCTTACAAAGAGAAGGTATAACTAGTAATTTTCTTCCGTATCATACTAGTTATTTTCTTTGTAAGAATTCTAAATACAAGAGGTAATTAGATCTAGTTTTTCGAAATAGTTTTTTTGAGTTTGTGTTTTCTTCTTTTTCGAATTTGTGATTCGATTGTTCTTTTTGGTTAACCTAGAGTTATTTAAGGAAATAAATATTAGCTTTCCTTAAAAGGCTTTGCCTAGGCAGTGGTGGTTGATCCCATATCCAAGAAGGTCATGTGCCTCGCCATGCAGTCCTGGAAGTCAATTTTGGAAATTAATATTTATGGAATTAATAACTTAGGTAGATTTGAATCAATAGTGTTAAGTTCCGCTTGCGATTCAAATCTAAACCATTAAGAATAGATAAGTTAATTTGGAATCAATGATGTTAAGTTCCGTCTGCGATTCCTAATTTAACTTCTAAAGAACACAATAGGTTATTTAAGGAAAGGTTCGACACTTGTATAAAATTTTTTTGTATAGTGGAACCGGTACGTTTTCCTAGGACTAACCAATAATTGGTATCAGAGCTAGGGTTTACCTCTGTGTATTTTTAGAATTCAAATAGGTTATGCACATGTCATACATTATTTAGGCAGGATAATAGTAGGATGTGCTAACTCTTTGGTTGCAGGCTCCAACTATTATGGCTTATATAGATATTATGTATGATTGGACCCTTGGACATGTCAAGGGCAATATTTTGTGTGTGCATGATTGTATGTATCAAATACAGCAGGAGCTGTATTATTTTTAGTATTTTATTCGATCTAGATTACATGTACATTCCTATGTGGAATATAGGATCGATAAATGTAAAATTCTATTTTTATCGCGGATCGGATTCTTGCGAAGCGTGGTACTTATGGAGCACCAGAGGCGCAGCGGAATAAGAGGCAAGATAGATGCGACAACTCAACCCGATGGTGGTGGCTAAAGATTGCAGCAGCTAGGGTTGGAGCATACTGAAGACAGTGAAAGGAAACGGACATAATAGTTGGAAATTAATTTCCAAATTTATTGCTTTTATTAACTGTGATGTCTATGTGCATGTGATGTATGCTAGCATAGGTCAAAATCCTCATTTTTAAATAACTAAGTGGGAGAGGGATTTTTAATAAATCCCATGGTCTCCATTACTGGTTTGTAAGTGATGCAACAAGCTTGCGTGTTGGCTCTGAGTGCCTCCCTCCACAACGGATGGGTTTGTTGCGGATCACTAGATCAAACTTCTTTTTATGGATGGTTATAGGAAATTATTTAGGAGTGTGTGATCTTCTCCAACTGAAGGGGCACAATCCTATTTAATGGGTTTAGTATCAAGTAATGGTATACACTTAGATGTATTCAATAGTATCCTCCCCAACGGAATCACTGCTATTGTTTTGTGTGACCAAAGTGAAACCAACTATTAATTTTATTTGTCATAAAGTTAAGGATGACAAGATAATAAAATTAATGGGTCTCACCCTCCTCTTACAAATGTTGAATTTGTATACGTCCACACTAACGTGGCATGCAATATTCACGGTGATTTAAGGTGTTGGTTAATTTAAAATAGTATTGTTTGAGGAATCAATATTATTCTAAATTTAGAGTCTTGACCAAAGTTTATTTTTGTGATTCTTAGGATGACTTTCAACCCACTAGCCATTATACTGAAAGAAAACAAACTTACTGGTCCCAACTATATTGATTGGAAAAGAAACCTGGACATTGTTCTTACTGTTGAAGGCTATAAGTTTGTACTAACTGAGGCTTGCCCAGATGCACCTGACGGTGACTCTACCCCAGAGGAGATTGAGTATCATAAGAAATGGGTAAAAGCTGATGAGATGGCGCGGTGTTACATTTTGGCATCAATGTTAAAATGTATTGCAACATCAGCATCAAGATTTACCATCAGCTTATGATATAATGAACAATCTCAAAGAACTCTTTGGGCACCATAGTCGGACTGCTAGGCAAGAGGCAATGAGAAAGCTAATGACAGCCACCATGTCTGAGGGGACACCCGTAAGGGACCATATCCTCAAAATGATGGCATATCTGAATGAAATACAAGTCCTGGGAGGAGAAATCGATGGGGAAACCCAGGTCGATATTATTCTCCAAACGCTATCCAGAAGTTTTAAGCAGTTTCGCCTGAACTATAACATGAACAAAAGAGAATATACATTGGCGGAACTTCTGACAGAACTACAAGCAGCAGAAGGAATATTTCGTCACAATTCTCAGATTCACTATGCTGAAAATGGTTCTACTTCTAAGTCGAAAGGCAAGAAGAAGAAGAAACAGGTCTTTTTAGCAAAGAAGGTGAATAAAACTCAGGGTACAAGACAGAAAGTTGGAATGAAGAAGCCGAAGGGCAAGTGCTTCATCTGCAAGCAGTCTGGACATTGGAAGGCGGACTATCCTCGTAGGAATCAGAACAATAAAGGTATATCTCATACTCTAGTAGTTAAAACATGTTTAGCGGTGTTATCTACCAGTACCTGGTGTGTAGATACGGGAGCCACTGATCATGTCTGTAATTCTTTGCAGGGGTTCCAGGAAACCCGACGACTATTTGATGGAGAGATAACGTCTACATGGGCAATGCTACTAAGGTGGCGGCTGTTGCAGTGGGAGATGTCTACTTATCTTTTGATAGGAATAGAAGTTTGATTTTAAGAAATTATCTTCATGTACCCAGTTTTAGAAAGAATTTAATTTCAGTTTCTAAACTGTATATGGATGGATATTCAGTTTCCTTTAGTAACAATGTGGTTATAAAGAGAAATAAAGTGATTATCTGTTCTGGTGCATTGGTTGACTATTTATATACTTTAAATCCAATTTCTCCCACAAAGCAAAATATGGAAATTAATAACACATCTTCTAACTCTAATAAGAGAAAAGAACCTTCAGAAATGAATCAAACATATCTTTGGCATCTAAGGCTTGGTCATATTAACTTAAGTAGGATTCAAAGGCTTGTAGCCGATGGACTCTTGGGTTCATTAGAGTTGGAAAACTTTCCAACATGTGAATCTTGCTTGGAAGGTAAAATGACCAAGAGACCTTTTAAGGTCAAGGGGTATAGAGCCAAAGATACGTTAGAACTGGTTCATTCTGATTTGTGTGGTCCTATGTCTATCCAGGCAAGAGGTGGTTATGAATACTTCGTCTCATTTATAGACGATTATTCTAGATACGGATACATTTACCTAATGCGCCACAAGTCTGAATGCTTTGACAAGTTCAAATAATAAAGGGATGATGTGGAGAAATGTCTTGGTAAAAGTATCAAGACACTACGGTCTGACCGTGGTGGCGAATACCTCTTTGGAGAGTTTAGGAGTTACTTATTAGAAGTCGGGATTCAATCTCAATTGTCTGCTCCTGGTACACCCCAGCAGAATGGTGTGGCAGAACGAAGGAATATGACTCTTATGGAAATGGTTAGATCGATGATGAGTTATTCAGAATTACCAAATTCATTTTGGGGATATGCTCTGGAAACAGCAGTGTACATTCTGAATATGGTACCTTCTAAAACAGTTCCTTCTACTCTCATGGAATTATGGAATGGGCGTAAGCCTAGTCTGAATCATATCCGGATATGGGGTAGTCCAGCACATGTGCTGAAGGGAGATACTGACAAGTTGGAATCACGTACAGAAGTTTGTCTGTTTGTGGGATATCCTAAAGGAACGAAAGGTGGTTTATCTTATAATCCTAAAAATCAGAAGATCATTGTTAGCACCAATGCTCGATTTTTAGAAGAAGATTATGTAATGAACCATAAGCCCATGAGTGAAATAGTTCTAGAAGAAATAAGAGAGGATACGTCTACTTTAATACCAACAGTACAAGATGAAGTACCACAAGAAACTGCAACACATGTCACACATGATACACAGTCAGAGACAGTACCTCGTTGTAGTGGGAGGGTTGTAAAGCAACCTGAGAGATTCATGTTTTTGGGAGAGTCTTCAGACTTGATCCTAGGTAAACATGAACCTGATCCCCGAACATATGACGAAGCACTCCAAGATATAAATGCAGTATCTTGGCAAAAGACAATGAATGCCGAAATAGAATCTATGTATTCTAATAAGGTCTGGGAGCTTGTAGAACCATCTGATGGTGTAAAAGCCATTGGATACAAATGGATCTACAAAAGGAAAAGAGGGACAGACGGAAAGGTAGAAACCTTCAAAGCAAGGCTTGTTGCGAAAGGGTACACTCAAAAAGAGGGAATCGATTATGAGGAGACTTTTTCGCCGGTAGCCATGCTTAAGTCTATCCGGATACTCTTATCCATTGCCGCTCATATGAATTATGAGATTTGGTAAATGGATGTCAAGACAACTTTCATTAATGGAAGTCTTGAAGAAAACATCCATATGAAGCAATCAGAATGGTTCATTGAAAAGGGCAAAGAGCATCTAGTGTGCAAGCTTAATCGGTCCATTTATGGATTGAAGCAAGCTTCAAGATCTTGGAACATCTGGTTTAACGAAGTAATCCAGTCATATGGATTTATTCAGTGTCCGGATGAGTCTTGTGTATACAAGAAGTGTAACGGAAATGTGGTGGTATTTCTTGTACTATACGTAGATGATATTTTGTTAATTGGAAACAATATCAAGGTATTATCAGACGTAAGTGTATGATTGTCCAAACAATTTGATATGAAGGACTTAGGAGAATGTGCACACATTCTTGGGATAAAAGTTATAAGGGATCGCAAGAAAAGAATGTTGTGTCTAACCCAAGCTTTATATATAGATACAATCCTTGCTCATTTTAGCATGCAAAACTCCAAGAAAGGTTTCTTACCTTTTAGACATGGAGTAGCCTTATCCAAAGAGATGTCCCCGAAGACATCACAGGAGATTGAGGAAATGAAGGCAGTTCCTTATGCTTCGGCTGTAGGAAGCCGTATGTATGCAATGCTGTGTACGAGACCTGATATCTGTTTTACCGTGGGCATGATTAGCAGATATCAGAGTAACCCTGGACAAGGACATTGGACTACTGTGAAGCATATATTAAAGTACCTGAGAAGGACTAGAGATTATATGCTAGTCTACCAAGCAGACGATTTGCTCCCTGTGGATTACACGGATTCGGATTTCCAATCAAATAGGCACAATAGTAAGTCTACGTCAAGTTATGTGTTTACTCTAGGAGGTGGAGCCATTGCATGGAGGAGAGTTAAGCAGAAATGTGTCTCAAACTCAACCATGGAAGCTGAGTATGTGGCAGCCTCTAAGGCAACCAAAGAAGCTGTATGGCTCAGGAACTTTCTAATGGACTTAGATGTGATTCCTGGTTTGCCCAAGATCATCACAATTTATTGTGATAATAGCGGTGCAGTTGCAAACTCGAAGGAACCACGAGCTCATAAAGCAAGTAAACATATAGAGCGCAAGTACCACCTAATACGAGACATCGTCAAGCGAGGAGAAGTTGTCGTCGCCAAGATTGCATCAGCGGATAACCTGGCAGATCCTTTCAATAAGGCCCTTCTGGCGAAAGCTTTTGATTGGCATGTGGAGGGGATGAGAATCAGATGTATGGCAACAGATATGGCAGCTTAGTCTTTTAGTATAAGTGGGATATTGTTGGAGTGTATACTAAAAGCCTAACTTTTTAAACATTTAATTTTGAAATAAAAGAATCACATTGGTCAATATCTACATTTATTTGTTAAATGTAATTGTTCAATTAATTTATGTAAGTAGATAACATGGTGTGTGGTGTCACACTCAGAAGATCATATTGTCAGTTCTTTATAAATTATAAACAGATGCTCATGACTAAGATGGAAAGGAACAAACCATCAGAATAGTCATAGTGTAATTAAGTATTAGTTTATCTTGACTAATATATTACACTGATACACTCTAAGTGTATTGAGTAGGACCATTTAGGTAAGTTCTTTTTGTACTGACTTAGTAAAAGAATTAGACCTTAGTTATTATGGAAGTGTGTGCTCTTAATCCTAATATAATAACAAGCACAAATATTTAATATTTATTTCTTTGATTTATCAAAGGATGAGGTTTAGCTCGATAAATCAATATACCCAATAAGTTGGGAAATTGTATTACTTATAGTGTGTGTTGTTGATTATAGAAGGAATCTGTGTCCTAGTTATCTAGGTTGAGAATGTCCCCAAGAGGAGCTCATAAGGATTGTCATGTTAAACCCTATAGGTGGATTGATAGTGGCCCAATTTTGTCGCGAATTGGGCATCAAATGATGAAGTACCAAACCCCTCCTACGCTAATGTAGCATAGGAATGACTCGAGTCGTCCGCCAACGAAAGCAACGATAAGATGGTAAACTTAGGATCGTATATTATTCCTATTTTTGGGGGGTTTAATATGGAATTGGGGTTTGGGTTTTTGATTCTAAATTTAACAAATTAAAAGCAGAACAAGTATAGAAAACTAATCTAATGCTGGAATGAAATCTAACTAGGTGTGAATAATTAATCCATAATGCATTGTCACACTACGCTATGGATTAATTATCAACACAATTAAACTAAGGAACGAAATAGAATGACAAAGCATTAAATGAAACATAATCTAGTAAATGAAAGACAATGCAAATAAAGAAACTATATCTATTCTAACTAACCATTGAAGATTTTCCTACATCGCATTGTCACACTACGATACAAGATTATCTATCAATGGACATAACATGAAGTAAAGCATTAACGAAACTAAGAATGTAATGAAACCTAAAACATGTAACAAAACCTAAAACATTAAAGAAACCCTAAGCTAATCTATCCTAATTGCATTCAATCAAAACTAGAACTTAACTAAATTGAAAGAACAAGACAAAATAAGAATTAAACAAACTAAAATGCATCAAATTAAACCTAACTCTTGGTTGAAGCAATTCATCGAACACATGGTAAGCGTGAAACTAATTAAGCATAATTAATGCAATTTAAACATGAAAGATCAAATTAACTACAAACATTCAATGAAATAACTTCAACACAAGCAAATTTAAACAATGAACAGAATTAAACTAAGTTATTAACATGAAATAACCTAAGAATTCCAACTACAATCCACACAACTTCTTCGAATACCAATGACTATCTCCGCCGTCACACGGAGACCCGACTCCGGAACCCCCAAGAACCAGTGAACAGTAGCACTCTAATGGACTTGCTGCTAGCTTCGACACCGACGAGGATGAACAGATCTTCCAACAGAGAACCCTCGGCTGGAAATGACTGGAAATGGTGGAATACCAGCTGCCGCCTCCTCCTTGCTCCACCGCTTGAACCCCAAGAAGCGGAGCTGCCAAAAGAAGGTCGGACAGTGGAGATAACACCGGAGAACCCCTCCGGTGAGGTGAAGATGATCTGAGTCGCTGTCGAAAACCTGCTGCCCGCCGAGAAGGCTGCCGCTGTCGCTCGCCGATTGAAATCTAGATGAGGAATATGGGCTGTGGCTGGCCGGCCGGCGGCAGTGAAGAGAAGAAAGAGCCGCCGGCCGGAGAGAAGGAAGAGGAAAGGTTGCGTTGTGGAGGGAGTCACGTGCCCTAGCCGCGCGTGAGAAAATGCGAGCCGAGAGCTCCCTTCTGTGCCGTGAGGATGAAGAGAAAAGGTAAGTTTCGAGTTTCGGGTTTGGGTCCATTAGGGCTTAGATCCGGATCCAATAAGAAAAAGGAAATTGGGTTGTAACGACCCGCCTTCTACTAACTAAGCTGTAAGGCCGATCGTCACATTATGCTGTGCTACTATTCCAAGACCATCATCAAATCTAGGTGAGGAAACTGTACTAATTAAAATTTTGCTAAACTGTCAACATTTCTTGGTTCTACATGTACTAAGGGGTGTAACTAAAGTGTACTTAACAAATACTACATCCCCTATGGTCATGGAACTGAAATAAACATTTTCCGGCTGTTATCAGACCTCCCAATCGATCCACAGATCGATTGGAATGGTTGAATTGATCCAGTGATCGACTCAACCGGCTACTGTATGCGGGACTTGGGTTGGATCGATCCAGTGATCGATCCAGCACGCTACTGTGCTCGGGGCAATATTTTGGATCGATCGGCTGATCGATCCAGTCTGGCCAATCGATCCAGTGATCGATCCCAGAGCCTTCTGTTCGCTACAGAAATTGCTGGATCGATCGGCTGATCGATCCAGAAGCCTACTGTTCGCGGTACGAACTCCCCAATCGATCGGCTGATCAATTGAGAAGCCTCCAATCGATCGACCGATCGATTGGGGTTTCTGATTTCGTACAGAAGTCTGATTTCAGCACTGTTTCATGCCAAAATCACCCATACAAGTTCTAAAATGACTGGAAAACATTCTATCATTACATAACTAAGGTTCTAAGCATGGTAGAGTGCATAATTTACTAGTTCAAGGCATTTAAACATACTAAAGTGCGAAACATGGTAAAATGCTAAAAAGTTCCAATGATTTAAACAAAACTTGCTAGATCCCTAAGATCTTTATTCCAAGTTCCATCCACACACATCTTCATCACTGCATTGACCTCCAACCTCCACTAGTCCATCTTCCCTTTACCTTTATCTGCAGTATAAGGAAAATAATATCTGTAAGCTTGAGAGCTTAGTAAGAAACCATCTAACTCACAAAACATGCATACGATACAAATTATGTTTTCAAAACATGCTAATTGAAATACATAGTGAATATGCTAAGCATGGCATGACATACAACACATAGAAGTAAAACTGATCATGGCAATAAAGCTAATGATAAACTATCATGTTGTTATCAACAGAAAACTAAACTGATATAAAACTGAGCTAAGCTAATACTAATCTGATACTAAAGCTGAACTGAACTCACATGACTAATTTGTGATGTTTGAAAACTATATTCATAAGTAGATTAAAATAATAATCAAGCTGCTGTTTGGGCCCGACAACTGTACTTTGCTGTGCGCGCATCCCTAACTAGACCCGGGTTTGCAAGTCCCGAATTTAGTAGGGTTACTAGGTTAGCTGAACCTAGGGACGACTATGGGAGTCCAACCCAATGGATATCTAATCCAGTACAGTGCCACTAAGAAAGTAAAATACTGAACATAAGCTAATAAATTCTTGTCTTGCTTTTACTAGGTTGTCTAAACCCAGAACTAGGTTATCTAAACCTAGAGGCGACTGTGGGAGCCCACCCATTGGACATCTAGTCCTGTAAAAGCTGGAGCAAGACTAAATAAGCTATAAAATGCTTCTATTGCATTTATTTGGGCTACTAAAATGCCTAAGCTGCATTTTTCTGTGCTATACCATTTAAATCGAACACTTGGTATGCGCTAATTCGCATCCGTTGTGTCGATAACCTACATATTACTAAACTAATACATGAAATTCACACGAGAGCTACTTATACTACAGGTGAGGGGTTTCTTACCTCCTGTTCGGATTTTCTTACGATCCTAATCGTTAGATTTCCGGAGGAGACGATCCTTTCGACGATCTTCTCGCGTCTAAGCGTTCCTCTCGCAGAGGGGAGTGTCCATGTGTCGAAGTAGTCGCCGGAATTTGCCCTTGGAACCCTTGGGACAGAACCCTTGCTTGTTCTTGTGGTTGGCGCTGAGAGAAGGAGAGGAGAAGGGAGGGTTGCGGCGTGGCTAGGGTGAGGAGGAGAAAAGTCAAGAATAAATCTAATAACTCCTCACTTATTAATTCCCTATTTATATTAAGTGGGTAATTTCGCCCAACTCTAATATAACTTTAATTGTTCCCCTTTCCTTTCAGCATGGCCCTGCTGGGTTCACCTAGTTACTAAGGTTCACCATAAGTCATAGAACCCAATAGGTCTCGGGTTCAATTCCCGCGTAGGCTATTTTACGGTTCTATTTGTTTTTGCTACCTTCGCTACTCTAAAAATTCTATAAAAATATCCTAAAATTCTAGAAAAATTATAGAATATTTCTAAAATAAGTTTGAGAATTTTCGGGCGTTACAATCCCTCATACCTTATAAAAAGTTCATCCTCAAACTTAGAATAACTATGGATATTTCTGTCTCATACTGGCTTCTGTCTCCCAGGTTGCCTCTTCTGCTGTGTGACTGTGCCAAATAACTTTAACTAATGGTACTTCCTTGTTCCGCAATTTCTTAACTGCTCGGTCTATTATCTGAATAGGCCGACTATCATAGCTGAGGTCTTCATGGACTTGTACCTGCTGGGGGCTCAATCACCTGGGTGGCATCTGGGATATGCTTCTTCAGCATAGAGATATGAAATACGTTGTGGACAGCTGACATTTCCTGGGGTAGCTCTAACTCATATGCTACCTTGCCCACTCTTCTGTTGATAAGGTATGGTCCCACATATCTGGGACTTAGTTTGCCCTTCTTCCCAAAACGCATTACTCCCTTCATGGGAGCTACTCTGAGGAATACTGAATCCCCAACTGAGAACTCTAAAGGTCTGCGCCATGTATCAGCATAGCTTTTCTGGCGGCTCTGAGCTGTCTCTATCCTCTGGCAGATCTGCTGTATAGCTGCTGTGGTATCTGCCACTAGATCTGTCTGAAGCTCTAGTTCTTTCTGTTCACCACTCTCATACCAGCAGATTGGAGATCTACACCTCCACCCATAGAGAGCCTCGTAAGGTGCCATGCCGATGGTGGCCTGATAGCTGTTGTTGTATGTAAATTCTGCTAAACTCAGATATCTGCACCAACTTCCTTTGAAGTCTAGGGCACATGCTCGGAGCATATCTTCGAGTACTTGATTTACTCGCTCCGTCTGACCATCTGTCTGAGGATGGATGGCTGTGCTGAACTTTAACTTCATGCCCAAAGCTGACTGTGCACACTCCCAGAAGTATGATGTGAACCTATTGTCTCTGTCTGATATAATGGTTTGTGGGACTCCATGTAGTCTAACGATCTCCTTGAGATACAACTGTGCTAGCTGTTCTATGGAGTAGGATATCCTGATAGCTAAGAAGTGGGCTGATTTAGTCAACCTGTCAACTATCACCCAGATGGTATCAAAACCATTCGTGGTTTTGGGTAGTCCCACTATGAAATCCATGGAAATGTCTTCCCACTTCCATTCGGGTATCTGAATGGGCTGCAAGACTCCTCCTGGTCTCTGATGTTCTGCCTTAACCCTCTGACAGGTTAGGCAGATGCTGACATATCGAGCGATGTCTCTCTTCATCCCAGGCCACCAAAAACGTTTCTTCAAGTCCTGGTACATTTTGGTGGAGCCAGGATGCACCGCATAAGGAGTCTTGTGAGCCTCATCTAAAATCTTCCTGCATAGTTCCTCCTGATCTGGAACGCATAATCTGTCACTAAAGTATAATACCCCGCTATTTGATATTCTGAACTCTCCACCTTCTGATTCTGCTATCCCTTGCTTGATTTTCTGAATTTCAGGATCCTGTTCCTGAGCTGTCTGAATGTCACCAAGCAAGGTAGACTCTAATGTCATAGTAGAGAGCTGTCCAACTATGAGTTCGAGACCGAAATCTGTGATCTCTTTCTGTAGGGGCGGTGACATGGCTGCTAGTGATAATAAGGTAGCACTGGACTTTCTGCTAAGTGCATCTGCTACCCTATTGGCTTTCCCTGGGTGGTAGAGGATGTCTATATCGTAGTCTTTGACCAGCTCTAGCCATCTACGCTGTCGCATATTCAGATCCTTCTGAGTGAAGAAGTACTTCAGACTCTGATGATCTGTATACACTCTACACTGAGCTCCATACAAGTAATGTCTCCAAATCTTGAGGGCGAACACTACTGTTGCAAGCTCGAGGTCATGAGTAGGATAATTCCTCTCATAGTCCTTGAGTTGTCTGGAGGCGTAGGCGATTACCTTGCCATCTTGCATCAGCACTGCTCCTAGTCCCAACTTAGAGGCATCACTATATATATCAAAGCTACCTATGTTCTCTGGTAGAGTCAGAATAGGTGCACTGGTCAATCTCCTCTTTAGCTCGCTAAAGCTGTTCTCACAGTCCTCTGTCCACTGAAATTTTCTGTTCTTTCTGGTGAGAGCTGTCAGTGGGGAGGCTATCCTGGAGAAGTCCTCTATGAATTTTCTGTAATAACCTGCTAATCCCAGAAAGCTTCTGATTGCGCTAGCGTTCTTGGGTCTTTTCCAGTTACTCACAGCTTCTATCTTACTGGGGTCTACCATAATACCATCCTTTGAGATGATGTGACCTAGGAAGGACACCTGATCTAACCAAAATTCACATTTTGTGAACTTGGCGTACAACTGGTTCTGCTGAAGGGTCTGCAGTACTATTTTCAGGTGCTCTGCGTGTTCTTCCTGAGTTCCTGAATAGATAAGAATGTCATCGATGAACACGATGACGAACTTATCTAGGTATTCTCTGAATACCCTGTTCATGAGGTCCATGAAAGTAGCTGGAGCATTTGTCACACCAAAGGGCATGACTACGAACTCATAATGTCTGTATCTAGTCCTGAATGCTGTCTTGGGTATATCCCCTTCTTTAACTTTCACCTGATGATAACCTGATCTGAGGTCTATCTTAGAGAACACTGTTGCTCCCTTTAGCTGATCGAACATGTCATCTATTCTGGAAAGAGGATACCTGTTCTTGATCGTGACTTGATTCAGTGCCCGGTAATCTATACACAGGCGCATGCTCCCGTCCTTCTTCTTCACGAACAATACAGGCGCTCCCCATGGTGAGTGACTAGGACGTATGAAGCCCTTGTCAAGCAGCTCCTGTAGTTGCTCATGAAGTTCCTTCAGTTCTGCTGGAGCCATGCGGTAAGGCGCTTTGGAGATAGGATTTGTACCGGGAATGAGTTCTATCTCGAATTCAATCTCCTTTTCTGGTGCTAGGCCTGGTAACTCTTCGGGGAAGACTGCTGGGTAGTCACATACGACTCGGACCTCTGCTAGCTGTCGATCCTTGTCCTGACTGGTACTGACTACGTGTGCTAAAAATCCCGTACATCCTGAATCCATTAATCTCCGTGCCTTCATAGTTGAGAGAAACTTTTTGGGCTTTTTCTTTGGTTCTCCGACGAACTCGAACTGTGCTTCTGCTTCAGGTTGGAATACGACTTTCTGTTTATGGCATTCTATTGAGGCACCATATTTGATCAAGAAGTCCATCCCAAATATGACGTCGTAGTCAGTCATATTTAGCACTATCAGATCACAAAAGAGCTCTCTGTTTGCTATAATGACTAGCACTGCTCTGAGCCAGTGCGTGGATGCCATAATTTCTCCCGAAGGTAAGGTCGTCAGAAACTGACTACTGAGTACCTCTGGGGGTCTTGCTAACTTCTCAGCAAATGCCCTGGATATATATGAATGGGTTGCCCCAGTATCGAATAAGACAGTTGTACTTTGCTGTAAAATACTAATCTGACCTGTAACAACTGTCGAGCCATTTGCTACGTCTTCTCTGGTTAAGGAGTAGATCCTTGCATTCGTCATAGCTGGAGGGGCTTCTAGTCTGCCCTGGCTGATATGTGGACCATCTAGGGCGGCCTGCATCTGATGTAACTGGGCTGGCTGGCCTCCGTACTGAATCGGCTGTGGTGGAGGAAGACTAGTCTTGTTCGGGCACTGCTTGGCCATATGCCCTTCCTGTCCACATTCAAAGCATCCTCGGGTGCCCTTACGACAAACTCCAGAGTGGAATTTCCCACAAGTAGCACACTTTGGATAACTGGGTTGTTTGCTAGCTGGCCCTCCTTTTGGGTAACTCCCTGGCTTGCGCTTGTTGCTAGAGTTCCCTTTCCAATTGGAGCTGTGGCCCTGTTGTTTCTGAGTGCCTGAACCTCCTTGACCTTTAGATTCTGTGAGAACTTGCTTCTGCTGCTTGATATTGTTCTGGTAGTGCTCGGTGGTCAGAGCACTGCTGACTAGTTCTTCGGTGGTTTGCGGCCTGAGAACGCCGCCAGCCACGTTCATTGCTATTTTCGGCCTCAGCATCTTGAGCATCAACCGGACTCTTTCTTTCTCTGTGCTGACTAGTTCAGGGCATAGATGAGCCAATCTATTGAATTTCTTCACGGCTTCCTCAACTGATAGGTTACCCTGATGAAACTCAGTGAACTCGTCGTAGTGGCGGTTTGTGACCCGCATGTGAAAGAATTCTTCAAAGAACTCCTTCTCGAAGTCTGCCCATGTCATCTGGTTTACTGGGCGCTTCGCTCTGATTCTCTCCCACCACATGCGTGCATCTCCTGTCAGGCAGAAGGAGGCGCACTTCACCTTCTCATGTTCTGGCCAGTCCAGAAGCTCCATCGTACTCTCCAGTGTTTTGAACCAGGCTTGAGCATCCCATGGTTCACTGGTGCTTGAGAAGTTCTCGGTCCTGACTCTCTGCCACTGGATCAGATAGGCTTCTCTCTTTACCTCTACTGCTGCTGGGGCTACTGGTGCTGTAGGCTGGACTGGTGGAACCTCTAAGACTACTGGCGTGGCTACGTTTGGTTCCGGGGTGACTGTGGGAGTATTATGTTAATTAGCTTTTAAGGTGGCTATCTCTTGCTGCTGTTCAGCTAACTGCTGCTGTAACTGAGCCACCAATGTTGTCAGGTCTGGGGGAGGCACTGAACTGTCTACCTCATGCTGGGGCTCAGTAGCTGGTGCCCTTCTAGCTGGGCGTCCTCGTGCCATTCTAGAGACATAGGGGACATACATAACTAATACAATCATAACAGAATATCTAAGGTTATCATGTTAGGTACTATCATAAATAAACATGCTTCATTCACTTCTAACATGAAAACAGTAAACATAAATAAGGTGAGAGGTGTTCTTACTTGGAAGCTGCAGGTTCAATGCTGATGTGTGTGTAGGAAGTATGGAAACTTGGCTCTGATACCACTCTGTAACGACCCGCCTTCTACTAACTAAGCTGTAAGGCCGATCGTCACATTATGTTGTGCTACTATTCTAAGACCATCATCAAATCTAGGTGCGGAAGCTATACTAATTAAAATTTTGCTAAACTGTCAACATTTCTTGGTTCTACATGTACTAAAGGGTGTAACTAAAGTGTACTTAACATATACTACATCCCCTATGGTCATGGAACTGAAATAAACGTTTTCCGGCTGTTATCAGACCTCCCAATCGATCCACAGATCGATTGGAATGGTTGAATCGATCCAGTGATCGACTCAGCCGGCTACTATATGCGGGACTTGGGTTGGATCGATCCAGCACGCTACTGTGCTCGGGGCGATATTCTGGATCGATCGGCTGATCGATCCAGTCTGGCCAATCGATCCAGTGATCGATCCCAGAGCCTTCTGTTCGCTACAGAAATTGCTAGATCGATCGGCTGATCGATCCAGAAGCCTACTGTTCGCGGTATGAACTCCCCAATCGATCGGCTGATCGATTGAGAAGCCTCCAATCGATCGACCGATCGATTGGGGTTTCTGATTTCGTACAGAAGTCTGATTTCAGCACTATTTCGTGCCAAAATCACCCATACAAGTTCTAAAATGACTGGAAAACATTCTATCATTACATAACTAAGGTTCTAAGCATGGTAGAGTGCATAATTTACTAGTTCATGGCATTTAAACATACTAAAGTGTGAAACATGGTAAAATGCTAAAAAGTTCCAATGATTTAAACAAAACTTGCTAGATCCCTAAGATCTTTATTCCAAGTTCCATCCACACACATCTTCATCACTGCATTGACCTCCAGCCTCCACTAGTCCATCTTCCCTTTACCTTTATCTGCAGTATAAGGAAAATAGTATCTGTAAGCTTGAGAGCTTAGTCAGAAACCATCTAACTCACAAAACATGCATACGATGCAAATTATGTTTTCAAAACATGCTAATTGAAATACATAGTGAATATGCTAAGCATGGCATGGCATACAACACATAGAAGTAAAACTGATCATGGCAATAAAGCTAATGATAAACTATCATGTTGTATCAACAGAAAACTAAACTGATATAAAACTGAGCTAAGCTAATAATAATCTGATGCTAAAGCTGAACTGAACTCACATGACTAATTTGTGATGTTTGAAAACTATATTCATAAGTAGATTAAAATAATAATCAAGCTGCTGTTTGGGCCCGGCAACTGTACTTTGTTGTGCGCGCATCCCTAACTAGACCTGGGTTTGCAAGTCCCGAATTTAGTAGGGTTACTAGGTTAGCTGAACCTAGGGACGACTATGGGAGTCCAACCCAATGAATATCTAATCCAGTACAGTGCCACTAAGAAAGTAAAATACTGAACATAAGCTAATAAATTCTTGTCTTGCTTTTACTAGGTTGTCTAAACCCAGAACTAGGTTATCTAAACCTAGAGGCGACTGTGGGAGCACACCCATTGGACATCTAGTCCTGTAAAAGCTGGAGCAAGACTAAATAAGCTATAAAATGCTTCTATTGCATTTATTTGGGCTACAAAAATGCCTAAGCTGCATTTTTCTGTGCTATACCATTTAAATCGAACACTTGGTATGCGCTAATTCGCATCCGTTGTGTCGATAACCTACATATTACTAAACTAATACATGAAATTCACACGAGAGCTACTTATACTGTAGGTGAGGGGTTTCTTACCTCCTGTTCGGATTTTCTTACGATTCTAATCGTTAGATTTCCGGAGGAGACGATCCTTTCGACGATCTTCACGCGTCTAAGCGTTCCTCTCGCAGAGGGGAGCGTCCACGTGTCGAAGTAGTCGCCGGAATTTGCCCTTGGAACCCTTGGGACAGAACCCTTGCTTGTTCTTGTGGTTGGCACCGAGAGAAGGAGAGGAGAAGGGAGGGTTGCGGCGTGGCTAGGGTGAGGAGGAGAAAAGTCACGAATAAATCTAATAACTCCTCACTTATTAATTCCCTATTTATAT
This sequence comes from Zingiber officinale, assembly GCF_018446385.1. Taxonomy (NCBI): domain Eukaryota; kingdom Viridiplantae; phylum Streptophyta; class Magnoliopsida; order Zingiberales; family Zingiberaceae; genus Zingiber; species Zingiber officinale. Next base: position 61,304,949 of record NC_055996.1, read on the forward strand.
TAAGTGGGTAATTTCGCCCAACTCTAATATAACTTTAATTGTTCCCCTTTCCTTTCAGCACGGCCCTGCTGGGTTCACCTAGTTGCTAAGGTTCACCATAAGTCATAGAACCCAATAGGTCTCGGGTTCAATTCCCGCGTAGGCTATTTTACGGTTCGATTTGTTTTTGCTACCTTCGCTACTCTAAAAATTCTATAAAAATATCCTAAAATTCTAGAAAAATTATAGAATATTTCTAAAATAAGTTTGAGAATTTTCGGGCGTTACATGGGTTATGAAATTGGGCTTCAGTTTGGGCTTTGTGATTGGGTTTGATTTGAAGCTTTTGGATTGGGTTTGATGGGATTCTTCTTTTGATTCAAAATGGAGATGAATTGAACTTGGATGAGGATGATCTTTATGGACGGTCCAGATCAATTTAAATGAGGATGAAGGGATGGATCACTTGATCTGACAGAAGGGGCAGGATCTCACTGGATCTTGATCAATGGTCCACATTAATTCAGCTTGATCTTCCTCATTTAGCCTCCAAATCAAGCCAAATTTGATCCGATTCGACCATAATCCATGGCTCTTTGAATTTCCTACAAAATTACATAAAATATGAAATTAAATTCTATAAATTGAAGGAAATTTATAATTAAGTCCAAAATGAATCCTTATTCGCAAATCATGATATAAACACAATATTAAGTATGCGAGAAGGTATAAAATACTAAGTATAAGAGCCAAAATAATACACAAAAATACTCATTATCAACTCCCCCACACTTATTCTTGCTCGTCTCGTGCAAATCAACAAAACAAGAAAGATAACTAAAAATGCATTCCTCTAGCAATTCTCAATCATACTTAGAAAAATAGTGAAAAGAGAGTTATCTAGGATTGTCCCATTCAAATTATCAAAGCATTCATGGATTCAATTCATACATTAATTAACAATCATGATAACTTCTATCCATAATAGATAAATTGAGAATGATACTAAAATAACCTCACAAGGTAAGTAATGGTGGCTCTCCTCTCATATATATGCAATGGTAGAGTTCACTCAAGCTACTCATGGCTTATGCACTACCATATGCTTGCTTTACTTCTAATCTCCACCACTATATACATAAGAGTGCACAATAAAATAATGAAGACATTATTTGAAATATAAGGAAAACATGAATCAAAGCAAATGATAGTATAAGAGAGGAAATGAGGAAAATTAAGCAAGATAAAGGTGGAAGACATGGATATAAATGAATATTACATAGATGAGTACAATAGAACAATGCCCAAAAAGATATTCCATCCAACTCCCAAGCTAAATTTTCACTACTCCATAAAAATATGAACAATCTTTACGATAGCTTTTCAATTAACATGCACTCATGATCTACAATAAAAATCCAAATTTTGCTACCATAAAGATCATCACTAACAAAAAATTCTATCACCTTTCATCGATACAATAAAAATGTGAACAACTCCTACTCTAGCATTTCACACTAAAAATCTACGCATGATATGCAACAATATCTCAATCTCACTAAAGTAAAATTTGTCACTCACAAAAAATTCTACCACAAATGAATAAAAATGGCACATGTCAACGTTTCTCACAAATCAATAAACATGTAAACAACCTCTACTATAGCTTTTCAATAAAAATATCAGTCATGATAGACAAAATCTATATGTTGCTATAATAAAGATTGCCTCTAAAAAGTTCTACCACACACAAATACAAAAGGGCACAACATGTTAAAGCTTTTCTCTTTTTTTTTTCATTTTTATTTTTCTTTTCACTTTTTTTTTTCATTTTTTTTTTCACTTCTGTTTTTTTTTCTTTTCTTTTTTTTCCTGATTTGCTTTTTTTTCTTCTTTTTTTCCCACTTTTTTTTTCAACATGTTGTGCAACATTATACAACATCATCAATAGCTCAATAAAAAGATACAAAGCATGGTTTACCTATGGTGATCAAACATGGTTCACCTATGCTTCTCCTAAATTTCACTAAGCTATTTCTCTCCCCCCACACTTAAATTTTTGTCCGTCTCGGGAAAAACACTCATCATGTAACATCCAAAAATATCCAGATCCCAAGAGAGTAAGAGAGTGAAATAAATGAAAATGAATGGAAGAGAGAAAAGAATGATATGATAAATGATAAAAATTTTATTCAAGAAATATGTGATAACAAAATGAATGAATAAAGAAAGTGAGGTAGCCTTCATAAAAATCATGCAAACCTATGATAATATGGTCTTGAAAGAATTAAGCAAGTTCTAGAGTAGCATTAACCACAAGTGCATCACACATCAATAGGAATAATAGGCTCAAAAATATCCTCACTAGGTATATCAAAAATTATCATCTCAATCTACCAACATGAAATCCATTATCAAGTTGTAATCACATGCAATCCAAGAATCCAATCATGACAATAAATCATCAAACTCGACAATCAAATTTAACTAACTTTCACAATTTCTAAGATGATAAAAAGAATGCATAGAGAATTTATTATGAAAACTAACTAGACAAGCTAAAAATGAACTACCCAACAAAAGTAAACCAAGCAAACAAAGTAAAGAAATATATACAAGCAGAAAGAAAATGTAAAAGTAAGATGGAACATACTCCCCTGAAATTCTGGTGGTCGGAGTCGATTCAGTTCCAGGAGCCATTCTGGAAGTGGGATGAATGTAGATGAAGTGAGGATCGCTCCCTCCACCTTTGACTCCTCAAAAATTTTCTTCGGTGGATGAAGACGGTTCAGTTGAAGTGTCCACTCCAAGAGCTTCATTATTACATAAAATGTTAGGGCTTTCTTCAAGTGGTAGAATGCATCCTTGAGTGATTGACTGCAAATGAAATATCTAAAAAATTCCTGCACACTAAAAAGAAAAGGATGCATTCCCTGCACGCATGCTGTGTGAGATGTATCAGAAACAATATCAAAAGTAACAGAGCATGAATCAAAAGATATGTCACATCTACTGCAATCAAAATGAATTACCTCCATGGACTTTGCTAAAGATTCAGAAGAAATATCAACCTTACCATCCTGAAAGATACCTGGAGGCTCTAGGATAGTGAATGTGGCATCATCTTGGTCAGGTGAAAGAACTGGCTCTGGATCAGGTACAATCAATGAAAGTAATTCTTGAGTTTCCCCTACACTTCCATCATCACTAGGTACAATAAAAGGCTCAACCGGTGGTAGAATAATCGAAGGAAGCGATTCTTGGGTCTCCCCTACACTTCCATCATCATCTCCTATAGCTGCAACATCAAGACTATCTGAAACAACAATATCATCAACAAAAATATTATCAGGATCAACTACAACATCACAATATAAAAAATTAGAAGAGTCATGTAGAGAAGCAGAATAAAAGTCAGGAATATCACAAACTCTACAATCCATCTCCTCAGAAATTGATGCAGTAGATTGATCTGATAGCAACTGTAACTGTGTCGATGAATGTGTTCTTAGCTTGAATTGAGTTTCTTGATGTTGACAAAATAGTTGTGACTGCTCCCTAAAATCCTGCTCAGGCTGACAGTGCTGAAAGTAAGGCTGATAATGCTGGGACTAATCAGAATTTCCTTGTTGTGTGTTCCCATACCCGAATCCTTCAATTAAATTATACCTGTCTTGCTGATGAGTCTGATAATTCTGAGGATCAGGCTGGTGATACTGGGTTCTAGTTGGGAATACACTGGCAAAGGAATGAACATCTTCAACAATCACTGGTCTAGTCCCATATTGCTGATAATTTATAGCCATAATCTCGATAAGTTCTCTGGCCTGAGTAGATGTCTTGTTAACTAGAGCTCCTCCACTAGCTGCATCAACCATACTCCTGTCCATGGGAAGCAATCCCTCATAGAAGTATACAATTAGTAGCTGATCGCTTATCTGGTGCTGAGGGCAACTAGCAACAAGTCTTTTAAATCTATCCCAATAATCTTGAAACGGTTCTCCTATAAATTGTTGGATTCCACAAATACTCCCCCGAATAGCTGCAATCCTAGAAGCAGGAAAGAACCTCGCCAGAAATAATTTCTTCATCTCGATCCAACTGGAAATTGAATTGGGTGGGAGACAATACAACCAATCTTTTGCTGAATCTGCTACTGAAAATGGAAATGCTCTAAGTCTAACATCTTCTTCTGATATACCAAGTGGGTTCCATGAAGAACAAATCATCTCCAAATCATGCAGATGTCTATTGGGATCTTCACTAGAAAGTCCATGAAACTTCGGTAATAGATGAACAATTTTCCATAGCTCGAAGTCTGCCTTCAAATCAGAATATCGAATGCAGAATGAATCAACTGACAAATCTAGTGCCCAAAGCTCTCTGAGAGTCTTTTCAGTATTCTCCATGTTGCTCATCAAATCTGAGATTCTGAACACACTGACACTGCTAATAACACTCAAGAGATTTCCTGGTCTTACCTGAAACACTGATGCAAATATCATCAAAAGACACAGGAAATAGACAAGATAGCACACATGCATACAAGAGATGAAATAATTAATCCCCTAACAATGTTTTCGAATTTTTGCAACCACAAAAAAAATAGAAACAAGAAAAGAAAGAAAATAGAAAAAATAATCCTAAGATTACCAAACACCGCTACTTGTCCCCGGCAACGGCGCCAATTTGATAGTGGCCCAATTTTGTTGCGAATTGGGCATCAAATGATAAAGTACCAAACCCCTCCTACGCTAATGTAGCATAGGAATGACTCGGGTCGTCCGCCAACGAAAGCAACGATAAGATGGTAAACTTAGGATCGTATATTATTTCTATTTTTGGGGGGTTTAATATGGAATTGGGGTTTGGGTTTTTGATTCTAAATTTAACAAATTAAAAGCAAAACAAGTATAGAAAACTAATATAATGCTGGAATGAAATCTAACTAGGTGTGAATAATTAATCCATAATGCATTGTCACACTACGCTATGGATTAATTATCAACACAATTAAACTAAGGAACGAAATAGTATGACAAAGCATTAAATGAAACATAATCTAGTAAATGAAAGACAATGCAAATAAAGAAACTATATCTATTCTAACTAACCATTGAAGATTTTCCTACATCGCATTGTCACACTACGATACAAGATTATCTATCAATGGACATAACATGAAGTAAAGCATTAACGAAACTAAGAATGTAATGAAACCTAAAACATGTAACAAAACCTAAAACATTAAAGAAACCCAAAGCTAATCTATCCTAATTGCATTCAATCAAAACTAGAACTTAACTAAATTTAAAGAACAAGACAAAATAAGAATTAAACAAACTAAAATGCATCAAATTAAACCAAACTCTTGGTTGAATCAATTCATCGAACACATGGTAAGCGTGAAACTAATTAAGCATAATTAATGCAATTTAAACATGAAAGATCAAATTAACTACAAACATTCAATGAAATAACTTCAACACAAGCAAATTTAAACAATGAACAGAATTAAACTAAGTTATTAACATGAAATAACCTAAGAATTCCAACTACAATCCACACAACTTCTTCGAATACCAACGACTATCTCCGCCGTCACACGAAGACTCGGCTCCGGAACCCCCAAGAACTAGTGAAAAGTAGCACTCTGATGGACTTGCTGCTAGCTTCGACACCGACGAGGATGAACGGATCTTCCAACAGAGAACCCTCGGCTGGAAATGACTGGAAACGGTGGAATACCAGCTGCCGCCTCCTCCTTGCTCCACCGCTTGAACCCCAAGAAGCGGACCTGCCAAAAGAAGGTTGGACAGTGGAGATCACAATGGAGAACCCCTCCGGTGAGGTGAAGATGATCGGAGTCGCTGTCGAAAACCTGCTGCCCGCCGAGAAGATTGCCACTGTCGCTCGCCGATTGAAATGTAGAAGAGGAATATGGGTTGTGGCTGGCCGGCCGGCGGCAGTGAAGAGAAGAAAGAGCCGCTGGCCGGAGAGAAGGAAGAGGAAAGGTTGCGCTGTGGAGGGAGTCGCGTGCCCTAGCCGCGCGTGAGAAAACGTGAGCCGAGAGCTCCCTTCTGTGCCGTGCGGATGAAGAGAAAAGGTAAGTTTCGGGTTTCGGGTTTGGGTCCATTAGGGCTTAGATCCGGATCCAATAAGAAAAAGGAAATTGGGTTATGAAATTGGGCTTCAGTTTGGGCTTTGTGATTGGGTTTGATTTGAAGCTTTTGGATTGGGTTTGATGGGATTCTTCTTTTGATTCAAATTGGAGATGAATTGAACTTGGATGAGGATGATCTTTATGGACGGTCCAGATCAATTTAAATGAGGATGAAGGGATGGATCACTTGATCTGGCAGAAGGGGCAGGATCTCACTGGATCTTGATCAATGGTCCACATTAATTCAGCTTGATCTTCCTCATTTAGCCTCCAAATCAAGCCAAATTTGATCCGATTCGACCCTAATCCATGGCTATTTGAATTTCCTACAAAATCACATAAAATATGAAATTAAATTCTATAAATTGCAGGAAATTTACAATTAAGTCCAAAATGAATCCTTATTCGCAAATCATGATATAAACACAATATTAAGTATGCGAGAAGGTATAAAATGCTAAGTATAAGAGCCAAAATAATACACAAAAATACTCATTATCATGGACCTAGTCCGACATGACAATGAAGTTGAGTGGTACTACTCATGGAGCTAGATATTAATTAAGTGAGTTGTCAGTAACTTACTTAATTAGTGGACATTCGTAATCTTAAACACAGGGAGACTAACACACTCATGATAAGAAAGAGCCCATAATGTAATTTGGGATTGGTGTGGTAGTGCGATAATAACTCTCTAGTGGAATGAGTTATTATCGATGAACTTGAGTTGTGTGTTCGGGGCGAGCACGGGATACTCAAACTCATCGGAAGGCCAAAACCAATTTCTCCTCTAGGTCCCTGTCGTAGCCTCATTATAGCCTCAAGTCCATCCAAATGTAAAGCTCTTCTTGGTGTCCAAGAAGGGGACCGGACCATTGCTTGGTGACCAAGCAATGGCCGGCCACATCTCCTCTTAATAGGGTCAGGCCTATTGCTTGGTGACCAAGCATGTAGGGGCCGACCACAATTATTTCAAATAGGAGGGGTGTTTTGAATTTTTAAAAATCTTCTCTTAGTAAAAAACTATAAGTTTTAAAAGAGAGATTTTAATTTTTAAAACTATCCTTATTTGAATTAGGCCACATGTTTTAATAAAGAGTTTTAAAAGCTTTAAAACTTTCCTTTTTTAACCATCCTCATGGTTTAGAAAAAAAAGGGGAGATAAGTTTTGAAATTAAAATTTTCTATCATCATGTTAAAAAGGAAAATTTTATAAGAGAGTTTTTAAATTTTAAAATATGGTTTTAATTTTTAGAAACTTTCCTTTTTTTATATCCTACTTTAGGAAAGAAAGCTTGTAAAATTTTATAAGAGTTTTTCTTGTAAAATTTTATAAAAATAAAATTACTTTTTCCCCCTTGATGAGGTGGTCGGCCACCTTGCTTGGTGCCCAAGCAAGTGGCCGGCCATATTAATTTAATTAAAATCATCACAAAATTAATTTTGGTGATTGATTCAATTAAGAGGAAAAAAAAAAGGAAAATTAAAAGGGAAAAAGAAAAACTCTTGGATGATTTTATTTTTTGTAAAATGTTTTTCCTTATTTACCTTGGGCAAGTAATTTAAAAGAAGGGGTGAGGGGGGCTTCATGTTAAAAAAAAAAAAAACTCTTATTCTCTTGCTTGGAGATCTTTTGGTGGTTGGCCCTCTCCCTTCTCCCTTTCCCTTGGCTCTCTTCTCCTTGGTGGTGGTGGTGGCCGAATCTTAGAGGAAGAGGAAGGACTCTTTTGGGTGGTGTTCATCTTGGAGGATCGTCGTCCACACGACGTCCAAGGCGAGGCGAGTAATATGACAGAAGATCTCGAGGTCATTAGCTTACAAAGAGAAGGTATAACTAGTAATTTTCTTCCGCATCATACTAGTTATTTTCTTTGTAAGAATTCTAAATACAAGAGGAAATTAGATCTAGTTTTTCGAAATAGTTTTTTCGAGTTTGTGTTTTCTTCTTTTTCGAATTTGTGATTCGATTGTTCTTTTTGGTTAACCTAGAGTTATTTAAGGAAATAAATATTAGCTTTCCTTAAAAGGTTTTGCCTAGGCGGTGGTGGTTGCTCCCATATCCAAGAAGTCCATGTGCCTCGCCATGCAGTCCTGGAAGCCAAATTTGAAAATTAATATTTATGAAATTAATAACTTAGGTAGATTTGAATCAATAGTGTTAAGTTCCGCTTGCGATTCAAATCTAAACCATTAAGAACAGATAAGTTAAATTTGGAATCAATGATGTTAAGTTCCGTCTGCGATTCCTAATTTAACTTCTAAAGAACACAATAGGTTATTTAAGGAAAGGTTCGACACTTGTAAAAAAAAATTTTGTACAGTGGAACCGGTACGTTTTCCTAGGACTAACCAACACCATGGAGGTTACAATTCCCCTTAAAGTGGCCGGCCACTTTTGATGAGGAGTTAGTGCATTTTTGTGTGCTTGTGTGAGTAACTCCATCATCTTCTTCCTCTCTTGTTTTCTTCTTTCTCTCCCTCTCCTCCATTACTGATCTCTAAGGTTGCTAGCACATCCTTAGAGGCTCTTCTCCATCTCTTGCTTGTGTGGATACACATAGAGAAGTGTCTACTTTGACACTTTCGAGATCCGACGAACCGAGGACGAGCGGGATTACGAAGGGCTTCGCATCAAGGGTAAATTCCTTCTCCTTGTAGATCTAGTTTAGAACTAGTGTAAGAAACTCGTACTCGTAATGTTTTTCGAAATTTTAATCTTCGCACGGATCCGATGGCTGGGGTTTCGGGGTTTTCACAACGCAAAAAAGTGGTTTTTGCGACCCAAAAAATCCAACACTTTTCATAGATGTATGATGGTAATTTTTTTAGATTTGATAGAGAAAATTATGGAAGTATTCATGGACGATTTCTTAGTTTATGGGAATGACTTTGACACTTGTTTGTTGAATCTTTCTACAGTTCTTCAAAGATGTGAAGAGGTGAATTTAGTATTAAACTGGGAGAAATGTCATTTCATGGTTAAAGAAGGAATTGTTTTGGGACATAAAATATCAGAACGTGGGATTGAAGTAGATCAAGCAAAAGTGGAAGTGATAGAGAAGCTACCCCAACCAATTAATGTGAAAGGAGTAAGAAGTTTCTTGGGGCATGCCGGATTGTATAGGCGTTTTATCAAGGACTTTTCAAAAATCTCTAAGCCTTTAACAAATTTGCTAATCAAAGATGTTGAATTTTGCTTTGACAAAGACTGCATCGAGGCTTTTAATAAAATTAAAAGTGCTCTTACTTCAGCTCCGGTAATCCAAGCCCCGGATTGGAATCTTCCATTTGAGATAATATGTGATGCAAGTGACTTTGCAGTAGGAGCAGTTTTAGGACAAAGAAAAAAAAAAGATTCTACATGCAATCCATTATGCAAGTAAAATAGTTGATGCAGCTCAAGTGAATTATTCCACTATCGAAAAAGAACTCCTAGCCATAGTATTTGCATTTGATAAGTTTAGATCATATCTGGTGGGTTCAAAGGTAATAGTTCATACTGATCATGCAGCCATCCGATATTTACTAGGTAAGAAAGATGCTAAACCTCGGCTTATCAGATGGATTTTATTTCTCCAAGAGTTTAACCTCGAGATTAGAGATAAGAAGGGAGCGGAAAATGTAGTGGCTGATCATTTATCCAGAGTATGGCAAAATAAAGAAAGGGATGCAGATTTTGACTTACCTATTGATGATGTTTTTCCCGATGAGCACCTTCTAGCTTTGTCAAGTGTTAAAATACCATGGTATGCAGATTTTTTCAATTTCCTGGCAAGTGGAGTTTTACCCCCAAATTTCTCCAATCAACAAAAGAAAATTTTTTTTCCAGATGTGAAGAACTATATTTGGGATGAACCCCTCCTTTATAGGAAATACAATGATGTGATTTATCGAAGATGTATACCTGAGGAAGAAGTCAGAGATATCTTATTTCATTGTCATTCTTCTTCTTATAGAGGACATTTGGGGAGTTCTAAGATAGTAGCGAAAATTCTTCAAGCGGGTTTTTATTGGCCAACTCTATTCAAAGATACTAAGAGATTTGTATAGTCAGGCGATCAATGTCAGAAGACTGGAAATATTACTAAGAGGAATGAAACACCACTGAATTATATACTTGAAGTAGAATTATTTGATGTATGGGGAATAGATTTCATGGGGACATTTCCTCTTTCATTTGGGAACAGGTTTATCCTTGTAGCAGTGGATTATGTATCCAAATGGGTAGAAGCTATAGCCTCGCCTACAAGTGATGCTAGAACAGTTATCAAATTGTTTAGAAGCATAATTTTTCCAAGATTTGGTATCCCTAAAGCAGTCATTAGCGATGGTGGATCGCACTTTATAGAAAGACAGTTTGAGAATTTACTTAGAAAATATGGAGTGAGCCACAAAGTAGCAACACCATATCATCCACAAACTAATGGGCAAGCTGAGATTTCTAACCGTGAAATTAAAGCCATACTAGAGAAAACAGTATCTACTTCACGAAAGGACTGGTCATTGAAGCTAGATGATGCTTTATGGGCATATCGTACTGCCTACAAGACTCCCATTGGGATGACTCCATTTCGGCTAGTTTATGGAAAGCCTTGGCATCTTCCAGTAGAATTAGAACATAGGGCTTATTGGGCAATTACAAATCTAAACATGAATCTCAAGGAAGCAGGAGAGAAAAGGAAGCTTCAGTTAAATGAGCTTGATGAATTAAGATTGGATGCCTATGAACATGCTAGATATTATAAGGAAAGGACAAAGAAATGGCATGATCAACACATTCTCCTCAAAAGTTTCAAGGAAGGAGATCTAGTTTTATTGTTTAATTCAAGGCTAAAGCTTTTTCCGAAAGCTTAAATCAAGGTGGACGGGTCCATTCGAGGTTAAAAAAAGTTTATCCTTTTGGAGCGGTAGATATTTGGAATAAAGAACTTGGAATAATTAAGGTAAATGGCCAACGGTTGAAGGAATATGTGCACGGTATGAAATTAGAGGAGAAACAAAGGTTGTATTTTTCTGAACCTCGTCCTCCGGATTGATTATGTAGTTAGTTCCATTTTATGTTTCTACTTTTCATTGTAGCATTTTTACTTGATTTTTGTGCAGCACATGGCCGCACACCCCTTTCTTCTTCCCCTTTCTCTCTCATTTCCTTATCTCTAGGGTTTCAAACTACCACTTCTAATTTATTCTTCTCATTCTTCTTTTAAAGGCTCAAATCTCTTCTACCATGGAAAATGTGATAAGGGGAACTTCTTCTACAAGAAAAGGGAAGGCGAAGATGGTTACAACAAAAGAAAGAAATTCTTGTTTCAAAGGTATTTCTAATGACTTTGGTATTTTTTTTTCTAGCAAGGAACAACATCTTAGGTATTCTTGCCTATGTAAACGCCCCCTTGTGAGTACCAAATTTATGGATGATACAACTTTGGAAACATTAGGGTTTAAGGATGATTTTAATTGGTTATTTGAAAGAATAGGTTGGAGTGGTTTAATGAATATGAAATACCCTACTTACCCTAGAATTGTTTTTGAATTTTTAAGTTCTATAATGGTTGATAATGTTCAAGGTGGGGGTAAACTAAAATTTTGACTATTTAATGAGGATTATGAATGGACATTAAGCGATTTTAATACTTGCTATGAGTTGCCAAAGAATGATGTGTGTACAATTTTACCTCAGTTTAAAAATTCATGTTTTTGGCAACACATTTCTGAACAATCATATTTTAACCCTCACAATTCTAAAGCTCTTCACATCATTAACCCCATTTTCAGGTATGTTTATTTAGTCATGAAAAATACTATATTTGGAAGAGAAGATAAAGAGGGGTTAGTAAGACTTGTGGACTTGTATTGTTTATGGGCAATGGTTGAAAATGTTACAATTAATTCTGGTTATTTATTCCTTAAACATTTAGTGAAACTTGGAAAATCTGACTCTACCACACCTATTGTTTAAGGAGGATTGTTAACTCAGGTTACTTTGGTGTTAGGGTGTGATTTAAGTGAATTAGAAATGATTGATAATTCTTGTAGATTAGACTTGAATTCATGTTTAGCAATAAAAATGATAAGACGTGAAGAACATGGATATAGTCTTCTTATTAAGAACAATTTCCTTTTAAGACTCCCAAATCATGATTTTACTACCATTCATGTTAAGGAAAATTGGCGTTTGAAATTAGCAAGTCAACATTCAAAAACATTGTCGACTTAAGCTTCAAAAAGAGTTCCTTTGGTTAATCGTGATGTTCATAGTTTTAATTTCCAAGAACTTCATTCTGTTCTGGACAGTGTTCATAATGATTTAGATTTGACTAAAAATTTTCTCACTAGTAATGAACCCATGGAAGAGGAGAAATTTAAGAAACTGCTAGAATGTTTCAAAAGTGAGAGAGAATTGTGTGAAAAGATTTCTGGACTCATGAATTCTTATAGAGCTCATATGGAATTTAATGAAGATTTTCGAGGCTATGTGAGATTTTTCCAAGATGATGTTGATAAATTGTTTGAGTATCATATGTTTTTTATAGATGAAGTAAGGTGGTTTATTAATTCCTTTCCTTTTCCTCTTCCTGAATTTCCTAATTTACCACCTCCTCCACCATATTGATTTCATTGGGACGATGAAAAGTCTAAGTCGGGGGGGAGGGTGTCGAACCTGATTTTTCTTTATGCATTCTAGTTTTCAGTTTTTGTTTGTTTTCTACATGTTTAGCTTTGTTCTGCATTTTATTTTGATTGCTTGATTTTTGATAGTCACTTGACTATCTTTTGAAAATTTTGTGGTATACATCTTGAGAACATCAAAACTTCACTTATATGCTTTCTTGTCTTCAAAATTAAATGTTAGCACGTTCATTATCTACATTCATGATGTTTTAAGTGATGCTAGTAGTATGCTTAATGTACCTCTTTTCTCTATCTTGGGTAGCATGACATAAGCTAAGTATCTTATGGAGATAAGTTTTAGTTTTGGCTTGACCTTAAGGATCTTATCTTCACTTTACTATACTTGATGCTTGGATGGCTGATTTCTTTGAATTAGTCATGATTAATCTTGTTTGTTTAGTACTTGGTTTCCATGGTGATTTCTCAAACTTCATTTTGGTTACGAGATGAGGCTCAAATCATGTAAGCTCATTTGGAAAAATCAAAATATCCCAACATTTGTGCTAAAAGTACATTTATGAATAAGTGTTACACAATGCAAATACTTATGAAAAAAAATGTGAAAAAATAGAAAAAAAAAAGTGAATAAGGGATATAAAAAATAGTTGTCGTGAGTGGAATCTAGCAAGTCACCCCTTTGAGACCGAGTTAGGATATTGGGGAAATGACTGCTTAGCTTCTCTTGAGATTGAGCACGCCTTTGAGACCTTGGGTTGATTGAGAAATATGAACCAAGTATGTGGCAAGTAAGTGCCTATCACTGGTTACTTATCTATCACTGGAAACATTAGGAATTCAAACTTGATGACGACTTGACTAGGACATAAATTAAAACTTGAAGAGTTTTGAGTTACCTTGCATTGTGCACAAGAGACTTATGCTTGATCCATACTTAACTTGCTCCCATGATCATGCTTGTTAATGAAACTTTTTGATAGAGTTAGGAGAATGCATTAGGGATATAAGAGCATTGTAAAACAAATGAATTTAGATTGCAACATTTTGCTTGAGGACAAGCAAAGGTTTAAGTCTGGGGGTGTGATGTGCGTAGATTATATACCTTTGTTTATCATGTTTTGACGCACATTCACATACTTTGCACATGCTTCGCCTACATATTTTCGTACTTCCATCTTTCCTTTTAACATATTTACTCTTTTTGTTCAGAGATATACTTTTGTGCATTTTCTGTACACAGGAGTCGAATTTGGAGAAGGTTTCATGTTCAAAGGCCAAATCTACAAGCGAAGCAAAGGAGGAAGGCATCATTCCTAAACCTCACACGACCCAGCCATGGGGAGTTGCCCAGGCCATGTGGAGATCTTGGCCATGTAGCTGCAGCAGGAAACGAAGATGGCTTGTCCGTGTGAACCTCACATGGTCGTGCCAAGATTTGAAGCCAAATGGAGTCAGGCCGTGTACACCACACGACCATGTAAGATTTCCAGAGACCAGGGAAGTCCTGGCCATGTACACCACACGGTCGTGCAAGGTTTCCAATAAGCAAGAGGGTTCTGGCCGTGTACACCACACGGTCGTGTCAGGTTTCAGAGGCAGAAGCAGTCCAGGCCATGTAGATCTACACGGTCGTGCAAGGGGGCAGTGGCAGAGCATGCCATGGCCGTGTGAGCATCACGCGGCCGTGTCACCTCGGCAGCAAGGGGAGTTGTCTAGGTCATGTCCCACACACGGCCAAGTCTTGGGGTCGTGTGGCGCCCGAATTGCCCCCTCTATATAAGGGTTTCTTTCACCATTTCAAGGGCGGATCTTCCCCCTTTTGGGGGGAAACAAGATTTGGGGCATTCCTTACCATTCTTGGTGGGATTTCCGGCGATCTAAGGGTGAATCTTCACCGAATCGACTCCGGGAAAGCAAGGATTGGATCCAAAGATGTTCTTCTTTGTAGATAAGTTTTCTTTCTCTCTTTTCTTGGATTTGAGGGGATTAAGAATGCTTGTAATCTTCTTTTCTTTGGGTTTCTTTCCTTGTTTTATGGAGTAGATTTCTTGTTCTAGGATGGAGTAATTGTTGTAGGACCGTTGCGGCCGGCTAGGAGGGGGTTGTTGGATAGTCCTGTAGAATAAAAATGAACAACCCTTCCTCGAACTCTTTAAGCTAACACTTGTATATATAAAGTAAGCCGATAAATTAAAAGCATAAAGAAAAAGTGAGGCACAAGGATTTACTTGGTTACAACCGATGTGGTTGTTAATCCAAGGAAGTTTAAGCTCACTAAAAACTCCTTCAAGCGGAGAAGCCTCGTACAGTGTTGAAGCGCAGAAAACAGAAGCTCAACTCTAGACTAAAGCTTACAAGCGTTGGAATTACAATTCAGAGTACGTTGAAAAGCTTCTGGGCCAATGCTATATTTATTGCCTTGGTCGGCGCGTCCCGAAGGGTTCCGGGCGCCCTGGGGGGGGATAAACTTTATCCCCCAATGATCAGATCGAGTCAAAACTCAATCCTGGTCAAAAGACTGGTCTAGGCGCCCGGAAGGGTTTCGGGCGCCCCGGAGGGGTCCGGGCGCCCTAGTCAGCTCCGAGCACCCCGGACCCTAAAAGTCAACTCTAGTTGACTTTCTCATCTGGGACCTCTGCTCTGTTTAAGTCCCACCTCGGTCCGGGTCTTCCTTTCCGGATCCGCTTACTTGGGTGATCTCTGCCATCCGGAAAAGGGCTCACCCGAACCCAACTTCCGATCTTCTCGAGCACCCTTCCACTCCGGCTTCTCGTCCCTCTGAATCGCTGCGTGTTTCCTTCACGTCCACCAGCTTACTCATCCACAGTCTTCGTCACTCGGTCGCACCCCGTGCCGACCTTCTCGCTAGCTACATCTCTTGCTCCCCGAGCAATCTTCCGCTCCGGCTTTCGTCCCTCGGAACCACCGCACGCTTCCTTCTCGTCCACCGGGGTACTCTTCCGCAGCACCTCGTCCCTCGGACGCATTGTGTGTCGTCCTTCTCGCTAGCTACGTCTTCCGCTTGAGTACCTGTGGTCCTAAGCTCCTGCACATTTAGACACAAGGTTAAAACAACACAGGACCTAACTTAACTTGTTGCTCACACCAAAACAACCTTGGGGTTCCAACAATCTCCCCCTTTTTGGTGTGATCAACCCAAGTTAAGCTAGGGTTACAAATAGACATAGAAAAAATAATTTATTACAATAACATGCAACATGATAGAAAAAATTAAATTTCAAAAATTCCAAAGTTTAATTTTCAGTTTTCTACCTCCCCCTAGACTTATACTTTCCCTTCTCCCCCTTTGATCACAATAAAAATGGGGTTTAAAGAAAAACAATCTAAGGGTTTGACACTTAGAAAAATTATAGAAATCTATTTCAATGATTTTACAAGAAAAAATATTTCCAAGTTAAGGAAAAAAAAATTCTAAGTCAAAGAATAACTATTGAAAAATTTCTAAGTTTTCACCAAAAAAATCTTTCTAAGCCCAAAAATTTATGCAAGAAAATTTAAGAAAATTGATAACATTAAAAATAAATTTCTATGCATATATTTATTTATTTTATTCTAATACTTATATCAGAAAGTTTTAAATTTCCATTTCAATTTTTCATAACTTCTTAAATTACACTTTTTCATATTTAAAGTCACAGATATTAAACATGCAATAATTTGTATCATGTTAATTTCTATTATTTTTTGAATTTCAACTTCACAAAAATATTTCAATAGCATAGATTTTAACTTGATAAAATTTTTCGACAATATAAAAAATTCTTTCGGCAATCTTTCTAACTTGCAAAATTCTTTTATCAAAAGATTTTGTAATTCATAAGAATCTTTCATCGAAACACTTTGCAATTTGAAGAATTCTTTTGATAATATTTCTAATTTGCATAATTCTTTTGAAAAAATGTTTTGTAAAAAGTCTTTCGGCAAAATTTCTAACTTGCAAAATTCTTTTGTCAAAATATTTTGTAATTCGTAAGAATCTTTCAAGATAATTGGTAAACCGAAGCACTCTTTCGTTAATTCAAGTTTTAAATCGCAAAAATCTCGAGTCAACTTTTCTATTGAATTAACCGGTTCTAGAGGCCATACTTTACTTACCTCTTCGGCCGTTGGTTCTCCCCCTGTTGAATCACTTTCTTCTGAACACTCTCCCCCTTTCTCGATGCTCATCTCGGATGAGCTTTCTTCATCTATAGGTGGGTCTTCCGCTATGATTGTTGTCTCGGCAATTTCTTCGGACTCGGTGTTTATTGAGTCATCGGCTCTCAAAGGTTCTTCGTAGAGCTTTAAGAACTTCTCCCAAAGTTCTTTTGCACTTTTATATTCGCCAACTCTATCAAAATCTTCATTTGGTATTACGGTTAGAATGTGAAATGTTGTCCGACCGTTTGCCATTGACTCGTCACGCTGCTTCTTGTTCCAGAGGCGTAAATCGAGTTCTTCACCATTCGTGTTCTTCGGTTCCTCGTAGCCAGATTTTATTATTAGAAAAATACCAATATCTGAGTTTAGATATACCTCCATTTTTTGTTTCCAGATGGAAAACTCCCCCTCGAATGCTGGTGGGTAGTCGCTAGCTCCGGCTATCGTTTTGTTGCTTCAGACGGCGGTTAGTCCTTCTGAAGCGTACTCGGCTCTGATACCACTTGTAGGACCGTTGTGGCCGGCTAGGAGGGGGTTGTTGGATAGTCCTGTAGAATAAAAACGAACAACCCTTCCTCGAACTCTTTAAGCTAACACTTGTAGATATAAAGTAAGCCGATAAATTAAAAGCATAAAGAAAAAGCGAGGCACAAGGATTTACTTGGTTACAACCGATGTCGTTGTTAATCCAAGGAAGTTTAGGCTCACTAAAAACTCCTTCAGGCGGAGAAGCCTCATACAGCGTTGAAGTACAGAAAACAGAAGCTCAACTCTAGACAAAGCTTACAAGCATTAGAATTACAATTCAGAGTACGTTGAAAAGCTTCTGGGCCAAGGCTATATTTATAGTCTTGGTCGGGGCGCCCCGAAGGGTTTCGGGCACCCTGGGGGGATAAACTTTATCCCCCAATGATCAAATCGAGTCAAAACTCGATCCTAGTCAAAAAGCTGGTCCGGGCGCCCGGAAGGGTTCCGGGCGCCCCAGTCAGCTCCGGGCGCCCCGGACCCCGAAAGTCAACTCTGGTTGACTTTCTCATCCAAGACCTCTACTCCGTTTAAGTCTCGTCTCGGTTCGGGTCTTTCGCTCCGGATCCGCTTACTTGGGTGATCTCTGCCATCCGGAAAAGGGCTCACCCGAACCCAACTTCCGGTCTTCTCGAGCAGCCTTCTGCTCCGACTTCTCGTCCCTCGTAATCGCTGCGTGTTTCCTTCTCGTCCACCAGCGTACTCATCCGCAGTCTTCGTCCCTCGGTCGCACCCCGTGCCGCCGTTCTCTCTAGCTGCGTCTCTTACTCCCCGAACAATCTTCCGCTCCGGCTTTCGTCCCTCGGAACCACCGCATGCTTCCTTCTCGTCCACCGGGGTACTCTTCCGCAGCACCTCATCTCTCGGGCGCATCGCATGTCGTCCTTCTCGCTAGCTGCGTCTTCCGCTCGAGTACTTGTGCTCCTAAGCTCCTGCACACTTAGACACAAGGTTAAAACAACATAGGACCTAACTTAACTTGTTGATCACACCAAAATAACCTTGGGTTCCAACAATTATAAGGATGATTTGATGTAAAACTCTTGTGGATTTGTCAATTTCCATTTCTATGATTTTGCCCTATTTTGTATCTATTTGAACTTGTGTGGATTGTTGTGTTTGGACCTAATTACCATGCTTGATTGAATGTTTGGATATTTTGTGGATCTTGTAGAGATTTTACCTCATTCGATTTTCAGAGGGACGTTCGTTACAGGAACATGCCCGTGTAAGGACGTTTGAAGGATGATCTTGTGGGTGAAATAGAGTTATTCAAGGGGGTAGGATAGATTGTATGTGTTTGTATATTATATCTTGATGCGGTTGAGGAGGGATGAACTCTATGTTGATTATCCGAGGGACACACGTGACAGGCAAGCCCGTGTAAGGACAACATAGATTCATTCCAAATTGATTAAGTTTAGGTATAGATTTTAGTCCTAGGCTGGTTGTCTATTGCAAGAGGGAACTGACAACCTTCTACAAATAATGGACAATTGAGAAATAAGATTTGGTAAATCATTTACATGGAACAATCCTTACAAAGAAACCAAAACTCCTAGAACATTCCCTTTATTGTTGCCCTTATTCTTGTTTCTTATTCTTTCATTTTCTATCTTACTTTTCATAGTTTTACTTTACACTTGTCAACCCATTGATTAGTTGTTTAGCTAACTCGCGTTGAGACATCTTTAGTGCTTATTCCAGCCCCTGTGGATACGATATCTTTTATTATTACTTACGACATTTCCGTACACTTGCGGAGGTTAACACTTATCTCGGACGTTATGTGGGCGACGATCTACCGAGATGAGAATCCACCCAAGCCTCCTTCTTCTCCAAGCAAGTTTCGGCCAACAACAAACTCCTTGAGTTGATGAACTTCGGCCACCAACTAAGCTCCAAGGGATGCAAAGAAACAAAACCTCCTTTCTCTACTTCTTCTCCAAGCAAAATCCGGCCACCAAGGGTCTCCTAGAGAGTTGATGCCGCCGGCCAAGGAAGAAGAAAAGGGGAAGAAGAAGAGGAGAGGGAGGGTCGGCCACCACAAGGAATAGAAGAGAGGAATACTAGATGTATATTGTTATGAGGTGAGGCACCTCTACCCTCTCTTTTATATTCCTTGGTCTTGGCAAATAAGGAAAGTTTTAATAAAAACTTCCTTATTTTCTTTGCCATAGAAAGGAAAATTTAATTGATTAAAAAAAATTCCTTTTCTATATCAATGTGGCCAGCCACCTCAATTCCTCCAAACAAGGAAAGTTTTTAACACAAAATTAAAACTTCCTAATTTGTTTCCGGAAATTTTTAAAATAAAAATTTCTCTTTAAAAATTCCCTTCATGATTGGTTATAAAAGGAAACTTTTATAAATTAAAATCTCTCTATTAAAACATGTGGATGATTTACAAAAAGGAAAGTTTTCTCTAAAATTAAAATCTTTCTTTTAACTACAAATAAGGAAATATATCAAATCTTTCTCTTAATCTTTTGTAGAAAGCTATAAAAGGAAAGATTTAATTTTTAAAACTCTCTTTTTAAAATCATGAGAATTGTTACAAAAAAGGAAAGTTTTAACAAAAATTAAAATCTTCCTTTTAACTACAAATATGGAAAGATATCAAACTTTTCTCTTAATATTTTGTAGAAAATTATAAAAGGAAAGATTTAAATTTTAAACTCTTTTTTAAAACCATGGCTTCCACATAAGAAAAAATTTTAAAAATAAAATCCTTTTAATTTATTTTGGACGGCCACCTAAGATTGGGTTCAAGCTACCGGCCACCAACTCACCTTGGTTTGGCCGGCCCTAGCTTGGGCTCCAAGCTAGGCTTGGCCGGCCACCTTAAGGTGGGTAAGAAGGTGGGTATGGGTGGGTATAAAACTTTATAAATAAGAGGCTACAATAGGGACCGAGAGGAGGAATTGGTTTTGGTCTCCCGATGAACTTGAGCTTCCCGTGTTCGCCCCGAACACCCAACTCGAGTTCATCAATAATATCTCATTCCACTAAAGAGTTATTATTGAACTACCGCACCAATCCCATATTACTATATGGGCTCCTTCTTATCATGAGTGTGTTAATCTCCCTGTGTTTAAGATATAGAATGCCCACTAATTAAATGAGTTGCTGACAACTCACTTAATTAATATCTAACTCCAAGAGTAGTACCACTCAACTTCATTGTCATGTCGGACTAAGTCCACCTGCAGGGCTTACGTGACAATCCTTATGAGCTCCTTTTGGGGGCATCATCAACCTAGATTACTAGGACACAGTTTCATTATATAATCAACAACACACCATATAAATGTTGGTGCGGGAAGCATCCGACGATCGAACCAGTGTTTTGATAATGGCAAAGGATTCAAAGTTAAGGTCATGTTGATCTAACAGTTTGAATGAGCTTGTAGGAAAGTCCTAAGTGTACTTAGGCAAAAGTCCTAACTGAGGTTAGGCAGGTAGAAAACCCTAGGGGGTGATAACCCTAGGTCATAGGGGGTGGTAACCCTATGCGGAAAGTCTTGGTGGGTCGAGGGCTTCAGGAAAAAGTCCTAGGGGGTGGTAACCCTAGGTGGAAAGTCCTGGTGTCGCGAACCAGGTGGAAGACTGGATGGGTCGGGGAGCGGGTGCCCAGCATAAAGTCCGGAAGCATCGAGCACTGAGCAAAAGTCCAGTCGATCTGGAGGATCGCACTGGCAACAGGTAACTCTCCTGAGTGGAGTAGGTGAGGATGTGTTCCCCGCAGAGGGAACAGTATACGTCGGGTCGACCTAGGGTTTCCGGTTGGAAATCCGAAGTCAGACCCGGACAGTCCAGAGACTCTCAAAAACCTTTCTTATCATATTTATGTGTGCTAACCTTGTCTTGCAGGGTATATGTGTATTTTGTGGACTAACACATTGTGTAGGGACAAAATAGCACACTTGACCTCGGATGAACAGTGTCCGAGGCGCCTCCATGGAGCTTGGAGGCGCCTCGGGTGCAAGCCGAAGCCAGCTGTGCAGAGGAACTGGAGGCGCCTTCATGGGGGCTGAAGGCGCCTTGGACCGCGGCTTGGAAGCGCCATGGAGTGGCGTTGAATGCGCCTTCAGGTGGATAACAAGCAGCGGTCAAAGCCTAATCGACAGCGGCTGAGTCGGGATAAAACCTTGGGTTGGAGGCACCTTGGAGCTCAATGGAGGCGCCTTGAACACCCTTTATAAGAGGGTTTCGACCAGCAGTCTAAAATATCTTCTTCCAAGCAATCTTTCTGCATCCAGCTGCTAATGAGACAGTCCGACAAAGCTACAACTCGACGCCGACAACCCAGAGCTTTAGATTTAGTATTTTAGTTGTCGGTATAAAATTTTTTACAGCTTTTTCTGTACTTATCTTGTAATAACTTTATGAAATATAGTTGTTGTCCACCGGAAGCGATCAACAATTGCAGGCCTTAGAGTAGAAGTCGCCACAGGCTCCGAACCAAGTAACCAACTTGTGTTAGCGTGTGTTTGTGTTTAATTTCTGCAGTGTTTTACTTGATACGTTTTAAATCGAATGAAATAACCACGAGCGCTATTCACCCCCCCCCCCCCTCTAGCGCTTCTCGATCCAACAATTTGTATCAGAGCGGGGTCGCTTCGATTTGGTGCAACCACCAATCAAGCAATTTTTCGTGGTATTTTCAGTTTTTTTTCGGAGTCGACCGGAATTAGTATAATTACTATATTCCGATCTATTTCTCGCTCGAATCGATTTTTGCTCGAAGTTGGTGCAACACCACTCGAGTTTGTTTTCTTCTTTATACATCCCACACTACTAATCCAAGACCCAGTCTTGGAACATATTTGTTTTGAGTGTCCAGGCTTTAAAATGACACTTCAAGAAGGTTATAGCACCGCTCGACCACCACTCTTCACCGGAGACAATTTCGGGTACTGGAAGGGGCGGATGGAGGCGTACTTGCAAACCCAGTTTGAAGTCTGGATGATCACCAAGACAGGCCTTGAACTCCCACTTGACGGCTCAGGAAAATTAGTATCATACCAGAACTATGACGCATCCTTAATAAAGAAAGTAGAGGCAAACGTAAAGGCAACCTGCATACTCCAGTGCGGTCTGACCAAGGAGGAGCTCAACAGAGTTGGACCGTTCTCCAGCGCAAAAGAGCTATGGAAGAAGCTGATCGAACTCCACGAGGGCACCTCCGACACCAAGGTGAGTAAAAGAGATTTACTGTTTAATAAACTATACAATCTCAAGATGCAGGAAGGAGAGACAGCAAGTCAACTCCACGCACGCATACAAGATATTCTCAACTCCCTCCATGCAATCGGGCAGAAAGTCGAGAATCGGGACGTCATAAGGTACGCACTCAACTCTTTTCCGAGGAACACATTGTGGGCATCAATGGTAGATGCTTAGAAAGTTTCCAAGGATTTATCTTGTATAAAATTAGATGAATTGTTTTCTGAATTCGAACTTCATGAGCAGACTAATGCATAGCCAACCGAGAAGGGCATTGCTTTGATTGCAGGTACAAGCAGAACACGTGAACCAAGAACACGGCGAAGAACCGATCCAGAGTCAGAAGAAGAACCCGACTCAGACAGTACAAGCAGAACACGTGAACCAAGAACACGGTGAAGAACTGATCCAGAGTCGGAAGAAGAACTCGACTCAAACGATGAAGACGACGAACTAACAACAGAACTTGTGAACCTTGTGAAGAAACTGTACAACAAAAAGAAGGGCTTCAACAAGAGAGACCTAAAGAAGGCAGTACAATCCAAGGAGAGTCAACCAAGCTCAAAAGTCAAGTTTAAGGTAATCTGCTATGGGTGCAATCAGAAGGGGCACATCAAGGTCAACTGCCCAAATCAAAAGATAGCGAAGAAGCAGAGAAAGAAGAAGGTGCTGAAAGTAACTTTTGAGGAATCTTTAGAAGAAGATACCGATGACGAGCTCAACCAGATGAGCCTCCTCGCGCTGATGGCTAGAGATCAAATCAACGTGTCCGAGAGCGAGAGCGAATCGGAAGCTGAATCGGAAAGAAGCCACGGATCTGTATCCATTTCCAAAGGGCCCGATCCCTTTGTAAGTATTCCTCGATTAAATAATTTAGTGAATTATTTATTACGTAAATTAGCAAAATGAAACATTAGGGTCAAATCACTTCTAAAGGAAATAATGATCCTTAAAGAAGTGACTAACTCCAAAACCTTGCCTGAACCAGTTCAGACTGGAAATTCAACTCAAGTCCAAAAGCTTGAGGAAGAAAATTCTAGTATGAAAACTCAGGTCAAGGATTTGGAGAAGACCTTAGAACGGTTTTCTTTGGGGTCCAAGAACCTTGACCTAATTCTTTGGACTCAAAGAGCCGTTTACAATAGAACTGGACTAGGTTTTAAATCCAAAAGGAAATATTGATCTTATCTATCCATAGTTAACAAACTAAATAGTAAACTAGTCCAAGCATGGGTACCCAAGTCCAACTTGGTCAATCAAGTTGGACTTGGTCAATATTGGGTCCCCAAGGATCAAGTACATTACCTTGATAAACCTTATCGAGGCTATGATCCAGGGGGAGCAAAAAGAAATATTATTTTAATTAATAAATAAATAAATAAAAATTATCTTATCAAATAAATAATTAATTAAATTCATCTTAATAAATAAATAAATAAAAATTATCTTAATAAATAAACTTAAAGGAAAATCAATAATGGAGGCTCTAGAATAGCTGACACCTCCAAAAGGAATCTACCCGACAGGGTAACCAAACGCAACCTATCCGGCAGGGTAATTAGGGCTAGAATAAAAAGGGCTAAGTTTAACCTGACCCATGGTACTGGTGAAATATTGGATGATAGTACGTTAGGGAGGCTTGGTCTATGCATGTCTAGGAAGATATGGCTTCGACCTGGTGCATTTGGCTAAGTGGAACTGACCGAAACTACCCTTTATGGATCCTAACTAGTTAGACCAAGGTTTTGTACTAAGTTCAGTGGATAGGACTATTTGGAAAACATCGAAGGCATGGTTACTTAATGACGTCCAAGTGACTCAACATAGCCCAGAAGTTTACCCAAAGAATGCATATTTGTTGAGCTCAAAGCTAAATCTGAATCTAACACAAAGTTAAACCAAACTCTATAATAAAACCAATTTATCTCACAAAATTATAGGATCCTCTGATTGAAAAATCTAGATCAGGTGAGATGACTAAGGACAAAACTTAATTAAAATTAAATTAAAATTAAATTAAATTAAATTAAATTAAATTAAATTAAATTAAATTAAAATTAAGTTAAAATTAAATTTAAATTAAATTTAAATATTTTGCAAATTTAATTAAATTAAATATTTTTCAAATTTAATTAACTTAATATATTTCAAAATTTAATTATATATTTCAAGTTTAAATAACTTAAATATTTTTCAAATTTAATTAACTTAATATCTTTCAAATTTAATTAACTTAAATATTTTTCAAATTTAATAAACTCAATATTTTTCAAATTTAATTAACTTAAATAATTTTAAAATTTAATTAACTTAAATATTTATCAAATTTAATTAACTTAAATATTTTTCAAATTTAATTAACTAAATATTTTCCAAATTTAATTAACTTAAATATTTTTCAAATTTTTAATTAACTTAAATATTTTTCAAATTTAATTAACTTAATATTTTTCAAATTTTAATTAATTTAAATATTTTTAAAATTTTTAATTAACTTAAATATTTATCAAATTTAATTAGCTTAAATATTTTTCAAATTTAATTAACTTAAATATTTTTCAAATTTTTAATTAACTTAAATATTTTCAAATTTAATTAACTTAAATATTTTTCAAATTTAATTAACTAAATATTTTTTAAAATTTAATTAACTTAATATTTATCAAATTTAATTAACTTAAATATTTTTCAAAATTAATTAACTAAATATTTTTCAAATTTAATTAACTAAATATTTTTCAAAATTTAATTAACTTAAATATTTTTCAAATTTTTAATTAACTTAAATATTTTTAAAATTTAATTAACTTAAATATTTTTCAAATTTAATTAACTTAATATTTTTCAAAATTTAATTAACTTAAATATTTTTCAAAATTTTAATTAACTTAAATATTTTTCAAATTTAATTAACTTAAATATTTTTCAAATTTAATTAACTTAAATATTTTTCAAATTTAATTAACTTAAATATTTTTCAAATATAATTAAATTAAAATTTTTCAAAATTTAATTAACTTAACCTTTTTCAAAATTTAATTAACTTAACATTTTTTAAATTTAATTAACTTAAATATTTTTCAAAATTTAAATTAACTTAATATTTTTTAAATTTAATTAACTTAATATTTTTCAAATTTAATTAACTTTATATTCAAATTTAATTAAATTTTTCAAAATTAATTAACTTTTATCATTCAAAATAAAAAAAAAAAAAAGGCTTAAAGCCTATCTGAGGCGCCTCCCACACAAGGGAGGCGCCCTCGCCAGCGGCGGGAAAACTCCCACCCACTCCCTTTAAGGCGCCTCGGATCATCTCCAAGGCGCCTCAAAGAGCCTGTTTAAGGCGCCTTAAAACGCATCCAAGGCGCCTTAAACTCGAAGTTTTCTCCACGAACAGAAGTCTTTCTGTTCATTTTTGCCGAAGTTCTCCACGAGTTTCCCGTGCCGATTTCGCCTCTAATCCATCAACCAAGGCGCCTTCAACCCAACTCTTCCCTTTCTACACCTAGCAATGCCTCCTAGGTATACTCTAAACTACTCTTAATCATCTCCTACATGATTTTAGTGCTAGTTTTTGCTATGTTTTTGTATATTGTCAAAAATAGGAAACGTCGCAATGTTGATCCCACTCCGGCTAGAACCCCATCCACGAATCCCAGATTCCCCTCAGAACAGCATAGGATTAACTTTGCTAGATACACATTTGAACCCATTAAGCCTTGGTACCTAAAAAGGTCATTTTTAGCTCAGTATTGTCACCCATCAGCCCAGATGATAGAGTACTACCAACTGGGTAGACTCGTTTACTGCTGTAATGCAGTAAATCATGATTTATGTGCATAGTTCTATCACAACCTCGAGAGGCTTGATGATAGTACCAATTCTACCAAAGTTGGTGCGACAGACATCCAGTTTACCCCCTCACTCATCCGCACTAGTTTAGAGCTTAGGGCATCTACATGTCCCTTTCTATGCTACCCTAGTAGAGATTTTCCATTTGGCAATCCCTACTCCCATATTACATTAGATATCATATATATGTACTTTTTCGGGGAGGAGAGACCACTTGGCTTGACTGAGTTCAAGTCAATCTCTCTTAGGGTTCAGAACTATGTTATGTATAGAGTCCTGATAGCCTATATCTTGCCGATCTCATCTCAGGACGTCCCGAAGATGCGACCCTGGCATTCATTCCTTTTGTATGTCTTGTGTCACCGTTTAGACATAGACATAGCATTTCATATGTTCCAGAACATTATTTATGCATCTAGTATAGTCGCATCCCATGTAGTTCATATGCCTTACTGTCATGTTTTGACCTACATCTTTTCGACCCTTAGGATAGACACAACCAGAGGGACAGTTATCCCTCTTACCGTATATGACGAGTTTAGACAGCGCAATCTTAAATTAGCCCGTGTTCACGTCACCGCTGAGGGGATTATAACCTGGAGGGGTCGACCACAGCTAGCCGCTGCTCCGATTGATCCAGAGGCCAAGGATGCACCTCCCGACATTGTCCCCGGCGAGGGAGAGGAGTGGCCCGACTTCTTAGCCGAGGAGTTATTCGAAGATCCATTACCTTCCACCTCCGCCGGGCCTTCCACGTTAGCCGGGCCTTCGACTTCAGCACCACTCTCCGTAGAGGACAGACTCACTCATCTCGAGGTTCAGTCCATTCAGACGCGACGGGCTGTTCTAGATAGCCATCGCTCCCTCCGATCCCTCTGATCCCTCCGATCCGAGATAGCTGCCGGATTTGCCTCTCTCCGGGATGGGATACGTCGACAGGGACAGCATGCACCCGAGCAACCCCTTGCACCACCTCCAGCTGATGATCCTACTCTTTGACGCTATCGTTTCCTGCATTGTAACTTAGATTTTAGACGCAGACACTTTCATTTCCTAGTCTAGTTGAACTTGTGCTTAGTAGAATTCAGTTACTCTACTTATTTCTGCTTACCAGTTTTTTATGTTATTTACTTTTTCTTTGCTTAATTCTACACACATAGGAATGTGTTGGATAGAATAGATCTTGATTTTCAAACCAACTTCTCACATCTAATTTTTTTTAAAAAAATTGGTGTTCAAAATTGCCTAATCTTAAAATTAGCTTTTAAAATTCTAGGAAAAATAATGTTTTCAAAATCCCAATCTTATTAGATTTTCAAAATTGGACTTAGCCTAGGCACTTACCTTTAGATATCATGCTCTCCTAGATTTTAGCCAGAGCATCTCACAAACACACTAGGCATAACTTGTTTGTGTTTGAAAGAAACTTAGAACGGCGTGAGATGCATAGGGTACAGCCTGGACTTCAGAATGCTTATTTCTGTGCATCATAGTGAGGCTAGGCATTAAATACCAAAAATATAATAATCAAGTCAAGTGATCCTGACTTAGTCAAATCTAACTAGATTTTGAATTTAACTTGACTAACCAAGTGAAAACTGTTGCCCTCTAGGTATTCAGCCAGTAACTAAAAGTTAGACAGTTGGTTAAGGATATCAGTATTTCAAGTTGACTCATGCTTACACCTTAGGGCTCTGATACCTCACTATAGGAAATTGGTTACTTTGAAATCCATTTAACTTAACTCATGCTTGGACATTAGGTTCTTAAGTAATCCCTCCTCCTTTGCCGTTAATTTAAATTTACTTATTCGTCCAAATATTTTATCACTTCTATAGTTGTCTTCAAAATTAACTAAGTAAAATCAAAAGATTTTTTAATCTAATATTATTTCAAAAATTAATGTCTTTTAAAAAGGCTTTAAAATTTTAACGAAATATTTTTCAACAAAGCCTTTTGAAACTAGCTAAGTCATTTTTAACTTTTCAAAATTTAACCTCAAATTTGCACAAATTTTGGCTAAGTAAAAGGAGTTGTTCAAAACTAAAGAAATTTCAATTTAGCAATCTTTCGGTTCAAAGAAAAATCTTTTTAGCTTAATTACTAGACTTTCTTCTGCTTTAATTTGTTTACTTCAAAAACAAGTTTTTTTCTTAGCAAATTTCACTTACAAGTTGTTTTAAAATGTTGTTTTTAAAAGTGTAACTTTTTTTTGAAAACATAATTAAAAACTTAGTCCTTTCATCTTGTCTTTTCCCTACAAAAGTTTTTGATATATAGCAAAGGGGGAAAGTAGGACAAATTCAAATTAAGGTTAAGAGAGCTCTTATTAAGGGGGAGCCTTAGACATTTATTAACGAGGAGCCTTAGACACATTTAGCTTGCTTACGTTCTAACTTGAACTTTTACTAAAAAAGCTTGCTTATGTTTATTGATACATTCGTTTACTTATACCTGTTTTACTTAACTTTGAACTTAAGTTGTCATAATCAAAAAGGGGAAGATTGTTGGTGCGGGAAGCATCCGACGATCGAACCAGTGTTTTGATAATGGCAAAAGATTCAAAGTTAAGGTCATGTTGATCTAATAGTTTGAATGAGCTTACAGGAAAGTCCTAAGTGTACATAGGCAAAAGTCCTAAATGAAGTTAGGCAGATAGAAAACCCTAGGGGGTGGTAACCCTAGGTCATAGGGGGTGGTAACCCTATGCGGAAAGTCTTGGTGGGTCGAGGGCTTCAGGCAAAAGTCCTAGGGGGTGGTAACCCTAGGTGGAAATTCCTGGTGTCGTGAACCAGGTGGAAGACTGGACGAGTCGCGGAGCGGGCGTCCAGCAGAAAGTCCAGAAGCATCGAGCACTAAGCAAAAGTTCAGTCGATCTGGAGGATCGCACTGGCAACAGGTAACTCTCCTGAGTGGAGTAGGTGAGGACGCGTTCCCCGCAGAGAGAACAGTAGGCATCGGGTCGACCTAGGGTTTCCGGTTAGAAATCTGAAGTCAGACCCGAACAATCCAAATGTTAGTTAGAGCCCTAGAGCCAATCATTTGATGATTGTATGGACTCATTGTATTATATTCTTGTATATTAATAAAGGCATTTGGATTTTGGTTATTATACTTACTTGTATTGGTGCCAAATAAACTAAGTATAATAATGTCCTTGAGTAGATGGTTCTCACCTATATCAATCGGTTAGTTGAACCGATAGTGAAATGATATAGGGAACACTACTCTTAATCATTCCTAGTCGAGTATTAACATTCAGGGACAATGTTAATGCAATAAGACTAGCATGTAGGTCAACTCGATGACTTGATCTCACAAGTCATGGATATAGAGATATCAAGTTGACACATGGGTATACATTAGAGAATGTATACTGAATGACCCGCCATGAGAAAGTATCATGGATCGTTATATGAGTGTCATATACTTTCTCATGTGGCTATTAGTATGACTACTAGTCCTTAGACCTGAAGTCACCATAGATCCCTACATAAGGAGTTATGTACTTTAGTTTCGTCAAACGTCACCCGTAACTGGGTGGACTATAAAGGCGATTACTGGGTATGTAACAAATTATGCGGAGGGATGTGAGTGATGTAGATGGGATCTATCCCTCCTATATGACGGGAGTGACATCGGTATTCTTGATAGAGTGAGACCACGAAATGCATGGCCATGCCCAAATGAGTCAATATAGGATATTGAGCTCATTTGATTTAGTGTGTCTACTTGGAGTTCAAGATTTAGATTGATTAGAGGATGACACGGTCTATGCCTCATAATAATCAATCTAGATGTCTAGGATAGAAGGGCACTTGTCATATATTGTGAGGAGTCACAATTAGTAGTCACAAGGTGATGTCGGATCTCGATATTCTTGTAACTTGGGTAGTAATGATGTGTTGCTAGATACCGCTCATTACTTATGCTCCTAAATGAGTTTAGGGCATTGCAAACGTTACAATAACCTATAGGGTCACACACTTAGGACAATTAGATGGAGATTAGGTTCATATGATGAACCAAGAGGATTAGATTCATTTGATGAATCAAATTGGATTAAGAGTAATCCTAATTGGGCTAACTTGAGTTCGACTCAAGTTGATTCATGTGTACAATGAGTCTAATTTAGATTTTGACTCATTGAATCAATTTAATTAAATGAATTAGATTCATTATATTAAGTTGGCTTGAATCAAATGGTTGGATTCGATCAACCATGGAAGAGATTTGGTCAAATTTGACTTGACTTGAGAGGAAGATTAAAAGTCAAGTTAGACTTGACTTTATGCCACCTCATTGGTGAGTTGGCATTGAAGTGGACCAATGATGTTACTCCACATCATCATGGGTGCCACCTCATGGAAGTTACAAAGCCATTTTCTTAATAACTTCACATTAATTGCATTTAATGGGGAGTTACACTATGGAAATGTGGCCGGCCACAATTTGAATGAAAATGGATTCATTTTCATTCAAGTGATTATTATTGCATCTTCTTCCTCTCAAGCTCTCCCTCTCCCTCCTCTTGCTTGGCTGATCAAGGGTGCTAGCACACCTTTGTGTGAGGTTTTCTCCGCCTACGTGTCCGTGTGGATACTTCTAGAGGACCGACGCTTGACGGTCTAGAGATCCGGCAATTCCTTGGACGAGCGGGAACGCGAAAGGGTACGCTTCAAGGTATACTTCTTAACACATAGATCTAGGAGTAGATCTAGAAATTTTGAAACTCGTACTCGTAATTTTTGTTTGGTTTTCCTTGCACGGATCTACGGCTTTGGGGAAAGCGGTTTTCGCGGCCCGAAAAACCCAACAGTGGTATCAGAGCCACGTGCAAGTCTTGTACGAGTTTAATTTTTGGTTTTATGAAAACTAAACCTTCTGTGATTTTCTGTAAAAATTTAGTTTTTTATGTTTTTATGGGTAATTTTTCCGTAGAAGCGAAGTACAAGTATCTCGCCACTTGTAGGCTTCGGCTACCGGGAAGTTTTTCCTTAAACGGCTTCGTTTTGCCCCAAATCCGTTTGGGACAGCGGGCTTGGGTGCCATTAGATCGCAACGGAGCAACTCACACTACAACAAAAATCACTTTTCGCAGCGCGCTATTAACAGCGTACATTAAAAGCATGCCGTTAATAGTATTATTAACGGCGTGCATGTTGATGTGCGCTGTTAATAGTATGAACTTTGAAATAAAAAAAGGTATTAACAGCGCACATTAAAAGCACGCCGTCTATAATATATTATTAACGGCATGCATGTTAATGTATGCTGCGAATAGTTAATAATAATAACAGCCAAATGTAATAAATAAAAAAACATGATTAAAATTTAATGATTAGTTTGGAAATAATAAAAAAAAGTAATAAAAAAATAAAGTTATATTAAACAAAATTAAATTAAAAAAAATACATGAAACAAAACGTAACTTATTTGGTTAAAGAAATTGTTGTAACTTGGTTAAAAAAGTCAACATTTCCTTCGAATAAAATTATATGCGTTTGTAACTTGGTTAAATAAAGTGTGAAGATTCTGCCAAATTAAAAAAAACGCCCGAACCCTTCGCCGCCGAAGCCTTCGCCGCAACCTCTCTGCAATAGTTCTGCCTCTCTTCACTACCGTCGCCGTCGCCGTCACCGGACTCCTCTCTACCTCTCGGCACTCACCGCCACCAGCCGTAGGAATCCTCTCCACCTCTCTGCACTGATCATCGTCGGCCGCACGACTCCACTCCGCCTCTCCGCACTCGCCGTCGCTGCAAGACTTCCTTCCATCTCTCTGTATCATAGGACCACAGCAAGAGCAAGCCCTTTGATAGCCACTCCACACTCTACATCAAGGCAAAAGCTCAAAGCAAAGGTAACCCTAATCTCTATGTCCCTAAACTTATTTGGGCGGCACTCTACAGCAAATAGTTTTATTCATAAATTGGAGCTCGAGTGTATTTATATATTTTACGATTTTGTGTTCATTCTACTTGCATTGAAGATTTTAATCTTGCATGTTCATATTGCCAGCACAAGATTGTTCTATCAATTTTTTTCTTTGATCCCCATTCCTGTTTGACGTATTTATATTGTGGACCAGTCCCAGTTCATGAGTTTTCATGCCACTCTGGTCATGTATGCTAGAACTTAGTAGTTACATTTAATGCACATCTAGTTTTAGTCTGTATCATATGTGTTTCGAGGATTTAGTTTCACCTCCAAGCAAATTGCATTATGTGATTCTGTTTGTCTGCTGTCTAATGTACTTGCTAAACTTTTGGGTTTCATATTTTAGACTATTCCTTTTCATACTTCCTACAGCTGATCTCTATGCAATTTATTGCACTTCTATTAGTCGACAAATTTTTGACTTGTGATCTTCTGGAATATCATTGCCTGTCTTTTTTAGATTTATATGTGATCTTCTGGGATTTATTAGTCGACAAATTGCATTATGTGATCTGCCGGACCAGTGGTATAAGTTTTTTTTTTTGACTTATATCGAGAGAGATGTATTTCGTTGGTAGCCGAGAAGGTTAGCTACTTCCTCCTTTCTTTCCTCTTATTTTTCTTAGAAATTATTTTGGAGTATAGTGTCTCAAATTGTTATTATTATTTTTCTTTTAAATTCTTCCCACAGCATAGATTAATTCTGATTTAATAGAATTGGTTAGGGATGATCAATTCTATAGAGTGTAGTGGAGGAGTTGGATTAATAATTACAATTTCGCATCCTCTTTTTGTGAGCGATTTATATAAAAGAATTTTTAGTTTCGATTGCTTAATGCTTCAATTTGTCTTACAATATTTGCGCTCCAAGAGTCATGTCTTTCTTCTTTATAAAATGATCAAGTATTTTACTAGTTTCAATTTACAAGCACGTTATCGATGCTATAATTCAACACCTCCCATTTTCTTATCTTGATGGTATAATTTAACACCTTCCATTTTCTTATCTTGATTTGGAACACGCTAATTAGATTAGAATTAACTGATCTTGTGTGTTACATGCATATATTAATACAATTCTATTAATTATGCTACCCTTGCTCTACATGAAATCCACATTATTTAGTTCTCACCATTGATATATTTTGTTTGATCTTTTGACACGAGTATATCATTAGAGACAATGATTGATATGTGTAACAAGAATGAATGGACACAAAAATAATGATTAAATATATTAAACTAAAAAAGAAAAAAACAAATTATCAGTCTTTAAAGTGTGTGAATAATACTTTGACATGGCTAGTAAATACTACTATGACACATGATATTTATTTGTTTAAAATATTATGATGTAGGAATCCTAGACTTTTGAAATATTATGTGGCTTAAATATAGTAGAAAGTTTAAAATATTATGTGGCTTAAATATAGTAGAAAGTTTGCATACTTAGGCCACAGGAGATTTCTTTCTCCTAATCATCCATTTCGTCAGAAAAAAAAGTGGTTTAATGGGGAAAAGGAGAGTAAAGGGAAACCTAGACTTTTGAATGGGTTAGAAA
This sequence comes from Zingiber officinale, assembly GCF_018446385.1. Classification (NCBI taxonomy): domain Eukaryota; kingdom Viridiplantae; phylum Streptophyta; class Magnoliopsida; order Zingiberales; family Zingiberaceae; genus Zingiber; species Zingiber officinale. The sequence continues at coordinate 61,338,991 of NC_055996.1, forward strand.
TTATCAATGCATTGAAAGATATTGAAAATGACTGGGGTAAAAAGAAAAAGGGTGAGACTGTCAACACTTTGAGGAAAAAGAGGAAGAAACAGGGGAGTTCAAAAGAGGTACAAAAACCAGTTCAAAGGTGGAAGAAAAAGTCAATTTTTTTCAATCTGCCATATTGGAGTGTAAGTTATTTTTCACTGTATTCATTAGCTTTTACAATTTGTTATTTTTTGTTCCTAAATTATGTTCTAATATTCTGAACTAACTATAAATCATGTTGATGTTTACCTTTAGGGCCTCTTACTACGTCATAACTTAGATGTGATGCATGTTGAAAAGAATGTTTGCGAGAATATCATAGGCACATTGTTAAACTTGAAGACAAAATCCAAAGATGGTGTGAATGCTCGCAAAGATTTGGTACACTTAAAAATTAGACAAGAATTACATCCTCAAGAAAAAGGAGAAAATAAATATCATTTGCCTGTTGCACCGTACACATTATCTAGAAAAGAAATGGATGTGTTTTGCTCTAGGTTGAAGAAAATAAAGTTACCCGATGGATATAGTTCAAATATTGGTAACTATGTTTTTGTAGAAGAGCGTAATCTTATTGGGCTGAAATCTCATGATTGTCATATTCTAATGCAACAATTGCTATCAGTAGCATTGAGAAATCTTCTACCGAAAGGTCCACGTAATGCTATATTTATGTTGGGTGCATTTTACAATGAATTATGTCAAAGAGTATTAGACCGGAACCGTTTAGAACAACTCGAGGAGAATATTGCTGAAATTCTATGCATGTTGGAAAGGTATTTTCCACCTTCTTTCTTTACCATCTCGGTTCACTTAACAATTCATTTAGCAAGAGAGGCTCGTTTGTGTGGACCAGTCCAATTCCGTTGGATGTATCCATTTGAAAGGTAATAAATAATTATTATTATTTTTGATAATTTTAATATTATAAAATAATTTATATTTTATTAAACACTTCTTTCATTTGAATTTTGCTTTGTGATTTAGATTTATGAAAACACTAAAAGGGTATGTGAAGAACCGGGCAAGACCAGAAGGATGCATAGCTGAGTGTTACCTCGCAGAAGAACGAATGATATTTTGTAGTGCTTATATAAAAAAGGCTTATAGTATTGGTGTTCGTTCTAATAGGAATGATGATTTAGAAGATGGATTATTAGAAGGTCGCCCAATTTCTAAAGGGAAAGAAAAGATTTTAGAGGACCACGTGTTGCAAGCTGCACATCGATATATATTATTCAATAGTGCAGAAGTTGAACCTTACTTACAGTGAGTGTAGTTAATTTCATATTGTTAGTCTTGATCTATTACATTTCTTATGTATTCTAACATCTCCCTTCAATGATTTTAAATAGGATGCACATTGACGAGCTTAAACAAACAAATCATCGTTTCTCAAGTAATGAAACATTGTTACAAAAGAAACATATGGAAACATTTGCCGAATGGTTATCAAAACAGGTTTCTGTTAACTCTTCAGGTCGAATTCAATGGCTAGCACATGGTCCTAGAAAGCACGTTACATCTTATACAGGATATATTGTAAATGGATATCGGTTCCACACAATTGATGTTGGAAGGTCGACACAAGATAGTGGTGTTTCAATTGAAGCCGATACTATTTATCAATCTAATGCTAATGACAATTCACATACAGTAGGAAGATTATCATACTATGGAGTTATTCGAGATATTATTTTGCTAGATTACTATTCTTTTAAAGTGCCTGTTTTTAGATGTGATTGGGCCAATCCTGGAACTGGTATCAAAATTGAAGATGGTTTTACACTGGTCAACTTACATCAAGGAGTAAAAACTTTTGAAAGTGATCCTTTCATTTTAGCATCACAAGCAAAGCAAGTATTCTATTCTAGGGATAATGATGAATCAAATTGGTATGTGTTGCTAAAAGCGCCGCCTCGAGGTATTCATAACATGAACGTGCTTGAAGAAGATGCTTATACGTCATCAACACCTCTTGATGTATCCCAACTTGAGATTAACATTACTGAGAAAGAGCCGTACTCAAGGAATGAGTGTGAGGGAATTGATGTGATTGAGACATGATGGACATTTTCAACTATATATTTTATAGTTATTTATTTTGATTGATACGTGTTCTTATCAATAATTGCATAACTCTTTATTTAGTGTTTCAATATATTTGTCTGCTTATTTATTTTCAGCAATGCATCATGTCATATTACATGTTTGACCAGGTCATTACATAGCTTTCAAAGGATGAGTAAAATGGTTAAAAAACGTGGCAAAGGATCTGTAGCTGAAATTCAGGTGATATTGTATTCTATTTTAAATCGTGGTTTATTTTACTAAAGACATTTCAATATCTCTTTTTGCTATTTAACAGGAAAATATAACTAATAAGTTATCGAGAATGGACTCTAACAATTCAGCCAATTCATCAGAAGATTTGCATGGTAAAGAACCAATTGTTGATGAGAAAATTGATAAGAAAAAAGGACGGGGTGCGTCAAAGTTGAAAATGGTTAGTGGCCAAGACAAGTGCAAAGAGCTGGAGCGTAATGAGTTTGGTCAGCCGATTGGAGATAATTCAGTGAAGTACGCTTCTTTCCTAGGTTGCATGATAAAGGAATTTGTGCCATATACATTAGATGGATGGAGTGATATTGATGAAGAAGTGAAAGATAGGATGTGGAGTTGTCTTCAGGTAATATATTTAGTTACTTAATTTTTCATTTCCATTTTTATAACAAAATGTAGACATATTTTTGTGTTATTAAATGTGCAGATGACTTATAAAGTTGAGGATTGGGAAAAGAAAACAATTTTTCAAAAGTTAGCTAAATTGTGGGGTGATAGAAAATCCAAATTGCAAATACTTGTACGAGAAGCTAATACAAGTCGAGTGGCTTCACGAGATCTCAGTTTGTTGAAGCCTGAATTTATGGACCAAAATCAGTGGGACTTGTTTGTACAGAGGACATTATCATCTACCTTTCAAGTAAGTATTTATTCACTTAGACCATGAGTTAGATGGGAATGCATTGAATTTATTCTAATGCTATGGTTGAGTAAGAGACTACTAAGTTTTAATATGTTGGAGAGTTTGATTATGCGATTTTGACTAATCTTAGGAAAAGAGTGCAAGATTTAGAGCAATGAGGGAAAAACAAGACCACATTCACACAATGAGTCGGAGGGGCTATGCTCGTTTGACTCACATTATGGTAATTATTTTTAATTTATTATAATTTAAGTAATAATTAATGATATATGCATCTTTTAAGTTATGCTGTAATGATTTTGTATATATTTTTATATTTAAGGAAAAGACAAGTCCGATGGATACAAAAATTACGAGATCGCAAGTTTGGATTGAAGGTCACAAGAGAAAAAATGGGGAGCCCAGTACTCAAGCCGTTGGAGAGAAAATGGTAAGCATGTTCATTCATTTTAGATTTCTTTGAAATTTTATTCCATTGATATGGTTTTTCATAAGCATTTATACTTAAGATCTCCATTTATACTCTTACCAATGTCTCTGTAGAAAGACTTTTATCATTGTTTTACTTAGTGAACAGTATAAATGAGGCCTTGTCATGTTGAGTACCCAACTTTATAACCTTAAAAAATTCTCCTTGTTTTACATTGAACTCATAAATACCAAAGCCAAAAGTAGATTAGAATAAAGAAAACTGGACTTTCAGTAATTCTCTCCCAATCAAACAATTCAAATCATTAAGTAATATATCACATATAGAGAAGGCAAGTAGCGTGATTTCTTAAAATTGCTGCTTCTTAACATACTGTAACAAATGTATGCATGAGAAAGCAAAAAATAGCAAGACCCAAAAAAAATTCAAAAAAATGTTTCTTTTCCAAGACAAATACACCATAAGTATAACAATAGTTGTTGGCCAAACAACAATTAATACAAGAAGGAAACAACCATTATCGTTGAGAGTACAACTATCTTGCTGGAAAGCAGCCATTAAGCTAACTTGGATGAAATAGAAATTTCATATTAGGTAAATAGTTACCTGGAAACCTACAGAGTCTCCTTTTAATCTGGACTTAATAATGGGTGACAATAATGAGAATGCATACAACCAATTAGCACTTTTTTCCCCTTTTTTGTGTGTATGTTTGGGCAAAGGTTTTCATACTCCAAGAGGAAAATGAAGATTGTTTTAATTAGCTTCATTGAAAACATATGGTCAGTGTTCCTGGCATTTAAGTTTGACAGGAATAATGGATTCCTACTTCTTTGCATCGTAAAATGAGATAGTAAAACCTCAAATTAAGTGCCTACTCACTGAATCATACTGAATAAACTAAACTCGATAAAAAGCAAAGAGGAGTAACAATGGAAACCTTGAGACAAGGATAAAATAAGAGACAAAATCAATCACAGAACCAACAAACTAGACCCCCAAATCTAGCTTTTCAATATAATGAAAATTAATTCTTCAATGACATCTGGTATATTGTATCGATAGAAAGAAGTTTATAGGATAGAGGAATATGTTAAAGTTGTGCATCTGTTTTATCCAGTCATCTATTATATTGTGCATCTGGTATATTGTGCATCTTCAATGACATCTTCAATGACATCTGGTATATTGTGCATCTGTCTTCAATGACATATGGAAGGCTTCTATCTTCTTCCAGTCTCGATCAAAACTGAAAATCCAAAAGATTATTATAGTACTAAAGCATTGTAATTATTAGTCAATCTTCTTCCAGTCATCTATTATATTAATGATAATATATTGAAAGTTATTTTTTGTTGCAGAAAAAAATATTAGAATGTCCACCCGAATCTCAAAACACAACTAATATTGCTGATGATGCAATTAGCATTGTGTTTGGCAATGAAGCTCGGGGTAGAGTGCGTGGAATGGGCTTTGGAGTAACACCATCGAAAGTTGGAGCTTCAGTGCAACAAAATGGAATGGTTCAACAACTTCAAACTATAGTACAAAATGTTCAACAACAAATGCAGGAAATGAGGCAACAAAATCAACTAGAAATGCAAGAAATGAGGTCTATGTTTTTACAAAGTATGAGACAACAAAATCATCCAGAACAGGTTAGTAAGTAAACAATATATATAAAATAAGTTTGATATGTACACTTAAATGATTTTGAATTATCATGATGACATTGTTTGACACGATTTGGTTATAAAATTAGATTGCTAGTGGTGGTATTTGTAGCGGTATTGGGAATGAATTTGGTAGCAATAGCGATATTAATATTGGTGCCAAAAAAAGTGATGATTTTGGTCATGTTTTTCAGGTGATTATCATAAAATTATGTATTTCTGAATTACAAAATTGTTACAAAAATATATATGATTTAATTAATAACTTTGTATTGTTTATTTACAGTCAAATTCGAGAAATGCGAGTCGTGGAGATATATGTGTTAATACTAAATGTAAGTCGCTTCATTGGTTTGCTGATGAATTAGTTGTTGCAGAAGGTCGAATTGCATCCACAGATCCAAATACAAAAGTGCATCACGTTATTCTTGGTGGATCATGTTGGAAAGTTTGGGTTGATAAAGTTTTGGTGGAAAAGGTGGACCTAATTCGACCAAATGATGAAATGCGGTTTCTTGATGATGCAATAGGAAGCACGGTTGCATGGTTATCGAAATTTATAGTATTGTGTGATTGATACATAATATACTAATTTGTGTGGATTGTAAGTTTAATTGTTGTTATGTAATACATGACTAGTTTGATAGAGATTTTGTATCTTGTTTAAGATCTTTAAATTTTTTTGGTATAACGAAAAACTATGACTTTTGTTAATTTTGTGGATTTATTTGCACTAAATTTATTGTAAAATTTTGGTTTATTATTTTCATCAAATTAATATTTTTTTAATATAGTTAAGACTATCAACAGCGTACATTTATAAGCTGTAGATTATTATCCTTAGTGCATAAAAATGCTTTCCGCGGCATGCTTTGCGCGCTACGGATAATATTATCCGTAGGCGCAAAGCACGCCGCGGAAACTACTATTTGTAGCGTGCTTTGTGCGCTGCGGATAATATTATCTGTAGCGCGCAAAGCACGCCGCGGAAAGTATTATCCGCAGCGCACAACGCATGCCGCGGAAAGTATTATCCACGGCGCGCAAAGCATGCCGCGGAAAGTATTATCCGCGGCGCGCAAAGCATGCCGCGGAAAGTATTATCCGCAGCGCGCAAAGTACGCTGTTAATAATTTAGGATTTTTAACAGCTTTTAATTGTGCAGCATGCAATGCGCGCTGCGGAAAGCGAATTTGCGCGCTGCGAAAAGTGATTTTTGTTGTAGTGTCACGATGGTTAGATCATGGGTAGGGGTACTGCCCCTAACCCCGCAAGGGGATTTGCTCCACGATTGCACCCGAAATCGCTAAAAACGAACCTGCCGGGAAGATTTTTCCGAAACGACAATGTCTCGACCCAAATCGTTTTGGGACAGCGAGTTTGGGCGCTGTTGGATCGCAAAGGAATCCTCACGATGGTTAGATCGCGGGTAGGGGCGCTGCCCCTGGCCCCGCAAGGAGATCCGTTCCGCGATTGCACCCGAAACCGCTAAACGGGACCGCCGGGAAATTTTACTCATAAAAATTGTAAAAAATTAATTTTAAAATTATAGAAAATTATGAAAAATATATAATTTTGAATTATATATTAATTTTGTGATAGTCATGGCCCAAAAACCCAATATGATTGGATTGTGTTGTAATTCATAATACGGCCTGCGTGCCGTTATGTGTTTGCGCGTGTTGTATGTTTTTATTTTTCCTCGACCTGCGCGTCGTGCCTTTCTCATATATTCTGGTTGTAAATTAGATTTAGACTCGAATGTAACTCGAGTTTCAAATTGTAATGTACAAATTGGAGCGGTGGAGGGTCCACACGAGACGGAGTTCCGAGGCGGGCACGAGCAACACAAGGTGGTCAAAGGGAGGAGCTTGGAGAAGCTGTTGACCCTAGGTTGACCATTCGATCTTCTCATTGGCTTGAGAGGATCGTAGTAGGGCCATGACTAAATCACAAATAGATTAATTAGTTAATTGCTTATGTATATGATGCATGTTTAATAAGTAATTAATTAATTAGTGCCTTACGATTAGATTAGATCTAAGTCGTGCACATGATGCACCCTTGCGATTAGATTAGATCTAAGTCGTGCACAAGATGCATCTTTTTCGATTAGATTAGATCTCGATCGAACCAACTCTAAATGCCTAACCGTGCCGTGATACCTATCACTACCTCGATCACATGTATTGTTGAATCTGCCAAAGCAGAGCAATACATATTATCTTGGTAGGGTACGGAGGGACAATCTTGGTCCCGCCTATCAACGCATGGGTGAATACAAACTCAATTAGATTGAGTATTCCTAGTTGCTCGGTTAGATTGAGTCAACTATAGGCATTCTTCCAACGGTTGGAAAAGATAGGTCAAAATCACATCTATATTAACTCTCGGGCGTATTAGCCAAAGCTAACTCGAGTTATAATATAAATGTGGATATTGATTTTATAAACAAGAGTTGCATAGAGATGTAATTGGTAATCGTTACCTACCGATCATACTAAGCCTTGGGCGTATTAGCCAAAGCTAACTCAAGGGTTAGTATGATGTGGATCTTGTCCCACAAGAATTATAGAATTCAGTGGAAGCATCATTAAATTAAAGGCCTAATTAAATGATTTTAAAAGAATATGATATTTATTTCTGCAAATTTTCTGTTGTAGATAACCATGACGTCGAATACGAACTCTTTCTCCCTGCGTTCTGTCCTTAAGAAGGACAAGCTCAACGGAGCAAATTTCCTGGACTGGTACAGGAACCTGAGAATAGTTCTCACTCAGGAACGTAAACTGTACGTTCTGGAGAAGCTCATTCCGGAGGCTCCTCCTACCACTGCCACGCGAGCTGACCGGGATGCTTACAAGAAGCATCAAGATGACGCATTAGATGTGTCCTGTCTAATGCTCGCAACCATGAACTCTAAGCTTCAGAAGCAACATGAGTTGATGTGTGCTTACGATATGGTTGAACATCTTCGTCAATTATATCAAGGACAAGCAGGGCACTGGAAGAGGAACTTCACAGGATACCTGGAAGATCTTAACAAGAAGAGAAATAAGATTTCTACTTCAGGTATAAATGTTATAGAAGTCAACCTCTCTATTTCTTCGTCGTGGGTATTAGATACCGGATGTGCTTCGCACATTTGTACTAATGTACAAGCACTGAGAAATAGCAGAGCATTGACAAAGGGCGAGATAGACCTACGAGTAGGCAATGGAGCACGGGTTGCTGCTGTTGCTGTAGGGACTTATTTTCTATCTCTGCCCTCTAGGTTTATACTAGAGTTAGACGATTGTTGTTATTTGTCTGCATTAACTAAGAACATTATATCAGTTTCTTGTTTGGACAAGAAAGGATTCTCGTTTATAATAAAGAACAAATGTTGTTCTGTCTATTTAAACGATATGTTCTATTGTAGTGCACCTCTAATGAACGGACTCTATATTCTAGACCTTGAGAGCTCTATCTATAACGTTAGTTCCAAGAGGTTCAAATCGAACGATATGAACCACACCTACCTTTGGCACTGTCGCTTAGGTCATATAAATGACTAGCGCTTATCCCAACTCCATAAGGATGGTTTGTTGGACTCATTTGATTTTGAATCATATGAGATATGCGAGTCATGCCTACGAGGCAAGATGACCAAGACTCCCTTTAGTGGGCACAGCGAGAGAGCGACTGATTTGTTAGGACTCATACATAGTGATGTATGTGGCCCTTTCAATGTCGCTGCTAGAGGCGGTTATAGATACTTCATCACATTTACTGATGACTTCAGTAGATATGGTTATGTGTATTTGATGACATATAAATCTGAATCCTTTGAAAGTTCAAAGAATTCAATAATGAAGTACAGAACCAGCTTGGCAAGAGTATTAAGGTACTTCGATCAGATCGAGGTGGTGAATACTTAAGCCATGAGTTTCGTGACTACTTAGCTGAGTGTGGGATTTTATCTCAACTCACTCCTCCTGGAACACCACAGTGGAATGGTGTATCCGAAAGGAGGAATCGTACCTTATTAGATATGGTACGATATATGATGAGTCACACAGATCTTCCGACATATCTATGGGGATATGCTCTAGACACGGCAGCTTTCATTCTCAACCGAGTTCCATCCAAGGCCGTGATAAAGACACCATATAGGATATGGACTGGGAGAGATGCCCAGGTGTCTTTCATGAGGATTTGGGGCTGTGAGGCTTACGTACGACGTCAAGTCTCAGACAAATTAGGACCCAAATCCGACAAGTGCTATTTCATCGGATATCCCAAGGAAACTAAGGGATATTACTTCTACATTCCCAATCAGCACAAGGTAGTTGTGGCAAAGACTGGGGTCTTTCTAGAATGGGACTTTGTTTCTAGAAAGACTAGTGGGAGCGCGTTCGATCTTGAAGAAGTTCAATATGCGAACAATAGCACTGATGCCTCGATGGAAATTGAACTGGAACCACAAAGTGTTGTGGATGATGTTGTTCCACAAGGAGTTGAGGAATAACAACCGGTTCAAGTAGACATACCTCTTCGCAGGTCTGATAGGGTACGTCGTTAGCCTGAGAGATACTCATTTCTCTTGTCTGACCATGATGACGTTATGCTCATAGAGGATGAGCCTACCACCTATCAGGAAGCTGTGATGAGACCAGATTCTGAGAAATGGCTTGAGGCCATGAGATCCGAAATGGAATCCATGTACACCAACCAAGTATGGACTTTGGTTGATCCACCTGAAGGGGTAAAACCCATTGGGTGTAAGTGGGTCTTTAAGAGAAAGACTGATATGGATGGACTTATCTATAAGGGTCGCTTGGTAGCTAAAGGTTTCAAGCAGATTCATGGTATTGACTATGATGAAACCTTTTCTCCAGTAGCGATGTTTAAGTCCATTCGGATCATGCTTGCTATTGCAGCCTACCATGACTATGAGATATGGCAGATGGATGTCAAAACTGCGTTTCTGAATGGAAGCCTGCTCGAGGATGTGTACATGACACAACCTGAGGGTTTTGTAGATCCACAGCATACTAGCAGAGTATGCAAGCTGCATAGGTCCATATATGGACTAAAGCAAGCTTCTCAGAGCTGGAATCTTCGATTCGATGATGCAATCAAACAGTTTAGTTTCATCAAGAACGAAGATGAACCTTGTGTCTACAAGAAGGTTGTAGGGGACATAGTTGTCTTCCTCATATTGTATGTGGATGACATACTACTCATTGGGAAGGACATCCCTATGCTTCAGTCTGTCAAGACTTGGCTAAGGAGTTGCTTCTCAATGAAGGACTTAGGTGAGGCATCCCGCATTCTAGGGATACAGATCTATAGACATAGATCTAAGAGATTGCTTGGCCTAAGTCAGAGTACATATATTGACAAGGTACTCCTTCGGTTTGCCATGCAGAACTCCAAGAAGGGATTTCTGCCGATGTCACCTGGCGTGAGTCTTTCGAAGACTCAAGGTCCCTCTTCTAGAGAGGAGAGAGACCGCATGGATCAGATCCCTTATGCCTCAGCCATAGGATCGATCATGTACGCCATGCTATGTACTCGACCTGATGTCTCGTATGCTTTGAGCATGACGAGCAGATACCAGTCAGATCCAGGTGAAAGTCACTGGATAGCGGTCAAGAATATTCTTAAGTACTTAAGAAGGACTAAAGAATATTTCTTAATATATGGAGGCAATGATGAGCTAGCTGTAAAGGGTTATAGTGATGCTAGCTTCGAAACCAGGATGACTATAGATCGCATCGGGGTTCGTATTTTGCATTAATGGTGGTCTTGTCACCTGGAAGAGTTGAGCAGGATCGATGGTGATTCTACAACAAAAGCGAGTATATTGCTGCATCGAGGCGTGAAAGGAGGCGCTTGGATCCACAAGTTCATCATGAACTTGGGGTGGTTCCTAGCGCTGACCAGTTGAGCTCTATTGTGACAACAATGGAGCTATATGACGAAGGAACCTCGCTCACACCAGCGGACCAAGCACATACTAAGGCGCTTCCATCTCATTCGAGAGATTATCGATAGAGGAGATGTGAAGATTTGCAGAGTACCTACAGAGGCTAACATCGCAGATCCCTTGACCAAGGCTTTGGCACAGAGAAAGCATGATGGTCACACTAGGTCATTAGGCCTTAGAGCCTATACTGATTGGCACTAGTGCTAGTGGGAGATTGTTAGTTAGAGCCCTAGAGCCAATCATTTGATGATTGTATGGACTCATTGTATCATATTCTTGTATATTAATAAAGGCATTTGGATTTTGGTTATTATACTTACTTGTATCGGTGCCAAATAAACTAAGAATAATAATGTCCTTGAGTAGATGGTTCTCACCTATATCAATCGGTTAGTTGAACCGATAGTGAGATGATATAGTGAACACTACTCTTAATCATTCCTAGTCGAGTATTAACATTCAGGGACAATGTTAATGCAATAAGACTAGCATGTAGGTCAACTCGATGACTTGATCTCACAAGTCATGGATATAGAGATATCAAGTTGACACATGGGTATACATTAGAGAATGTATACTGAATGACCCGCCATGAGAAAGTATCATGGATCGTTATATGAGTGTCATATACTTTCTCATGTGGCTATTAGTATGACTACTAGTCCTTAGACCTAAAGTCACCATAGATCCCTACATAAGGAGTTATGTACTTTAGTTTCGTCAAACGTCACCCGTAACTGGGTGGACTATAAAGGTGATTACTGGGTATGTAACAAATTATGCGGAGAGATGTGAGTGATGTAGATGGGATCTATCCCTCCTATATGACGGGAGTGACATCGGTATTCTTGATAGAGTGAGACCACGAAGTGCATGGCCATGCCCAAATGAGTCAATATAGGATATTGAGCTCATTTGATTTAGTGTGTCTACTTGGAGTTCAATATTTAGATTGATTAGAGGATGACACGGTCTATGCCTCATAATAATCAATCTAGATGTCTAGGATAGAAGGACACTTGTCATATATTGTGAGGAGTCACAATTAGTAGTCACAAGGTGATGTCGGATCTCGATATTCTTGTAACTTGGGTAGTAATGATGTGTTGCTAGATACCGCTCATTACTTATGCTCCTAAATGGGTTTAGGGCATTGCCAACGTTACAAGAACCTATAGGGTCACACACTTAGGACAATTAGACGGAGATTAGGTTCATATGATGAACCAAGAGGATTAGATTCATTTGATGAATCAAATTGGATTAAGAGTAATCCTAATTGGGCTAACTTGAGTTCGACTCAAGTTGATTCATGTGTACAATGAGTCTAATTTAGATTTTGACTCATTGAATCAATTTAATTAAATGAATTAGATTCATTATATTAAGTTGGCTTGAATCAAATTGTAACGACCCGACCCTCTTGGCCCATTTGGTGGCCCATTTGGCGACCCTCGGATCGTCGACCGTCGGCCCTTATGTCGTCGGCCCATTTGGCGACCTCTCATGTCGTCGACCGACGACCCTTGGCCGTGCCGTTACTCACTAGGACTTTCCACCCCTGGCAGTGGATTTTTGCCTCCCCCAGGATTCGAACTCTAAACCTCCAGGCTTAAGTATTAGAGTTTATGAATCCTGGTAACCAAGTGAGCTCATCTCACTTGGTGGAAGGAAAAATGGTTGCAGCCAAGTTTCGAACCCATGCGCTATGCCTTAAGCAGAACGCAGCCCACCAACAGACCAGCCCCGGGTTTGTTAATAAAACCCGAATCAAGTTGTATTTAAGCAATAGTTAGTTAACAGAATATTAAAGTTATAAGAAGAGAACTTAGGTTTTCCCCGTGACAAAATCTTCTCCTCTCCTCCTCTCGCGACGGCGCTTCTCCTCTCGGGCGAAAACAGAGACGAAGCTAGGGCTTCGTCTCCGGCGGCCGGCGAGCACCCTTCTCCGTGAGTTCTTCATACCTTTGTGATCCTCTCGTCGAGGAGAGCAAGAAGATACCAAGAGATCGTCGAGGAAGCATATATCCAAAGCCCTAGAAGCCTCCTTCTTCTCGGTTGTAAGTCCAAGAACAGCGAGGTGAGTTGCTACTCACCTGTAGTAGGATAGCTCCGAGGTTTATTTCTTGTTATTTTCCTTGTTTCCGAAGCTTTGCGTGAAACCTTAGAGCTTAAAGAATCTGCAATAGGGATTTAGTCTTCCTTTTGGTTTCGGATCATGCTGCACAGTTTTACGGTTTCTTTTTATTTCTGTGGAACCAAGCTTAAAGAATCCTGTACAGAATTTGTTGCTTGTGAAGCTTGCTGCCGTGAGTCTTATAAAGAAAATAAAGGGATGTTTCGTGTACAGAATTAGGATAGCTAGAGGTTTAAGAGCAACATGCGTTCCTTGCTTTCTTTCTCTTATTTCAGTTGAGTTTTCTTTCATTGGATCTGGACAGGGTCTTCCTGGATGTTGTCCATCAGATTTGTTTCATTCTTTACCATCCACAGCATGTTCTTGTGTTGGTTCAATGTGTTTGTCTGATAGAATGTGGACTTAGTTTTATTTGCTCCTTTATGTTCTGTTGTAGTATGTGTAAAGAGGCTTTGCTTGTTCTATGAAACCCTTGGATCTGTTAGTTTGCTAGTGGGCAAGAACAGCCCTTGATGTTGGTTCCGGATTGTACATGCAGTTTTATTTGCATTTCGTAACCATGAACAGCTTAATTAGAGCTTAGAACAGCCCCTCTTAGAGCTTGTTACAGTCAGGATTCTAGTATGCTTTGATTCCATGCTTGGATTTTTCTGTACAGCAAGTGTTTCAGTGTTTCCTGTTTCAGATTTAGTGTGCAGTTTTAGAACCATTTAGTTACTGCCGTGAGTTTGATAAAGAAGAGGAGAAGAGATTTTTAATTAGACTTTAAGCTTCAGCAGATTTTAGCTTTGTTTGTGCCATGCATTGAAAAGAACAGCCTTTGGAACCTGCTATTAGTTTAAGAACAGTTAGTTAAATAGATTTATTTCTTTTAAGCATGATCGGCTTGTAAATGAACAACAATGAACAGATTTAATTATGGAAGTTTCAGTTGGATCCTTAGTAGCTAATCCATACATGAAGTTTTGGTTTTCTGCTGAACCTTTTAGTAGGAACGACTAATGTGGTTACCATACTGTTAAACCAGTTGTCATGGATTTGTTTAGCATTGCAGTTTTGATGGTTTAGCATTGGAAGATCCAATTAGATCCCTAGTAGCTCAACTAGATTTGCAGATTTTTGGTGGAACTTGATATGCAGATTTTAGCAAGTTATAATGCAGAATTTAATTAAGTTAGTATGCAGGATTGTGTTAGCTTAATATGCAGAATTTTATTATCTTAGTATGCAGATTTTGGATAAGCTTAATATGCAGATTTTTGTTAAGCTTTGCATGCAAATTTATGTTAAGCTTTGTATACAGATTTTCAGTACGTAGGGTGTGTTCTAGTGCACACCAAGTGCTTGATAAAATGCTTAGCTCAATATAATACCACAGTAGGCATTTTAATAGCTCAGTTAATGCAGTAGAAGCATTTAAAATAACTTATTTAGTCTTGCTTCAGCTTATATGGGACTACGGTCCAATGGGTGGGCTCCCACAGTCGCCTCTAGGTTCAGATAACCTAGTTCTAGGTTCAGATAACCTAATAAAAGCAAGATAAGAAAATTAGCTATGAAATTAGTATTTTATTTTCAGCAGTGGCACTGTACTGGATTAGATATCCATTGGGTTGGGCTCCCACAGTCGTCCCTAGGTTTAGATAACCTAGTAAACCCACTAGACTCGGAACTTGCAATCCCGGGTTTAGTTAGGGATGCGCGCACAGCAAGTACAGTTGCCGGGCCCATCAGCAGCATGATTATTATTTTAATCTATTATGTAAATAGTTTTCAAAACTTCACAAATTAGTTATGTGAATACAAGTTGGACTCAGTTTAGCATTAATTAGTTTAGCTTAGGTATCAATTCAGTTTCTTATTGATACACATGATAGTTCTATGATTAGCTTTACATGTTAGCTTTTCAGTTAGTTCCTTCGCTATTTATGAGCATGATTAGCCATACATGTTTGGTATTTCAGTTAGTTGTTTTCTTTGCTATTTATGAGCATGATTAGCCATACATGTTTAGTATTTCAGTTAGCATGATTTCTTTGCTATTTATGAGCATGAGTAGCTTTACATGTTAGCTTTTCAGTTAGTTGTTTTCTTTGCTATTTATGAGCATGAGTAGCTTTGCATGTTAGCATTCAGTTTTAGCATGTTTTTATTTATATACATGCATATCGAGTTTTTGTGAGTAGGATAGCGCTCACTAAGCTTTTAGCTTATAGATACTATTTTCCTCCTACTGCAGATAAAGGAAAAGGAAAAGTATAAGAAGGAAGGTGACAAGGAGATGCTGTGACAGTGTGTGTGATGTCAGGACTATGGAGAGATCCAGGGTTCGCTAGCGAATTTTCAGGACCTACCTGTTTAGAGTTTTAGTTTATGTTATTATGAAGTTGAGATTGTAATTGAGTTACTCCGCACTTATAGCTTGTATGTCCTATCGTTGGAGTTCTATCTGTTTACTATTGCTAGAGTAGTTTCATTCTTCTTATTGAGTTATTATACTGCGTGGTTGAGTGATTATATGTTCCAGCCGCCTGTGGCTGAGTATATATTATTTGTATTGTTGATTTGGTCACCGGTACAGGGGAGACTCTGTCGAAATTTTTCGGTAGGGTTTCCATGTGATTTTCTAATCATACCGGTTAAGTAGAGTTAGTAGTCAAGTAACGGTCATCCTTAGAGTGTAGTAGTAGTAAGAAGGGTGGTCGTTACAGTTGGTATCAGAGCAGTTCTCATTCTCCAGCATCACACATCAGCACCATCCTTGCCGTCTTCAAGTAAGAAAGTATTTAAGTTTCCTTTTATACTTTCTTTATTATTTGCAGTATGGAATAATTGCTTATATGTGCTTTAGTAAGATAGAAATTTTGTTCTCTTATATTCATATATATAAGTATGTTTAGAAAGGATAGAGAAGATATCAGGTATTATTCTTGGCATAACTAGATGTTAAGATAGAGGATAAGACAGTGGGGAGTCAGAAGCCCCAGTTAAGTAATTAGAACTAGAAGGATAATGATAACAAGAAAGACCCAAGCAGGAAGACGTTCGAGTAGTCTGTGAATATCCAGAGGTATTTCTAGAAGAGTTACTTGGACTATTCCCCAACAGAGAAGTAAAGTTTGAAATTGAGTTGTTTCCTGACACCAGCCTAATTTCAAAAGCTCCGTATCGAATTTTTTAGCAGAGCTAAAAGAGTTACTAGAACAATTTCAGGAGCTACTTGACAAAGGTTTCATCCGCCCTAGTCATTCACCTCAGGGAGCTCCAGAGTTGTTCATTAGGGAGAAAGACAGATCTATGCTAATGTGCATAGATTTTAGAGCACTAAGCAAGGTAGCAGTTAAGGACTAGTACCCTCTTCCCAGAATAGATAATCTATTTGATTAGCTAAAGAGGACAATAGTGTTCTCTAAAATAAATCTGCGTTCTAGGAACCATTAGTTGAAAGTGAAAGGAGAATGAAGAGTCTAGAACAGTTTCCAGTATCCGATATGGACACTACGAAGTTGTAGTCATGCTATTTGGTGTGACCAGTACACCTAAGGTCTCCAGAGACTTTATAACAGGCCTTCCAATGACCACTAATGGATATGATTCGATATGAATGATAGAGGACCGAGAAATTAAGAGACTAAGGAACAAAGAGTACCATTAGTGAAAGTTATTTAGAACCAGAAGCACGAGAAAATTATTTAGGAGTGTAAGGACAGTATGAGACAGAGAGATCTAGAATTATTCTAAGTTCGAGGACGAACTTTTTATAAGGTGTGGGGAATTGTAACGACCCAAATTTTCTCATTTTGAGCTCCAAAAATAATTCAAAAATATTTTTGAATTATTTTTGGAGCTCAAAATGAGAAAATTTGGGTCGTTACACAAATGGTTGGATTCGATCAACCATGGAAGAGATTTGGTCAAATTTGACTTGACTTGAGAGGAAGATTAAAAGTCAAGTTAGACTTGACTTTATGCCACCTCATTGGTGAGTTGGCATTGAAGTGGACCAATGATGTTACTCCACATCATCATGGGTGCCACCTCATGGAAGTTACAAAGTCATTTTCTTAATAACTTCACATTAATTGCATTTAATGGGGAGTTACACTATGGAAATGTGGCCGGCCACAATTTGAATGAAAATGGATTCATTTTCATTCAAGTGATTATTATTGCATCTTCTTCCTCTCAAGCTCTCCCTCTCCCTCTCCTCCTTGCTTGGCCGAATCTTACCAAGGTGCTAGCACACCTTTGTGTGAGGTTTTCTCCGCCTACGTGTCCGTGTGGATACTTCTAGAGGACCGACGCTTGACGGTCTAGAGATCCGGCAATTCCTTGGACGAGCGGGAACGCGAAAGGGCACGCTTCAAGGTATACTTCTTAACACATAGATCTAGGAGTAGATCTAGAAGTTTTGAAACTCGTACTCGTAATTTTCGTTTGGTTTTCCTTGCACGGATCTATGGCTTTGGGTAATTCGGGGTTTCCGCGACGCGAAAAGCGGTTTTCGCGGCCCGAAAAACCCAACACCAGAGACTCTCAAACACCTTTCTTATCATATTTATGTGTGCTAACCTTGTCTTGCAGGGTGTATGTGTATTTTGTGGGCTAACACATTGTGAAGGGACAAAATAGCACACTTGACCTCGGATGAACAGTGTCCGAGGCGCCTCCATGGAGCTTGGAGGTGCCTCGGGTGCAAGCCGAATCCAGCTGTGCAGAGGAGCAGGAGGCGCCTTCATGGGGACTGAAGGCACCTTGGACCGCGGCTTGTAGGCGCCTTGGAGTGGCGTTGAAGGCGCCTTCAGGTGGATAACAAGCAGCGGTCAAAGCCTGATCGACAGCGGCTGAGTCGGGATAAAACCTTGGGTTGGAGGTGCCTTAGAGCTCAATGGAGGCGCCTTGGAGCTCAATGGAGGCGCCTTGAACACCCTTTATAAGGGGGTTTCAACTAGTAGTCTAAAATATCTTCTTCCAAGCAATTTTTTTGCATCCAGTTGCTAACGAGACAGTCCGACAAAGCTACAACTCGACGTCGACAACCCTGAGCTTCAGATTTAGTATTTTAGTTGTCGGTATAAAATTTATTTTCATCTTTTTTTGTACTTAGATTATAATAACTTTACGAAATATAGTTGTTGCCCACCGGAAGCGATCAACGATCGCGGGCCTTGGAGTAGGAGTTGCCACAGGCTCCGATCCAAGTAACCAACTTGTGTTAGCGTGTGTTTGTGTTTAATTTCCGCAGTGTTTTACTTGATATGTTTTAAATCGAACGAAATAGCCACGAGCGCTATTCACCCCCCCCCCCTCTAGCTCTTCTCGATCCAACAATAAATAATATCATTTCTCAACTTATCGGGCTTATTGATTTATCGAACTAAATCACACCCTTTAATAAATTAAAGAAATGAATATTGAGTATATGTGCTTGTTATTATATCATGATTAAGAGCACACACTTCCATAATAACAAAGGTCTTGTTCTTTTATGCAGTCAGTATAAAAAGAACTTACCTTAAATGGTCCTGCTCAATACACTCAGAGTGTACTAGTGTAATTTTATAATTAAGATAAACTAATACCCAATCACACTACGACTATTCCAATGGTTTGTTCCTTTCCATCTTAGTCGTGAGCTACTATTTATAATTTATAAGGAATTGATAACATGATCTTCTGTATGTGACACCACACACCATGTTATCTACAATATAAATTAATTGAACAACTACACTTAACATATAAATGTAGACATTTGTCCAATGTGATTCTTTATTTCAAAATAAAAAACTAGGCTTTTAGTATACACTCTAACAGTTAGTGTGGACGTATACAAATTCAAACATTTGTAAGAGGAGGTTTTACCCATTAATTTTATTCTTGTCATTCTAACTTTATGACAAATAAAATTAATAGTTGGTATTCCTTTGGTCACACAAATAATAGCAGTGACTCCGTTGGAGAGGATACTATTAAATGCGCCTAAGTGTATACCATTATTTGATACTTAATCTATTAAATAGAATTGTGCCCCTTCAGTTGGAGAAGATTGCACACTCCTAAATAATTTCCTATAACCATCCATAAAGGAAGTTTGATCTAGTGATCCGCAAACAAACTCATCCGTTATGGAGGGAGACACTCAGAGCCAACACGCAAGTTTGTTGCATCACTTATAAACTAGTAATGGAGACCGTGGAATTTATTTAATAATCCCTCTCTCATTTAGTTATTTAAGGTGAGGAATTTTAACCATACACACACACATCACAAAAAATAAAGCAATAAATATAGAAAAATAACTTTCTAACTATTATGACCTTTTCCATCACTGTCCTCTGTGTGCTGCCAACCCTAGCTGCTGACATCTTTAGCCACCACAATCGGGTCTAGTCGCCGCATCTTTCTTGCTTCTTTTTCCGCTGCGCCTCTGGTCCATAAATAGTACCATGCCTCGCAAGGATACGATCTGCGATAAAAATAGAATTTTACATTTATTGATCCTATATTCCACAAGGGAATGTACATGTAATCTAGATCAAAACAAAAATGTAAAATCCTAAAACTAATACAACTCCTGCTGTATTTAATACATATAATCATGCACACACATAAAATGCCCTTGACATGTCCAAGGGTCCAATCATACACAATCACTATAAGTCATAATAGTTGGAGCCTGCAACCACAGAGTTAGCATATCCTACTATTATCCTGCCTAAATTATGTATGACATGTGCATAATTAAACTGAAAACCAAACACACAGAGGCAAACCCTAGCTCTGATACAAATTGTAGGTTGCTACTTGGAATATCGTACCGGTTCCCCTGTACAAAAATTTTGCATAAGTCCTAAACCTTTCCTAACAACCTATTGTGTTCTTTAGAAATTAAATTTGGAATCGCAAATAGAACTTAACATTATTGATTCCAAATTCAACTTATCTATTCTTAGAAGTTTAGACTTGGATCGCAAACGATGGTTAACATTATTAATCCAAATCCACCTATGTTACAAATTCGATTAAATATTTATTCCAGAGATCGGCTTCCAGGTTAAAAATGGCGAGGCACTAGGCCTTCTTGGGTATGGGATCATCCACCACTTCCTGGACAAAGCCTTTCAATGAAATTCTATATTTAATCTCCTTATAGTAACCCTTGGTTTAACCACTAAGAACAATCGAATCACAAGATCGAAAAACCAAAAGAAACACAAAGTCGAATCATAAATCCAAAACCTAGAATCGTTAGTCTCTTGTGCTTGGTATTTCAAGATCTAAACAAAAGAATAAACTAGTTATGATGCGGAAACTAATAACTAGTTATACCTTTTGTAGCTTATAGACCTCACAATCTTCTATTGTATTCCTCTTCTTATCTCGGACGTCGTGTGGGTGACGATCTACCGAGATGAGAATCCACCCAAGCCTCCTTCTTCTCCTTGCAAGTTTCAGCCACCAACAATCTCCTTGAGATGAAGAACTTCGGCCACCAACCAAGCTCCAAGGGATGCAAGAAACAAAGCCTCCTTTCTCTACTTCTTCTCCAAGCAAAATCCAACCACCAACCAAGCTCCAAGGGTTGAAGCCACCGGCCACCAAAGAAGAAGAAAAGGAGAAGAGGAAGAAGATGAGGGTTGGCCACCACCAAGGAATTGAGGAGAGGAATAATAGATGTGTTATCATGAGGTGAGACACCTCTACCCTCTCTTTTATATTCCTTGGTCTTGGCAAATAAGGAAAGCTTTAATTAAAACTTCCTTAATCTCCTTGCCAATAAAAGGAAAATTTAATTAAAAATTCCTTTTATTCTATTAATGTGGCCGACCCCTACAACTCTTCCAAATAAGGAAAGTTTTAAACACAAAATTAAAACTTCCTAATTTGTTTCCGGAAATTTTTTTAAAATAAAAATTTATCTTTTAAAAATTTCCTTCGTGGTTGGTTATAAAAGGAAACTTTTATAAATTAAAATCTCTCTATTAAAACATGTGGATGATTACAATAAGGAAAGTTTTCTCCAAAATTAAAATCTTCCTTTCAATCTACAAATAAGGAAAGATATCAAATCTTTCTCTTAATCTTTTGTAGAAACTATAAAAGAAAAGATTTAATTTTAAAACTCTCTTTTAAATCATGGCTTCCACATAAGGAAAAATTTTAAAAAATAAAATCCTTTTAATTTTATTGTGGCCGGCCACCTAAGCTTGGGTTCAAGCTAGGTCAGCCACACTTCAACCCATCCAAGCTTTATCTTGGTCGGCCCTTACTCGGGCTCCAAGCTTAGCTTGGCCGGCCACCTTGGGATGGGTAAGAAGGTGGATTTGGGTGGGTATAAGACTTTATAACTAAGAGGCTACGACAGGGACCGAGAGAAGGAATTGATTTTGGTCTCCCGATGAACTTGAGCTTCTCGTGTTCGCCCTGAACACCCAACTCGAGTTCATCAATAATAACTCATACCACTAAAGAGTTATTATTGAATTACCACACCAATCCCATATTACTATATGGGCTCTTTTTTATCATAAGTGTGTCGATCTCCCTGTGTTTAAGATATTGAATGTCCACTAATTAAATGAGTTACTGATAACTCACTTAATTAATATCTAGCTCCAAGAGTAGTACCATTCAACCTTATCGTCATGTCGGACTAAGTCCACCTGCAGGGTTTACATGACAATCCTTATGAGCTCCTCAAGGGGACATCATCAACCTAGATTACTAGGACACAGTTTCATTCTATAATCAACAACACACCATATAAATAATATTATTTCCCAACTTATCGGACATTTTGATTTAACGAGCTAAATCGCACCCTTTGATAAATTAAAGAAATAAGTATTAAGTATATGTTCTTGTTATTATAACATGATTAAGAGTACACACTTCCATAATAACAAAGGTATTGTTCTTTTATATAGTCAGTATAAAAAGAAACTACTTCAAATGGTCTTGCTCAATACACTCAGAGTGTACTAGTGTAATTTTATAGTCAAGATAAACTGATACCAAATTACACTACGACTATTCCAATGGTTTGTTCCTTTCCATCTTAGTCATGAGCTACTTTTTATAACTTATAAGGAACTAATAACAAGGTCTTCTATGTGTGACAACACACACCATGTTATCTACAATATAAATTAATTGAACAATTACACTTAGCATATAAATGTTAACATTTGACCAATGTGATTCTTTATTTCAAAATAAATGTTTACAAAAAGCTAGACTTTTAGTATACACTCTAACAATCAGTGGCTCCCGTATCTACACACCAAGTACCGGTAGATAACACCGCTAAACATGTTTCAACAACTAATGAATAAGATATACCTATATTGTTCTCCTTTCTGTGAGGACATCCCACCTTTCTCATGGCCTCCTGCCTGACAGCCCGATTCTGGTGTCCGAAGAATTCCTTGAGAATGAGCATCATGTCAAAGGCAGTGGGTAGGGCCTGATGTTGATGTTGCAGCACATTTGACATAGAAGCCAAAATGTAACACCGCGCCATCTCATCTGCCTTAACCCATTTCCTATGTCTCTCTATCTCCTCTTCACTAGAATCCTTATCAGGCACGCTAGGACAGACCTCAAGAAGTACGAACTTGTATTCTTCGGTAGTTAAGACAATGTCCAAGTTTCATTTCCAATCAATATAATTTGGACCAGTAAGTTTGTTTTCTTTTAAAATAACAGTAAGAGGATTGAAAGCCATTTTGAAATCCTAAGAATCACAAAATAAAATATGTGGTCAAAACTTTAGAATTTAAAATAATATTGATTCCTCAAACAATATAATTTAAATTCACCAACATCTCAAAACACCGTAAATTTTGTATGTCACGATAGTGTGGGCGTATACTAATTCAAACATTTGTAAGAGGAGGTTTTGCCCATTAATTTTATTATCTTGTCAACCTAACTTTATGACAAATAAAATTAATAGTTGGTTCATCTTCTGTCACACAAATAATAGCAGTGACTCCGATGGGGAGAATACTATTAAATGCTCCTAAGTATATATCATTACTTGATACTTAGTCCATTAATTAGGATTGTGCCCCTTCAGATGGAGAAGATCACACTACCTAAGTAATTTTCTATAATCATCCATAGAGGAAGTTTGATCTAGTGATCCGCAAACAAACTCATCCGATATAGAGGAAGGCACTTAAAGCACACACATCATAGCACACACATCATAGCACATAAAAACAGCATATAAGGCAATAAACATGAAAATAAAATTTCCAACTATTTTGGCCTCATCCAACGTTGTCCTCCAATATGCCGCCAATGGATCGTTGTCCTCCAATGTGTCGCCGATGGATCAAGCCGATGTGTCTATCTCGCTTCCTTCTCCGCCGCCCCTCTGGTCCTCAAAATAGCACCACGCATAGCAAGGATACAAGTTGCAACAAAAATAAAATTTTACATTTATCGATCCTATATTCCACAAAGGAATTTACATGTAATCTAGATCGAACAAAATGTAAAAAAAATAATACGGCAACCGGTAGTATTTAATTATTACAATCACGCACATACAAACAACCTCGATATGCCCGAGGGTTCAAATCATACACAAACACACAAAGCCATAATAGTTGAATCTAGGATGTCTGCAACTACAGAGTTAATCTATCTTGCACATCCTACTATTAGCCGGCCTAAACTTATATATGATCAGTGCATAATTTAACCAAAAACCAATCACACAAAACCAGAAAACTTGCTCTGATACCACTTAAAGGGCGCTAAAATTTCGTTCTGTTTAAACTTCCCGTACAAAAAAAATTATACAAGTACAGAACTATTCCTAGCAACCCGCACGTTCGATCAGACATGTGTTTGATCAATCAAACAAGTTCTTGAATGATCAAAGCATACCTTGGTTGAAGTACAAGATCGCTGGCCTCTTGTGTTGGTATTCAAAATCGATATCCAAAATCGATACGAAGAGAACAAAACTAGATACATAGCGGAATTAAAGAACTAGTTGTACATTTCTTCGTAGCTAAAGACCTCTTGATCTTCTGCCGTATTCCTCTCCTCTTCTTGGACATCGTATGGGCGACGATCTACCAAGATGACACCACCCTTCTTTTCTTCTCTTCCAAAACGTCGGCCACAAAAGGAGTCTCTAGGATGGGGCACCTTCTAATCTTCTTCCTTCTCTTCTTCTTCCTCTTCTTCCTCTTCTTCCTCTTCTTGGTTTTCTTCCTCTTCTTCCCTTTCTTCAAGCCGCCAGCCACCAAGATGAAGAAGTGGTGCCAGCCACCAAGGTGCAAGAGGGGATAAGGGTGCCGACCCTAAGCAAGGAGGAGGAGGGTGAAACGGGTGCCGGCCCTAAGCTAGGAGAGGGAAAGGGCGTCGGCCACAAGGAGGAGGAGAGGGGGTTGTGTCGCTGGCCCTAGGAGGAGGAGAGGGGGTGGCAACCACAAGGAGAGAAGGGAGTTATGGAATAATAGAAAGTTAGGTTTTATGGGCCACATCCTACTCCTTTTTATTGACTTGTCGTCGGTTACAAGGAAAGAAAAATTAACAAAATTTTGTTTAGAAAAAATCTAAACAAACTATGTTAAAACAAACCAAGTTAAGTTAAATCAAACCAAGTTAAACTAAATCAAACCAAGTTAAGTTAAACCAAACCAAGTTAAGTTAAACCAAATCAAGTTAAGTTAAGGTGGATGCGAGGCTTTATATATTGAGGCTACAACAAGGACTTAGAGGAGGAATTGGTTTAGGCCTCCCGATGGGCTTGGGTTTCCCGTGTTCATCACGAACATCCAACCCAAGTCCATCAATAATAAAACATACCACTAAAGGGCTATTATTGAATTACCGCACTAATCTCATATTACAATATGGGCTCCTTCTTATTATGAGTGTGTATAATCTCCCAGTATTTATGATATCATATGTCCGTTAATTAAATGAGTTACTGACAACTCAGTTAATTAACATCTGAGTCCAAGAGTAGTACCACTCAATTTTATTATCACGCTGGACTAAGTCCACCTGCAGGGTTTACATGATAATCCTTATGAGGTCCTCAAGAGAGGCATCATCAGCCTAAATAATTAGGACACAGATTCCTTCTATAATCAACAATACACCATATAAATAATATTATCTCCCAACTCATCGGGCATATTGATTTAACGGATAAATCTCACTCATTGATAAGTCAAAGAAATAAATACTAAGTATATGTGCTTGTTATTATATAGGTATTAAGAGGACGCACATCCATAATAACAGAGGTTTTGTTCTTTTATATAGTCAGTATAAATCAAACAACCTCAAATGGTCTTGCTCAATACACACATAGTGTACTAGTGTAATTTTATAGTCAAGACAGACTAATACCAAATTACACTACAACCATTCCAATGGTTTGTCCCAATCCATCTTGGTTGTGAGCTACTATTTATAATTTATAAGGAACAGATAACATGATCTTCTGTGTGACACCATACACCATGTTATCTACAATATAAATTAAATGGACAACTGTATTGACATATATAGAAATATAAAATGCAGACATTTGACCAAAGTGATTCTCATTTCAAAATATTTCAAAACAGATGTTCATACAAAAGCTAGGCTTATAGTATACATCCCAACACGGTCAACCTTGACCCACCTAGATTTCTACTGTCTCCTTTCAATTACCAGGACTTTTCACCTGCCTTCACTCACTAGGATTTCCAACACCTAGCTTCACTCACAAAGATTTTCACTTGGCTTCACTCACCAGGATTTCTCAACTGTCTGGCTTCACTCACCAGGATTTCCATTTGCCTAGCATCACTCACCAAGACTTCCATTTGCCTAGCTTCACTCACTAGGGTTTTTCACCTGGCTTCACTCACCAAGATTTTCCCCACTACCCAGCTTCACTCATCGAAGCTTTCCACACCAAGTGTCCGGTTAACACTGACCCCACTTATATTTTCATCTTTTACCAACCTTCCCGTTGGATTTACCCTTACGTAACCTCCAGTTAGGACTTCTTAGTCAAATATCTGGTCAACCTTGATTTATTTAACTCTTTTTCACATCAAACTGGTCAACCCTTACCATAAGGGAATTACACAAATAATCTTTCCAAATGGACAATTGCACTTGCAATCTTCATACATTGTCAAATATCAAAATCCAAACATTAAGACTCAAACTTTTTCCAACTCAAGCTTAGTCAAACTGGTCAATCTTGACTCGAGGATAATTGTACCAACATACTTAACTTCCAATAGTTTATCTATTTTCACGTGAATCACCTAGTTTTATTGGGTGAGAATTTATGCTTCCTCTGCCAAATAGGTTGAGCCTCCGGAAGCATATCCAGTTGATGGACCATCATCGAGGGAAATACTCCTATAACGTTTTTGGCCAACCAGGTGAAGACATCGTGATTGCACGAGAGACAAGTAATCAATGCTTCCTTGAGTTCTGAGTCAAAATCTATGGTGACTTGGGTGACCCCTCCTAGTTAGTTAGGATGGATTTGCACCTCTTGGTGACCGTCCTTGGGCAAGGTTATTGGTGACTTCTTGGTAACTTGGAAGAAAGTGTTGTGGATTCGGTGAACTTTTTGAGAATTAACTTAGATTGCATCAACATAGCATTTCCTAGCTGCCAATTGATTTCTCTTCACTTCCTTGATTTGGTTATCTACTGAGAATTTGATATTTTGGTGGAAGATAAAAAATGTTGCTTGGAAGTACTCAATGTTGTCCTCCCTAATATAACATTGTAGGCAGAAAGGTGCATGTCTTGTGCTTCTTACTAGTTCCTCTCCTAGGGAAAGAGAGAGGTGAATTTGACCCATTGGTTGTATCTAATGTCCTATGAATCTGAACAAAGAGGTATTCACTGGGTATAGTTCTTCTCTGTCCAGTTGCAATTGGTCAAACACTTCTTTGAAAATGATGTTAACTGAATAGTCAGTGTCTATGAGCACCCTGTTTACTATATAGTTGATAATAAGAGCCTGAATCACCAAGGCATCCTCATGGGGAATCTCCACTCCTTCCAAGTCACTAAGCCCGAAGCTAATCATGGGGCCATTAGTTGTACCAAGACTCAAGCTAACCCCATAACTCTCCAACCGGTGACCATGCATGAGCCTTCTAAGCTCGGTTGGAATTGTCATCTGTTGAACCTCCCAAAACCATATTTAGTATTCCTAAGGGATCAATTTTACTTTTTCCCTTCCTATCCTCGTCCTTCTCTCGATTCAATTCTTGCTGAGGTCGAGAGATGACACGAGGTTACTCAGGAGAGCGAGACTACAGGCTAGGACGACGTCAAGTGTCTGCCTCCCATCTAGTGTTATGACGACGATGGTAAGATTCAGAAGATCTCTTGGCCAATTGACTACGGCTAGATTTTCTTTGGTCAACTAATAGTCGTAGTTCCCTGGCATATTTTTGGCATTCTCAAGTAGAGTGAGTATTCCACTGATGAAAGTCACAATAGGACTCTGCCATAAATCCCTGACTTGACCCTGAAGCAAGAGTTGAGGCAACTTCCACTGCTTGCACCGCTTTTTCCCCTCTTCGATTTAGGAAATCTTGATTCTGCAAAGGAAGAAGAGGAGCCTTTCGATCTGGCTGAATATAGGGATGTAAACGAGCTGAACCAAGCCGAACAGTATTAGGCTCGAGCTCGGCTCATTTAAGTTATATTCGGGCTCGAGCTCGGCTCGAACTCGAATCGAGCTTTTATCACAAGGCTCGTGCTCGGCTCGTTTTAGAATTATCAAGCTCGCGAACAGTTCGAGCTCGGCTCGTTATTAGCTCGATTATCAAAGTTAACGAGCCTAACTCATTAAGCGAACTCGGGCTCGTTTAGAGCTCATTTTTGGCTCGTTTTTGAGCTCATTTTTTTGGCTCATTTTAAGGCTCATTTTAGAGCTCAATTTTTTGGCTCGTTATAGAGCTCGTTTTTTGGCCCGGTTTAAGGCTCGTTTTAAGGCTCATTTTTTTGGCTCGCGAGCCTATAAACGAACATGTTCGCGAGCTCACGAGCCGAATATCCTTAAGCTCGAGCTCGGCTCGATAAAACTGTCGAGCTCGAAATCGAGCTCGAGCTCGGCTCGATAAGATAAACAAACGAACTCGAACGAGCTTTTTACCGAATCGAGCTCCTAATAGCTTGCGAACCGTGTGATTTATTTGCATCCCTAGCTGAATAGATGTAGAGGTGAGTGTTGACACCTCTTTCCTTTTACTGACTAGGCTTCCTCCACTTGGACTTATTTAATGCTCGAGCATGTAACCCATCGAAGTTGGCTGGGGATTTTTCACCAGAGATCGAAAGAAATCCCTGTCCATTAAGCCCTAGGAGAATGCACTAACTTACACCTCTAAAGTAACAAAAGGTGCATTTATTACTACCTGATTGAACCTTTATAGGTACTCCTTTAAAATTTATTTATCTCCGACCAGTGGTGAAATGTCACATGAACGTCGCTTTAAAATCTTCGAAAGATTGGATGGAAGAAGTTGGAAGATGGTTAAACCATCTTTGCACCGAACCCGATAGAGTTGTCAAAAAATCTGACATCTGACCTCATCTGTATATTGATATAGTAGAGAGACATTTTTGAATTTGTATATATGGTCATCAGGGTCAGTTGTACCACTACACTCTCCAATTTGTGGTGCTTGAATGGCTTGGTAATTCATCTTGAAGGATATTTTGCAATAAGGTAAGACCCCAAGAGTCTTTGACTTTACCCAACACGCACACTTTCGCCTTTGGGGGACTCCGATAGAGAGTTTCCCTTGAAGAGCCCAAAGATTCCTCTCTCATAACGGAAGTACCAGCTTGGGTAGGGAATGCCTCCCGGGGCGTTCCTATGGGCCGAGTTGATTTTTATTGTAGTGTCAATTATGCCTTGACAAGTTGGGGTGGTAACTCATTCAGGGGGTTGGGCATAGGCGAAGCTGACTACTGAGATTGTCCCCACAACATAACTTATACTGTAGTTGCAACTAGTCTCTTAAAGTCTTATGTTATCATGGTGATGATGTTTGGTCTTTAAATATCCTCAGCGTTCGATCTTCCGGTGTCGTCCATGTTACAACATCTCAGTACAATTTTTAACTCAAAGTTCCCATAGACAGTGTCAATTTGATCCTACCTAAAAACACTTACGGTCAACTCGCTGGTGATTGCACGCTGAGGTTGACTACGATCACCTAGCCACGTGACCTTGTAATGCTTTTCCTAGAGACCTGGGATGAGACACGTCAAGAAGAGCAAGTTAGAATGATAATCAGGAGGTTTTCTAGCGTAGTCACTCTGGCACTCAAGTAAATCCTTGAAGAAGTAGATGATGCATAAGAGAATTAGGATTTGATGCATTGTGTGCACATACCTTTTCTTATGACGGTTGGTTATTTTTTATAAGATCGTGACTATCCACCATGTTCTCCCGGATTATTGCCATCTTTTCTGAAATAAACGATCATTACTGTCTATTTATTTCGGAGTGGATAGTTATGTTTTTCGTTTTTTTCATGATAACGATTGTGTTATCTATGTCCTCAATGAATAACGACTTGTTACTTTAATTGTGAATAATTAAGATCGTTTTAATTTAGCCAGAGGACGTCGGAATCCAAGTCAGGAGTTAAGAGTCGGACAATTAGAAGTTGGGGGTTGGGAAGTCAAAAATCAGAAATACAACTTTAACGTTTGACTGCCACCTTAACAAAATTATTGATCTTTCTAACCGCGTAGCTTCCGCTGATTACCCCGTATCAGTTCCATTGACTCTTCCTTAACATAAATAAATATTATTTGTGGAGTCCACCGGGCGAAGTAGAGAGGAAGCACCAGTGCAGCTTCTCACAATATAAATTTGGTGGACTGCACACCGAACTATAGAGAAGAAACAATGGTGGACTCCACACGGTCATAAATTAAAATATAAAATGGTCCTTGTTAATATAGTCA
Organism: Zingiber officinale; assembly: GCF_018446385.1. NCBI lineage: Eukaryota > Viridiplantae > Streptophyta > Magnoliopsida > Zingiberales > Zingiberaceae > Zingiber > Zingiber officinale. The sequence goes on from NC_055996.1 coordinate 61,369,210, forward strand.
ATAATGACAGTGATGAGAAATTAATGCCATAAATGAGATTTTGATACCCGAGATTCAAAAAACAACAAAGACCTCTTACAAGGTTTTACTGTTATTTTAATTTAAAAAATCATTTACACTTTAAATATGGTACTCCTTTCAATATTTGATCAATTTTTTTTTAATGATCCTATAAAATGTTCAGTAAAATAAAAATTGAATAACATGAATATTTTAAAATATAATAAAAATTAAATATTACTATAATTATTTAATACAATACGTCTTATTTCCATTTTAACTATAAAAATATAACACATATTACTATCTTTTTTATGAACCTATGTAAAATAAAATATAGAGTTAAATAACATTTAATATTATAAAATATAATCAAATAAAAAGATAAATATTACTAATGATCATTTGAATATATCTTGTTATTTTGACTGCAAAAATATCATATAAGCTTGTATAATCAAAATGTTTAATTTTTTTTTTCAATAGACAACATTGTCATTTAATCTTTCTTGTGATATAATTGATCCAAGATATGTTTTAATCAATTTAAACTTGGAAAAGCACCTTTCTGCAAATGCACTGTGACGGGTATGACCAATAAAATTCTATAAACAACATGAGTATTTGGATAATAGTCATTCATATTTTTCAGATAATTCAAAACATCTGCGGTTCTTTTGCTTCCGCCGGTAAAGACCGTTTCAAGATTGATAACTCCATATACAGATCATCTTCATCCATGACTGACTTGCCATTATATCTAAATGTTTCTTCAAGATTTTTACATGATTTCATTAAGCTATCATCATTAACAAACTTCAATCTCTTGGGATTGAACAAAAAACCCAAATATTTCTTTGTACTTCTAAAACTATTCAAATCGAGTTTTTAGTAAAAAAAAAATAGTTTGATCCATTAAGAAGATAAAATAATTAACTCTAAAAGATTCTTCAACTGATTGCATCATATATTTACTACTACTTTCATCAAATTATTTCTTTCTATGGAATATTATGTTTTTCTTTGAACGTAGATTCTATCTCCTTTCTTTTACCATTTGCTTTGCTCCATCATGGCCTTATAAATCCAAACTTTTGATATTCTTCAAAGTATGAATAAGTCCATTTGATTGTTTAATTGTAATATTAAGAAATTTACTCACAGTATTGATTGCATGTAACAACTTGTATTAAATTACCATGCCAAGCAAGAATTCAAAATTTTCAAGTTCATATGTTGCCAATGATTCGGCTTCACTCTTTGTTTTTGGATTTTCACTCATTTGTGCCAAATCAAATAAAGCATCTTCAATTTTTTATGTTTGTTTTTTTATAGCTTTCACGCTTTCAATGTGACTTTCCCAACGAGTTTGTGACAATGGCTTAACTGTCAAGCCTTTACATGATTTTTAAAAGCATTCTAATGCTTGGAAGAAGAAAACAATGTATAAATATGTTGTATTACTCCAAACATAGACATAGCTTTAGAACAATAATTAGTCATATCGCGTAATGTCAAATTCAAACCATGACATTCAAAATGTGTATAAAAGGCTCTATGATTTATTTCAAATAATCTTTTTTGCACCCAATTATATTTTCCTTTCATATTGGATCCATTGTCACACCTCAATCTTCTTATATCATCAATATTAAGCTTTAGATTATTCAACGCATTTTTTAGTTTAGTAAAAAGTCTAAATCCAAAAGTGTCATCCACTTTCAAAAAAGATACCCAATATTCTTCAACCACACTAGAGTTTGAGTTTGTTGAATTATCCACACAACATATTACAAGAGACATGTATCCCTCATGACTTATCTCTAGAGTGCAATCTAGTATGACTGAATAATATTTTGTTTCTTTTATTTTTCTAAGAATTGTAGTTTTTACTTCATTTGCCAATATTTGAATCAATTCATTTTGAATTTTTAGACCAAGATATGTGTATTGTGTCTTATGTGCTTGAATAAGTCGTATGTGCTCTTGCATTTTTATTGGATTGAACTTAGCAATCATTTGTAAAAAATTACAATTATTCTTAACATAAAACTTTTCACAATTTCCTCGATATGCTAAATAATTTTTTGCAAGTTATAGGTAACATCAATTAACTGTTTTAACACTAATCTCTAATGTTCTTTTATTCATTAGTTTCTATCTGAATGCTTTCATCAATTGCCTTATTTTTTCAATCCTTTTTTCAATTCATTCTATGTTATCATACAACCAATATGTTCCTTACTTCCTTCATGCTTTGTAAGACATTGAGTTAAATTATGTCAATCCTTGTAGTTTTCAGTAGCTAATTGAGTAATTGTATTCATGTTTTTATGATTTATGAACAACTTACAACAAAATCAAAATATTCTAACCAACGAAGATGAATAAACTAGCCATTTTCTATCTTTTTGTTTCTCTATTTTACAATATTTGTTTATAATACAATGCATCCAAATGTCTACAAACTTTTTCCGTAGGAAACAAGATGTCATCAATTCTAGTTGGACCCTTTTCTCTTAAATTTTGATTAATTTTTTTTCCATTTTTCAGGATCATCAATATTCAAATGTGGATCATCAATATTCAAATGTGAAGGAATCTCTTGATATATAGTTTTATGCTAAACATCAAAAATATTATCATTATCTTATTCATCCAAGCCATTCATAATTTCTTGTTCAACATCCATTATATTTTTAATTTTCTTTTCCGTAGTCATTTTGTAATTGATATTAAAATATTTATTAATATCTCCTGCTTAACTTTAAATAAGTGCATCTTCTCTTTATTTTTTTTCTTTTTTTAAGATCAATAAATATTTTAGAGGCATGATTATATATTATACCTAAAAAATTTTTAAAAAAAACAATGTGTAAGAACTAAGAAATAAGAATACAATATAAGAAATAAATAAGCAATAAGACAGGAAAAGAGAAAAAAAAAAGTTTACAAGATAAAAAACAAAAGAAAAGAGAACTGAGGAAAGATCAAACAAAAACAAAAAACATGTTCAGGTAGAAAAGAAGGGAATTTTGCTTGAGAACTTTCATCATCATATGCAATTTGAGAAGAATTCTGTGTCCTCGGCTATGCCGGTTGTTCCACTTCACTTCCCATGCAGGTTCCAGACAAGATAAGGGCAATAAGCATTTGCAAAAGAATGCATCCAAATTGAAAAAACTCAATTTGTAGTGTGAGGTAGATGCAACTTTGCAAAATATCTGATCTATCAGTATATCTAATTAGAAGTAAAGAAAAATTCATGAGCAGCCATTCAATTCATCAAAGAGGGAACAAAAGGAAGCCCTAGTTTTTGGGCAAAACAGGAAAGAAAGGATACCAATACAAAAGCTGGACAAATTAAACAGAAACTTACCAAAATAGAAGATGAATCAAAGAGGCTACTACCGTTGACTGTGTAGGAGACAAGCACCCTTGAAGAGGAGGAACTCACAATGAAATTAGGGTGATAAGGAGCGGCACTTCACGAACTCTGTTTCGTTCAAATTAAATGTTAATATTAAATGACATAACAAATTATTAATTTTTGGACCCCTCTAGGAAGTGGACCTGAGGTGAGGGCTTGGTGGGCCTCACCTCAAGCCCCGGCCTGTGAGAAATGGTACCTTTTATAAATAAAGTTGCAACTCTGAGTCATTCCTGGCGTTCACCTCAAACTTTTGAACAAAAGTATAAATATGAACAACACATTCTTTGTCTAATACTCACGAAGCCACAATAATGATTTAAATATAGGGAGATATTTTAATGTGGAAACATGGAGTACATGCGTCCAAAGTCCACCAAGAGACTCTTGTTGTTTTTCCCGTGTATTTTTTTAAATTTAGATATTAAAATTTTGAACCAATTAATATGGGAGGTAATCGACATATATAAATTTTCTATTAGCCATGAGAATAAATTCGAAAAGCATCAAATGGTTGGACAATCACAGTCGGATTTTCTTATATTAGTCACGCTGGACAAATGTCTTGGAATTACTCTCAGATGCTTTTGTTGATGTCACTTGCGCTGTGCCCCTAGGGGCAAAAAAAAATTGAATCATTTCTCAATTTATATGTGTCATCCTTGCGTAAGGGTCATGCTCTGTATCATTTCAATTTTATCGAATGTCTTTGAAGAGACTACTTGTAGGAATGGAAGCACATCCCATCATCCTTCAATCTTCTTCTATGTCTTTCACTTCAATTTCTCTAGTTCACTAGAAAGACCAAGAGTGGAACTCTTGCCCTTCCTCGATCTTGGGCTTCTTCTTCTATTTTTCTTTGGTGGCATTGTCCACTTGATAGACCTCATCTTTCAACTAATTACAAATCTTAAGTTTAGTCTTTCTCAACATAGATGATCTCTTCCGAAAGCTGAGTCAGACAGATGTGGGCTATGCTGTCCTCGAGATTGATAGAAAGTCGTTGCGAAGCCTGGTCGATCTGGCATCCGCCGCAAGAGCTCACATGGGCGGATGACGGGGGATGATGACCGGGATGATGACGCGAGGGCTCTGCGCACACTCAGACAAGCCACCTCACGTTAGAGACCAAGAACTAGGGAAAAAGTCCCCGGGTCAGGCCCTTCGACGCTCAAGTTAGGTACTTTTTCCCCAGAAACACAGAGAAAGGATGAAAAATAAAAGACGAGTGTGAAAAGACGAGTGAGCGTACTTGCGTAAGGGACAAAGCTTCCCTTTTTATACTGCAATAGATGCTTCTGGAGTCTGACGGGTGTCAGGGAATGTCGGATGTCAGGCTTTGTCTAGCGGTGAATGACACGTGGTGTCCTCCTATAGGTCTAGGAAGGAATCAGCGGGTGGTGAGCACCAGACCGTTAGCATATTCTCTGACAGACAATAATTATTCCCTGACAGGTTGTTACGATTCCCTGACTTGCTTGTCGTGTAATGTATGTTTGCCCCAATCTGTTAACCCTGGACTGAGTCTCCATGCTTGCCGGCCTGGTTTTGTGGGGTGTAGACCTATATTTCCTAACCTGCGTTTGCTGCTCCACAAATCCATATCTGTACATCCAGCCCTGTCCTGCGTGTCCTGATTTGTGAACTCCTGACCTGTCTTACCTTGTATCGTGCCCTGTATGCCTAGGTTTGGTTCCGCTTATCCTGCATCTCGACCTGTACGCCTCCGTATGATTTCGTCTATCCCGACCTGTATGCCTTATCCCAATTCCGTATGTCCCGACCTTTACGCCTTAGCCCGATTCCGTCTGTCCCGACCTGTACGCCTTAGCCCGATTACGTCTGTCTCGACCTGTACACCTTCGTCCGATTCTGTCTGTCCCGACCTGTACGCCTCCGTCCGATTCTGTCTGTCCCGACCTGTACGCCTTAATCAATGTGTCCTATGCCAAAAGTCTTGACTTGTATCCTTAGCTGGCATATTTCGACTTGCGCGTTTTGGTCCATGTTTCCTGTGCTTCAAGGCTATAAGTACTGACCTGTATCCTTGGCTGGCACATCCCGACCTGTACGCTTTGGTACATGTTTCCTGTGCCGCGAGGCTATAAGTACTGACCTGTATCCTTGGTTGGCACATCTCGACCTGTACACTTTGATCCAGGTATTCCGTGTCGCAAGGCTATAAATCTAGACATGTATCTTTGGTTTGCACATCCTGACCTGCACGCTTTGATCCAGGTATTCCGTGCTGCAAGGCTATAAATCCAGACCTGTATCCTTAGTTGGCACATCTCGACCTACACGTTTTGATCCAGGTATTCCGTGCCACAAGGCTATAAATCCAGACCTGTATCATTGGTTTGCACATCCTGACCTGTACGCTTTGATCCAGGTATTCCGTGTCACAAGGTACGTGACGCGTAGGTCTAACCTCAGACTGCCACTTGTGCCTGACCAGGACCATCTTGTAACCTAACCCTTTGAACTCCATGTAGGCCGAGTTCTTGACCTCCATGTAGGCCTGACTTCTGACCGCCACGTGAGCTTGACTTCTGACCGCCGCACGGGCTTGACTTTTGACTGCCACGTGGGCTTAACTTCTGACAATCACGCGGGCTTGACTTCTGACCACCTCAAGGATTTGACTTTCGATTATATCCACTATCTGATCTATTATCATGCATCATATTAATAGATAATAACTTTCTAAGAATTTTGTTGTCCTTCATCATATTGTAGTTCATGATGAAACTACATGATTTTAACTCTGACAACTTATCAATATAGGCTGTCATGTTATGTTCATATTTCATAAAGTCAAATTGTTGACCAAGTGACTCTTAAAGAGTCGTCCCGAAACCACAAACTGAGTATTTTATTTGTACAACTCTTTTGGATGGGCTAAAATATTAAAGACATCACATCTCTAATGTTGAGTCCTAGCAATCAGGATTATATATTATGTCTTACTTAGATCAACGTAGTAATCTTCTAATCGTCATATCTGGTCTCATCCACTATTAATGATTCAAAATTGAGAGACCTATGATTCAAAATTGAGAGATCTCTGTGTTAGAGTCTTTCAAAAAAGGTAGATTCGTTATCTTAGTGGTTCCCCTAGTGTCGATCTCATGGATATGAAGGGAGGTTCATGCAGGTACACAGGTCATATACACATGGCGGGATAAACCCCAGGTCGTCAGTTCTTGAGAATCAACCCCTGGCCATTACACCAGAGATATCATTGTGTTAGTCTTTCAAGAACTATCCTGATGTTAGACAGGATAATAATTATCTTGTAGATTAATGAGAAGGGAGATTAAAGGAAAATATACGAAGAGAAAATCGATAAGAAGATAAAACTGTTGTGTATATATATATTAAAGGAACAATCCTCAATTAATATATATATATATATATATATATATATATATATATATATATATATATAATTGAGGATGGTTCCTTTTTGAGCTAAACAGATATTTATGTAAACTCTAAATCTTAAGACTAAAATAAAACAAAAAAGAAATTTTAATATATAAACTATAATTTCTATCGGGTAAAAAGGGAAAGAAATTTTAAAAAAAAATATTAACAACCTCACAATATTAAAAATTTTAAATGGACTCAAAATATAAAATGATAAAAATTATCAAATTTATATAAAATATCAAAAAATATCTTAAATACTTAAAAAAAAAAAAAATTACTAAAACTAATAATAGAAATCTACAAATTATCCTCCTGCATCATATCCTCAAGTTCATCTCCCAGTCAAAGAAGTTTGTGCACTGAACATGTCATTACCTTCAATAATGAAGCAAAGTAATATGTTTATAGTCATACTAGTCAACAACATATCACAAGAAAGAACAAGTATTAGTAATTGCACATTTGGTACTGATCCTATCCGAAAATTGAGTCGGACGAAGCCTGGTCACGGTGGCCTAGATGTTGACGGAAAGTCGTGGATGATCCGGCTCCCACGGGCGGCTGACGATGCTACAGGCTCCTGCACACACTCAGACGATCCCCCCTCCTCACGTTAGAAACTAGAACCCAGGGAAAAAGTCTCCGGGTCAGGCCCTCCGACACTCAAGTCAGGTACTTTTTCCCCAGAAAACGCAAAGAGGAAAGAAAAAACGACTCCAAATGAAAAGTTATGGAAAAAAGTGATGAGATAGCGTATCCGCGTACGAGGAATCCTCCCCTTTTTATGCGCCAGCTAGGGCTTCTAGAACCTGCAAGCATCTCAGAAAACGTTAGACGCTGGGCTTTGTCATGTAGTGAAGGACACCTGTCTGACTACTATTGGTTAGGGAGGCATTTTCTCGTTTAGGAACCTCCGCCTTTGTGCAGGGACTTTGTCAGGTAGTGAAAGACACCTGTCTGGTTATTACTGGTTATGAAGGCATCTTCTCGTTTAGGAACCTCCGCCTGTGCGTATGTCCCCTGGTATGTGATGATTACCTCCTCCCCTCCTCCTATCAAACCTGCTCCCTAGCTTTTAAGCGCAGCTTGTAGTCGAGTTGTCCCTGAATAGCTCTGTCGATTCCAACCTGTACTGTGTGACTTATGCTCCGGGCCTTCGAACGCAGGCCTGTAGATCGAGCTGTCTCTGAACAGCTTTGCCGATCCCGACCTGTACCGTGTGACTTATGCTCCGGGCCTTCGAACGCAGACCTGTAGATCGAGTTGTCTCTGAACAGCTCTGTCGATCCCGACTTGTACCGTGTGACTTATACTCCGGGCCTTCGAACGCAGGCCTGTAGATCGAACTGTCTCTGAACAGCTCTGTCGATCCCGACTTGTACCGTGTGACTTATGCTCCGGGCCTTCGAACGCAGGTCTGTAGATCGAGCTGTCTCTGAACAGCTCTGCCGATCCCGACCTGTACTGTGTGACTTATGCTCCGGGCCTTCGAACGCAGGCCTGTAGATCGAGTTGTCTCTGAACAGCTCTGCCGATCCCGACCTGTACCGTGTGACTTATGCTCCGGGCCTTCGAACGCAGGCTTGTAGATCGAGCTGTCTCTGAACAGCTCTGCCGATCCCGACCTATACCATGTGACTTATGCTCCAGGCCTTCGAACGCAGGCCTGTAGATCGAGCTGTCTCTGAACAGCTCTGCCGATCCCGACCTGTACCCTGCATTTTGCCTGTCGTCTCCAACTAATTTGCCCCCTTGATCGACAAGTCTGCCTAACCTTTGACTACCACATATGCTTGACTTTGACTGCCCAATCAGCTTGACTATTGACTGCCACATCATCTTGACTTTTGACCGCTATATGGCCTTGACCCTTCTCACCCTTTCCTTTTGGGCCCCTCCATTGCCAGCCGTATCACAAGGCTCCCCCACAAGTCTAGTCGAAGGAGGACGATAGCCTGAATGACTAGACCTCAGCACATCTCTAAGATCTCAGCATATCTTTGTGACCTCAGCATATCTCTATGTTTTACCATACCTCTGCGCCCTCTGCTTCCTGCCTCACGTACCAACCTTTGTGTCCTGTCGCCTGGGATACTATGCCTCCTTAATTGTTTTACCAGTTGCTTGGGGTACCGTGCCCGTGTAGTTGCTTTGACTTGGGTACCCACCCCCCTTTTTAAAGAGCCTTACAGTCACTTCTTCATTTTGTTCTTCTTCTTTCATGCTTTCCTACTCTCTTTTGATAACCCGCGTTCCACCAATTTCTTCCCCACGCGATGAATTCTCCTTCTTCTGATGAGGTTGATCAACCATCCTCCCAAATGCGGATAGATCAACTCACCCTGCAACTTCCCGAGAAAGAATGCGAACTGGAGCGCATGTCCAGGGATCGGGCTCGTCATCTGGCTGCCCTGCACTCCATGGAAACCCAGTATCGTCTTGCAAAGTCTTGCGTGCATGCTGAGAAGGCGAGGAAAGAGGAATGTCAGGCTAGCCTGCAGCACCAACTTAGCCTTCAGGAACGTTTGCAGCAAGAGCATGATACGGAGCTATCTCTCCTACGTGTGTGTCTCGACGCTAAGCAAGACACGATCACTCAGCAACAAACAGTCATCAGATCTTTACACGCGGAGCTGGCTCGAGCCTTGAACGCCCCAGAGGCTCCTGAGTCCCCAGATATTTCTTCACATGGCAGTGCTCATGCTCCATAACCAATCCTTTCCCCGGGTTAAAGCTAGTCCGGGTTTTAGTTGTCTCAGTGGCTCCTAACCCACGAGACGTTCCTTCTTGTAGCCTCAGCTGTATCGCCTAATGGTCTTATGTAACTTAGATACAGTAATGTAGCTAGTGAGCTTTAGTCGTCTCCGGGGCTCTTGACCCACAGGACGTTCCTTCTTGTAGCCTCAGCTGTATCGCCCACTTATTGAGCTGTGTTGCTATACTTGTACATTTGTCCTTTTCCTGATTTCGCAGTTAATATTGATGCTTCATGGGTATGGTGGATGACCTCCCGTATTCAGTACCTTGCATATTTGCTGTATATTTGCAATTTGCATAAAGGAGCTAAAATAAGATCAGATGTAGTTGACCTGATTATTTGAAGACGCTCTGCTCAGCGTGAGGCATATCAGTCTGAAAGGTCGTTAGGCGTGGGAGCCGGGTTCACTTTTGATTCTCGCAGGAGAGCTGATTTTTGATTCCCGCATGGGAGCTGACCTGAAAGGTCGTTGGGCGTGAGAACAGAGCTCACTTTTGATTCTCGCACGGGAGCCGACCTGAAAGGGCAGGGGAGATGGCTTTCATTCCCGCATAGGCGCCGACCTAAAAGGTCGTTGGGCGTGAGCACAGGGCTCACTTTTGATTCTCGCATGGGAGCCGACCTGAAAGGTTGTTGGGCGTGAGACAGAGCTCACTTATAACTCGCACTGAGGCAAGAGTCTGGGACAACCGACCTAAAAGATCGTTGGGCGTGAGCACAGGGCTCACTTTTGATTCTCGCATGGGAGCTGACCTGAAAGGTCGTTAGGCGTGAGACAGAGATCACTTATAACTCGCACTGAGGCGAGAGTCTGGGCGCTGGTCCGAGACCAGTAATGATACTCCGGTCCGAGACCGGTGGCGATGGCGCTGGTCCGAGACCAGTAATGATACTCCGGTCCGAGACCGGTGGCGGTGGCGCTGGTCCGAAACCAGTTGGACCCCAAACGGCAAAGGTATAGATGAATTGCTCTTTTCCGCTTTCATCCATCTTGCCTATGTCGACCTAATTGCTTTTGTCGATCTGGTTGTTATTGCTAGCCTTAGGCTTACTCATCCGCACCACTTTTTTCCCTGCAATTGCATTATGTATGGCATAGGATTAAGAATAAAGAAGGGAGCACATAAACCTTACTTGACCCTTGGGCCATAATGCCCTCGTAGTTTGCGATGACCCCGCAGCTCTCGCGATGTGCTTGGTTAGATGATCTGATCCAGAGATACCTACGCAGAACTACTTACTCGGATGATCCAAGCAAGCAACACCCCTACAGGCCTGCTCGCTACTTCTCTGATCTGACACTCACTCCTGCTGACCTGCCCTGTCTCATTCTCGGCCCTTTTGAATTTCCTAGATTCTGCAGCTTTATGAAACTTCCCGCTTAGTCTCGGGCTTTTCATGAAGAATGCATCTTTTTTAGGTCACGCCCCTTCATGATTGCCTTGCCATGTCAATCCTTAATGCACTTCTTCTCGGGACGACACCTGTTCAACGCCTTTACTGCTCACGCCTCCTGACGCCAGCTTCTGACCCATTTTCGCACCCTTCGGCGCTTACTTCCTATCAGACAGCGTTGGTGCGTATTACCCAAAAGGATACTTGGCTTGACTCTCGATGTTTCCTAGGAATGAATGGGCTTTATAAACCCTAAAGGCGGTCCGCCGTCTTCACTTTGACGCTTCGCTATCCTCTTCCTTTCGTTCGTGGCCGTTTCTGGTAGTGCAACTTTTCGTCTTCCTGCTTGCGCCCGACCTGTGACCCCTCTCGTCTTTGACCCCCTCACTTGCTTACTCCTCATAATCATGGATGGTAAGGAAATCTTCTGGTATTCATGTTATATCTCTGATTTAGACCATCATGACCTGTCTCTACTGCAATCCCACTTGAAGCTAGATTTCACGTATGAGCTTCGTCTCCCTTTGCCAAATGAACACCCTTCTTCCCCTCCCGAAGGTTTTGTCACTGTCTTTAGGGATCAAATCTTAGGCGGCCTTCGCTTTCCTTTACATCCTTTCCTCTCCGAGTTGTGTCAGTATTGCGGCATCGGCATTTCTCAGTATGCCTCTAATGTATTCCGAGCCGTCTGCGGAATCATCATCTTGTGCCGCATTTATCAAATTCCCTTGACCGCTCAACTATTCCATCATTTCTATTCCTTCAGGCGGGCTGAGCCGGGGTGTTCAACGTACAGGCCAAGCCGGGCTATAAATTTTTTGATGACTTACCTTCTTCTAATAAAGGCTGGAGATCTCGCTTTTTCTTTCTTAAGCCCCCCGTCCCCTTAGCTGGGCCTTCCCAATGGTGTTCCATCCTTCCTTCGGACTTCCCTTCACATGTTCATGAATCTGCCTGCTCCACAGCCTCGGACAAGCTGACCGGTGTTGTTGTTCGCTTGTCCGTGCTGATGCTAGAAGGCATTCTGTACGCTTTTGGTCTTAGCCCTGTTTCAACAGAGATCGAAGCTCCTTTTGGTAAGTTGCCATTTTTTATATGTCGTTCTTCGCTAATTGAGGTGCTTTTTCCTCTTATTTTTGTAGTGGCTGCCATTCTCCGTTCTTTTGCCAGCCAGGAAAAACCATCTGTGGCTGTTCTGCAAGCTCTGAACGAAGAGTTAACATAAGGCCTATCTTCTGATCCCGCTGCTTCCGTCGGTCTGCAGCCTTTGGAACCCCAAACCTCTGATGCGGTAGCCACCTCGACACTTATTGAGCCACCTGCCCCCAGCCCTGTAGACTCAGCCCTACTCCGAGTCTCTGATCGACCTGCACCTGAGCCATCGCCAGCAGGACAAGTGCCCTCTCCCCTTCCTACTATGAAGCTGCGTCTTGCGCGCAAGGGCAAAAGAGTGGCACCGGTCACCGCAACTTCTCCGCCACCCCCTCGTCGTCAACGTGTAGTTGGTATCTCTTCTCCTTCTAGGTCCTCGGATACAAGCTTGGCCCAGGAGAAGACCTCTGATCTGGAAATTGCAGACCTGTCATTGGACGTGACAGCTCCGGTACCGATCCAGAGCTTATTACCTGCCCCGCCTTCGTCCTCTGGGGATCAGCCCCAGGGCTCGATGACTCCCTCAGCCTCTCCTCTTCTTATGCCTACAAGCTCAGCCACACCGACCCATGAACTGCCTTCCACGGAGCTAGCTTTCGAGGCTTCTTGAAGACTTCCCTCAGAGACCGATCCGGCTTATGCACCCGCTGCCGCCCTATCTTCTATCCTTGGTAGGGTTGATTTCTATGGGGACTTGGCCACCTCCTGGCAATCAGCCAATCGTCAATTTTGGGAGAGCAGTTCCCCTTTGGAGGGGTTTGATCAAATTGCCCGTTCCTTGGTAGCGGTAAGCTCCTTTTCTTCTCCTGGGTATTTATATATTTCTGTAACCCCCTTTCCCTTCCTATGGCCATTTGCATACTTGTTCCGCGAGTTTGAGTGTCGTTCAACAAGCGGCCGAGCTTCAGCGAGAGAATGTGGTGCTCAAGGCCCGCCTTCGGGAACTGGAGCTTCCTGTGGCTTCCTCAGCTCCTCCTGAGCCTTCACTTGGAAATTTGGATGCCTATCTGCGTGCCGCTGGGGAATCTGCGGCCTCTGCCCGAGCCATCTCCCATGCCGCCTTCGATAAGCTACAAAAGTTGGAGGCGGCCTTAAAGACGAGTGAATCCTCATTGGCTTCTGAAGCGGAGCGCCATCGCGCGGCAGTTTCTGAACTGAAAAATAAAGAGGCAGAGCTGCTTTCCCGATCAACTGAGTTGACACTGTTACGGCAAAGTCAGGAGCTCCTGCAAATGGGACTGGCCGACGCCCAGACTCTGGCTCTTGCTTCCGCTGCCCGGGAGGCAACCATGCGAACTCAATGGGAAACTTGCCAAGCTACTCTTCAATCTTTGCAAGCAGATCTCTTGAAGGCCCAGGAAGAAGCATCTCAGGGCCAGAACGACTTATCCGTGGCCCGCGCTAAGGCTGCCGAGAACAAGAACAGTTTGGAAGCGTACCAGGCTGGCGAACCAGGGCGGCTGAAAGCCTACAGACTGGCCTATATCCGTTCTTCCTTATTCCTCCGAAAGCTGGGGAGCTGGATGATCTTGCTGCTATGTTACGGGGCCGCTGACGGGGTCAGACAGGCATTCGAGCAAGGTTTTCTACGCTCGGCACCACCTGCCACTTTTCTGGACACAGCTCGCTTATCTAGGGAATTGCCGCAGGAAACTTTTCCTTCCTTTGAAGCGGATGATGGACTTTTTCTTCTGGAGGCTTCTCCCCTTGCGACCGACCAGACTTCCATTGATATTTCTTCCCAGGCTCTTCCTGCTACTATTCTTGAAGCGTCTGCTGATCTTGCGTCTTCCTCCACAGTGCTGGCCAAACCCGTGCTCCTTCCGTTGGTATCCAATGACCCTGCACCCTCTTCCCCGGATGTTGCGTAATCAGAAACATGCTGTAATGTTAATATTTATGCGCTGATGCTGAATCTTTCATGATTGTACTTATCTGTGTGGTCATGCTAAACTTTTGATGACTATACTTATCCGCCCTTATATCTGGATGGTCATACTGCTTCCCTTCCATGCATCCTTAGCTTGCCTCTTTTCTTAGTAGGTTGTCCACGACTTTTGTTAATCCGCTGATCTCTAGTAATCAGCACGTCTTTGCTTATTGTGCTTTGCTACGTTGCTCTTCTTCCAATAATTGCTTTTATACTGAGCTCGATGAGAGCTAGATTTTACTTTTTGTCTCTGATGCATGTCCATGAAGCCCGCTGATCTGATCTACCTATCTTTCTGATGGCCCTTCTGTACACCTTTGTCCTTACGAGGCGCCTCGTATCTCGAGCCCCTACCTTTCCTATAATGCCCCCTGGTTATATTCTCGAGGATCCTCACAAGGCGTTCCCTGCCTATCTCCGCCCCTGTATCAACCGTCCGTTGTCAACTTACGAAAATATCCTTCCTCCGCAATACCTATAAGTATCTTCTTACTCTCTTCCTTCTGTCATGATTCGTCATTACCACGGAGCACTCAGACATCGCCGTCGCAGACCGACTTCCCTTGAGACTTCCCCGAGATCCTTCCTTTTCTCCAGGCTTCTTCTTTTCGTTTGTTCTTTCTCCCTCCGGAGGTAATCTCTTTTGCAATGACCTCTTCTTCTTGGTTCTCCCTGTTAGCGGAGCACTTCCCGGGTGCTTCGACTTTTGCTGAGTTGGATTGGGATGACCTAAGGTATACTTATGAAATCCCTATTAGCTTTCGCCCCATCATCCCTACTGGTGTGAACCTATACTTCGATCCTCCGCCTGGTTCTTGTACTTTCTTTACTGAACAATTTGTATCTGGCCTTCGTCTACCCCCACATCCTTTTTTATCTGGAGTGTGCCGCTATTTTAAGATCCCCCTAGGTCAATTGACTCCCAATTCCATAAAGGTTTTGTGTGGCTTCGTAATACTCTGCGAAGTTTGTGAGGTTTCCTGGTCAGCTCCTCTTTTTCACTTCTTCTTCGCTCTTGCTCGGCACGCTGACGGTCTTTTTTACTTCCAAGCTCGTAGTCACACTGCTTTCTTCTCTCTTCTTCCTCCTCCCAACGCTAACTGGAGGAAAAAGTTCTTTTTTCTCCGGTTTCCAGAGGAAGCAAGCTGGCCTATGCATTGGCAATCTGAGCTGCCTCCGACTCCGGCGTTGGAAGACTTCCATATGGACCTTCCTTTTACTATGGTTGCAACCCAGATGGAGGATTGGCGCTTGAATCTAACAAGACTGCTATCTGAAGACCTACTTTCTTATTTCAGGCTGAGCCCCCCCTTCTCCTGAAACACCGCACTCCTTGGGTAAGTTCATGCTGAGCCCCCCCCCCCCCTTTCGATCATTTTCTCTGTTAGAATGACCTTTTGTGTTGGTGCCTACAGCTGAGGTTTTGTATCGCGCATCCAAGGTTCTGCCTTTGCCCCTCAGTGATTTGGAAATACTACGGCGCGGTTAGGTAATCTTGGAGAGGAGGCTATTCCCTCATCTTGGATCCACCTCATTTGGGGCAGCGACTCAGCCTACTTCCAACCCCGCCTCACACAATGCTTCTCCTTCACCTGCCGCCCCGAGCCGAGGTCGGGGTCGTGATCAAGCCGGCCGTCTGGCCAGACGCGTCTTCCGAGGAGCCTCCCGGGCCTCTAGACGTGCTTGCGCAGCCCTTCATTGTGCAAGTCGAGGCTCATCCGGTCGGGGCACCACAGACAGGGGTGTTTCTGCCTTTTCACAGGGTCAGCCTTGCTCTGATAATTATGACTCTGACAACCATCCCCTGCTTCACAGACGGCGTCGAAGACTAGGTCTGACTTCACAAACGCTCGATCCTGTTCCTTTTACTATCATATTGCCCCCCGTTGCCACCTTGGCTGGCTCTAACACCACTCCCCTCTTAATTCTTGTTTTATTTATCTGGCAGCCTCCCCCAACCCTTACAGGGGAAGACCAGTGGCATTCCGCTCCGCCTCTACCCCTGCTGAGGAAACTAACTCAAGCGAGCATCATGACACAGCGCCAACTTAGCACATTCCAGGGCCACCTCCTGCTCCTCCTGGTTCTGCCGCCGGCCCTTCTCGACCTTCCTCCTCCGCCCGCTATCGTTACAAAACCACTATCCCTTCTGAAGCTGCTTTAGCTCGGCGACATGACGTCCCCACGAGCATTCTGATGATGAAAGGCTGTCTCGGCAGTTTGTGGGCAGAGAGCATGAGTCAAATGGATAGCGCGCCGCCATTAGTCCAGATGGAGAGGTTCTCGAAGTCCTGGGCTTAAGTAAGTACTCCTTACTTTATGCTTGTTATTAGTTTGTCTCAACTGAAGGTTATATCTTCCATCCAGACTCATGCAGAATCTTTAGTTCTGAACCAATCTTTCCACGACCTCCATTAACAAAGCAAAGAACTCCGAGAGAGAGTCTCTGAATTAGAGCGGCAACTGAATGACCCAGCCCAAGCTAGTTATGCATTGCGAGCAGAAATCCAAGCCTTAACCAATCAGACCAACCGGCAGAAAAGGTCCCTGGTACAGGTCAAGGATGAGCTCCAAGCTTTGAAGGAGGAGAGAGATGCATCTGAGGCAGGGTATCAGCAACAACTAGCCCACCAGCCTCAGGAAATACAGTCCAAGGATACCCTTCTGCAGGAGAGGAACAAGAAATTGGAGGTTCAGGCAGCTCAACTGGAAACTCAAGCAGCTGAACTGAGGGCTCTGAAAGCAGAACTATCCCAGTCTCGAGCGGCTTTGACGGGAGTATCCACTGCCTTGGCGGTCTATCGGGAAGGAGAGAGTGATCGTTGCCTTCAAAGTCGAATGTCATATCTGAGCTCCCCTGAATTTTTATCCCAGGTCGGGGCACGCTTTTCTGTAACCGTACCCTACACGGCGACTGGAGTTATCCGACAACTTCACGCACAGAACCTCTTGAACTCCATCCCTCTCGCAGACTTCTTGGATCAAGACAAGATCATTCAAGGCTTTCCGGATGAGATCTTTGCCCCTTTTAAATGATCTGTACCAACTGCTTAAACTGATGAGATTTTTACATGTATATACGTATCTTTGAGTTTTTACTTGACTATCCTACTGTCTCCAGGCCCTTCGCCTGACCTGGCTTACACCAACAGAGTCAGCACCCCTCAAACCCGATAGGGTCGTAGGTAGTTAGCACTCCAAGGTCGGTCTAGCTTCCTTCCTTGAGCATCCTGCAAATAATAGGCCCCTGATGCCAATTTCTTGATAACTTTGTATGGTCCGTCCCATTGAGGCGCCAACTTTGTCACTTCCCCTAAGGGCTTCACCTGCTTCCAGACTAGGTCTCCTTCTCCGAAGAATCGAGGGATCACCCTTCTATTATAGTTCTGTCTCATCCTCTGTCTATAGGCTTCCAGCCTGGTAGCTGTTTGTTCGCGAATTTCGCTGATGAAATATAGTTCGGTCAGCCGTCGCTCTGTGTTCCCTTCGTCATACATCATTCTTCTGACGAATGGTATCCCGACCTCCAGAGGTACCACTGCTTCATTGCCATATACTAAATGGAAAGGTGTCAGACCTGTACTTTCTCGGGGTGTTGTATGATAAGCCCACAAAATGCTCAGCAGCTAGTCCACCCAATTGCCTCCCGTGTGATCCAGCTTGACTTTGAGCCCTCGCACTATTTCTCGATTGACTACCTCTGTCTGACCATTGCTCTGAGGATGAGCCACCGAAGTAAAGGCCTGAGTTATGCCGAACCCCTTGCACCAATTTTGTATCTTGCGCCTCTGAAATTGTCTGCCATTGTCCAACACTAACTTATGAGGTAAGCCGAATCTGCAAAAGATATTCTTCCACAAGAACTGGATCACCGTATCTTCAGTAATTCTGGCCAGAGCTTCCACCTCTACCCACTTGGAGAAGTAATCTACTGCTACCAACAAAAAGCGTCTTTGCCCTGTAGCCATTGGGAAAGGTCCTACAATATTCATACCCCATTGGTTAAATGGACAAGACACTATAGAAGTTCTCAGCATCTCTGTGGGTCGGTGCGTCAAGTTCTGATACTTCTGGCATGACAAACAAGTATTCACCAGCTTCTGTGCATCCTTTCGCAGGGTAGGCCAGAAATACCCGGCCAGTAGTACTTTCCGAGCCAGCGTTCTTCCGCCTACATGATTGCCACAGCACTCCAAATGTATCTCCCACAAGGCCTGATCTGCTTCTTCCATATTCAAGCACTTGAGCAGAGGTCTGGAGAAAGACTTCTTGTACAGTTGATCTCCAATAATAACATAAGAATGGGCATGTCTCCTGAGCATATGCGCCTCTTCTATGTTGGTTGGTACAATTCCTTGCTAGAGGAAATTTATTATGGGTGCCCTCCAATCAATTACTCCTCCCAGGTTATTTTATAGATCTATCTGAGCTATAAGGAAGGTCTGTGCTATAGATCTGTCAAGTACCCAAGTGGTCAGGGAGTTGGCTATTTTAGCTAATTCATCCGCTCTTTCATTTTCAGCCCTGGGGATCTTAGTGACTGTGACTTCTTTAAAATCTTTCCTCATCTTCTCATAGGCTTCCTTGTAAACTTGCATCTTTTCATTGTTTACCTCAAAATGTCCGGTCACCTGTTGAGTTACTAGCTGCGAATCTGAATATATTATGACTCGGCTTGCCCCCACATGCCGAGCTGCTTGCAGACCTGCTAATAGGGCTTCATATTCTGCCTCATTGTTGGTAGCTCTGAAATTTAGCCGTACAGCCAGCTGCATAATGTCTCCTTGCGGAGATATTAGAAGTGCACCTACACCACTTCCATGATGGGTAGCCGACCCGTCTACATAAACTTTCCAAACCTCCTCCGAATCCGCTTGATAAACCTCTGTCAAGAAATTCGCCAGGGCCTGTGCCTTGATCGCGGTTCGGGGATGATACTGTATATCATATTCCCCTAGCTCGGTTGCCCATTTGATAAGCCGACCTGCTACCTCCACCTTGGTGAGAGCTCGACCCATTGTACTGTTTGTCAAGACGGTAATAGGATGCGCCAAAAAATACGGTCGGAGGCGCCGAGCCATGAGAACAAGTCCGTAAACCAACTTCTCCAGGGCTGTGTACTGAGACTCAGCCCCCTTCAATAGATGGCTGAAAAAATACACTGGTCGTTGTACATTGTCCTGCTATTTAACTAGCACGACCCCCACGACCTCGGGGGTGGCTGATAAATAGACCCAAAGGGGTTCTCCAACGACAAGTTTGAACAGCGATGGTAAAGATTCCAGGTATTGCTTTAGCTCCTCAAAGGCTTGTGTGCACTCTTCCGTCCATTGAAACTTAGCTGCTTTCCTAAGCACTTTGAAGAAGGGCGCGGCTCGATCTGCAGATCTGGAGATGAATCTGGACAGCGTCGTTATCCTGCCTACTAATTTCTGCGTTTCCTTCAGATTCTGAGGGATCTGCATGTTTCGGAGTTCTTGAACCTTCTCAGGATTGGCTTCTATCCCTCGTTCAGTCACCAGATATCCCAAAAACTTTCCTCCTTTGGCCCCGAACAGACATTTCAGAGGATTCAGCTTTACACCATATTGTCTCAGAGTCCCACAGGTTTCTTCTACATCTTTTATCAGATTGGGTGTCAGTGGGGACTTGATTAAGATGTCATCAACATAGACTTCAACGTTCCGCCCGATCTAACTCCGAAAGATTTTGTCCATCATCCTTTGGTAGGTGGCCCTAGCATTCCTAAGTCCAAATGGCATGACCGTATAGCAGAAAGTACCATCAGCCGTTATGAAGCTAACCTTCTCCTGATCCTCCTTAGCTAGGGGTATCTGATGGTATCCCTGGTAAGCATCCATCATGCATATCCTCTCGCAGCCAGCAGTTGAATCCACCATCTGATCGATCCGAGGGAGAGGGTAACAGTCTTTGGGGATGGCTTTGTTGAGATCGCGGAAGTCTATGCAAACCCTCCACTTGTTATTAGGCTTCTTTACCAATACGACGTTAGAAAGCCAGGACGGGAATTGCACCTCCCGAACATGTCCCACCTTCTTGAGCTGATTCACTTCAGCTCGAATAATTTTATTCTGGTCGGCAGAGAAATTTCTCTTCTTCTGCTTGACTGGCTTGGCTTCAGGTATTAAATGCAGCTTGTGCTCAGCTATCTCTGGTTTAACTCCGGGCAGTTCTTCCGGGGACCAAGCAAAAACGTCCCTATTAGGGGTCAAACACTGTATCAGCTCCGACTTAAGCTCCGGCGGTAAGTCACTAGCAATGCGAGTGATGCTCTCTACTCTGTCAGTATGCAACTGAATCTCTTCCCAAGGCATAGGCTCCTCGGCAATAGGTAGAGGCTCCTCTTGGATAGCGTGTACACCACCATCCTGAGTCCTCCTGCTCTTGCGTGCCTCCACCCGGACCATATCGATGTAGCAACTACGAGACACCTTCTGCTCTCCCTTGACTTCTCCGACCCGCTCGCCGACTGAGAACTTAATCTTCTGGTGAAAAGTGGAGACAGCAGCCCTGAACTCATGCAGAGCTGGCCTTCCCAGGATGACATTGTAGGAGGAAGGAGAATCTACCACTATAAAGGTGCTCCTTTTGGTGCGCACCAGTGGCTCAGTGCCCATGGATATGACCAGCTTAATCTGACCTATGGGCTTGACTTCGTTACCTGTGAACTCGTATAAAGAAGTGGTTATGGGTTGGAGCTCGACGGCATCAATCTGCATCTCCTCGAATGCAGCTCTAAACAAAATATTGACCGAGCTCCCGGTATCCACAAAGACCCGAGCCACTCGGCTGTTAGCAATAACGGCCTTGATTATGAGAGAATCGTCGTGGGGTAGGTCCAGACCCTCCAAATCTTGTGGCCCAAAGCTAATAACAGGGCCAGACGCCTGCTTGTGGCTGCACCCCACAGCTCCCACATATAACTGCCGACCGTGTGACTTACGGGCTCGGCCTGAGTCCCCGTCAGTGGGCCCTCCTGAAATCATGTCGATCTCTCGTACAGCAGCGTTACCCCGATTTTCCAGCTCCCCGACATCTCTTCGGTCTTCCACGGGACCAGCTTGGTCAGAAGGACCGGCTAGGTCGGGCCGGGTTTGACGAGCACGTCCGGCTGCGGCCCGTTCTTCCTCCATTCTCTATATTTGGGGCGCTAACTCCGGGGGAGGTAAGCCCTGCTCTGCAGCTCGCCTGGAGTCACGGGCAAATTGGAAGCAGTTACTGAGATCATGCGTCCTGGACCGATGATATGTGCAATATGGTACTCCCCTTGGTCCAGGCCTGGGCGCGTGTATGGCAGCAACTCGCGGAGCTGGTCTGACTCCCTAAGCGGGCTGAGGGGTAGGCCTGGGTTGAACGCGCTGAAGAGGTTGAGCTGGCTGTGGTGCTCTCCTTTCAGGTCGGTTGCCAGGAGCCATTGTCTTTTCAGCCTTCCTCCTAGCTGCCTGAGCTTCCTCCACTTTGATGTAGCAAGAAGCTTTCTCCACCACATCATCAAAACTTCGGGCGGGGTTTCTGATGAGGTCCCTGAAGAATTCCCCTTCTAGCAATCCGTGGGAGAAGGCGCTCATCAGTATTTCTGAGGTAGCGGAGGGGACGCCATTGGCCACCTGACTGAACTGATTGATATAGCTTCGCAGAGGCTCGGTCGGACCCTGTTTACGAGCGAAAAGACAGTGGTCGATTTTTTGATACTTACGACTGCTGGCGAAACAACGTAAGAAGGCCGTTTTGAAATCCAAGAAGCGATTGATGGACTCTGGGGGCAATCCATCGAACCACTTCTGCGCTGAACCCGACAGGGTATGTTGGAATACTCGGCATTTGACAGCATCGTTGTATTGATACAACATAGCCGCGTTCTTGAACTTTCGCAGATGCTCTTCCGGATCTTTGCTTCCATCGTATTCTCCGATGTTCGGGGCCCGATAACCCCTTGGTAGGTTTTCCCTCAAGATCTGAGCCGAGAAGGGTACCTTGTCATCCGGGTCTTCGGGCAAATCTTTGGCGGAGATTATAGCTTTTCCCCTTCCTGAATCCCGGGGTGGATGTAGAGAGCTTTCCGCCACCTATGCCTGCGGCTCTTCTTTCTTCGAATTATGCTCGTGATGTCCAGGTTGATGATAGTTGCAGCGAGGCTCTCGGAATGAAGTACGAGGGAGTTCTTCTGGTTGCTTCCTCTTTGAGCCCTTGTCGGAGACAGGAGCTGGTTCTTTGGACGCTTCAGGCGCTAGGCGAGGTCGTGAAACTGTTCCTTGTTTTTCCGAGGCGGCTCGCTTTTTGACCTCCTTAAAGAGCTCGTACTCCCCCGCGGTCATGGTAACATTAATCCTCCTGCCGGAACTTCGACCAGAGTCCTCCATCTTCACGCTTTGGATCAGGCTGTTGTGTTTCCCACAGACGGCGCCAAATTTGATCCTGTCCGAAAGCTAAGTCGGACGAAGGCTGGTCACGGCGGCCTAGATGTTGACAGAAAGTCGTGGATGATCCGGCTCCCACGGGCGGCTGACGATGCTACAGGCTCCTGCACACACTCAGACGATCCCCCCTCCTCACGTTAGAAATCAGAACCCAGGGAAAAAGTCCCTGGGTCAGGCCCTCCGACGCTCAAGTCAAGTACTTTTTCCCCAGAAAACGCAGAGAGGAAAGAAAAAACGACTCCAAATGAAAAATTGTGGAAAAAAGTGATGAGATAGCGTACCCGCGTATGAGGAATCCTCCCCTTTTTATGCGCCAGCTAGGGCTTCTAGAACCTGCAAGCATCTCAGAAAACATTAGACGCTGGGCTTTGTCATGTAGTGAAGGACACCTGTCTGGCTACTATTGGTTAGGGAGGCATCTTCTCGTTTAGGAATCTCCGCCTTTGCGCAGGGACTTTGTCAGGTAGTGAAAGACACATGTCTGGTTATTACTGGTTATGAAGGCATCTTCTCGTTTAGGAACCTCCGCCTGTGCGTATGTCCCCTGGTATGTGATGATTACCTCCTCCCCTCCTCCTGTTAGACCTGCTCCCCAGCTTTTAAGCGCAGCCTGTAGTCGAGTTGTCCCTGAATAGCTCTGTCGATTCCAACCTGTACTGTGTGACTTATGCTCCGGGCCTTCGAACGCAGGCCTGTAGATCGAGCTGTCTCTGAACAGCTCTGCCGATCCCGACCTGTACTTCGAACGCAGGCCTGTAGATCGAGCTGTCTCTGAACAGCTCTGCCGATCCCGACCTGTACCGTGTGACTTATGCTCCGGGCCTTCGAACGCAGGCCTGTAGATCGAGCTGTCTCTGAACAGCTCTGCCGATCCCGACCTGTACCATGTGACTTATGCTCCGGGCCTTCGAACGCAGGCCTGTAGATCGAGCTGTCTCTGAACAGCTCTGCCGATCCCGACCTGTACCATGTGACTTATGCTCCGGGCCTTCGAACGCAGGCCTGTAGATCGAGCTGTCTCTGAACAGCTCTGCCGATCCCGACCTGTACCGTGTGACTTATGCTCCGGGCCTTCGAACGCAGGCCTGTAGATCGAGCTGTCTCTGAACAGCTCTGCCGATCCCGACCTGTACCGTGTGACTTATGCTCCGGGCCTTCGAACGCAGGCCTGTAGATCGAGCTGTCTCTGAACAGCTCTGCCGATCCCGACCTGTACCCTGCGTTTTGCCTGTCGTCTCCAACTACTTTGCCCCCTTGATCGACAAGTCTGTCTGACCTCTGACTACCACATATGCTTGACTTTGACTGCCCAATCAGCTTGACTATTGACTATCACATCATCTTGACTTTTGACCGCTATATGGCCTTGACCCTTCTCACCCTTTCCTTTTGGGCCCCTCCATTACCAGCCGTATCAGGTACTATTGAATAAAATTTAATTTAGCAACAATCCCACTATTTTCTACAAGTTCTCAATCCTCAAATGTAAATGTAATATGCAGTTTAAATCAAGAACAATATTTTAAATAGGATCACGCCTTGTCGAATTCATTCACACTGATTGCTTAACTTAACAAATATAGCCTGAAAACTCACTCACTTAACCACAACATCTTCTATATCACGACCATCGACATTGACAAACTTTTTTCCAAACGGCCATCAAAAATAATATAAGACGTAAGTCAAACTTTACTTCAAATGTCTTTATAATATTAATAGTTCTCATTATTTTTGTCTGCAAAGATGAGCAAAGTAAAGCCGTACCTGGGAATTCCATATATTTACAACAGCAAATATTTATTAAACTCAACTTGCTCCATCCATCACTCCTATTAACATGTAGTTGCTGTCCAGTGTCCAGATTTCTAGCTTAGACAAAGAAAGCGAAACCAGTAAATTTCTTTGGTTTAGTGCACTCTGACTGAGCCCAGCCTATTTTCTGCTGTGCATTGTCGTAAACAACGAGCTTCCCACGCAAGGAAATGTCTGCCAGCAAAACAGGGGACAAATTCAAGAGCACAGATCTCCTGGATCATATAAAAAAGGAATGTACCATTTGTATTTGTGGTCGGATCGCAAATGCGATCCGGCCGTAAATGATTGCGATTCCTTTCTGGGTTCATCGCCCCCACCAGATTATAGTTTTTGTTCGAAATGGTCGGCCGGAGGCCGCCCGGAGGCCTTCGCTTGTGGATAAGTGGCTAAGTTACTGGGCACCGAGCGAGGGTGTCCTCCGAGCGACCTCCAACCACCCGCTCCGAACAAAAATTATAACCTGTTAGGGACGGTGAACCCAAGAAGGGATCGCAACCATTTGCGACCGGAACACATTTGCGATCCGACCGTAAATACGAGTGGCATATCTTCTAAACCACAAAAAGTAATCCAAAAGATCCTTTCTCCAAATTCAATTTAATTCTGCAAATTCATCGTCCATTTGGACTTTAAATGAGCCAAATCAAATTTGACTCTTGACTATGTTTGAGCTTGTTGATTTAACTTATTATTGTTAAAAGCGTATTTAAGCCTCATTTATTAAAAAAATCTTAAGATCAGATAGAGCTCAGCTACAGATAGAGGTTGTCCTCATTTATTCGATCGAACCAGTCAGTTCAAGCAAGCTGGCATATCGAACAACCTCATCCAATTCAGCTGAACTAGACTCAGTTTAGACAAACTCACTTGACCTGAACCTAACTCATCCGAATTCTACTTGGCTTCCTCTGACCATGTTCTGAATAGAGGATGGAGTTTCTGATAGCTAGCAAACTCCTTGTAATATGGTAACTTTCAGGTTGAGTAGTGAATGATTTTGACATGAGGGTTAATGGTTCAAAGAATTGCATCACATCTTTAAAAGACCTGTAAATATGACGAACCTTACCAGCCACTAGGTGCTCAGGTGTTTTAGTTTATGAGACAAGATGAAAATTTCCATAGATGCCTTTGCAAGGACATTTTACAAAATGTAGGATATCACCAGATAGGAAAGTCGGCACGCAAACAGATTGGCATATTGTAAGATCAGAGACATCTTGGATGAAGTTAATGCACATGGACTGGAGCTGCGTGTTTGTGAAATTCATATGGTAAGAACATCCATATCAAATACCCTATTTAAAAAGATTTTATCTTAAATTTTGGATAAGATAACTAAAAAATCTTTACATCAGCTATCATATATATTTTTTAAATTATGCATCTATGAACAGTACTTTTCTAAAATTAGAGAATTGATTCTATTCCCTACACATTTAAAGGAGAGAAAAAAAAATAAAGAAGCTGATATATGATGTATTGAAAAATAGATATTCAAATTTAATAAAATAATTTTTTTATCCTAAATTATATATTTTGGATAGAGAAACCGGTATGGATGCTTTACATATTTATGATACTGAAGAAATGTACTCTAATGATAAAAATATGTGGAGATGTTGTCATGCATGTTGCGGTTATGATACCGGACAGGATAACGATTATCCTACATACTGACAATAATAGAGGATTTGAGGAGAAGAGAAAACTGTTGTCCTCCAAATTTTTTTTTTTAAAAAATATTTAATAACTAAGGATAATTTCTCAAATAGTAATTTTAACTTGTAAATAAAGAAACCCTAATATATAAATCCTAATTACTAACTTGTAAATAATTGAAAGAAATCCTAATAAAAAGAAAAAAAAACATACAATTTTAAAATCCCTAAATCATTAATGACCAAAAATAATAAAAAGATCCAATTCTCCTATATCAATCACCTCAAGTTAAAAAAAAACTCATCCTTAAATTTAAAATAGTATCATGTTATAACTAAAATCCTCTGACACACACTAATTCGACAAAATCTGCTAGTTGTTGGATTTCATTTTCTTTTACAGCCATTATCCTAAGCTCATTCAGGCCCTCAAAGCAGTTGTTGCAGCTTATTCAATACAAAGCCAATATTATCAACTTTTCCACGAAATTCAACTTATCTTATTTTTTATTTCTCCAGATATCTCTTTTTGCTCATCCAGTATTACTGGAAAATTGGAAACTGCTTCTGTTGCAAAATGCCCTAAAGAAGGCTTTTCATAGATGTCTAAGGTAGGATTTTTATCAGATGCTCGTCTTCTGCGTTGCTTTCTGTACCATTTGAGAAGCAAGGCACCCTTAGTAAAAGGTTTCCTATTAAATGGAACAGAATCAATAGCCAAATTTTCCTTTTTACATTTGTCTTGTCCAATATCTGATGCACCATTTATGTTCTCCTGAACTACCGTGTTTTTACTTCCATTATGATTATCCACAGTTGAGTTGCCATCATCAACATGAACATCATCCTCAATATTCCTTATACTTGCACCTGTTTGTCTCAGATTGGAATGTAAAGTGCACCTTGAGCTTTGAATCCATGGATGCAGTGCAATGTTTTAGCATAAGGTCGCTGCATTGCATCCTTTTTGAAGCATTGATGTAGAAAGTTCGTAATGTCAGGTGACAGACCCTCAGGTATAGGAGGATTCACATACTGAACAATCCGAAAAAGTGCAGCCATTGGTTGCAGATGATAGTAAGGTGGAACACATGTCAACAATTCAATGATAGTGCAGCCAACACTCCAGATGTTTGAGGCAGCAAAAACACCAGACCTTTCAATAACCTCAGGGGCCATTCAGTATGGTGTTCCAACTACTGAATGTGTATTGAGATCCACCTCAACTTCTTGGACTTCGTTTGTATCCTTTACACTGATTTTCTCAACTTCAGTACTGGTTTCATGGGTTTCATCTTTGTAAGCTATCTCAGTTTCCTTTGTTCGATCACTGTGAATTCAGGCTCAACTTGCTGCTGAATATTATTCTCTTTCACATTCTCAGTAGAAATAGAAGATTTCTGCAATTGTAGCTCCTCTATTGTTCCTACAGATGGCTCCATTGACTCAGTAACTGTTACCTTAGCCAATTGCTTCAGTTCATAGGGGATCTCAAAATCGAGATTTGCATCATCATCCAAAGTAGAATGTTTTGCATCGTTCTCTGTTTCTACTTCCTTCTCTTGGTTAAGCAAGAGTGACGTCTCAGAATTCGAGTTCTTTAATACTTCATGAAGCACCTTCACATCCACATGAGACTCAGACCGATCACCTTATTGAACGTAGTTTTCCATATGAGTCACAGGATCCTTCTGATTTAGCAAATCGAACTCAATCTCTTCATCCTTGTCCTCATCATCAAACTCTTCTTCATCTTGGTCCTCTGCGTCAAATTTCTCCTCCAAATCATCTTTGAATCTGTCTACGTCATCTTGGGTGTTGAAGCTATCATCCTTCATGTAATCATCGACTGATCTTGCACACTGCCTCAACGCATGACTTCTTCGAAACAAGATTGAAGCGTAATCAAATAGAACAAAGTGATCTTTCATCTTCTTCTTTATTTTCTCCCAATCCTTAATCTTGGTCTTGCCATGTTGGTCTCTTGAGCGTTACAATTTCTCCTAGCATGCCAATACTAGACCTCTGAGTTTGAAGGCTCCATTTAACTTTCACTTGATTAGGTACTTCTGTATAATAGAAAATCCTCTCCACTTCGTTATGTCAATCAACAAATCCCTCAGTCTATGACATACCAGAAAATTCGGGAAGATCAATTGGAAACCTGATATTTACATATTGTTCCTCTCGACCACGATTTTTCCAATACTCAGCATAACTGTGATACGGATTTTTGAAAACGGAACCAAAAGTAGGATAAGAGAACTTAGCACCTTTTAGATCATGGGTACTACAATCACAGTGTGAGGCTTCCTCAGCCAGAACATGTCTGTCACAACTTATACCACACACCTCACGATCTTCAAGGTTTTGTGCAGTTAGAAACTCGATTAAATCTGTGACTTGTCTCTGTAAATTCTCAATATCATCTTCGGTGCTACACCCACAGTGTAAGACTTCCTCATCCAGAACCTGCCTCTCTTGACAACAACAACCTTCCATTGGATATGATGCTTGACTTCCTCCGTTAGGGGCGAGCGTATTCGCTTTTTGCCACCATGATGCTTGACTTCCTCAATCGGAACTTACCAACTCTAATACCAACTGACGCCGAACATGATGGCTATTATCCTACTGACTGATGAGAAGGGGAGATTTGAGGAGAAGACAAAAAGAGAAGACAGTCGTCCTCCAGGTTATAAGAAAATTTTATTTAATAACCGAGGATAATTCTTTAAACAGTTAAACAGATGCTTATATATACTTTAAATCCTAAGACAAATAAAAAATAAAGAGATCATAGCATATAGACCTCAATTTCTAACTTGTAAAGAAAGGAAAGAAATCTTTTTAAAAAACTCACAATCTTTAAATCCCTAAATAAACTCAAAAATAAAAAAATACAAAAGATAAAATTACCAAAACTACCTAAACTACCAAAAAAACCTCGAAAAATACAAAAATAATAAAAAAAAATCCAACGACTCCTCCTGCATCAGGTTACTTTTACAACGAGATGCCTTTGCAGGTAACATGCAATGCATGACAAAGAAGGTTTCACCATAATCCACACCACAGCAAGTGTGGGCAACCTAAACATGATCAAAGAGACATGGACGTATTCAAACCCCCTTGTAGGAAAATAATCGAATTCGGATAATTGATTATTCAACCCCCTTCTAGTCGGATTACGATCTCCAACAAGTGGTATCAGAGCAAGGTCACCCTCCAATAATTAATATAAAAATATTTGCAACAAATTCAATATTGGTTGCAAAATCTGTGATAAATTCCAGATTTGTTGCAAATTTGCAACGATAATTTTTTTATCACAAAATTGTGAAGAAGGAATTATTCGTTGCTAAATTTGCAACAAATATTTATTTTCATCACCAAATTGTAACAAATTTAGCGATAAAATATTCTTTGTTGCTGATTTACGATAAAAAATTTTCGTTGCTAAATTAGTTGCTAAGTAGCAAAATTTTATATTTTGTCGCAAAGCTTGTCACAAATTTGGGGGGAAAAAAATTGTCCCAAATGTTTGTTTGTAAATGACTGATTTTTTATAATGTGACCTTATAGTCAGAATCACATAATTGACTAATGCTAAGTAAATTGAATTTAAAATTTTAAATTGACTATAATGTGACCTTATAGTCAGAATCACATACTTGTTGAAAATTTTAAACAAGTACTTTCGTGGACCTTAAGCTACACGAAAGCTTATTGACTTTAGAAAAGAAGTAAACTGAAGGTAATTGACATATGTAACATTGAAGTCAAATCTGATTTCATTATTTGTACTTTCGTGTAGCTCAATAAGCTTATCCCAAAGATTCTTTGAATTCTTGAATAGCCCGATCCGGTTGAATTCTTCCTTCGTCAGTATGCATTAGAGGATGTTTATTGCTTTGGAATATATTTGTGCTTTCTTCTTCTCTTCTGGGTTCCATTTTTCTATGGTTAAGGAGTGCACTTGATACGTTATTTACTAGAGCTGTGTACCCTCGTCGAGTGCTTAGCCATTGTCAATGTCTATCTTCAAATACACCTCTGTTCTCCTCTTCTAGTATGGAAAATCGTCTCCATTGAAGAGTGAGAGGGCGGGGGGATGGGGCCAACGTTGTTATATTCCCCATTTTGAGCCATTGGTTCTTGCACACAAAAATAAGCGAGAAAAAAATAATGTCCTAAGACTAGGTCTTGGATTAGTAGTGTTGAAGAGAGAGAATGTGAAACGAACAACTCGAGTGGTGTTGCATCAATTTTGGGCAATTCCCAAAATAAAATTAAAACTTGTCCAAAGAGGTGATTGCACCAATTTAGACTAAATCAAAAAACTCAAAAACGAAAAAAAACCCGAAGTGAAAAACAATAAAAAGAAACCCCCTGCTTGAATAGTGGTTGAACCAATACAGAGCAAATAAGACTCTGATACCACTTGTAGAATCAATTACACATGAGAGAGAGGGGGGGGGGGGGGGGAATCACGTGTATTTTAAAAATATTTTTTTTTCAACTTTTGAAAATGAGTGCACAGCGGAAAAATAGTTAAGAAAGAATAAAACAAAGCACAACGATATACTTGGTTTAGAGTTTCCAGCGACTCCTACTTCAAGACTCAAACCCTTTCGAGCTTTCCTGATGGGTAATCTATTAAAATTCTCTACTAGTGAAGTCCTAGTAGAGTAATCAAGTACAACAATAAAGAAGAAAGAAGTGTAACTGTTGGTCCCCTAGCGGCCAGCTAGAGGGGGTGGGGGGGGGGGGGGGGTAAATTGCCTTGCAAAAATAAACACAAACCTTTCTCGACTTATAGCTTAATTATACCAAATACTTGTACAAAAAGAAATAATAAGTAAATTAACTAAAGACAGATGTACAAAAAGAGTTACTTGGTTTACGAGCAGAGGATTGCTAATCTAGGGCAGTTAAAGCTCACCAAAAAACTCCTTGGGGCGGAGTAGCCTCTTACAATGTTGACAGGTCATAAACAAGTAGTAGAACAAAAAAGAGAATCGTTTACAAGTGTTCTTTATGACTACTGAAATCAAGGTGTTATTTATAGCGTTGATCCGGGCTCCTGGAAGGGATCCGGGCACCTGGGGTGGATAAAATTTTATCCACGACGCAACGGATGAGGACTAGATAAGTTTTCTGGTCCAGGCACTTGGACCAAGTCCGGTCGCCCGGACCGGGCTAAACTAGCCCGCGATCAGGTTCGCACCCAAGGCGTCTTGGCTACCCTAGGTGATTGGGGCGCCCGGAACAGGTCCGGGCGCTCGGAGTCTGGGCGTCCGGAATAGCTCCTAGCACCCGGAGCACAGTCAACTTCCAGTTGACTTTCTGTCCGGGTCTTCCGCTCTGGTTCCACTCTCTTGGGTGATTTCAGCCATTCGAAATAAGGCTCACTCGAACCCATTTTTTGGCCTACACGAGCAACCTTCTGCTCCAGCTTCTCATCCCTCAGAAACGCTGCTTGCCTCCTCCTCATCCGCCAGCATATTCTTCTACAGCACCTCGTCCCTCAGACGCACAGAGTCCGTCGACTCTCTCCCATGTCGTCCTTCTCATTAGCTGCGTCTTTCGCTTGACTTCCTTTGCTCCTAAGTTCCTACACAATTAGACACAGGGCATCAAATCACGACAGGACTTAACTTGACTTGGTTGATCACATCAAAACTACTATAGGGTACTTATAGTAACAACCTGCACTTCCTCTATGCAATAAATTAAATGACTTAAAAAGAAATGTTACCAATACAAAGATGGAGAAATTAGTGAGCTCGTGTGTTGGTGTCGATTCATCTATAGTAGTCGAGTGTAGCAGCGTTGCACCATAGTAGTAGTGCAAAATTGGAGCAGACAGACGGTCAAGGAATCACATAGAGATTGTCTAAATTGATGTTTGAAGCTGCTAGTCAAAGCTGTTTATAGGCTCTTCCAAGTGCCTGGACCACCCTCGGATGCCTAGATCTCTTCTTCAATGAAATTATTCACCTTCTTTGGAATAATTTCATTTCCACCTTCATAGTAGTCTATCTGATCCACCTTCTTCAATGAAATTATTCATCTTCGGGGCGCCTAGATCCCTTTTGTGTGTCTAGAATGCTAACGTTGTTGGATCTCGGCGAAGTCTTATCTGAGTCATCTTTATCAATTCCCAGGCACCTAGACCACCGCTGTGCGCTTAGATGATGACATAGGCCAGCCAACCAGCGTATGCCA
This sequence comes from Zingiber officinale, assembly GCF_018446385.1. Classification (NCBI taxonomy): domain Eukaryota; kingdom Viridiplantae; phylum Streptophyta; class Magnoliopsida; order Zingiberales; family Zingiberaceae; genus Zingiber; species Zingiber officinale. The sequence continues at coordinate 61,401,458 of NC_055996.1, forward strand.
CCTCATCTGGTCACAAAGCTGGATTCAGGCCATTCCAGGCGCTTGGTCCCACTCTGGTCACCCGGACCTCTAAGCACATGGATCCTTCCGGGTGCGTGGAATTCCCTATTCCAGCCAACTTCCAACTTCGATGTCCCTCACCATAGAGTTATAAAAATAGACAAAGAATAATATTAAAGTTAATCTGACAGGCTCGAAACTGTCCGGTCCTGACTTTAGATTTTACTGAAATCCTAGGTCGGACCAACACATATTGTTCCCTCAACGGCGAGTGCATCCTTACTAGATCTCTCTCCTCCAGTGCTTACCTGACTTACCATATGCCAACTTATTTGACTTTGATCTTCTTGACCAACTAGGTCTTCCTACTAGATGTCCTATCTGGACTTTAGCCAGTTGTCAGGTCCTACAGACCCAACTGCACTTCTTGTCAGTTATCAGGCTCTCCAGATCTAATTTAGATTTCAGCCTGGAGTCAGGTCTCATCAAGTCTTTCAGTCTTGCACACTTGGTAAATATGTTAGAATACACAACATCTAACTTTAAATAATTTATCATATATCAAAATCTGAGTTTGATTATTAGTGCTAACTGCACCAATAATAAACAATTCATAGGGATATAACTAGTATCATAGTGAAATTGAAATCATAGAATCTTCCCCCGATAAAATTCCTTCTTCTCTCTTCATTCAGACATTCACTTGCGCTCACACACACTCTCTCAACTTCTAGTTCTCGAGTGTTCATGACCAACCAACCTTTTGATTGTCTAGATAACTTGTTTTGTGAAGTCACTGGTGCTTAATCAACAATGTCTATAGAATCAATATTTTTATTACTTAACAACTATTCCATGCACTTGTAGATAGACAACACCTGCCAAGGGCAGCCAAGGCTGGTCATGGCTGGCCAAGGGAAGTCGCAGCCAACTAAGGCAGGCCACAGCTAGCCAAAGCAAAAACTGGCAGTCACGGGTTGCCGCGCTGCCAACTAAGGCCAACCACACCCAATAGCGGCCAGTCGCGACTGCCCACGGCCACCCAAGACTAACCACGACTGTCGATAGCCAGTCAAGGCTAGCTTCTCGTCGGAGAGGAGAGTAAAGGGTAAGGGAGAGAGAGGGAGTTTACTAGCTGGAGATTGTCGCCGTAGGAGTGGAAAGAGCAATTGTCCCCAAAGTCATCGCCACCAAGGGGAAAAAAGGACACGAAAATGGGGGAATCGGGTGAGTGTTGATTTTTTTAGGGCTTTTGGCGATGAAAATATTGTCGCCAAATTTGTTGTAGAATTGAAAAATAAAATAAAATTAAAAATGTGTCTAAACCCGATTAAGATATCTAGTGAGTTCAGAATGACATAAAACTAATTCCTATGTATTTATCTTGTTCTCTTGATTATATAAATATTTTCACACATCAATTTGACCATATATATTGAGATTAGTGATTTTTTAAGATCAAAATGACTCTAAATGTCTCTGAGACCAGTTGATAGATTTAGAGAGCTCAGAATAATATGAAACCAGTTTCTATGTATTTATCTAGTTCTCTTGATTATATATATTCCTTCAAATATCAATTTGATAGATTTTTTTTTTGATAGCTAAGATAATTTGATGGACTCTAATTGACTAATGATTTAGTAAAGATATTAAAAAGAGTTATTGATTGAACATGTTATAGTCATTTTGATGTTAAAAAATCACTGTTCTCAATATATTGGATCAAATCAATATTTGAGAGCATTTATATAATCAGGATTAATAAATAAAAGCATAGAAAATAGTTTCATGTCATTTCAACTCTTTATGTCCATATACGAGTTTCAGATACATTTATTTTTTTATCCAGTTTTCGATGAATCCCAGGAGTCATTGCAAAATTGGTGACTAATCCTAGGAGTCGTCGCAAACTAAATATAATTTTAAAAAAGTTATCCAAAACCGGTTGAGAAATGTAGAGAGCTGGGAATGACATAAAATTAGTTCCTATGTATTCATATAAATCTCTTGATTAAAAAAAATACTCTCAAACATCAATTTGACCCAATATATTGAGAAGATTGATTTTTTTTTAAGACGAATGTATCTGAAAAATCTAATTTGTATTAAAAAATCACTAATCTTAATATATTATGTCAAATTGATGTTTGAGTGCATTTATATAATCAGGATATTTATACAAACACATAAAAACTGGTTTAATGTCATTCTGAACTCTCTAGGTCTCTCAATCAGATTCAGACATGTATATATTTTTTAAAAAAATAATAATTCTTTGACTAATCTATGGTTTCGTCGCAAGCTGAATAAATAAATAAATGTGACCAAAATTGGTTTGGGACACATTTATTTTATTTTTATTTTTCAATTCTTCAACGAATCCATTGATTTGTCACAGAATTGGCTGAATTAATTCCTATATTTTTACAAGCTTTTGTTCTAAATTTTGAATTTGTCGGAGAGTTTGCAATGAATATTGTCCTTGTTGTTGAGTTTTCTCATAACCTTGCCTTCTAGCCTCCTCCATCAGCCTTGTCTTCCTTGGGTGCTTCCCCATCCTTCATGACTTACCTTCAAAAGCTTCATTCGACCACGGTCTTCATCCTTGCCAAGCCAAACTTGGACTTATGTTGTCAAGACTATACACTTGGACTTTCCTTTTTGTACCTGTATCCTGCATACTCACAACGTATATCAAATACAACAAATAACCTAGCTTAAACCTTTGAGCAAACATCAAAACCTAGGGTCACACCGATTGCTCCAATACTAATAAGGTTGACTAAGTGTGTAGGTAGTTCAACTAGAAACTCATAGTAGGTCAAGTTGATTGGATACTAGGTAAGGTAAAAGTCCTAGTTGCGGTTACGTAAGGAAGTCCTGGTCAGTGAGACTGAGCAAGGAAGTTCTAATCGATGGGACTAGACAAGAAGACTTGGCAGATCAATTACACTATGTGGGAACACTAGGCAAGTCTGGAGGATTGGATGTCTAGTAGCTCGATGGGTGCGGTCACGTCAATGGTTCAGATGCCTAAGAATGGTCCAAAGCGCCTGAAGTTGGATAGCTCTACAATGAAGGGATCAAATAGGCCTCAATTGAGGCTCCTTGGACTAGTCCAGGTGCCTGGAATGGGCTATATAAATGATAATCCCAGTTAGCCTCATTGACTATCTCTAGGGGTGACCGGCCTGATCCCACGGAAGTTTCCCACCGGTCACCAGGGTAAATTGGGAAGCGCACGCGGCGGCCAGCCCAGAAGCCCAGCATCCTTTGATTACGCACCCCATTTGGAGGAAAAATTCCTGCAAATACGCCGTAGCAAAGGTTCGAACAGCGGGTGCCTGGGAGACAACCTGAATGGCCTACCGCGGCACCATGACCCCTGGAATGGGCTATATAAGCACCTTCAACTAGCAGCTCAACAATAACAATTATTACTCATCTTCTACTTTCAAACAACGCTCGTGCTGCTCTGAAACTCTACTACGACACTGAAACGCTACTCCAACAAAAACTTCTAAGTCTATACTCTTTCAGGGTTGTCAGTAAAAGGTGTTAGCATTGTTTGTTATAATGTTATTTCTGATGTTATCTCTTTAGTTTTTGAAAAATAATGAAAAAGAAAAACGCGCTATTCATCACCCCGCCCCCCGCTTTAGCGCTTCCTCTATCCTACACAATGAGGAGTTGGCAAGAGGTAAGTCCAAGTGAGTCACGATTGATTGGACACATGGTAATTTAAAGTCCAGCGGAGAGTTGACAACAGGAAAGTCCAAATGGGTTATGGTTGACTAAATACTTGGTGATGGTAAGTACAACGAGGAGTTAGCAAGAGAAAGTCTAAATGGCCCATGGAGGACCGGATACTTGGCATGAGTGAAAAAGTCTCGGTAGGTTGAGATCAACCGGATATTAAGAAATGACAAAGTCCCAACTAGTCAAGATTGACCGGATGTTGGGCAACAGAAAGTTGATCAAAAAAATTTGGTTGAGAAATCTCAACACAAAACTTATGTATTCTATTCAATTCTTAATAAATTATAAACGGAATAGATAAAATTACGGAAGCGTACCAGAATCCATAGTATGTAATCGATTTTGGGCAACATCTTCAATTTGCATATTTTCCTTAGTATCCAGAGAGTTTTGTCGATGAGGAAACAAAACAAAAACATCATCTACAAACTGGGACCATAACTCTTATTTATAGAAACATAAATTTGCCTATTTCTAATTTGGCCCCTCAACAAATTAGAAATTGTACATGGTATCAATATTAATTTATTCATAATAATAAACCCTTAAGTCATATTCCTTAATCATAAATTTGATCACATTAAATTTTAACTTATTTAATTGATGACATTAGACATTTATAATTACAATTATGGTCCTAAAATTCTAACAATCTCTCACTGGACCATATGTGTAAACTTATAAATGTTAACCTTAATGAGCTCATAACTTTTATCGTCACAGTTGTAGGGTTTCCTTAACAATTTCGTCAATTAATTATATAGACATAGGATCAATGTAGTCTTCGTTGTATCTTTCATAACTAAACCATCAATGGTCACGTACATCAATATAATCAAATGGCATAGATCAATTATGAATATGTGGCATGAAAATTACATGCAAGGTAATCTATTCATGTCAATTTTCAACTGGTTCTCTTTAACCAAAGTGAGATCAAAGCTTTAACTTAAGTTATACAAAGTGTAATGAAGTAAACATTGAACTTTATATCTGATCAGATAATCTCCAAACACATATGTTTGATCAACATAATGAAACATATATACAAAACATATATAGTACAAACTCTCACTAGATCTAGATTTCACCAAACTGAATAACACCCATATGAGTGGTATGCTTATAGAAGACATTGGGTGGTAAACCCTTTGTAAAAGGATCTGCTATCATGGAGTTTGTGCCTATGTGTTCTATCAAAATCTGTCCACTTTGTACTCTTTCTTTCACAACAAGGAACTTGATATCGATGTGCTTCGATTTTGTCGAGCTCCTATTGTTGTTAGAATACAATACAGCTGATCGATTGTCACAAAATAACTTCAGTGGTCTTTCAACCTTTCCCAAAATGTGCAGCCCAGTGACAAAATTTTTCACCCATATTCCATGATTAGATGCCTCATAACATGCTATAAACTCTGCTGTCATAGTGGAAAAAGCTATCAATGCCTGTTTGGCACTTCTCCAAGAGATAGCTCCGCCGACCAACAGAAAAACATAACCTGAAGTGGATCTCATGCTATCTTGGCATCCCACAAAATCAGAGTCAGAATATCCCATGATCTCAAGAGTATCTAACCTCTTATATGTGAGCATGTAATCACTAGTTCTCTTTAAATATCTCATTACCCTCTTTGCTGCTTTCCAATGATCCATTCCTGGGTTGCTTAAATATCTGCCCAATACTCCAACAATGTACGCAATATCCAGACGTGTACAAACTTGAGCATACATAAGACTTCCTACAGTTGAAGCATAGGGAATCTTTTGCATTTCTTGAGTCTCGAGGCTTCCTTTAGGGCATTGTTTAAGACTAAACTTGTCTCCTTTAGCGACTGGGGTATTACCTGGTTTGCAATCTTGCATGCCAAATCTTTTAAGCACCTTATCGATATAGTTCTTTTGCGATAATCCAAGAATACCTCGAGAACGATCTCGATGTAATTGGATTCCTAATACAAAAGATGCGTTACCAAGATCTTTCATTTCAAAATATCTAGATGGAAATCTCTTGGTATCGTTTAACATACCTATATCGTTTGTGGTAAACAAAATGTCATCAACATATAGAACCAGGAAGATATGCTTACTGCCACTGAACTTATGATACACATAATCATCTACCACATTTACCTTAAAACCAAATGAGATGATTATTTGATGAAATTTGTAGTACCATTGATGAGATGCTTGTTTTAACCCATAGATGGACTTCTTAAGTTTGTAAACCATACTCTTTGGATCTCCTAATACAAAGTATTTTGGTTGCACCATATAGATTGTTTCCTCAATGTCTCCATTGAGAAAAGTTGTCTTGGCATCCATCTGATGGAGTTCCATATCGAAGTGTGCGACAAGTGCCATGATTTTCCTTAAAGAGTCCTTCGTTGAAACTGGAGAAAAGGTCTCTTTAAAGTCAATCCCATATTTCTGAGTATAGCCTTTAGCTACAAGATGTGCTTTATACCTTTCCACATTACCATTTGAATCCCGTTTGGTTTTAAAAATCCATTTACAACCAATGAGTTTCACACCTTCAAGTAATAGGACAAGTTCCCAAACTTTATTGTCTTGCATTGACTTATACTCCTCATTCATTGCCTCAATCCACTTTTGAGAATTTGAATCTTGCATAGCTTGACGAAAGTTGATCGGATCATCCTCCGCCATACCATCATTTTCCTCATATTCTTGAAGTAGCACTATGTAATCATCCGAAATAGCACTCCTCGTTTCTCTAGTGAACCTTCGTAAAGGCACTTGTTCAACATACACAGGTTCTTGAGGTTGTTGAGTTTGTTCTTTTGGGAGTTGATTAACAATGTCTTGTTGTTCTGGTATTGCATCCTAATCACTGACAAGAATAAAATCCTGATCATTATTAGAAGCAATCATAGGAATATAAACCATTTCCTCTTGAAGAGTAGTGGGAATACATTCCTCCTCAAAGACAAGGTCAGTTACTTTATTCTTCCCCCAAACTCAATATCCTCAAAGAGCGTTGTTGTTCCCGTCTCAAAGATGGTCTTTACTTTGGAATCATAAAACTTATAGCCCCATGATCGCTCAGAATATCCAATAAAGTAGCTACTTACAGTTCTGGAGTCCAGTTTCTTTTCATGTGGTCTATACGGTCTAGCCTCAGCTGGACATCCCCAAATATGAAAATGTTTGAGACTTGGCTTTCGCCTTGTCCAAAGCTCAAAAGGTGTTTTAGTAGCTGCTTTAGTGGGTACTCTATTTAGAATGTAAGCTGCTGTCTTTAATGCTTCTCCCCAGAGTGGCATTGGTAAGGTTGAATGACTAATCATACTCCTTACCATAGCCTTAAGAGTTTGATTACGTCGTTCAGCTACACCATTCATGCTTGGTGAGACTGGCATGGTGTACTGTGGGACAATTCCACACTCCTCTAAGTATTGAGCAAAAGGTCCTAGACGTTGCTTACCTGAACCATCATATCTACCGTAGTATTCACCACCACGATCAGATCTAACTTTCTTAATTCTTTTGTCTAGTTGATTCTCAACTTCATCCTTAAATGATTTGAAAATGTCCAATGTTTGAGCCTTCTCATAAATAAGAAATAGGTATGCATATCGAGAATAATCATCAATGAATGATACAAAATATTGTTGACCATTCCAAGAAGGTGTTGGAAATGGTCCACAAACATATGTATGTATCAATTTCAATACTTATGTAGCTCTATATGCACCCTCTTTCTTTCTTTTGGTTTGTTTGCCCTTAATGCATTCAACACAAACATTTAGGTCTATAAAATCAATGGAGTGTAAAATTTCATCCGATATAAGTCGTTCAACTCTATTTCTAGAGATGTGTCATAAACGTTTATGCCATAAGGCACCTGAGTTTTCATTATTAAATTTACGCTTAGTACCACGTGATTCCACACTCAGGGTTTCAATATAAGAAGCATTTATATCAAACATATATAGATTGTCATAAATTATAAGTGAACTGATTCCAACAACAGTAGAATTAATAGATAAACTGAACTGACCATTTCCAAACGAACAACAGTAACCTAATTTGTCTAAATGAGAAACAGAAACCAAATTCCGTCTAAATGATGGTACAACAAAAGTATCTATTAAGTCTAAATAATAATCAGTGTTTAACAACAATCTAAAATGCCCTATTGCTTCCACCTCAACCGACTTGCCATCACCCACATAAATACATCTTTCAGCATCAGTTGGCTTTCGGTAGCTCAGGCAACCCTGTGTTGAAACACTGATGTTAGTAGTAGCACCAGAGTCTAACCACCAAGTATTTCGAGGTACTGAAGCTAAATTTACTTCAGAACAAACCAAATTAAAAAATATACCCTTTTTCGCACGCCATGCATGGTACTTAGGACATTCTTTCTTAACATGATTAGGCTTGTTACAGAAGAAACAACCTTTCTTGTCAGTATCCTGCTTTTGTTTCTTCACATAAGGACCTTTAGTAGCCTCATTCTTTTTTTCTTGCCCTTATCTTTAGGGGTGCTTGCCAAATAGGCACTTTCAGCCTTGATTTGCTTCAACCTTCTCTTCCGCTTGAACACAGTATGAAATGAGCTCATTAAGAGTCCATTTCTCCCTTTGACAGTTATAATTGATCTAAAACTGACTAAACTGGTTCGGAAGAGAAATAAGCACTAAATGCACAAGCATGTCATCCAACAATTCAAGATTAAGTGCCTTCAATTTTGATGCAAGGTGGGACATTTCCATAATATATTCCCGAATATGTCCCTTGCTTTTATACTTCATGGAAATCAAGCTCTTCAGAATTATGCTTGTTTTCGCCTTATCGCTTTTGGCAAAGTGCTTTTCAATCTCATCGAGATATTCTTTAGCTTTGGTGACACTATTAGACATCGCACCCCTAAAAGTCTAAAGTATGTCACGCTTGATGATCATAAGACTCATGCGGTTAGAGCGATCTCACTTCTCATATTTATCCCTCAGTTCAGAGGAACTAGTATCTGTAGGAGCAGTGGGTTGCTCTGTCCTAAGCGCAAGATCTAGATCCATGCAGCCAAGAACAATTAAAATGTTCTCCTTCCAATCCTTAAAATTTGTACCATTAAGGATTGGCACTGAACTTAAGTTTGCAAAAATAGTGGCAACACTTGCTGAAAAGAGAACACAAGAATTATAACATAAATAACATGCTCATTTTTAATCGATTAAAATAAATGATAAATCTCATCTAAAGATACCTAGTGCAACAACAATATCAAGTCTTTGGACAGTAATATTATTTGCAAGTGGTACTCTTGTTGTAATAATCAAACACTAACAATAATGCATGACAAATAATAAACCTATGTTTGGATCGATTTATTATATGCATGAAACATAACAAATAAAACCTAATAATTATTACGTGTTTATTATCACAAGTAAATGTATAATTTGTTAAGTATAAATTTTCCTTTGGGCCGATTCATACTCACATAAATATACGCATTTAAACTTTATTTAATACCTCAATAATATTTTAATATTTCAAATAACATTAAATTTAAATGATAGAGGTCACTTTTGTGACATATAATTCAAATTTAATTGAATTTAAAATAATAGATATTAATTAAGCCCATATAATCCAATTAAATTAGTATTATAAAACAATTTATTAAATTTAATTTATCTAAATAATAAATTTAATGGATTAAATTTAAGGGACAAAATATTTTAGTTACTTATAATATTTTGATTCCCTAAGTAAAACATGCACCAAAATCCTTTTATAAAAATTCAAAAATATAAAATTTGATAAAACTTGTTATCCTTAAACGTGACCTCACTCCACGTACGTGGATATCACGCCATGTACGTGGCCTCACTCCACGTTCCACGTACGTGTTTTTTTTTTATAAAAACACGTAACTTTCGAAATGATGCAATTGTTCATCTCTGCGTTTTCTTAGCCGCACGGCTCCATGTCGCACGAACCTCCACAACCGTAGTTGCCGACCACGATAGCCAACCTACGGTATACCGGGGCAATTGCCGGCCCTTTCCAATGTCGGAACGCCAGTCACCTTTATTGTTGGCGTCTGCTTGCGCAGAAACAGCGCAATCACAGCCAACTCGCCGGCCAATTGTAATACCTTTTTCTACCCCGGAACACTACCTCCAACATGAAGTTGTTGCCGGTGGCTCACTATTGGTCATCGACGCTCGCTCGCAACAAGTAGAAAACGTGAGAAGCGGCGTTTAGTGTGTTGCCTGCCATCCTGGATGCCGTCGTCGGCCAGGAAACCGGTTGCAAGCAACCTCCTGTGACGCTTTCCTTCTCCGGTGGAAGTTGCGATGCTATTGCAAATTTTTTCAGCCGGTTGCGACACAAAACAGTGTCGAAAATCGCGATGATAAAATAAAATCGCAACATGATATATCATGAACCAAAATCGAGATGACATAGAGATAAAACTGTATACCTAAAGTAAAAAAAAAAATTCCTTAAGAATTTGGAATAGAAGGCTCTGATACCAATTGATCGAAAAAATTAGGTTGAGAAATCTCAACACAAAACTTATGTATTCTATTCAATTCCAACAAATTATAAACAGAATAGATAAAATTACGGAAGCGTACCAGAATCCATAATATGCAATCAATTTTGGGCAAGATCTTAAATTTGTAGATTTTCGTTAGTATTCAGAGAGTTTTGTCGATGAGGAAACAAAACAAAAGCATCATCTGCAAACTAGGACCATAACCATTATTTATAGAAACATAAATTTGCCTATTTCTAATTTGGCCCCTCAACAAATTAGAAATTGTACATGGTATCCACATTAATTTATTCATAACAATTAAACCCTTAAGTCATATTCCTTAGTCGTAAATTTGATCACATTAAATTATGACTTATTTAATTGATGACATTAGACATTTATAATTATAATTATGGCCCCAAAATTCTAACAAAAGTCTCAATGGATCAAGTGTTGACTATCTGTTTAGAAAAAAAAGTCTTAATAAATTAAGGTCAATCAGATACAATGCAAGATGAGAGTTTACCCTTAAAAAGGCTAAAATATAGGTAGTAATCGATTGCCAGGAATTAGAAATCAATTGCTTACCCTCAACCTTGAATTCGAATTTTGAGGTGATAAAGAAGGATGGTTGGTTGAACTGGCTGGTTAGACTGCTATCACTCGATTGGTGCAGTCGACTGGGTCAATATAGTGGTGCAATCGACTAAGTCAATCGATTAGTGGAATCGACTAGGCCAGTTGATTGGTGATTGGCAGAGTGTGTCACATAAACAAAATATTGTGGAATCGATTGGCTAGTTCGACTAGTGGCTAACTATTAATTAGTGCAATCGATTGCTCAAGTTAAAATAGTCGTTCTGTAATTTTAAATGGTCGACTTTTAGTGTGACAATCGATTGGTGATAGGCGTCAACCCAAGCAACAACCGTTAAAGAGGGTTTCGAGGGAAATTGAAGCAGTCGATCTTTGAAATGTTAGAGACGAAGTGTTGCTGTATTTCTAGTCATTAAGAGATATTCCAAAGCCACAATAAAGCGTTCAACGCGAAGATTCATTCTTTTAATGTGTTATATTTACATTGTTCTTATTTCTATCTTTGTTTTCATTTGTGTATTGCTTTGTATACAACAAGTGGTGTAAGAGATTTCTTTGTCTCTAGAAGGTATTCGAGAAGGAGAAGGTTATTGTGGTGGTAAATCGCTAAGATTTGACCTTGGATTAGTTGTTTTAAGAGGCGGATTCCAAGTAAACCAAGATGTTGTGTATGTAGAGTCAAGTGTGATTCAAGTAGTCCGTTGTGCATTCAAACGATGAGCCCACAATTGAGGGCGGAGCAATCAAAGTTATTCACCCTCTCTCTAGCTTTGATATGTCCTAACATAAAGGTACATCTAAGATCTTAGGGTCGATTCTCCGTTTATTTTAGTGATTCTACTAGAGGTTTTGGGGTTGACCTTCCAATAGTCTTTTCCATGTCACAAAGGTGTATTGAAGATCTTAGGATTAAATATTCCTTTAGTCTCTATGGTTCGATTAAAAATTTTAGTGTTTACCTTCATAAGGTTTATCCTAGATCTAAATGGTTTACCTTCAGTGTTTCGTCTATTCCTAGTGTCGATCTTAATAGTCTCTCTAGATCTCATAGTTTTCCCTTCGACAACTGACCTCCTTAGCTTGACCTTATTGCCTTGTTGTTGCACTAATAGGGATCTCTTTGATGGCCAACCTTTGTTCCCTCTCGGCTTCGATATTACGAAAGGTCTTTGATGACCGACCTCTCCAACTTTGCCTTATTACCTTTCGCGGCTCTGCCATTAGGGAAGTTCTTAGGTGGACAACCTCTCCTACTCAACTTTATTCACCTCCATTAGGATACTTTATCTTTGATAGTCAACCTCTTCAATGATGTTTTCCAACTTAGCCTAGTTACTCGTAGAGGTAAACTTTAGCATCTTGTTAATTAGAATTCCCTAATTAAGTTTTGTATATCTCTGCTCGACTTGAAGGGGCCCTTCTCCTCGATCTCTCAACTCCAACCTCTCCAAGCTTTTCCCTTCGAACACTTCGAGATCCCCAAACCCTCTATCCCATCCAAGTTCAAAAGATTACAAGTCTTCTCAAGACAATTGCTACCGCCTATGCAGTTGTTAGCTATAAGTGATCATGACTCACAATCATCATTTCTATTATTAAGAGCCAAAGAAGTTGACATTAACAGAGGCAACTAGAAGTAATGGCCATTGAATCAAAATTAATGACAACGATTGGAATTAATGACTAAATGATTGAATGATAAGTATCAGAGAGGTCTAGCAGAAAAAAAAAATGGCACTCTTTGATGTATATTCACATACACTCATTTTATCGGTCCCACGTGATAGAATTATAGCATTAATCAGGGATTAATTTCCAACGAAGCCAACAGAAATATTCTCCCATATGATAGTCTATTTAATTTTCTGATTCATCTCTCTATATATGGTTGTGGGGCCTATCGTATAGGGCATCCGAGGTCTGTGTGTTACCTTTTACGAGACATACACTCATTTTATCTCTCCTAAGGCTTTTGTGCAATGGTAAGAGATGAGACAAACTCCCTAAATAATAAAGATTCAAATATCACCTAGGGTATATTATATCTTAGGAGTTTAAAAAATTTATGACATTGGACCGTCCTGTTGATCTAGATAGCATGAAAACTAAAACAAAGCAAAACAGTAACCACTCACAGTGAATCGCTGGAGACGTCGTTGAAGAACCGCCGATCGACGAAGGGGTTGCCGCTGTCGGAAGCACGATCACAGAGTTGCCGGAAAGTGCTTCAAGGTTCACGAGCCAAATCCCAACCTCTAGATGCTCTCCCTTTGCTCGCACACGATCACCTTACAGCTTGGCAACACTCTCTGATTACCTTCGCAAAAACCTTCTGCTCTCTCCTCGGATCTGTTCTTGGAAGCTCCTTTTATAGGAAGGCTGAGGAAGACGAAGGGGAAAGGACGCCCCTTCGTCTCCCTGGCATTTGCAGCAAACAGCCGTTTGCAGCAGCAAAAGAGACGAACCCTTTCGTCTCCTGTAACGCCCAACATCTCCCACTCGTCCAAGTCAATCCATAAAGTTATATGGTCACATAGACCATGTCAGTCACATAGACTACAAGGTGATCATGTCACGAAGACCAAAGCGACATTAGTCACAAAGACCAAATAAGTCACATAGACTTTATGAGGATCAAGTCACGAAGACCAGAGCAAATTAGTCACAAAGACCAAATAAGTCACATAGACTTTATGAAGATCAAGTCACGAAGACCATATCAGAACATCCATTCCATACATTAGGGAAAATGGTTCGTGCGACAGCAAGCACAGTGAGCATTCAATTGCTAAGAAGATTGTCACACCTTACTTAGCTGCTCCATAGAACGAATCAGAGACATAAATGCTCATAGAACGAATCAGAGACATAAATGACTTGCCTTTACCCCAGATTAAATTATTTACATCATTATGAACATCTCTAATCCCTCATATTGACCATATGTCAAGAGCATGTTCAACATCTTCAATCAAACAAATTATTCACAATTACATTTTATGTACTGAACTAAAAATGTAACTGGTACCAGTGAATAAATGTCACAGATGTAAATCAATCTTAATTTTCCTTTTTAGCTAGAATCTATTCATTCTAATCAGTCACTTTCCTAGTTATGCTCCATAGACCGAATCATCCATAGCCAATAGGAAACATGCTAAAGTAGTAGACACTGATCAGAACTTCAAGTAGACAGCTAAATAGTCACTTAGGGTAAGATCGAGATTAACTTATAATCTCAAGGGTCTCACATAGTAGAGAAGCAGGGATCCATTCCCCTACTACCCTTCTTGTCACCATAGCACATGTGGTATGAATCACATGCTACGATGTTATTCTCTTTACCAAAAAGAGCACATGTTTTTCCCAAAATTTAACATCGTACATATTTCGATCTAGACATTCCCAATGTCTAATCCTGAATTCAACATATGAATTCTAATCTGGCCTTAAGCAGATTCAGTAAATGGTGGGTGTATTTACTCCAATCATTATACAAAATGATCTCATCTTGACACAAATATCAAGACGACCTTAATTTATGGGTGTGTCTCTATTCACAGCTACATGAGCTGTCCCATAAGCAACGGTCTTACCTCTATTTGTACTTAATAAATAGAGATGATTGTCCATGTGAGTGGACCAATCTCAATCTGCCAACATGCTTATCGAGACTTTTATTCGAATGTAACAAAGACATATACACTGAATAAATCATGACATTTTTTATTTAGCAAAATGTCTTTACAATATGTTACATTCTTTGAAGTCCCAAAGACTTCACATGCCCATGAAATGACTCTTTAGTCAATGGCTTAGTAAAAGGATCAGCAAGCATATTTCATGTAGGGATGTACTTAAGAAGCACCTTTTTCTTGTCAACAATATCCTTACAAAATTATACTTAATTTCTATATGCTTGCCTTTGTTGTGATATTTGGGATCCTTGGAAAAAGCTATTGCAGCTTGACTGTCACAATACACTGTAACAGGACTCCCACTATCCTCGGCAATCCTCAAATGCTTCAGGAACCTTCTTAGCCAAACAACCTCTTGCACAGCCGCTGCACAAGACACATACTCAGCTTCCATTGTCGACAAGACTACACAAGCCTGCTTCTTGCTGTTCCATTAGATGGCGTTATAATTCAGCAAGAAGACATAGCCAGATGCGGATTTTCTGTCATCAACGTCCCCTGCCCAATCTGCATCTGAGTAGCCACTTAGGCTCATATATGATTCTTGGAAATAGAGGCAATAATCAGTTATTCTTTTGAGATATCTGAATATCCTCTTCACCGCTTTCCAGTGTCTCGATCTTGGGTTTGGCTGGAAACGGCTAACTAAGCCAACAACATAGCTTATATCGGGACGAGTACACAACATAGTGTACATCAAACTACCAATAGCACTGGCAAATGGTTTTTTTCTTCACACTACAACAAAAATAGTTTTTCGCAGCTTGCTATTAACAGCTACATTAAAAGCACGCCATTAATAGTAATATTAACGGCGTGCATATTGATGCGCGCTGTTAATAGTATAAACTTGAAGAAGGAAAAAAATTACGTCTAGATATTAACGGCGCACATTAAAAGTATGCCGTTAATACTATAAATATTTAATAACAATAACGGCATGCAAAAATAGGCACGGTGCGAATACTTTTTTAAATTATAATGGCATGCAGCATGCTGCAATTAGTTTTTTTAAAAAAAAAATTATTGTTTACGACCATGATTAAAAGGAATGTATTTTGACCAAGCAAAATTATAGTTTAAAAGAAAGTTATTTTTTAAAAAAAAAATTAAATAAAAATATGTAAATAATAAACAAAAATACATCCAACCCCAAAAGCCGATCAATAATAAACGTGGTTAAAAAAATAAGTAAAGAAAACTTAAAGTAAGTAATTAAATAAAAATGTAATAAGTAAATAAAAAAACACAATTAAAATAAAAAAATGCTAGGTTAAAAACAGAAACCAGATCAAAGCCGAAGCCAGCGCCGCTTCCTCTCCGCAACAGCCCTATGCTTCTCTTCACTACCGTCGCCGGGCTCCTCTCTACCTCTCCGCACTCACCGCCACTAGCCGTAGGACTCCTCTCTGCCTCTCCGCTCTGTCCATCGTCGGTTGCACGACTCCACTCTGTCTCTCCACACTTGCCGTCGACTGCCGCAAGACTTCCATCCCTCTGCATCGTAGGACCACAGCAAGAGTCAGCAAGCCCTCTGCTAATCACTCCACACTCTGCATCAAGTCAAAAGCTCAAAGCTAAAGGTAACCCTACTCTCTAAGTCCCTAAACTTATTGCTTTGCCCGTCTATGCTCCAATTAAACTTTTTCTTGATTTTCTTTGTTGTAATGGGTCGGGTGTAGACTCTCATTAAGGAAGACAGGGGGATGAGTATTATATGATTGTTTGACATGCTTGTGTTCTGATTAACAGACTGCATAAAATTAAAATTTTCACTAAATAAGATCTTGTTATCAATACCTGTTAACAATCATCACTTAGACTCCTACCAAATGTTGAGGGCAGACTGATGGGCATTTGTGTATGATGCTATAATTCTCCAAATCAAAAGATTGTTTCTGTCAGTTGAATCAGTGAATTTGGCATTCCCCACAAGCCAATTTAAAGGATGATGAGGCAGAGATAGAAAACTACATATGATCACCCACTCTATATTGATAGAAACCGAAATATGATTTTGCAACTAGATGATTTAGTAACACAATCCAAGGTCCTTATTTATTAATATTCATTTCCCATTGCTTTCTTCGAATCATGGCATCTTTTGCTCCATCTAGCAATTGATTTACGGTTGTCATTTGCCATGCAGGATTTGCCGATTGAACTACTAGAGAATGAAGCTGAAAACAAAAATGTTGCAGCAAATAATCTTGAAGATAATGTAGTGTTGGAATTTGGACAACTTATGAAGGAGAAAAGTTTCACAAAGTAAGTAACTAATCCATGCGGATGTTGGATATGAGATGTGTATGGTCATCATCAGTATCACCTCAATTTCCTGCAGCTACTAACAATGATGAGTTTCTTGGGTGTCTAACTT
Organism: Zingiber officinale; assembly: GCF_018446385.1. Lineage (NCBI taxonomy): Eukaryota > Viridiplantae > Streptophyta > Magnoliopsida > Zingiberales > Zingiberaceae > Zingiber > Zingiber officinale. Next base: position 61,418,415 of record NC_055996.1, read on the forward strand.
CTGCCACAGCAGATTTTATATTCTTCTCATGTTAGAAATATGAGAATCTTCCCAAAGAGCTAGAAAGGAAGTTGATTATTAGTTGTCATCCTTTGGATGTGAATGTGATCATATTAGCACTGGATCATTGTTTAATTTTATTTTGTTTTGCTCATTAAGTTAATGAATTAAATTTATCGCATGCACACAAGGCTTTATCTTAGTTTTTTTTTTGTTATTTTAAGCAGCTTTTAGTGTTAATAATTTCATTTTAATACCATTCTGAAATTAATAATTTGATCACATGCATCTGAAGTTTTTGTTTGATTTTTATGTGTTATTTAGTAATGACTACATTCAAATCCTAAGAATCCTTATATCCTGACAGAGCTCAATATGAGCATCTGGTTGATGTACTGAGGTCAAGAACTACTGATTTGGATACAACAATTCTGGTGCAAATGGTGAAAAGATAGATGATGTTATTGTTCCCCAGCCAGCAACAAGAACAGACAACTTCAGCTTATGTGAAGATCATGTAAGATCTTGAGATGTTTTAGCCCTTTGAGAAAATTAATATTCTTAATTAGAACAGTGAAATCGTGTAATACCTTTTGTTTTTTAGCTAACATAGTGTTTAATCCTGTAATACCTTTGTTGCAACAATGAATCCTGCAATCCTGAGAAAATTAACATCTAGCTCACATAGTGTTTAATCCTGTAATACCTTTGTTGCAACATTAAATATTTGGGATATAGTGTCTGATCATTCCAAATTTCAAATTATCTAATTATTTATAGGTATTGAAACGAAGCAATTCAACATTGTACAGTGAGTTTCGATCTACTTGTCCTATACGGAGGGTCCGTCAAAAATTGGGCATCAATTCATTGAATAGAATAATGCATCCAGTTTTACTTGGAAATAGTGAGCCTTGTAGTTTGACTGTCAAGAAGTGTTTTCAAGATCCATCACAAAATCAATGTCCTCATAATTTGGATGATGCAATAGGAAACACGGTCGCATGGTTATCTAAATTTATATTATTGTGTGATTGATACATATTATACTAATTTGTTTAGATTGTAAGTTGAATTGTTGTTATGTAATTGCTAGTTTGTTAGAGATTTTATATCTTGTTTTAGATCTTTTGAGTTTTGTGGTATAATGAAAAACTATGATTTTTATTAATTTTGTATGGATTTGATTTGCACTAAATTTGTTGTAAAATTTTAATTTATTATTTTCGTCAAATTATTTTTTTTAATATAGTTAAGACCATCAACAGCATACGTTTACACGCTGCGAAAAGTATTTTCCGCAGCGCGCAAAGCACGTCGCATATAATAGTATCCGCGGCGTGCTTTGTGCACTGCGGAAAATACTTTTCGCAGCGTGCAAAAGCACATCGCGGATAATTTATGACTTTTAACAGCTTTTAATTGTGCAGCGCGCAATGCGCGCTGCGAAAAGGGAATTTGCGCGCTGCGAAAAGCCATTTTTGTTGTAGTGTCATTTCGGCTATTTCCTCAATAGTCTTGGGATACATACTTTTGCTCATAACAGTACCTTTCGCTATAGGCGTCTATTCAATGTTGCAATCTGACATATTGAAGTGTTGTAGCATCTTAATGATATAAGCTTCTTGGGGCAAACCCAAAAAGCCTTTTTGATCGGTCTCTAACGATCTTCACTCCTAAGATGTACTCTGCTTCTCCCATATCTATTATGTCAAATTGTGATGAAAGCCAGGATTTGACTGCTATCACACACTTTATGTCGCTTCCAGCTATTAGCATATCATCAATGTATAATGAAAAAATGACAAGCTTTCCTTTTTTTCCTTTCTTAGGTAAACACAATGATCCTCATTGATCATTTCGAAACCATAAGACAATATTACTTCATTAAATCTTATGTTCCATTGTCTTGACGCTTGCTTTAGCCCATATATAGACTTCATAAGTCTACATACTCTTTTCTCTTGGCCTTCAGCAACATAACCTTCTGGTTGTACCATATAAATTTCTTCATCAAAATTACCATTAAGGAAAGACGTTTTTACATCCATTTGATGTAATTCCATGTCATATTGTGCTACTATAGCTAGGATGACACGTATTGGCATAAACTTTACAACTGGGGAGAATGTCTCTTCAAAGTCAATACCCTCCATTTGGGTATATCCTTTTGCAACTAATCGAGCTTTGTATTGATTAATCGATCCATCTGCTTTCCTCTTTATTTTGAGAATCCACTTATTCCCAATAGCCCTACGGCCCGGAGGAAGATCGACTAAATCCCAAACTTGATTCTTTCTCATTGACTCTATTTCTTCATCCATTGCAAGTTTCCATTCTTTTCTAACTGAGCTTCTCAAAGCTTCCTCAACTGTTCGAGGTTCCTCATTATCAACTGGGAGAACCATCAATGCCTCATTCTCAATATCAAACCTTCTCCGAGGAATAATCTGACGACTACTTCTTCGAAGGTTAGACTGTTGAGAAACTAATTCATTCAGTGACAAATTACTCCGACTTGGTTGACTAGATTCAGGCATCTCCTGAGCTGTTGATAAAGGAACATTATCCTCCTCCTCTATCTCATATAGAGGAATTGTCTTATCAACTTCACCTCATATTGGGAACTCAGTTTCTAGAAAAGTAGCATCTCTTGACTCTATCTCAGAGATGGTTCAATCTTGTCGCTCACCAATAAAAACATAACCCTTAGAAGTCTCAGAGTACCTTATAAAAATACACTTCTTTCCTATGGGTCCCAATTTTCCATATTCGTGAGTCTTATCATGAACGTAGGCAGCTGACCCCCAAGGTCTCAGATTACTCAAATCCGACTTTCTACCTGTCCAACGTTCATGTGGGGTAGATGGAACTGACTTTGAAGGCACTTTGTTAAATATATAGGTCGCAACTAATAATGCATCTATCCAATAGGAGATTGGCAAATTAGCCTGCGCCATCATAGACCTAACCATTTCAAGAAGAGTCCTCTTTCTTCTTTCAACAACCCCATTTTGCTGTGAAGTTCCAGGGATAGTTAGCTGTCTAATAATCCCTTTCTTATTACACATTGTCTTGAATTGATCAGACAAATATTCTCCTCCACGGTCAGTGCACAAGGTTTTAACCTTACGTTCCAATTGATTCTCAACTTCGTTCAAGTAACGAATAAAGCAATCCAATGCTTCAGATTTGTGAGAAATCAAATACACATGACCAAAGCATGTGAAGTCATCGATAAATGTAATGAAATAAGAACTCTCATTTCTAGCCTTCATACTCATTGGACCACAAATATCCTAATGAATTAATTGCAATGGTAATTCAGCTCTAATAGCCTTACCAAATGGTTTCCTAGTCGTCTTTCCAGCAAGACAATGCTCACATATAGACAAGTTAATCTTAGCATGAGTGCCTAAAAGGCCCTCCTTAGCTAATCTATTCATTCGTTCTTGTCCTATATGTCCCAATCTAGCATGGCAGATTTCATCATTAACATCAGCACTACTAGTAAGAGCAATGTTTGAAAAACAACCATCATTATTATTTGGTTCTACATCAAGAACCATAAAATCATTTGTTACAAAACAATACCCAATTAACACAGAGTTAATTCGAAGTTCCACACAACGACTATAAAAATTTACATTGTAACCTAAATCAAGAAGACAAATAACGGAAACCAGATTCCGTCGAATCTCAGGAGCGTACAGGACATCATGTAGAAACAAGGTACCTCCACCACGTAGGTTGAGCTTGCAAGTGTCAATTCCTTTTACTTTAATTCTTGCATTGTTTCCTACATATATCCATTTGTTGCCAGCTGGTATCCGACGGTACTCCACATATGTAGCTCGATCACGAGCTACATGGTTCGTTGCTTCTGAATCTACAATCCATAAAGGATATGAATCAGATAACAACACTGTACTTGCAACATATTGCTTGTGGAAAGAAGATAAAAATGTATCTACCATTTTAGGCTCAGCACACTCCCGAGCAAAATGACCCTTCTTGCCACAGTTGAAGCAGGTCAACTTGCTCCTAGGTTTTTGTCCAATTTTCTTTCCTTTCTTCTTGATTTGGTTTTTTACAGCAACAATATTAGCCTCCTTTCCTTTTCCCTTTCCTTTCTTAAACCATTTGTTCTTATTCTTGGAACCAGAACCTTCAGCTACAAAAGCTTGACCAGAAATCCTTGCAGATTCAATCCTCTCCACCTGAAGTTCCACATGGCGTGAGACATCAGTAAAAGTCTTGATACTCTCACTGTGGGTCAGATTTTGTTTCATCGTTTCCCAAGAATCAGGAAGGGAATGGATAACTGCTTGAACCTGTTGTTCATCAGTCAACACATGACCAGTAGTCTTAAGCTCTCGAATCATGTTACTCATCTCCCTGAGATGTTGGGTCATGGTAACATTTGAGCACTTTTTACAGCTATCAAACTTGATAGTTAGCTGACGGAGCTTACTCAGACTGACTCCACTGTACTTCTCTCTAAGGGCTACCCAAACAGCATGAGCCGATGGTAGTGGCTCATACTCAAACACCAGGTCATCCACCATTGAACTAATCAATATTTCCTTAGTAGTGGAGTCCTTCCTTTTCCATGTCTTATAGGCATCAAGGTCACATTTGTGCTGTGTTGTAGAACCATCAACCGGTTCCTCCATGAATTGATTTACAACCTCTAGAACTTCTTGTTCCTCAAGAACGTATTGTATCTTGAGGTGCCAGATTTTGTAGTTATTCTCATATAATTTCTCACCCTTATTGAGTTCAGCTATGATGTTTTTAGTTGCCATGATCTACATAAATAAACAAATTATTTATCATTTCAGTGTAATTCATATATGTGCAATTAATTATTGACTCGGTGTAAATTAGAATTAGTTTACAAAATCAAGTGATAACATTATTTCCACTCATCATTTGTATGTTCTAATCTAATCAACATTGATCAATTTTATTACACACATCCCATCTAATTAACGAATCATTTAATATGAATGAATCATATTTATATGAACTAATCATATCATGAAATGAACTAATCATTTCCAAGTTAGTTAACATATAACATAACTTTTCATTATTTAATTCTGTTCGTACAAAACGACAGAAATTATTACATGACTAAAAAAATTAGATGAGCTAACACTGTTCGTACATAACGACGGTAAATAGAACACTAATAAACTAGATAAGGTAGCACTACTCCCACTAGGATAAATGCTAGAGCAGTGGGTAATTGCATCCCGTTTATCCCAGATTCTATGATGGGTGGATTAGCCTCAGATGTATCCATCAGATCCATTTCTGAATCTTCTACACACTCTTGAGGATCCTCCTCTAATCCTTCAGGATCCATCTCTAGATCCTCCTCTGGATCTATCTCTGGATCTTCCTCAAAATCTTCATGATCCATTTCTGGATCCTCTTCAAATTCTTTGAGGTTCATTTCTGGATCATCTTTAGATTCTGCAGGATTTGGATCCTCCTCTAAATCTTTAGAATCCATTTCTGGATCCTCAGATTTTTCAAGGTTCATATCTTCGGGATCTGGATTCTCTTCAGATTCATCAGGACCCTATTCCAGATGAATTAACTGTCCGCACATCTCTGAATATGAGATGTGCCCATTAGAATCATCCCAAATATGGAATGTTATCTACCTTAGATGTTCCGATAATGAATAAACCAGAGACCATCTTCTTTCTGTTTCCTGGACTGGATACCCTTCTTGCTCGAGATTCTAGAACAACCAATCGAGCCGACCAATAAGCCTACCGACTCTGTGATCTGGGTCATATTCTAGCTTCTTGATCTCCTCCTATAGCTCATGTTGTCGTTCATAGCGACCAGTCATCGTGTATATCGTTCTTTGTATCTGGAATTGAAAATCATGATGTCAGTACAAAACCGACAGACCAGTAACAAAAACCGATCTAATTCAATTCCCACATATAGAACAAAATATACAGAATACACAAGCAATTAAGAAAAATAAATTTCCTTATTTTGGGGAGTCTCATGTGACTAACACATAGGATCGGTCGATCAAGAATCCAGATCTTAAGCTTAGTCTATTGTCCTCATCAGAACTAATCTAATTGGACCTATGTTCTGTTATTGTTTAAGCTCATTTGAGTCAATCTCAGACTTATTAATCAAACTCAGGTGCGTTTGATTCGTCCAATTGCTCATTGGATTAAGTCTGACCCATTAGAACAAATCTAATTTTTATGATCAAATCTGACACAACAGAACTAATCCGGTCATATTTGATCAGCCCAACTTTTGTAATCAAACTCACCCCAATTAATTTAATAATAAACGAACTAGTTAAACCAACAAATAATTTTAACCAGATCTAGATATTATTGAATCAATCTGGTCTGCTTAAATCAATTAATAATTTAAACCAGACCTGGGTTTGATTGGACAAGTTGGTCTGGTTCCATTTTCAGTAAATTGAACCATAAATTAATTAAATATTTATTTATTAATTAACAATACATTTCAGTATGTATTTAATTAATTAATAAATATATTTAATTAACATTTAAACATCACTGTTTATAATATACGTGAAGAGAGAAAAAAAATACATGCACTGTGCTTCATTATAAAAAACAACTGTTCATGCATTTTTCACTCTTTAATCGATTCATGCCCTATTCTTCAATCGATTCATGCTTACTCTTGAATCGATTCATGAATCGATTCAAGTGCATGCATTTTTTTATTTACTTACTGTCGTCAAAATGAAGCACTGTTCATCTTTTTTTTTCTCAATCGATTCAAGAATCGATTAAACCACTATGCGCGATTTTGAATCAATTGAAACGAAATTTCAATCGATTCAATTGATGAACAATGCTCACTGTTCATCTTCTTCGCGACAAAAAGGAAAAAAATGCGAAAATCTTGATTTTCATGCTTTCAAAACTACGCTCTGATACCATTGTTGGTCTGGATAACATGAAAACTAAAACGAAGCAAAACAGTAACCACTCACAGTGAATCGCCAGAGACGTCGCTGAAGAACCGCCAGTCGACGAAGGGGTTGCCGCTATCGGAAGCACGATCACGGAGCTGCCGGAAAGCGCTTCAAGGTTCACGAGCCAAATCCTAGCCTCTGGATGCTCTCCCTTTGTTCGCACACGATCACCTCACAGCTTGGCAGCGCTCTCTAATCACCTTCGCAAAAACCTTCTGCTCTCTCCTCAGATCTGTTCTTGGACGCTCCTTTTATAGGAAGGCTGAGGAAGACGAAGGGGAAAGGACGCCCCTTCGTCTTCCTGACGTTTGCAGCAAACTGCCGATTGCAACAGCGAAAGAGACAAACCCTTTCGTCTCCTGTAACGCTCAACATGCCCACCATAATTCATCTATATTTTTTAATTTATTTTAATAGTTGATAAAAAAATTTCCATGACACCGGACAAATCACCCATCTTTAAACATGCAATTAGCAAATTAGACCACGCCATGAAAGTTGGATTATACCACCTTAGCATTAGATTTCAGCCACATCAATTATTAGATATCAAGTATGAAACGACCTATTAAGTCAAAGTTTAAATTCCGAGCCATGCAAATCTAGTGGGCTATTGAGCAACTCGGTGAAGGGAAGATAATAGATGTGTATGGAAAGTTTCGTTGGTGTTGACCCAAGCTTATGAGTGCTCCACAGTACAATCGTTTGGTACAGAGCAAGTTAAGAAATTTGGAATAACATAAGTTTGAGCCAAACCAGACTAGTAGATAGAGGGCCATTATTAGTTCTTAGTACATTGAAAGAGCTTAGGAATAGACTAGTTCGATCTAAATTGAATCCGCCCCGGTTAATTACTTGTTCATCCGGTTCAACGAGCCTAATATGTAATTCGTCCATTTCTAGAGGTAAATCCACTACCTTAGCGGCCTCCCTAGTGCCGGCCCCACGAATCCTAAATAAATTAGTGAACTGGCAGTTTAAATCATGATTAAACATCTATTTATTAATATTTATTATTTTATTTTAGATTTTAAAAAATGTTTTATAATATTTTAAAAATATTAATAATGTAGTCCAATAAAAATTAATTTATTTGTTCAAAATTTTTCAATACGGAATTATTACACATTTTATTTTATTGAATTATTTTTTAAAAAAAATATTTATCTTAATGTAAGAATAGTATATCTTTAATTTATTAAATTTATTAATCTGACTGAATTATTTTTAAAAAAATATTTATCTTAATGTAAGAATAGTATATCTTTAATTTATTAAATTTATTAATCTGACTCTCTTAATAAATTATTTATTAGTCTTATTCTATCTTTTTATTATAAACTATTTAATTTATTATATATTCAATAATAAATTTATCAAACTATATAATTTATTTAATAATAAAATTATATATATATATATATATATTAACATACAAAATTAATTAATTAATTTATATATATATATATATATATTAACATACAAAATTAATTAATAAATATAAATAATGTGATATACATCTCATCACATTCAGAGTGCACTATGATATAATTCTTGACAACTCTTGATTTTTTTTTTTTAAGATAAAATATTGCTTGATAAATTGAATAGTTATAAAAAACTAATAAAAGGAGTATAATTATCTGCATTGGCTGAACTAAGAGGGTAAGTGAATGATAGATTTATCATTTATCAAATGAGCAAATGGTCAAATCTCAGGATTTACCTAACGAATTATATAATTCTACTTCCCTTATCCTAGGTAGATAGATAGATAATTTAAATAAATGCATGCCTTTTTATTTTTATTTTACATATTTATAAAATTCTAAATATTATTTAAAATATAAATAATAATATTAAACTGTCACGATTCATGACTATAAATCATAATCATCTTTGAAGATGGTTAAGATTGAGAGTAGAGATTTTCTGAAATATCGATTGACACTTTTTCATGATTTTAAATTTGTTGAATTTAGGGTTACCTCAATGAATCTGGAGGTTTTAGGTAGAATTTTTTTTAAGGCTTTAATATTTTTTTAAAAAATAAATAATATTTAAAAATATATATTTTTTATAAAATATTATTAGAAGTATTTAATTTTATTAATAAAATTTAAAAGGATAACTATACAAAAATTATTTTCACATTCATAAGTAGTTACCAACTAGGTCGCGCAAGCTAGTAAAATTTAAAAAATAAAAATTCTTTTATATTAAACTTTCCAACATAATTTATTTAAAAAATATATATTTATCTAATAAATATTTTTAATTAAATAAATTAAATTAAATTTCATCAATAAAATGTTAAAAATATAAACTAATTTTGAGTAATAAATTATAATAATCCTATTAATTTACATTTTAATTATTATCTTAAAAATTTTTATCCATCAATATTTACTTTTACGATAGATCATTTCCTTGGAATTTGCATTAGCGGAAGTTTTATGCATCAAGTAGGGATGAGCAATTAACCCATCAAACCGATCAACCCACTTATACCGATCCGAATCGAACAAAAAAAAAATCCATCGGATATAGAGCCGGATGTAGGGTCCTGATATTGCATTATCTGATCGAGTAAGGCCGAATAGTTTTTTATCCCAATAATCGAACCAACTCAATCCACGATCACCTCTACTTGTAGCAACTACTGTTGATGAGCCGCTACACATTGTAGCAGCTATTGCCGATAAGCTGCTACACGTTGTAGTAGCTATTTCTGATTAGCTGCTACAACGTGTAATGAGTAATGTCTATTATCATTTAAAAATATTTTATTTTTTATTGTATTTATATTTATATTTTATATTTTATTGGATATAGGGTCGGAAATCTAAATAACTGATAACCCGTCAGATATTTGATACATAAGAACTGTCAGATATAGTGTCGGATGTAGGTCCTGATATTATATTATCTGATCTAATAGGGTCGGATAGTTTTTTATCCTAATAATCGAACCAACCCAATCTATGATCACCTCTAGCATCAAATTGTCTTTTTATCAACTTTAACTTCGATAAATTATCAATAAGTGTATTTAGCCAAAAAAAAATTAGCTGATAAGCATCCATGATGAATTAAAAAAAATGCATAATAACTTGTGGAGAAGTAATAATAGAAATAATATAAAAATGATAATAAATGAGAAAAAAAATAAAATAAAATTTACAGAAAAATAATAGTACAATATTAAATATGCTTTGACTTTCAAAAATATTTTTATAAAAAAAATATAACTAATAAATATTTTAAATTGATTAATCAAACTTAATTTTTGTTAGTAAATTAAACTTTTATTAATAAAAAAAATAAAAATTCCTTATAAATTATAATAAAATAAATAAATTAATCAACAACCAAATCTAACTTTAAAGTAAAAAATTTAAATTATCAATCCAATCTTTTTAACTAGTAAATAATTTACCTTTAATCTATAAAAAATTAATTAAATCTAAAAATTAACAATTATTGACCAACTCTAATTTGATTAATAAAAAAATGTAAAATTACCTATGAAAATAAAGCTTATTCAAATTTACTTTTGTTGGTTGCTACTCGGAAAATCTAAAGGTTCCACTGTACAAAAATTTTGTACAAAGATCTGAACCTTTTCCTAGCTACCATGTGTTCTTTTAAATTAAATTTTGGATCGCCTGCAGAACTTAACACGTTTGATCCAAAACTTAATCTATTTGTTCTTTTAGGTTTTGATTTGGATCTCCTGCGGAACTTAACACGTTTGATCCAAATCACCTAAGTTATTAATTTCATTAAATATTAATTTCCAAAATTGGTTCCCAGTACTGACGTGGCGAGGCACATGGCCTTCTTGGATATGGGAGCAACCACCACCGACTAGACAAAACCTTTTAAGGAAAGCTAATATTTAATTTCCTAAAATAACTTAGGTCAACCGAAAAGAACAATCAAATCACAAGGAAAAGAAAAACAAAAGAACACTATATCGAAAACAAATTCGAAACACTAGAATCGTATGCCTCTTGTATTTAGTATTATTTTCAAAAATAACTAGTATGATGCGGAAAGAAAAATTACTAGTTATACCTTTTAGAAAACCTCTTGATCTTCTACCGTATTCCTCTTCTAACCTCGGACGTTGTGTGGGCAACGATCTTCCGAGATGAGAACCACCAAGCACCTTCTTCTTCCTTACAAGTTTCGGCCATCAAAACTTCTCCTAGGATGAAGAGGTTCGGCCACCACCACCATGCTCCAAGGGATGCTAGAAAAGAGGCTTCTTTTCTCTCCTCCTTCTCCTTCTTAGATCCGGCCACCAAAGCTATCTCCACCATGAGAAGGTTTCGGCCACACAAAGGAGAGGAGAGGAAAGAAAGGGCCGGCCACACCCAAGGAGAAAAGAGAGGAAAAATAGAATAGAGTTCTTCCACATGAAGCCTCCTCTACCCTCTCTTTTATAATCCTTGGTCTTGGCAAATAAGAAAAATTTAATAAAAACTTCCTTAATTCTTTTGCCATTGAAAAAGAAAATTTATTTAATTAAAAATAATTTTCTTCTCATCAATTCATATGGCCGGTCATATTAAAGCTACAAACAAGGAGAGTTTTAATTAATTAAAACTTCCTAATTTGTCTCTAGAAATTTATAAAAAATTTCTCCAATAATTTTCATCCCTTCATGATTGGTTAATAAAAAGGAAATTTTATAAATTAAAATCTTTCTTTTAAACATGTGGATAAAAAGAAAGTTATCTCTAAAAATTAAAATCTCTTTTAATCTACAAATAAGGAAAGATATCAAATCTTTTCTTAATCTCTTGTAGAAACTTATAAAAGAGAATATTTAATTTTTAAACTCTCTTTTAAATCATGAACATGGTTAAAAAGGAAAGTTTTCTTAAAATTTAAAATCCTCCTTTAATCAACAAATAAGGAAAGATTTAAAATTTTAAACTCTCTTTTAAACATGTAGATGATTTACAAATTAGGAAAGTTTTTACCAAAAATTAAAACCATCCTTTTAAACTACAAATAAGGAAAGAGATTAATCTCTTCTCTTAATCTTTTGTAGAAAGCTATAAAAGGAAATTTTTAATTTTTAAACTCTCTTTTAAAATCATGATATCCACATAAGAAATAATTTTAATAAAAATTCTTTTTAATATTCTAGTGGCCGACCACCTAAGCTTGGGACCCAAGCTTTGGCCGGCCACCTACATGTCTCATCCACTTGGTCTTGGCCGGCCCTAGCTTGGGTTCCAAGCTAGCTTGGCCGGCCCCATTGGATGGATAAGAAGGTGAGTATGCGGTGGGTATAAATCTCTATATACTAGAGGCTACGATAGGGACCGAGAGGAGGAATTGGTTTTGGTCTCCCGATAAAATTAAGCATCCCGTGCTCGCCCCGAACACACAACTTAATTTTATCAATAATAATTCATTCCACTAGAGAACTATTATTGAACTACCGCACCAATCCCAAATTACATTTTGGGCTCCTTCTTATCATGAGTGTGTTAGTCTCCCTGTGTTTAAGATAACAAATGTCCACTAATTAAGTAAGTTGTTAGATATCTAGCTCCAAGAGTAGTACCACTCAACTTCATCATCATGTCAGACTTAAGTCCACCTGCAGGGTTTAACATGACAATCCTTATGAGCTCATCTTGGGGACATTCTCAACCTAGATTACTAGGACACAGTTTCCTTCTATAATCAACAACACACACTATAAGTGATATCATTTCCCAACTTATCGGGCTTATTGATTCATCGAACTAAATCTCACCCATTGATAAATTAAAGAAATAAATATCAAATATATGTGCTTGTTATTATATTAGGATTAAGAGCACACACTTCCATAATAACTGAGGTCTTTGTTCCTTTATAAAGTCAGTATAAAAGAAACGACCTCTAATGGTCCTACTCAATACACTCTTAGTGTACTAGTGTAATTATATAGTTAAGATAATATAACAACTAATTACACTACGACCTTCCAATGGTTTGTTCCTTTCCATCATGGTCGTGAGTTACTGTTTATAATTTATAAGGTACTGATAACATGATCTTCTGTGTGTGACACCACACACCATGTTATCTACAATATAAATTAATTGAACAACTACATTTATCACAAATGTAGACATTTGACCAATGTGTTTCTTATTTCTAGATAAATATTTTATACCAAAAGCTAGGCTTTTAGTATACATTCTAACAATCTCCCACTTATACTAAAAGACTAAGCTGTCATATCTGCTGCCATACATCTGATTCCCATGCCTTTCAAAAAGCTCTTGCCTTAAGGACCTTAGGTTATCATCTAATGCAATATAGGCGGCAACAACTTCTCCTCGTTATACAATTTCTCCTATTGGGTAGTACTTGCGCTCTATTGTGTTTACTTGCCTTATAGACTCATGGTTTCTTCGAGTTTGTTACTGCACCATTATTACAATAAATTGTAATAATCTTTGGACAAACTAGAAATCATATCTAAGTCTATCTTGAGGTAATTAAGTCATTCAGCTTTTATGGCTACCTCAGAGGCTTGCCATATACTCAGCTTCTATGGTGGAGTCCAGAAAAACACCTATGCTTATCACTCTTCTATAGTTATGACTTTTCCTCCTAAAGTAAACACAAAACCCCGAGGTCGACTTATTATTGTCCCTATCCGATTGGAAGTCAAAATCCGTGTAACCCACAAGGACCAAATTAACTGCCTTGTAAGCTAGCATATAATCTCTAGCGCCTCTAAGGTACTTTAATATATGCTTTACTGCAGTCCAATGTCCTTGTCTAGGGTTACTTTGATATCTGCTAACTATGCCCTTGGCAAAACAGATTTCTGATCTCGTGCATAGCATACATTAGGTTGTCTAACTGCCAAAGCATAAAGAACTGCTTACATGTCCTCAATCTCCTTTGATGTCATCGGAGACATCTCTTTAGATAAAGACACTCCGTGCTTAAAAGATAAGAAACCTTTCGAGGAGTTTTGCATGCTTAAAATGAGCAAGGATTTTTCGATGTATCAAGCTTGGGATAAATAAAATATATTTTTTCTTTCGATCCCTTATTACTTTGATCTCAAAAATATATACATTCTCCCAAGTCCTTTATATCGAATTATTTGGACAACCATACCCTTACTTCTGACAACATTTTGATATTGTTTCCAACTACCAAAAATGTTATCTTCGTATAGTACAAGAAATACCACCACGTTTCCATCACACCTTTTGTATACACAAGACTTATCCGTTTACTCAATAAATCCATAGGTCTGGATTACTTTGATAAACCGGATGTTCCAAGACCTTGAAGCTTTGCCTCAGTCCATAGACTGATTGAGCTTGCACACAAGATGCTCTTAGCCCTTTGCAATGAACCCTTCTGGTTGCTTTATATGGATGCTTTCATCAAGACTTCCATTAAGGAATGCTGTCTTGACATCCACTTGCCAAATAGATAAAAGAATCTGGATAGACTTAAGCATGGCTACCAGTGAAAAAGTTTCCTTTTTCATCAAGCCTTGCTTTGAAAGTTTCTACCTTCCTGTCTATCCCTCTTTTCCTAATATAGACCTTTTTACATCCAAAGGCTTTTACACCATTTGGTGGTTCTACAAGCTTCCAGATTTTATTAGAATACATATATTCTAATTCTTTTATTCATTACTCTTTGCCAAGATGCTGCATCTTTATCTTGGAGTGTTTCGTCATATGTCCGGAGATCAGGTTCATGTCCTCCAGGGATCGAGTCCAAAAACTCTCCCAAAACATGAATCTTTTTAGGTTGCCTAACAACCCTCCCACTACGACAAGGCACTTTCTGCAATTGTGTATCATTTGTGATACGTGTTGCAGTTTCCTTGTGGTATCTCATCTTGTACAGTTGGTACTAGATTAGACATGCCTTTTATTATTTCCTTAAGAATAAATTTTCTTATGGGCACATGGTTTATTACATAGTCCTTTTCTAAAAATCGGTCATTGATGCTAACAATGACCTTCTGATTTTTAAGACTATAAACCTACTTTCATTTTACTAGGATAACCCACAAACAAGTGAATTCCTGTCCAACTTATCATTGTCTCTCTTCTGCATATGTGCTGGACTACCCGAATCCGAATATGCTTCGAAATAGGCTTACACCTATTCAACAATTCTATATGAGTAGAGAGTTCTGACTTTAGAAGGTACTATATTTACTCCCGTTTTCAGAGTATATCCTTAAAATGATTTTGATAATATTCTTAATAACTCATCAATCTACTTATTTCCATAAGAGTCTTATACCTTCCTTTTCCTACACCATTCTGTTGGAGTGTACTAGGTGCAGTTAGTTTGGATTGAATCCGTACTTCTGATAAATGACTCCTAAATTCTCCCAAGAGGTACTTGCCACTACGATCTTACCGTAGTGTCTTGATACTTTTACTTTGTCGTTTCTCCACATCAGCCTCGTACTCTTTGAACTAATCAAAGCACTTAGACTTGTGGCATATCAAGTAAATATATCCGTATCTCAAATAGTTGTCTATAAAATAGATGAAATATTTGAAACAACCTCTTGCCTGGATGCTCATAGGATCACACAAATCAGAATGAACCAATTCCAATATATCTTTGACTCCATACCCCTTAGACTTAAAAGCTTCTTGGTTATTTTTTCTTCTAAGTAAGACTCGTAGGTTGGAAAGATTTCCACTACTAATGAACCCAAAAGTTCATCAGCTACCAATGAATCCTACTCAAGTTAATATAACCTAGCCTTAGAAGCCAAAGATATAATTGGTTCATTTTCGAAGGTTACTTTCTCTTAAAGTTAGAAGATGTGTTACTAATTTCCATTTGTTGCATCGTGAGAGTTATTGGATTTATAAATTGCCAACCAATGTACTAGAACAGATAACTTCCCTCTTTTTCTTAATAATAACTTTATTATTAAAAGAGGCAGAATATCAAGTTCTTTGAATAGTTTAGAAACTGAAAACTAGTTCTTTCTAAACTTGGTGCGTAAAGACAATTACTCAAAAATCCATGTTTTATTCTTATCAAAAGATAAACATCTCCCACTGCAACAACTACCATTTTTACAGTAGTGCCCATGTAGACAGTGTTTTAATTTTCATTTAGTTGCCGGGTTTCCTGGAACCCTGCAATGAATTGCGGACATGATTAATGGCATCTGTATCTACACTCCAGGTTCTGGTAGATAACACCGCTAAACATGTTTCAACTAATGAATTAAATACACCTATATTGTTCTTAGTTCTAAGAAGACAGTTTACCTTAATGTCCAAGTCCTATTTCCAATTATTACAATTGGGATTACTAAGTCTTTCTTATAGTATGACTACTAGGGGATTGACAAACATTTTAAATCCTAAGAATCACAAAAATACTTGGTCAAGATCAACTCCTTAAAAATCCCCATGAATTTTGTATGCCACGATAGTGTGAACGTATACAAAATCGAAGAGGAGATTTTATTCATTAATTTTATTATCTCGTCAACTTTACTTTATGACGAATAAAATTAATAGTTGATATGTCTTTGATCAAATATTTGGTCAAAAACTTTTGAATTTAAAAAAAATATTGATTCCTCAAACAATATTATTTAAATTCACCAACACCTCAAACACCGTGAATTTTGCATGCCACGTTAGTGTGGATGTATACAAATTCAACATTTGTAAAAGGAGGGTTTTAACCCATTAATTTTATTATCTTGTCAACCTAACTTTTTGACAAATAAAATTAATAGTTGGTATCATTTGGTCACACAAATAATAGCAGTGACTCCGATGGGGAGGATACTATTAGATGTGTCTAAGTGTATACCATTACTTGACACTAAGTCCATTAATAAGATTATGCCCCTTCCGTTGGGGAAGATCACACGCTCTTAATTAACTTCCTATAGTCATCCAAAAATGGAAGTCTGTTCTAGTGATCTACAAACAAGCTCATCCGTTATGGAGGAAGGCACTCAGAGCCAACGCGCAAGCTTGTTTGCATCACTTACAAACCAGTAATGGAGACCATGAGATTTACTTAAAAATCCCTCTCCCACTTAGTTATTTATAAATGAGGAATTTTAACTATGCTAGCCTACTAAATATGTAAACTAACATGCACACACAGCACAATATAAAAGCAACAAATAGAAAATCTAATTTTCAACTATTATGACTTTTGTCTCTTGTTGTCCTCCGTGTGTTGTCATCCCAAGCTGCTGTCATATTTGGCCACTGCCACCGGGTCTACCTGTCGCATCCATCTTGCTCCTAGTTCTGCTGCACCTCTGGTCCTTAGAAGGTTCCACGCTTTGCAAGATTCGATCCGCGACATAAATAGAATTTTACATTTTGATCCTATATTCCTCGAAGGAATGTACATGTAAACTAGATCGAACATAAAATAAAATTTACATCCATCAATCCTATATTCCATAAAAGGAATGTACATGTAACTAGATCAAAAATAAAATCCTAATAAAACTAAATACAGCTCCTGCTGTATTTTATAATACAATCATGCACACACAATAAAATGCCCTTGATATGTCCAAGGGTCCAATCACACACATAATAACTATAAGCCATAATAGTTGGATCCTACATCCACAAAGTTAGCACATCCTACTATTAACCTGCCTAAATTATGTATGACATGTGCATAATTAAACTAATACCAAATACACAGAGGCAAAACCCTAGCTCTGATATCAATTGTTGGTTGCTACTCGGAAAACCTAGAGGTTCCACTGTACAAAAATTTTGCACAAAGGTCTGAACCTTTTCCTAGCTACCATGTGTTCTTTTAAATTAAATTTTGGATCGCCTGCGGAACTTAACACGTTTGATCCAAAACTTAATCTATTTATTCTTTAAGGTTTTGACTTGGATCTCCTGCGGAACTTAACACGTTTGATCCAAATCACCTAAGTTATTAATTTCATTAAATATTAATTTCCAAAATTGGTTCCCAGTACTGACGTGGCGAGGCACATGACCTTCTTGGATATGGGAGCAACCACCACCGACTAGACAAAACCTTTTAAGGAAAGCTAATATTTAATTTCCTAAAATAACTTTAGGTCAACCGAAAAGAACAATCAAATCACAAGGAAAAGAAAAACAAAAGAACACTATATCAAAAACAAATTCGAAACACTAGAATCGTATGCCTCTTGTATTTAGTATTATTTCCAAAAATAACTAGTATGATGCGAAAAGAAAAATTACTAGTTATACCTTTTAGAAAACCTCTTGATCTTCTACCGTATTCCTCTTCTAACCTCGGACGTTGTGTGGGCAACGATCTTCCGAGATGAGAACCACCAAGCACCTTCTTCTTCCTTACAAGTTTCGACCATCAAAACTTCTCCTAGGATGAAGAGGTTCGGCCACCACCACCATGCTCCAAGGGATGCTAGAAAAGAGGCTTCTTTTCTCTCCTTCTTCTCCTTCTTAGATCTGGCCACCAAAGCTATCTCCACCATGAGAAGGTTTCAGCCACACAAAGGAGAGGAGAGGAAAGAAAGGGCCGGCCACACCCAAGGAGAAAAGAGAGGAAAAATAGAATAGAGTTCTTTTTCATGAAGCCTCCTCTACCCCCTCTTTTATAATCCTTGGTCTTGGCAAATAAGGAAAATTTAATAAAAACTTCCTTAATTCTTTTGCCATTGAAAAGGAAAATTTATTTAATTAAAAATAATTTTCTTCTCATCAATTCATATGGCCGCCCATATTAAAGCTACAAACAAGGAGAGTTTTAATTAATTAAAACTTCCTAATTTGTCTCTAGAAATTTATAAAAAATTTCTCCAATAATTTTCATCCCTTCATGATTGGTTAATAAAAAGGAAATTTTATAAATTAAAATCTTTCTTTTAAACATGTGGATAAAAAGAAAGTTATCTCTAAAAATTAAAATCTCTTTTAATCTACAAATAAGGAAAGATATCAAATCTTTTCTTAATCTCTTGTAGAAACTTATAAAAGAGAATATTTAATTTTTAAACTCTCTTTTAAATCATGAACATGGTTAAAAAGGAAAGTTTTCTTAAAATTTAAAATCCTCCTTTAATCAATAAATAAGGAAAGATTTCAAATTTTAAACTCTCTTTTAAACATGTAGATGATTTACAAATTAGGAAAGTTTTTACCAAAAATTAAAACCATCCTTTTAAACTACAAATAAGGAAAAAGATTAATCTCTTCTCTTAATCTTTTGTAGAAAGCTATAAAAGGAAATTTTTAATTTTTAAATTCTCTTTTAAAATCATGATATCCACATAAGAAATAATTTTAATAAAAATTCTTTTTAATATTCTAGTGGCCGACCACCTAAGCTTGGGACCCAAGCTTTGGCCGGCCACCTACATGGCTCATCCACTTGGTCTTGGCCGGCCCTAGCTTTGGTTCCAAGCTAGCTTGGCCGGCCCCATTGGATGGGTAAGAAGGTGGGTATGCGGTGGGTATAAATCTCTATATACTAGAGGATACGATAGGGACCGAGAGGAGGAATTAGTTTTGGTCTCCCGATAAAATTAAGCATCCCGTGCTCGCCCCGAATACACAACTTAATTTTATCAATAATAATTCATTCCACTAGAGAACTATTATTGAACTACCGCACCAATCCCAAATTATATTTTGGGCTCCTTCTTATCATGAGTGTGTTAGTCTCCCTGTGTTTAAGATAACAAATGTCCACTAATTAAGTAAGTTACTGACAACTTACTTAATTAATATCTAGCTCCAAGAGTAGTACCACTCAACTTCATCATCATGTCGGACTTAAGTCCACCTGCAGGGTTTAACATGACAATCCTTATGAGCTCATCTTGGGGACATTCTCAACCTAGATTACTAGGACACAGTTTCCTTCTATAATCAACAACACACACTATAAGTGATATCATTTCCCAACTTATCGGGCTTATTGATTCATCGAACTAAATCTCACCCATTGATAAATTAAAGAAATAAATATCAAATATATGTGCTTGTTATTATATTAGGATTAAGAGCACACACTTCCATAATAACTGAGGTCTTTGTTCCTTTATAAAGTCAGTATAAAAGAAACGACCTCTAATGGTCCTACTCAATACACTCTTAGTGTACTAGTGTAATTATATAGTTAAGATAAAATAACACCTAATTACACTACGACCTTCCAATGGTTTGTTCCTTTCCATCATGGTCGTGAGCTACTGTTTATAATTTATAAGGTACTGATAACATGATCTTCTGTGTGTGACACCACACACCATGTTATCTACAATATAAATTAATTGAACAACTACATTTATCACAAATGTAGACATTTGACCAATGTGATTCTTATTTCTAGATAAATGTTTTATACCAAAAGCTAGGCTTTTAGTATACATTCTAACAACTTTAACCATAATTTTAAATATTTACTATTCAAACTCATATATATATATATATATATATATATATATATATATATATATATATATATATATATATATATATATATATATATATATATATATATATATATATATATATATATATATATATATATATATTATAATATAATAGGAGCATGGGTGGATCAAGCCAGCCCTGGTTGAATTATCGATTTTGAACAATTTAGCTTGGATGACAACGAGAAGAGATCGAAAGTTTGTAGTTTCTCATAACTTTATTTTATCATAGATGAAAAATATCACATTATTATTTCATTAATAGGGTTAGTAATTGGGGTATAAATAATGTACTATTTTCGTCGGATGTTGTGGCTTATGCACGATTAATCTTGGATGGAAGGCCTGACCCCACAAACCGACTATTTAGATGACGTTTGCTTTAGGAGTTTAGGAATGAGGAAATTAATTCATTCCTAACCCTTGTGTTTAGTTGATGAAAATAAAATTAAAATTTTAAAATGAAACTAAAAAACTTGGATATTAATGAAACTTGCCTACTCCTTTGAGTTTTGATGAAAATAGTAATGAGAATTAAGTTTTAGACAAAAATACCCTTAATATATTTGGTCGTTTTTTCTTTCTCTCTCCTTATTCTATCATCGCACTTTCTCTCTCGTTATTATCTCTCATCGCAGTTTTTCTCTTTTCATTTTCTTCCATCACACTTTCTTTCTCATCGTAATTTCTCTTTCATCACACTCTCTTTCCTTATTTTTTATCATCATATTTACTCTCTCATTATACTTTCTCTCTTCTCAATCTCTCCTATCACACACTTTCTCTCCTCATTTTCTTTCATCACACTTTATTTCTATTCATTCTCTCCCATCATACTTTCTCTCTTGTCATATTTTCTCTCTCCTCTTCCTCTCTCTAGGTTTTGTACTAAGTTTAGTGGATAGGACTATTTGGAAAACCTCAAAGGCATAGTTACTCTAATGATGTCCAGGTGACTCACCATAGCCTAGAAGTTTATCCAAAGAATGCATGTTTGTTGAGCCCAAAGCTAAACCTAAATCTAACACAAAGTTAAATCAAATCCTAAAAATTGAATCTAATTCATCTCACAAAATCATAAGATTCCCTGATTGAAAACTTAGATCGGGTGAAATGATTATGAAATTAAAATTAAAATTAAAATTAAATTTAATTAAAGTTAAATTAAAATTAAAATTAAAAGTAAATTAAATCGATATTAAAATAAAAATAAAAATAATTAAATTAAATTAATTTAAAATTAAAATTAAATTAAATTAAAGTAAAGTAAAGTAAATTAAAATTAAAATTAAAATTAATATTTAAAATTAAAATTAAAATTAAATTAATTGAAAATTAAATTAAATTAAAAATCTTTGTAACTTAAAAATTATTTTAAAAAAATCTTTTTAACTTAAAATTTTTTCTCTTAATTTTTTTTTAACTTTAAAATTTATTTTAAACTTAATTTTTTTAAAATAAATATTTTTAACTTAAAAATCTATTTTAAACTTAAAATTTTTCTTAAAAAACTTTTTAACTTTAAAAATATTTTTAACTTAAAAATTTATTTTAAACTTAATTTTTTTTTAAAAAAAAATTTAACTTAGAATTTTTCTTAAAAATCTTTTTAACTTAAAAATTTATTTTAAACTTAAAATTTTTCTTAAAAATCTTTTTAACTTTAAAAATATTTTTAACTTAAATTTTTTTTAACTTAAAATTTTATTTTAAACTTAAACTTTTTTAAAAATCTTTTTAAATTAAAAATTATTTTTAATTTAAAATTTTTCTTAAAAATCTTTTTAACTTTAAAAATATTTTTAACTTAAATTTTTTTAAAAATTTATTTTAAACATATTTTTTTTTAAAAAAAAAATCTTTTTAACTTAAAAATTATTTTTAACTTAAAAATTATTTTTAACTTAAAAATTTTAAACTTAGAATTTTTCTTAAAAATCTTTTTAACTTAAAAATTATTTTAAAAATATTTTTAATTTTAAAAAAAATATTTTAACTTAAATTTTTTTTTTAACTTAAAAATTATTTTAAAAATCTTGTTTACTTAAAAATTATTTTAAAAATCTTTTTAACTTAAAAATTATTTTAACTTAATTTTTTTTTAACTTAAAAATTTATTTTAAACTTAAGAATTTTTCTTAAAAATCTTTTTAACTTAAAAATTTATTTTAAACTTAAAATTTTTCTTTAAAAAAAATCTTTTAACTTTAAAAATTTTACTTTTAACCTAAAAAAAAATGTGAAACGTGGTCAAAAACCAGGGGCTGACACCCTTGGTATTCGCTTCTGGGGCACCCGGAAGGGACTCCGGGCGCCCTGCCCGGAACACATCCCAGGCGCCCCGCCCGGAACACATCCCGGGCGCCCGGAATGGGTCCGAGCGCCCGGAGCCCCTATATATAGGGGGGCAAGGACGCCCCCTCCCTTTGCACCAAAACTTCTTCACTCTTGCCAATGCTCTTTCCGAGCTTCACCGCATGAGTGATCAAAATTAAAAATTTTCTTCGTTTTGCGGTTATTACGCTGCTGCGAATCAACTGAGGTCGTCATTTCTAGAATTATTTTACGATGGTTCCTCGATAAATCTCTTTTTCTTTTCTAAGTTTTTTTTAATGTGCTTTATTTTAGTATTTTCTGCTTAGCATAGTTTTGTTTGATAATCTAGGAAACGTCCTAATACTGGTGTTGGGCCCTCCACAGCTAGTATTGACCCTATGTTCCCTACTGATGAATTTAGGATTAGGTTTGACTCTACCACTTATATGCCCATAAGGACCAGATGTTTAAATAGACAGTTTTTTATGCGTTATAGGTCATTAATTACTATAGTTTGCAGAACCTTGTTTATTGTACTAGTTCGGTAAATATAGGTTTATGTACTGAATTTTATAACAACCTAGTGAAAGTAGATGACCTCATTTATACTACTAGGGTAGCTAGTACTGATATCACGCTATCCCCTACTGTCATCCAGACCTTTTTAGGCCTACGACCATCTACTTGCCCTTTTCAGTGTTATCCTCCTAGGGATTTACCGTTTAGTGATCCTTACTCGCATATTATTCTTGATACGATTTATTCGTATTTTTTTGGATGAGAGTGAGTACCCACTGTGACCCAGTTTAGGTCTGTTTCCCTTTAAGTTTAGGACTATTCCCTCTATAAGGTCTTAGTCTTCTGTATTCTACCATTGATCACCCACGACATCGCGGTGATGCGTCCATTTCACTCTTTTCTTCTTTACGCATTTTGCCATAGGTTAGATATTGACATTAGTCTACATATTTTTTCTACCATTATCCGCTCGCCCGGATTCACTACTAGTGGATGAGTTTATATGTCGTACTGTCATATTTTGACGGCATATATTGCCTCTTTACGCATTGATGTCACCAGAGATGATATCCGCGTTTTGACCGAGTTTGACATCATAAGGTCTAGGAACTTTTACATAGGTGGTATCCATATAGATGATGAGGGTATTATGTCTTGGCGGAGGGGGGCACAGCACCAGCCCAACACAGATGCTCAGCCAGACACCCAGCAGGAGGAGGCAGAGCATGATGAGGCTGATCCTGCCCCACCATCGCCTCCAGCTCGAGCACCGTGTCCCGCTCCTCGCACTCTAGCTGACCAAGTGACCGGACTAGCTAGAGGACTATGCCAAGTCTCTAGCAGGATACCTCCGATTTTCGCCGAGATATACGACGAGAGGTTTCCGACTTACGACGGGAGGTGCGACAGGAGGTCTCCGACTTGCGACAGGATATGCGGCAAGAGATCTTCGACCTTCAATGTGACTTATCCACTTCTCGAGAGGAAGACCGAACCCGACATACAGAGTTGTTAGAGATATTAGGCTCCATGGGTTCGGGCCCACCTCTCTCATCATCCCGATAGCCTAGACTATCACCATCCCGATACATTATATTTTTTTCCACATGTACTTGACTTTTGTGCTTATTGACTTAGTTATATTCTCATTTCGGATATTGACTTGTCTTGCTTGTCTAATAGATTAAGAATTTTAAAATTGTTTTCAAAAATGGTTGTTTTCAAATTCTAAGGTAAAATATTTTTATGTTTTCAAAATTTTTCATTTTTAGAATTTCAAAAACAGTTTTAGCTTTAGACTAGGTTAATCCCTTAGAAAGCATATACCCATAGGGCTAGTACTTGAGCATCTCATCAACACCTTAGGATTCCCTTGCTTGTGATTGTTGAACATAGAAAGGGGTGAGATGCATAGGCACATTGTCTGAACTTAAGATGCTTATTTTAGTGCATCGGCATAAGTCTGGGCTTTAAATACAAAACAGACATTAATCAGGTTAAGTTATTCAGTTTAGTCAAATACTAACTGATTTCAATTAGACTTAACCTAACTAACCAAGTGAAAGTTGTTATCTTCTAATAGTCAGTAAGTAACTAATTGGTTAGACAGTTGTTTATTTTTAATGTCAGGTTCAGGGGGAGGATTAAGTTAAACTATTTTTTTCTCTTTGAAAATATTTTGTAAAATTATCTTTGAAAATTGTTTTTACTTAGCCTTGAAAATCATAGTTAATAAACCTAAGTTTTAAAACTGACGTTTATAAAACAAAGTTTCTTTTATATAATATTTGGATCTTAAAGTTTTTTTTTCAAAGTTAGACTTATAAATTGAATCTAGCTTAGATTTTAAAATTGATTATTTAAAAAAAATTAATTTGAAAATTAGATTTTACTTAATTGGATTTTTTTAAACTTTATTTTGAATTTACAAACTAAGTTTTTCAAAATTATTTTCCTTAAACTTGAAAATTGAATCTTTTCAAAGTGTTTTCAGCTTGGAGACTTATTTTATTAAAATTAGGTTAATTTTACAAAACTTTTCTAAAGTTATCTTTCTAGCTTTGCCATCTTTCAAACCTAACTATTTTGAAAAGGTTATTAAAAATCACTCTTTCTAAGTTATCTTTCTAAATTAGCTATTTTTCATAACTTAGCTATTTTTGAAAAGGTTAAGAGATATTTTGTTAAAGCAAAATATTTAATTATTTAAACTCCCCCGAGTCAATCTGACTTATGTTAGTATTCTTTCTTGCAATGTTTCTTTTGTATTTATGATTATTTGATCCATGTTTATGTTTAATGAATGTCAAAGGGGAAGGGTTAGGTGGTTAAGTTAGTTAAAACGATAAAATACCAAATTTAAACCAAATTTAAAACAAAAACTAACTTAAAAACCTTATAATGCTTGTTTTACTTGCATTCTTTTTCACTAACTTAAATAGGTTGTCATTGCATAAAAAAGGGGGAGATTGTTGGTGTGGTTAACACTAACGGTCTAACTCAGGTTTTGATGAATGACAAAATAGGTTAAGTTAGTTTTGTTGTTATCTAACACTCTAATCGAGTGTGCAGGTGAAGTCCAGACAGGTCGACGGGCTGACCGGATGTCTGGCACGAAGCCCAGCTAGGTCGACGGGCCGACCGGATAGCTGGCACGAAGTCCAAACGGGTCGACGGGCTGACCGGACGTTTGGCACGAAATCCAGCTAGGTCGACGGTCTGGTCGGATAGCTGGCACGAAGTCCAGATGGGTCGAAGGGCTGACCGGACGTCTGGCAGGTAAGTTAAGGTGAGTCACTAGAGGAGAGTGACTGTGAGGACGTGTTCCCGGGAAAGGAACTTAGGCGCCGATCCGACTTAGAACCATTTCGAAACTCTAAGTCGAGATCTTAACTAGATTCCGGTCTCGGAGAGACGGAATCTAATTAATACTCTTTTATGTTTGATTATAAACTGCGCTAACAATCTGTTTTGCAGGATATATAATTACCTCGGACTAACGTTTTCTTACAGGAAGGAAGCTGCTGGAAAACATGGGTCCAGGCGCCCGGAGATCCGGGCGCCTGGAGGCAAATATTATCCACTTCGCGGCGTCGACACGTGGAGCTTCATGATTGGCTCGGCTACGTCACATCCAGGGCGCCTCGAAGGGATCTGGGTGCCTCGAACCTCCTATATAAGGAGGGTCAGGGTAAGCATCAACATCAACTCACGATATGCTCCTTTGTGCTTCTACGACGTTGCGAAGGCTCTCCGATAAAGCTCTGTTTTTCTGTCTTATTGTCTATTATCGGTATTTTCTTTCTAGCATTTCCGTACCTAACTTTTTATAATCAAATATTCGAATTGCTAGTGGATTGTCCAACGAAAGCACTCAACGAGTGCAAGCCTTGGAGTAGGAGTCGACAAAGGCTCTGAACCAAGTAAAAAATGACTCTTGTTAGTGTTGCTTTATTCTTTTGCCTTTACTTTTCCGCTGTGCGCTCTACGATTTTTTTATCGCTATTCACCTCCCCCCCTAGCGAAACTCATCGATCCAACACATATTTTCTCTCTACTTTTTCTCTTTTCATTTTCTTCCATCACATTTTCTTTCTCATATGCTTTCTCTGCCATCATACTCTCTTTCCTCATTCTTTCTCATCATACTTATTCTCTCATCATACTTTCTCTTTTCTCAATCTCTCCCCTCCAGACGGTCTAGTGGCTAGCACATGAGGTGTTGCCATCATAAGGTCTAGGGTTTGAATCTCGATATAGCTGAGGTAAATATCTCGCTCATGCGTTAGTCACTATTCGAAAGGCTAGTAGTCACCCGTGATTTACCTCCTCCGTGTTGACCCGGAGACGGGTTGACGGGGGTGCTGGGGGATAACACAGTCACTTTTTGCCACTATGATCTCTCACATCACACTTTCTTTCCTTATTTTCTCTCATTACACTTTACCTTTTTTCATTCTTTTCCCATCACATTTTCTTTCTCATTACACTTTCTCTCTCATCAAATTTTTTCACATTCACTTTCTCTCACATATATATTTTTCTCTAAGGGTAAAAAAGAAAATTTTGATTAATTCTGATAAAAAATATTTAACTAAACAAAACATTATTTTTAAGAATGATATTCATACTCATATTTATTCTCATTTTACAATATTATAATTCATATTCCGATTTCAATTTCTATGAAAGAATCAAACGTCATCTTAGTAAGTTTGAGTAGCACTGATGATGAGGTCTGAGATTTAAATCTCGGCATAACAGAGGTAAATATCTTTCTCATGCATCGGCCATTATTTCAAATGCTAGTAGCCACCACTACGATGCGTCAGTCACTATTCCAAATGCTAGTAGTCATTTATCATTTCTCTCCTCTGTGTTTGTCTTAGGAGGAATTAACGGAGACGCTGGGTGAGCGCAGCCACCACCACCTTGAGTAGCGCTGATAGCCATGTCACTGTAGCTCGAGGTGTATAAATAATGTACTTACAAACTATGATGGACATTTCAATGATCTCAAAAGTGAAAATATATGTGAAATTTGAGAGGTGAAATGCTACTTTCACTAACTTTCTTTCCAACGAATTTAACTAGCCGGTAAAATGTAAATTATCAAATTCTGAGGACAAATGAAAAACTTTGAAAAAATAAATAAATCCCGGAGCAATATAAACATGCTAGGGTTTTGGGGGAGCAAATCGAAATCTCCGAAGGCTAGATGATGAAGAGGCTACATTACTTCTCCTTCTTCTGCAAAACCGTGTATTTCAGTCGTTCTCCTCACCCCCACTATGCTGCCCTCCTCTTTGCCGTCTTACCTTACTCGGACTCCGCCACCGCCGCCGGCGCCGCATCCGCCACTGGGAAGCACATGTTCATGGTCCAATACCTCGTCGACTCATGTGGCTTCGACCAGGAGAAGGCCACCGAGGCCTCGAAGCTTCTCAAGGGCATCCAATCCCGGCAACAGCCCGACTCCGTCCTTGCTTTCCTCAGAAGTTACGGCTTCGATGACGCATCAGTGAAAAAGCTCCTACGTTATTCCCCCCAATGTCTTCTTTTGGACGTAGAGAAGACACTTGCGCCAAAGTTCCGAGCTTTCGAAGATCTGGGTCTCTCCCCATCCGAGATCGTCCACCTCGTCTGGTCGAATCCCTCCACCGTCCAAGTCAAACATGAACGCACTGTGCCTAAGATCGAATTTTGGCAAGGCCTTCTTGGGTCCAAGGATGCGCTGGTGAAGTTGTTCAAGAGAAACCGAGCGATTCTTTCGTACAGTATCGAGAAGAAGATCCAGCCCAACCTTGAGTTGCTCCGGGAATGCGGCTTGGACGGCCCAAAGCTTACCTCTGTGTTGCGGTACTGCCCACAGATCGTGGCACAGAATGCTGATTTCTTGAAGACCTTGATCAGTCGCGCGGAGGACTTGGGAGTGCCACAGACATCGGGGATGTTCCATATTACTCTGCGTTCACTCTTCATGGTCAGTCCAGAGAAGTTCAAGATGCAAATGGAATTGTTCCAGAGCTTCGGGTGGTCAGAGGACAATTTTGTTGCGGCATTCCAAAAGTGTCCTACCTTCACACAAAGGTCTTTGACGACATTGCAGAGAAAAATGGAGTTTTTGATTAATGAGGTTGGATATGCTTCTTCTTTCATTGCTATACGTCCGATACTATTGATAATGAGCTTGGAGAGAAGGTTAATTCCAAGACATCGGATCTTGGCAACCTTGAAGTCTAGGGGGCACTGTCAAAGGGATTACAAAGTGACGACATATATGATGGCTTCTGAGACCAAATTTGTAGAGAAGTACATTATCTTCTATAAGGATAGATATCCAGATCTGAGTGAACTCTACGCAAGCTTGAAACACACAAATACTTCTGATTCTGGACTTCAATGAGGTAAATCATTTTTCCCCTGCAATTTATCGCTCATGTTACCTTATTTTCACTGTATGGCTTCTCCTTTGTCAAACTCTAAAGCTAATATTTATGCCAACAAGCATGCATATGCGAAGATTCACAGAATCATAGCTTGTTTTTACATGTCAATAAGAACGAAGATGAGAACAATTCACAGGATCATGATCTTGATTTTGTGTCAATTGAGCTAAAAGCTCACAGGTTTGTTGCTTGCTATGTTAGACAATTGTTATTCTTGTATTCACGCAAACTCTACTACAAGAGACATTCTTCCTTTATGAAACATTCAGTAACATCTCCTTGTTTGAGTAGTAGTTACTCATCTATAAGTCCCATGGAATGTTGCATGGTTGGCCAATCAAGTCTCCTAACATATTTTTATAAATGGGAGAGAAACTGCTGCCACACATGCAATGATTATCACTTCTTGGATTTTGTCGATTGAAATGATATTACATGTTTGACACTGAATAGCTGCAATCTTCCAAAACACTACACTACTTGTGGGTCTGTGACATGAAAGGCCACTTTGAACCCATGGGGAACTATGCAAACTTTTGGATGGCTGAGAGCCAAACAGGAATGGACTAGTTTAAGAAAGAACAAGTGAGGTTAGACAAGCTTTTTGTTTGTCTGGAACCGAAAGGCTTGGTCCCTACAATAAGTACGAATAATGCAAGATATGCCTCCAAATAATTGGAAATGAGCAGATGAATCTCTGAGAAGTTTTGTAAAGAATTAAAATGGTAAATAGATGCAATCTTACCTATGGATAATAGTTAAGAGCTGCTTTTGTCCTTTCCTTCTAGAACTCCTTTCGTTGTTTGAGTAACTATCAACAAAGTTGTGATTTGGGTTGCATAATTTTCCTAGAGTGACACAAGGCAAATCTACCTGCTTCTGTACAGATCACAAGCAAGGTGAACTTCTAGTTCTCTGTTACACTCTTTTCATGATCTCTGTTAGTTATAGATCATATTGCCAGGTCATTTGTTAGTAAAACTTTGTACTTTGAAACATTAAAAATAGTAGAAAAGTGAAAGCCACATTGGTAGTGCATTCAATGTGTGGAGGTGGCTCAACTTGTTGATCTTCATTCTCAGTTTTGCTTGTACTCAGAAGTGAAGCAAGTCAATTTCCAACTAGCATAAAAAAATGTAGGATAATTCGTTAGCTCGAGTGTTTTTATTCTTTTTTGAAAAAATAGGATTCGAATTTGATCTGTTAAAATTCAGGGCTGACAGTATTGGACATTGATCCAAATACAATCAATAATG